>NC_141685.1:481708697-482908697 GCF_964263255.1 Lissotriton vulgaris | reverse complement strand
AGGTCCTAGAACAAGGAGCGGAAAGACAAGGAGTGACGAAGCCAGTTGGCCGGAGAGAAGGAAAAGGCCAAGTTCGGAAGGAAAGAAAGAAAGAACACTTGTCCCGATCGCTGAAGAATCGGATCAGGAGGAAGAAACGACAGACTCAGGAACCGAGAGTCCACGAAGATCGAGAAGGGTACGTGTGCCCTGCAGAAGGTACGCCACCCCAGAGTGGACTTATCTAGCAGATGTCTTGGGGACAGAAATCTGGGAGAGTGAAGAGCGTGAAAGTAATCGATCTCGATCCATATGTGGCAGTGGAGATATGGATGTTGACGCCTGGACTCGAGACTGAGGGGTTACTGACTTTCACACTTCCCATACCCCCATACTTGAGTCGGATTAAAGATTTAGTGTTAAACAGATTACAATTTCCAACATTTGGTCATCAAATATCGGAGGAAGAAGATAAAGTCATTCGTTTTGAATTGTTGGAACTTGTTGCAAGAGCTGCAGGTACGAGAATAATTGTTGATACTTAAAGACTTTGTATATAAGTTGTAAAGAAGAAGATAACCTAGCGCCGAGTGGAAAGAAGAATAAAATTAGGGATTACATTTAGAGGACGGAGAAGGGCTAGGGTTGTCTGCTGCTAAAAAGAGAAATGACATTTTTGTGAAAGAGAGACTTTGTTGATAAAAAGCACTTAAAGACTGAGAAAAGTAAACAAGCAACCAAAGACTGGAAAAGAGAATTTTCGCTAGAGAACGAGGTACGCTGCTTGATGACATGGAGAACGGAAACCCAAACCGAAAAGCTAGATGTATAGTAGGTACACTTATAGCAGTAGTGATATTTCTCATAATTACAATAGTGACAATATCTTACATAATAGGACATGAGAATGATAAAGAAATAGCAAATGTAAAAACTGTAACGACTTTGAAACCTGCTCTTGTGGGAAAGAAGGAGGAGAGCAATGTTATACGTGAAAAGGCGTTACTTGCAGATGAGGCTCGTAGATTGCACATAGACGAGTCACAGGGAAATTTTAGGTCAAACGCATACGCTAAACTGTTATACGAATATATCGATGCCATGGAGGCCAAAGATTGCTACGTTTGTATGCAATTGCCGGCTTCTGTAGACGAAGGCATTAGATATCATCATCTCCCATTGACTTATGGGATAACATGTAGTTTACTGCTTAGTATATTTTATGGTAGAGAAGGATTTGAGTACTACTTTTCAAATTATGATTCGGTACTGCCTGAAGTTCCGAATTATAAGCAAATGAATAAGTGGGACTATTACAAAAAGGAGGATAGACTGGCTAAATTCTTTCTTCCTTGGGATACATTAGATACATCATATGCACGTAGAAATAATCTGACTTGCAGAGTGTCAGAGGTAGAGAAAAGGTTTATTGGACAAGTAGATGACCGATACAGAAGGCAGAAGATTCTAAAAATGTCAGGACAATGGAAAACAGATTGGGCAGAAGAAGAGAAGGCACATAAAAGGAAAGGTAGCAATGGTCCAATAGCATTGGATAGAACGCAGAAGGGAAAGTTATGTTTAGCTCGAAGTAAGACATATTATGAGAGTGAATTTGTAGGTGAAGTTAGTTGCGAGCACGCTTTTAAGCTGGAGTACTACACGAAAGATTTTATGAAAGGGATGCAAGCTATTCCGAATGTGTATTTTGTATGTGGGAGAAATGCCTATGTAAAACTACCTGACAATTGGTATGGTTCGTGTTATTTGGCAATTGTCTTCCCCAAAATATATCATGCAAAGGATTTAGCGATAATAGAAGGAAAGGCTTCGACGAGAACGAAAAGGGAAGTAGGAGATGCAGAGGTAGTAGGAGATGTATTTGGAGCAATGTTTCCATTGTTAGGTTTGATTCTTAACGATGTTAAGATTAGGAGGTTAGCGACAGTAGTGGATAGATTGTCTGCCAGTACTGCAAGGTCATTAATACTAGTAGAAGGTGAGATGCAGTCGATCAGAGCAATGGTTCTTCAGAACAGACTTGCTCTAGATGTGATATTAGCAAAAGAAGGCGGAGTTTGCAAGGCTTTGAAGGTTCAGGAATGTTGTACATATATTCCTGATAATTCAAAACCACTTGAGAAGGTCATAAGCAACATAACACAGATTCATCAAGAAATCGAAGATTTGTCAAAAATAAATGTTTGGGAAAAAGTAGGAAATGGAGTGGGAAAGGTTGGAAGTTGGTTTGCTAATCTTGGCAAAAGTATAATATGGTACATATTAAAGCCTGTATTAATAGTATTAATTTGCATAATTACATTATTAGGATTAGTAAAATTATATAAATGGTATAGGTCGAACCAGTTACAAAGATCGATGAGAGATCAAGAAAGGAGACTAGCTGTGTTACAAGATCAACAGTATAAAAGTCTGAGAGCACTCGAATCGATAAAAAGAGGAAATGATGTGACTAGTTCTGTATAAAAGGATGTATTCAAATTGCTTTTAGTGATGACTCCTAAAAGTCATCAAAGGGGGGAACTGAGAGAGCGCAATTTGAATGGAATGTATATCGTAGCCACATTTAGACGTATATATTGTAAACGTAGGAATGAAACGCATATCGTAATGTGAAGTTGACGACTATAGCATAAAGTCAACTGAAGTGATAACATGGTATAGGAAATGTAAATGTATTTACATGTTAAACGCATTAGAGTTAGAAGGCCCGTATTCAGAATGGGTAAATATAGAAATGTGTAGAAATGCTTACGAAATGTAGAACGTGCACAGTAGAATTCATGTACGTGTGTAACTTTAAATGGAGTAACGTGGAGGAAATAACGTGGAGAAGTGTATAGAAAAACATATGACGATGTAACGAAAAGCATATAATCTCGTATTCTATGTATTATATATTCTATGCGAATTGTATTCAGTTACTAATGCAGTTACACATGAATGTATGCTAAAAGGTTATACTGTGTAGAAGAAGTTTGTAGGAATGCTGGGAGAGTTTAGGTCATTTGTGATTATAACCTGACTGGTCAAGAGTTCGCAGGAACGTAGTCCAATGTATGTAATTTAGTGGGCTTACAGGAGTCGTAAATAGCTTGATGTGAACGTGAGAGCCAAGAAGTCTAGCACTTGTTAGATTTAAGGTGACAACGCCGGACGGAGCTTATTGCTCGAACGTGAGGAGAGACACTTAGAATTTGAACTGTGTTTTGACAAGACCATTCACAGGACCTAGAAGGGTCAAGCTAAGCAATATGAAGTTAAAGTCTTGTTTAAGGTCATTTGACTTTTGCGCTAAAGGTGTCAATGGAAGTAGCCAACAAGATGATGAAGATGACATCTAAGGAGAAGGGTCAACTTAACGAACGACGCAAGGAAGTGAAGCAATGGAAGAAGCCAGAAGTTGACATCATCGGGGAAAGTCCGTGGTGGGCGTCAAGGGGCGTTTCACCCACACTGTGATTGTGTATTTTAGGGACAGCACCCCGGGGAGGAGGTAGCAATTGGCAATTGGAGATTAGGAACAGCGAGGCGAATTGCTCAGAGCGAAGGCAAGGGTAGATGCCTTGAGCAGATGCGCTGAGAGAGATCAGAGCGCAAGGGAGCAGTAGGCCGAGGACCCTTAGAGAGAGCGGATGGGTAGGCAGATAGGGTACTGCTTCTGAAACTTAGGATTCCTTTAGAGGCTATGAGAGTTTGAACTTCTTTGGAAGTCAAATTGCTGACACCTTTTTAGGGAAGAAACTTGCGAAGTAGGGATGTCACATAGCATAGAGCAGGGACAGTTTTAACTTGATTATTTTTATCTTACTGCAGATGACGCAGAAGGAACCACTTCACATCGAAGCTTTAATAGCTGATATTGTAACTGATTTTGTATTCTTTTATATACTTTGAGATTTATCCTATGAGGATTGTATTTGCATTCAAATTAACTTTATATAAAACTTTTAAACTTTATCAGTTGTAAGTGGTCCTTCAGAGTGGCGTCAGTTAATGGGGTTTGTCTAATCTATGCGGGGGTTGTCTTTTACTCAATGACAGATACTATCGGTCCAAAAATTGACGAATGAGAGAAGTTATTAAATTGATCAGAAATTGATATCAAAATCTCATTCCCCGCAAATATTTCAATATTTTTTGTAAAAAGCAGGCAAACGCCTTCTAGCAATTATGCCTTCATCAATGGCAATCGTTGTGAAATGAACAGCTTTGCAGCAGGTAAATTCAAACTCATCACAAAGTGCTCCCATTTCTTAATGTCCTGGAAACGGAGAGAGAGAACTCCTGCCACCTCAGTAAAACATTTTTTTTTTCGAAACGCCATCCTTGCATGTGAAATGGTAGATTGTCCAAATTGTTGTGCCACCCTATATCCATACTCACCTCTAAACCCTAAAAATACCCTTACCACCATATACCCCTATCCTCCCCTAAACCTAAACAATACCCTTATCACCCTATACCCATACCAACCACTAAACCCTAAAATACCCCCCTTGTACTCTATATCCCTACCGACCTCTACACCCTAAATCTACATGCTCAAGGCATGTGTGGTAGAGGTATCTGTGTGGTAAAGGATACGTGGTGAAGACAATATGTGGTAAAGACACCGTGGTAAAGGCTGTGTCCCAAGGCAGAAGAAATGCTCTGTTTCTGAAGTGCTGTCATTTATTTTTTGGGAACTACTGGACAACAATTCAGATTTTTTGGTATGCCGAAAGTCATGCGGCGCGAGTGTATGCAGTGCAGAACAGCCCTTTCAACAGTATGACTTGCATCAATGTGTACAGGGAACATGTAACCATCCATTCCCAACACCCCAACATACACAAAGCTTGGACTTGAGGAAAATGCTGCATGACGTACATTGCTTTCTATCTGCCTCATGAATTATCATCCTTATTCAGTACGCTCATTACAACGTTGAAATAGGCAGCAAAAAACGGCATGCATTTGTGCATTAGCATGCTTGGATGTCAGGCAATTAATGCAGAGAGCACTGTTCTGGCGAGAAATGATGGTAGTGTTTTTAGATTACATTTTGTCCTCTCTTTATTTTTTAACATTCTTTTAACTCCCAGACCTAGGCAACCTGGCAGCTTATCCAGAACGCCACAATGGACTAAAGAATTACCTAATAATGTAGATTGTGGTGGACTGCCATCTTATAGCTGCCGTAAATAGCAGCTCTTATTGGCATCCTCTCTAATATGAGTGAAGGAAATCTGTGGAGATTTCACTGCAGATGAGGGTATCAGAAGGAAGATTCCTGCAACCCTAATGCTGCAGGGATGAAAAACAATCCTGTTGCCACCTGTCAGGTTCCTATGCTGTCGACTCAGTGGGGGACACTCACATAGGCTACAGTGGGGGCAGGAGGAGGGTTTGGAGGAAAGCACCAGCTGGAATCACCCTCTCTGCTTGCCAACTGATGGGCTGGTCTGTTCCTGTTGCAGAATGCTGGGAAAAGGTGGCTACCATCTCTTGCTGCTAACCTCTCATCAAGAGTAGAGGTCGAAGTAGGCAGGATCTAAGGGCCATGACAAGTCCGTACGTTTTTAATTTGACAAAATGGTACCCTGGTTTCTCAAAAGATAGCTGTCCACGGTTAATTCCTAATGTAGAAAAACTAAGGGTGGTGTAAAATCCGTTTCGCGGGCGAATTTGCGGATTTTCAGCGATTTTGCGATCCGCGAATCTCGCGAAATCGCGGTAAAATCCGCAAATCAGCGGGGACGAATTTTCAGCCAAGCAAGGGTTACAGCAGCCTCAGAGGTCAGGTAGGCAATGAGGCGCCAGGAAGCAATTAGCAGCAGGTGCAAAAGTTGAACCTAATTTCTTTGTAACCTTTTACAAAAGGGTTACAAACAAATTAACTCCAACTTGGACACCTGCTGCTAATTGCTTCCTGGCGCCTCATTGCCTACTTGCAACTATTCTCTGACCCTGCTCTGACCCTTGAAGCCGGGTCAGAGAATAGTTACAAGTAGGCAACGAGGCACCTGTCCAAGGAATTAAACCTCATCAGGATGCACTTACAGATATAAAAAACAGGAAGAAGGGAGAGGATGGCAAATAAACCCATTTTGATTTGTCAGGAGGGGTTAAACTAAAAGAGACCTTTACAGCACAATTTTCATATGCATTTTGCTAAAAATAAAAAGCTGTATGTTCTGTAGGGGCAACTCAGGAATCAGGCCCTTCAGAGATCTGGCCTCTCTTTCTTTCTCTCGTTCTCTCTCTCCCTCTCTATCTATCTATCTATCTATCTATCTATCTATCTATCTATCTATCTATCTATCTATCTATCTCTCCCTCTCCCATAAACGACTGCATGGGTAACTTCGCTATGCAAGCGGCTCGTGAAGACGCAAAAAGCCCCGCGAACACGCAAAAAACCCTGCGAAAACGCAAAAAACCCCGCGAACACGCAAAAAAACAAAAATCCACAAATTCGCGAATTTTGCGGATCGGGAATTTGCAAATCCGCAAATTCGCGGATCGCGAATTCGCAAAATTCGCCCATGCTTAAGAAAAACATCCTTTTTGCAGGTGCCCCCTCTCACTTTTTGCCCTCATTTGGGCTACTAGCTGGTGGTTTTTCGACTCTGAGAGTGCACTGAGGCCTGCTAACCAGACCACAGTGCCAGTGTTCAAACCCCTTTCAAAGTGTATGTCAAATTGGCTACCCCCAATCGGCAGAAACTGACTTAGTTATATGTCTCTAGGATATGGTACTCGGGGTAACCAAGGCATGTGCGGTAGCGTGTCCACCCAGGACTGCAACTTTGATTGTGCCACTCTGTGTGTGACAAAGTTAAAAATTGCTCCCAACTAACCACTGTCGACTGGAAGGGTGGCGGTAACAGTGCTAGTTCCACTGTGCAATTCAAGCAAATGGCAAAGCATCTCCTTCCCATAACAATATATGTAAGTCTCCCCTAAGGAATGCCTATCAAGCCCTAAGGCATGGAGCTGTACATTAAGTGGGACATGTATTTTTTATATATGTCTTAACAGCAACATTTATAAATTGTCATTTTGCTGTGGGTAAGTTAGTAGCCCTGCTAGCTAACATAGGATTACCAGCTGACCCCCAGACCGGCTAAATTCAGAATGGGTCTACTTAGATGGGTACTTTAAGGTATACAATTAATTGTGGCAGGTCGAATTTAATGTCGCTATTAGGAAAATGCAACTATTAGAAAGTTGCCACTCTGTGACCAAGTGTGTCCAGTGGTCTCACACGGACACTTTTCACCAGGCAGCTTTTAGCCCACTCATTTGGAGTACTGTGAATGACCCTCAGGTTTGGGAACAAGAGCACCCTGCTACAGGGTGAGGTGTCAGCAGGAAGCCACTCAGGGTGTTAGCCAAAGACGAAGCTTCCATTGGTGGGCAAATGGCGATCACTCTCCTGAGGGGTTGCCCTATGTTAAGGTCGACAGGCTGGCTGCAGGGACAAGGGGGGAGACCAGTGGCTAAACAGATGGGATACCAAACTCCTAACATCCAAGGAAGGATTCAGACATCTTGAGAGTGGGTATAATAGTGCACTCTGGGATTGCTAGATGCCATGCATTGCCCTGAATCTGTCACAAGAGGGGGGAACCTCGTAGCCCATTGGCTAGTGACCACATCATCCACCCAAGGCAATGTCTGGCCATAAATATGGCACCCTGAACCTCAAATCACGCTGGAACTTGAAAGAGGATTGAAGAAGGAGTGCCCTACTGACCCTTGGACATGGCAAAGAGAGGCTGCACCGTCTGCTTGAGTGCACCTGCCGCACCTTAAGCTAGCACAGAGAGGACTGTGCCTGGGCTCCTGGCTTTGAGAAAAGTCGCTCCCAAGCCCCAGACCATAAAATTAAGCCCAAGGGTCAGTTGTCTGATCTCCTGGAACCAGCACCAGGACCATCAAAGCTGAAGAAGCCACTCTGGCAAGTCAGTAGCCACTCCAGAAGAATCAAAGCTGACTGCCACTGAGTGCCTCAAGCGATCGAACCTCAATGGCCAGAAGTTGCACCTGAATCAGCTGGACCTGGGAGTGTAGTCTGGGTCAAGATTGGTCACCCAAGAGGGACACCAGACTTCACCAAGGTATATCGCTGGGACCACTGTGGACAGATAATGGTAGCAAAGCCGCAGCTGTCCTTCTACTGTTGCAAAGAGGACTTCGAGGGACCCTGACCTCTATGGCTAAAGTAATTGCACAAGACCGGTGACAAAGGAATTAAATGAAAGAAGCATTTGTAAAGCATGTAGCTACCCAGGGGCATCCCAGCGCTGACCACGGCAAAATGATAGACACCACAACCATACTAAGGGAAGAGCCAAGTTTTTAACAATTTACTAAAGGCCAGGTAGTTGGGTTCCTTACACAAATGAAGTGGAAGAGTATTCCAAAACCTAGCAGCATTATAAGAAAACAGGCAGTCCCCACTTCTAGCCTTCTTGATCCTGGGAACTACGGCAAGACACAGATCATCTGAACGCGGGCGTCTGTTCGCCAGGTAAGGTCGGATAATAGAACGATTAATGGAAGGCCCCTTCCCTGCTAGTGTCTTGTGAATAATACACACAGCCTTAAAATGAACTCTCTCCTTGATGGGGAGCAAATGGAGAGATTTCATGGCTGGTTTTGCAGATTGACATTTTGGAATCTACAGAATGATCCTGGCTGCACAACTTTGCACCGTCTGTAGTTTCTAAATGGCCGCGCCTGAGGTTCCTAGGTAAAGGGCATTCCCGTAGTCCAGGCGTGATAGAATGAGTGCCTGGACCACGAGCTTTCTTGCCCAGAAGGGAAGAAGTGGGAGGACTTTGCAGAGCATCTTCAGGATGCCGTAACAGGAGGCCGCAACATTACGCACCTGAACCTTGAAGCTCAGGTCTTGATTAAGCCAAATGCCTAGGCTTTTCATCTAGGTCGCCGGAACAGGGCCCAGGCAGTCCGGCCACATACTTTACGTTTAAAAAGAGCAGTGTTTCCTAAAATCATCATCTTGGTCTATTCTTCATTCAACTTCAAGTAGGAAATTTTCATCCATTTGCCTACCTGTCCAAAGCAAAGACGGAGGCCAAAAGAGGAGCTGTTGGAATGGTTACGTGCCACTACAAGTTGTGTGTCATCAGTGTAGGCCACTATATGCACCCCAAAAGGCAGCACAATCTCCGCTAACGGGCTCATATAAATATTAAATAAGGTGGGACTCAGGGATGATCCCTGAAGAACTCTGCAGCAGAGGGGCACTTGTTTTGAGGCAATATCAGCTTCAAAGACCTGGAAGGATCTGTCATCCCAAAAAGATTACAGCCATACCAAAGCAACCCCATTCACCCCCAAAGGTACGTGTCTATGGACCAAAATGTGGTGGTTGACAGTATCAAAGGCTGCACTGAGGGCCAAGAGGATGACCACAGTAGTACCTCCAGCGTCCAGGATCTTCTTAGACTCTTCAACTGCTGCTAACAGAGCAGTTTATGTTCCTTGGAGTGGTAGAAATCACTCTGTGACGGATGGAAAATGTTATGGGACTCCAGGAATGCAGACAGCACTGAGTGGACATGTTTTTTCACTAGTTTACTGATCCCTAGGAGAAGTGAGATGGGGCGATAGTTTCCACGGAGATCAGGGTCAAAGGTTAGGCTTTTTTAATATTGCCTTCACCAGCGCTCTTTTCCATGAAGGGGGAATCACTCCAGTAGAAAGTGAGACGTTAATCAACTCCAAAATGTTGGGGGAGACAGTTCCGGCTGCTTGCTTCAAGATATTAAGTGGCGCTGGGTCTCTGTGCGACCCACTTTTCACGATTGCCGAGACGGTTTTGAGCGCCTCAGAGTCCACCAAGGGGATTACCTCCACATAGTGTTCCCTGCTTTGAGGACTAATATCCAAAGTTTGGCCATTTGCAGGGGGGAAAGACGTCTAAATGGCTTGAATTTTATCATAGAAAAAATCAGCAAGATTATTACAGCGTAAGCCTGAAGCATCAGGAATAGCTGGGGGTGGAGAGGCTCTGAGCAGTGTTTTTGCAATGCGAAATATTTCACGTGCGGAGTTAGCGGCCAAGGAAATTATTTCTACATAGTATGCGGCCTGGGCCAGTTGAATTTCTGCTTTGTACAATTTATTGGCCTCCCTATATTCCAGTTCCTTATTTAAGGAGAAATCCTTTCTCCAAATTCTTCCGAGATTCTTGCAGTTTTTTTTTAGCACCCGAAGCTTGGAAGAATACCCAGTCATTCTATTGGTTCCAACTTACATCTGGGTCAGTTTTATCGGGAAAACCCGATCTAAAGAGCTTTCTATCCATTTATTAAAACAACAACAAAGGCACCACACTCAACAACACAGCGCCCAGGGCATCCTTGAGCATCTTCCATCTCCAGCATCCGGACCATTGTATTCATGCTGTAAAGTTTGGAATGAACTAGGGGTACAGGTTACTTGTTACCCCCCCAAACCTCCATCCTGTTGGATTTGGTCACCCAAGTTGGGCTGGAGTAGTCGAACACAACTCCTACAAACGTTTCAAAAATATACTGTTACCAGTGCTTGTTTGCGGTTAAACTGTGATTGAAGTTTTATTTAAAACCCTGTATCTCCGGAACCCTCAGGTGGATTTTGCTCATCTTGGTCTATAAATATAATCTATTTTTATAAATTGGCCCCAGATTTCTTTCATGCTGAGTGGCTTTCTTATTTCGTTGTTTGACACTGTTCAATGCTTTACACTAGTCCCTTTGTTAAGACATGCTGCTCAAAGCTAAAGCTGCCCATTGGTGAGCTTAAGGTTTCACTAGTTAGCCGGACTGAACCCAATACGGTTGTTATAAGTGCATTACATGGTACGGCCGCACAGCCTTACCATATAATACACCAAAGTCCTCAGACCTAAAGTTTATATGCGTTAGCTGAAGATGATGGGAGGGAGTCTGAAGTGCTGTAATCGAGGTATGGACGGACAGCTAAACAAGGAACAAGCCTTCTTGCCATGGGGGGGGGGGGGGCGTGGGGGGGTGGGGAGGTGGGGGTTGTTGAGTGAAAGGAATGGTTAATCTGCAAATGTAAAGGCTACTTGGAAGTCTGTATTGACTTCAATTGATTGAGTTCTCTTGAAGCTTCATGTTGACAATGATGTGTTCTTTTTGAGTGGTGTTAGAAGGGTGTTACCATCTGGCCTATGAAGTTTATGCTTTAATACATAGTTATAAAAAATGTTTACAATGGTTTCAGTCTATTTCTATAATCTATATTCTGGAAGCCCTTTTTTCAATCTTACACATAAATATTTGTTGAACATTTTGTGGCAGCCTATCCTATACTGTGTGTAACGCAAGCTTAAAATAATAACTTACATATTCATAGTGCTTTCTATCACACACTGGAACCACATAACACTAAAAACACATGTCACTATTGCCCACTGCACCAACCAGAATTCAGTACTGTAGCTCTCTGTAGTAACATGAGCAGTGATCACATTAACCAATCAAGGTTTCATAACATAGTGCATCTTTCACTGATTAGTTTAACTTGCATTTTTTTTTCTTTTAAGGTGTGCGTCATTTTATATGTAGTTACCTGAAGGTGAAAGACCAACAAAATAGTTATAGAATATTGTGTACTTTTTAGCCATGCTTTTGACCCCACCCTGACTGTGCACAGGATCACAGTTGCCATACTTTTTTAATGCACTTCGACCGCTAGAACCAAAGCCATTTTTTTGCGCAGTGTTATATGGTGTGAACTCTACCAGAAGATATTGGGGCACTTTACGTGAGAGGCAGTTACATCAGAAAGTCACATAATTTTTAAGACACAGGGAGATTAACAGCCTGATTCATGTACGGGCCGTTTTGCGTGTCCCTAATAGCGAATCATAGCGATTCGCTATTGAGGACACGCAAAACGGCATTCATGTAGGAATTGCTACTTAAATAGCGATTCCTACATGTTCTTTATTTGCGAGTAGCAATTTGCTACTCGCAAATACTCCCCATTCATTCCTATGGGCCAAGAGGCCCATTGGAATGAATGGGGATTTGCGAGTAGCAATTTGCTACTCGCAACTGAGATAGCGATTTTAAGGGTGACAGGGGTGACTCCAAAGGACGCCCTGTAGCACCCCTAAAATGCACTTTTGGACAGGTGTTGCGCACACACATGTCCAAAGGACATGTGTGTGTGCTACATGCAACTTTGAAAAATGCTTTTAAAAGCATTTTTCGGAGTTTTTGCTATTTACCGACAGGTCTGACCTGTCGGTAAATAGCGGCCCCAAAAGTCCAAAATCGCTATTTTGTTGTGTGTCATGAATAGCATTTAAGGAATCTCTATTAGAGATTCCTTAAATGCCATTCCACGCAAATATGCGAATTCTTAAATAGCGATTTTTGCATTTGGTATCATGAATACCAAATGCAAAAATTGCGCTCGCAAAGGGCCAGATTCTGAGAATCTGGCCCTTTGCGAGTGCAATTTAGCTACATGAATCAGGCTGTAAGTGTTATGCCCAGAATCATAGGACGTTGAGCCGACGCCGAGACTCGAACCTGGTTCTCAGTTTCAAAGTCGGTAACCCAGGCCCTAACATCACATCCTCTCCATTTTGTCTGTTTAAAAATGTCATATTATTTCATAGCGTAGACTCAATCACTATCCTATGCTCAACAGAAGAAACGCTGAAAGTAAATGAATGGCAAACAATGCCAAGCCCTTGGCTATTTTTATTCGTTATGTAGCTGCACTACTGGCTGACCTAAAGCACAGAGGCGTAACTTTGGAGGGGGTGTTTGGGGTGTTGCAACCCCCACCCCTTAAAAAGTGTATTCTGTAGTAAATAGTTGGGTACAAGTGCTTTCAGTCGGGTTTGGTGAAGTGTCTGTCGGATTTCATCTGGGATTTTTACATGCCCACACTGACAAAAACAAGCACGCTCTCTCTCGTCTCTATTTTTAAGGCCATAACAAACGTTTATTAGATTGAGAAATGTGTTTTCATGTGCCCTAACAATCCGCCCTCCTCTCTCTTTCCACTGGCCCCTAAGGTCCCTTCATGTCGTGCTTCTCACATAATGTATTTTAACAAGAGATCCCAGTACGGTTTTGAGGCCCTTCCAACCTCATAATCTTATTTACCAATCCACGCCTCTGCTAAAACAGGGACAAAGAGTTTGGAGAACAGAAGATTCAATACGAGTAAACCAAATTTAAATATATTTGAAATATATTGATTCCCTTAACCCCTTCCATGCTGATGACGGCCCCCAGCTGTCATGCACTACGGTGCTCGTGTGCTGATGACGGCTGGGAGCCGTCATAAACCCGCCCACTCGCGATTCTGCCGCACAGGCGCAGAATTGCGGCCGCATTGAAGGGGTTAAAAGCAACAAAAATAGCAACTCTGGTTGAGTACGATTATGCTGTAGAGGTGAGAAAGAGCAATTTCAAATGAAATGCAACGAGGCTGCAGCTGATAATCAGGTTTACGAACAATACCTGCTCTAGTTGAGGCAACCAAAACACGTTAAAGAGTGACACAAATAGAAACAATAGTTGTTTAAGAACTGTTGTTCTTATTAACTAAACCAATAGTGCTAGTTTTGTTCACCTCTGAAGGATGAAAGACGGTCTTTACTAACTTGTTTTCAAGCCTGTGACCTTTTAGTGGATGCTAAGCCCACGTCAATGTTGACTCACCAGTCAATTGTGTGACCTGCTGATATTTGCTGCCAGAAAACACCTGCACACCAGTCATTATCCTTAGACATTTTTATTGTTGAAACCTCAAAAAGAAAAATCTGTCCAAAATGACTCCAAGAAATGACAAACGCAGGTGCTAGCGTTACAGTACTGTAAAATACGTCCTTTTTAAATTAAACATAACATTCTCTATTAGGTCTGAAGGTCAGAAATAACAGCTGCAATTGAAACTCGAGAATAAACTTGGGGGCTTATTTATGAGAGCCCATCTTCACTTTTGCTCCACGAAAAGTGGTCCATGCATAACGCAGATCTCAAAATCTGATTTATGAAGCCCTGCAAAGCCACCCTGTTTGTGTCTGAGTGGCCTCATCAATCTCTAAAGGTGCCTTGCTGTGCTGCCCTAAGCCAAAATACCATAAATGAGTGCCTTCCTTTGTTTTGCGCTAATCTAGTGTAGTCGCTTAATTGCCCATATTTCGCGAGGCAGGCTAATATTGTTTCCTCCAGGGTATTTAAAGTTTTGTTTCTAGGTGATAAAACTACGCATATTGTGGTAGCGAAAAATGTGTCATTTTAGATCATCTTAAAAATGCATACTTGGGCCCATTTTGGATACAAAATAGAAAATAGCGCTAAATGCTGGATTACGCTTATGACATAATTAAGCATAATTACAAGCAATTTTCTGATAAATACGAATTGCACTAGAGAGAATTACGCCAGTTATGCCCACCCGTATTTACAATCAACTGATTTTTAGGCATGCTCCAATATTTCACATGGAAAATGCAAATGCGAGGAATCATTAACAAAAAGACCTCGCCATAAACAACAGTACCCTTCCCAAGTTTAGATACTAAATCAAAGTTCCAGGAATTCCTACACAGCGACACCATGGAGCCCCTGACCTAATCAAAGTACTCACTTGTTGTAAAACCCCACTCCTGCCTTAGCAAAACATTATCCTACCAAAACAACCTATTAGACAGTGTCAGCCGGAAGAAATACTGATTGTTCAATAAGAGGCTACAGGTGATGACAAGTGAGCTGGAAAAGGACAGCCATGCTAAGTGCTGGACTGGCCAATCGGGCACTTTGGCAATGCCAGGGGGACTGGCCTGAAGACCCAGTGTGTGAGCTGGTTGCTTTGGTCCCATGGGCTGTTATTGGGCCAAAGAAATCGGCACCCATACTGACCCCTTCAAGCCAGCCCATGTAAAAGTGCCAGAGTACCAGAGGGCTCAATAGGCTAGTCTAACAATGGCCATTCCTTTTTGGGGATTTGAGGGCACTGGAGACCAAGATCAGAGAAACGTGATGAGAAGAGGTCTTACAGATGTGCACAATGCACGATCAAGCTTCACAATTGAAGTTGAAGATATACGAAGAGGTATAATTACCTCAAAGATAAGTGCATAATTCTATTGCTAAATGCTTCTGTGAGAGTCTGGCTACATGAAGCATATCCCACAAATCAGCTTCGGTCCTGCTCCAATAGGCACAGTCCAGCCCAAACTTCCAAGCCAGGTCATCTTTGAACAGGAACACTAACAACCCAAGCCTGGTTTTGATCTGATTGGTTCCAGTGGTACAGTGAGCACGGGACCCACGTCATACCCGTAGCCACTTAGGGTGGTAAATCAAACACACAAAAGGGGATGGGAGGGTGCTTGCAATAAGTTTAACCACTGACAGTTGCTCAGGGTTGCATTCCAACCCATCATTCTTTTGCCCACCATATCACCTCAGATTAAACCCAGCCACATGCAAATCAGCCTTGACGCTGCTCAAATAAAAACAGTTCAGCCCGAATTGCAAATCCAGGTCTTCTCGGAACCTGAACACAGGCAACTGAAGACATGTTTTACCCTGATTGGGGCTCTTCAGACAGATGCAGCTTAATTCCAGTGGCACAGTGAGCAAGGGACCCACATCTGGCATTCTCTTGACCGCTTGGGGTGGTACATCAAACACGCAAAAAGTGATGGGAGGATGCTTGCAATAAGTTTGACCACTGGCAATTGCTTGGGGTAGCATTCCAGCCCATCATACTTTTGCCCACCATGCCACCTTAGACTAAACTCGGGCTTGACCTTGACCCCAATGACAATGATGATATTATGAATGAACAAGCGTAGAAAATGCTGAAATTACCACTGGAACACTAATCAGTACAGTAGCCTTTCCATGCACTAAAATACTTGCTCTTATGAGGTCTTTCTCAGTTCCCTGGTGCCAGGGCATCAGGTCATTCTGAATGATATCTGAGACTAGGTGGAAATCCCATATTGAGGCTCACAAGTCCTTGGTCAAATCAACTAAGTGGTGAATGAGGAGGCGTCACTTTCACAGAAAAGAAGCCAGACACCAGAGAAGAGTGCCAGATTATGAACTAAATTTCATCCTCATACATGTCAATCTTTATGAGATGGTAGCTTTCAAATGATATTATTGTAAAGTCTTTAGTGACATTCAAAACGAATAGGGGTGGGGAGTAAAGGGGAGATTTTCGATAAAGTGTAGACCACTGTCCCTAGCTAACATCTGAACCTACCAAGGAACACTGATACCTGGATGTGTGTGTTTGCGAAAATACCAGCGGGCCGTTTCTTTGGATTTATACTTAATAGAGTTGGCTTTTGAGAGTGTGTGGGAAACTGTGTATGTGAATGTGTACCTGAAAAAAGCCTGTCTGTGAGAATGGAGATTGCGACTCCTATCATGTACCTATGTGCGAAAACAGCAGTGCTCCTGAGGATAGCTTTAGAGGGCTTGTGTGGGGTAGGGTAAAAGTAGCAACATGAGTGCTGTGTACATGTTAATCTTAATCAAGAATTTGTAACAAAACTCTCCAAATCTACAGGATGGAAAAAAACATTGCCTAGCAAGGCACGCGACTGAGGGAAGGCATTTAGCCAACATGTTCATGATGCATTCCTTGGAAGTTTCCATAGGAATAGAGCAAGAGTGAGCACTACCCGAATGTTTAGTCAAGTCATCTACCACTACTTCCTTCCTATTCAATGGTGCCTTTTGGAGCAAATAATACAACATCTACACCAGCAACGTGCCTGCCATGCCCTTCATTCACATATAAAGTATATTCCCATTTGATTCACAGTAGAACTTTGAGGTTCCAGTTAATATGGAAATGCCAACAAGTGACTATGCCCAAGCTACATAAAGTACACTTGGTGGACAAAGTATTGTAAAGCTACATTTGTGCTAGGAAGCAAACAAGCATTTACCTCATGTGTAATAGAGGAAGAGGGACAGCAACCAGACAGAAGGAATATCTAGCCTTTAAATCAGGTAAACCCTGCTGAGCCAGAAGTCCACTTATAGGGTCAAAAGAGCACAAACTATATTTGACCTACAAAGCAAATGTGCATACTACACACGCCATACATGAAGAGGGACCACATTCAGACAAAAGGAGGCTTCAGAGGCAGTGGCGGCTGGTGACACTTGAAAGTGGTGAGGCGTAAAATGATTGTCGTGCTGTACTGTGGCGAGCGAGAGCAGTGTGGGAGCCCGACTACCCAATGGAGAGTTCTCCCCTGAGAAAATTTTGGAAAAAGCATGGACAAATTGTGCACTTTTAAGCAAATTTGAGAAATTAAGATAATAATAAATTTAAATGACCTAACACATGAAGTCAAATTGCTATTTTCTTTGCTGTCGTTCGTTGTAATCCTTTTGCGACATGATCTTAGAACGTTCTGTTCCATTTCAAACATAACGCAAGCCTTGCAAAACTTGTTGGAGGTCTGAAGTGCGCTTAGATAAGCTGAAAAGAGCATGAAACATATTTTGGTGCCTTTGCTCGCAAGTTGTTTTTCTTCTGTTCGGCTGCATTTTTATATGGCTGAGATAAAGGTTTGTGAAGCATTCCCTAGAAAAAGTCGAAATTAGCAATATAAATATGTTGTGCTTTTGCTGGCTAAGAGTGCCCACAGCCTCGGATTTCCTTCCGGTTCCACTGCCCAGTGCTTCATTTAAAAAGTGGATAAATGCCAACCGAACAGTTCGGCTAACCAGGTGGCCCTGATTTGTTGCCGCTGGGTACACTTAAGTAAAGTCTTTAATCACATCACAGCCCCATTAGGATTGTCTCCGTTCCTGCAAGGACCGACACACAATAAAGGCCATACCCTGGATCAGGTTTTTTCAACGAAATCTATTACTATAACTTCCATACAACCAGTACTGTGGTCTGATCATTTCTTGATTTCCTTTTCCGTGCCTGCCACCGCTCTTACTCGGGTGAGAGAATCAATAGAGGCCACGCGGACTTCGCGCCCTTTCCATCTACTTTCGGTGGATATGCTATCTGAGGCTCTCATCACCTTTCCATGTCCTCTTTTGGGCAATTTGGAAGAAAATCTTGTTCTCTTCCACAAATGGCTTATAACCAGACTTGAGACCTTAATCCCCGAAAAAAAGCCTAAATCAGGTGAACGTAGAGCGTCGGCCCCATGGTTCACTCCCCAGTTAAAGATGCAACGGCAGGGATGTAAAAGGGCCGAGAGAGTCTGGAGACGGGCTTATGATCCGACTGAAAAATTGACATTTCGAGCGATAACTAAAGCCTACCATCAGTCGATCTGGAATGAAAAAAAGGCTTATTTTGAGCACCGAATTGATGAGGCAGAAAATGGTTGCAAAGAAATTTTTAAAGTTGTTCAGGACTTTACCTCTCCAGCCATTTGCACTCCATCTCATACTCATTCAGAAGTATGGATAAAACAGCTTGCAACTTTCTTTGTTAGTAAAATCACAACCATTCAAGCCTCTCTTTCCCTCTCCAGCTCACAGTTGGTTTTGAGTCCTTCATCCCCCTCTTCATTTATGGAGGGTCAGGGCCCTTTTCTCTCAGAATTTCCCCATCTGTGTCTTGATACTTCTCTCGAGCTTCTGTCAAGTTTGAAAACAGGCTCTCCACTTGATCCGTGCCCGGCTAAACATCTGGGGAAGGTGGCACCTGCCTTAAACGCCCTGCTGAACCCCCTTCTGAATTCCTCCCTGTCAACAGGTGTGGTTCCGCAGGCATGGAAACATGCTATGATCCTACCACTGATCAAGAAACCTACCTTAGACCCCCTTATCCATGCCAACTATAGGCCTATTTCCCTTCTCCCTGCTCTGGCGAAAGTGGCCGAGAGATTTGCACATCGGACGATTTCCAATTTCATCGAAGGAAATGATCTGCTGCACGTCACGCAATCTGGGTTCCGTGCAAATTATAGCACGGAGTCAGCTCTTCTCGAGGTCACAGATGCCATCAGGGAAGTACTCGACTCCGGGGGAAGAGCCATGTTGGTAATGCTTGATTTGTCGGCGGCTTTCGACACCGTTCCTCACAATCGCCTCCTTGCAAGACTCTGGGAGTGCGGCCTTCGGGGAACGGTATGGAATTGGCTTAAATCATTTCTGGCCGACCGCCGGCAAACGATCTGGGCACCCCCTTTCTCCGCCGATATGGCTCCGCTAGAGGTGGGGGTCCCTCAGGGTTCCATTCTCAGCCCCATGCTGTTTAACATCTTTATGGCCCCTCTGGCGGTAGTCGTGGAGTCCTTTGGCGCCCAGATCGTTTCCTACGCCGACGACACCCAGCTCCTATTCACCTGTGATAGGGGCGGGTCTTTCGACGGCATAAAGATCAGGGATTGCCTTGGTGCGGTCTTTGAGTGGTTCAGGTGTAATGGCTTAAAGTGCAATTCCGATAAGTCGGAACTGCTCTTTTTTGGATGCGCCCTTGAACCAGACTGGAAATCTTGGTGGCCACTAGATATGTTTCCCCCTGATAATGTGTCTCTCAAGGCTAAAATCTTGGGAGTGATTGTGGACCGTGAACTGTCCTTTGGGCCATATATTTTGTGCCTTTCAGGTAAATGCTTTGGCATTTTACGGATGTTGAGGAAGTTTCTTCCTTTAGTGTCTTTCCAGCATAGGAAGATAATTGTTCAGGCCTTGATTGGATCTCGACTGGACTATGCAAACTTTCTCTTCTTGGGTCTACCAAAATATCTTTTGACCCGTTTGCAGGTAGTCCAGAACTCGGCAGCCCGTGCTAATATGGCTGAGATACCCGCCACCCCCTCACAACACAATCCCCGAAAGGAGGGAAACCGGAAACAGTTCTTGAAGTTTTTGGAAGTGGGAGGGAGTGACCCCCCCGGCCGTATTTATTAAACAAAATTAAAAACATTAAACGTTTCATGTTATGTACAATTTCATTACCACATTGCGATGTTTGGCTAACCTTAACATATTCTCTAATACAGAGGTCTCCTAGCCGAACTAGCATCCAACAAAACATTTTCCAGAAATATTGAAATTGTACATCCTAACGTTTAAGGGCCAACGGCAAGGTCATAACCGGTGTCAAGATCCCTAACCAGACTTACCCCTCCCACTTGGGAGGGGCGACCGCACGGAGGCTTACCTCAAGTGCAACTACTATCAATTTCCCTTGACTTGACGGGGGCACTAAAGAACTCGACGCCAGTTAAAGGTCGTTCGAATACTCGTGTGAGGTATCTAGAAGGTATCGTAGACCTCCCCCCAACCCCACACAACTTACCGCATCTGCCGTCGCAGATGTCACTGGCCCCGGGAAATACCACAGGAGGGGGCTGTAACCCCTCCTACACAGGAAGGGGCCTTGACCGCCTTTCCTTTACTTCCGGCGACCCATCCTTAGAAGGGACCGCCTCCCCATTGAGGGGCCAATGGCCACCTCACCCGAGCGCTCCCATCCGTGTTGGGTGACGCCCACTCATAGGGATCTACTAATTAGTGCTCACCGATCATGACCTTACCGCCTACCAAAATAAATACGACAATGCTAATCAAACCTATGAAAACATTGATCACTACGACCGAAAGAGTATGCTCAAAATTCAACACTAAATCGAAACATTTTTAATCGCAAAACCTACACAACATACACCATTCTTTATTATAATTAACATCAACATGATACTATCACAAACCTGTAAACGAAACAGAAACATAATTATAAATTAACTTTATTACAAAAACAACTGGCTGTCCTCAGGGGCTGGTGGGTGGGTCAAAATTGGCTCTTGGTTCTGTCCCGAGCTCACGTGTAGCGAGGAGGTGCAGCTTCAGAGCACAAGAACAAGAGGACGTCTTCTGGTCTTGCGTCCCTTTTATCCGTCTTCAGGGCGGGCGAAAACCCGCCCCTGCCTGCCCCGAGGGCGTGGCTGGCTGCGTCAGTGTCTAGGCCAGCCCACTCTAGGGCGGGAACAAGCGCGCCCCGGCTACGCCGCTTCGGGCATACCAGCCGAGACGCGCCTCCCGCCCAAAAATGGCTTCCCGGGGGGATCGAGGTACTCTGCCATACGTTCGGGGGGACCGAGTGGTCGCCCCTTTCCATATGGCTGAGATACCCGCCACCCCCTCACAACACAATCCCCGAAAGGAGGGAAACCGGAAACAGTTCTTGAAGTTTTTGGAAGTGGGAGGGAGTGACCCCCCCGGCCGTATTTATTAAACAAAATTAAAAACATTAAACGTTTCATGTTATGTACAATTTCATTACCACATTGCGATGTTTGGCTAACCTTAACATATTCTCTAATACAGAGGTCTCCTAGCCGAACTAGCATCCAACAAAACATTTTCCAGAAATATTGAAATTGTACATCCTAACGTTTAAGGGCCAACGGCAAGGTCATAACCGGTGTCAAGATCCCTAACCAGACTTACCCCTCCCACTTGGGAGGGGCGACCGCACGGAGGCTTACCTCAAGTGCAACTACTATCAATTTCCCTTGACTTGACGGGGGCACTAAAGAACTCGACGCCAGTTAAAGGTCGTTCGAATACTCGTGTGAGGTATCTAGAAGGTATCGTAGACCTCCCCCCAACCCCACACAACTTACCGCATCTGCCGTCGCAGATGTCACTGGCCCCGGGAAATACCACAGGAGGGGGCTGTAACCCCTCCTACACAGGAAGGGGCCTTGACCGCCTTTCCTTTACTTCCGGCGACCCATCCTTAGAAGGGACCGCCTCCCCATTGAGGGGCCAATGGCCACCTCACCCGAGCGCTCCCATCCGTGTTGGGTGACGCCCACTCATAGGGATCTACTAATTAGTGCTCACCGATCATGACCTTACCGCCACAGGTCCGGATAGTTGACCGGCTATACGGACCCCCCACAAAACTCCTACCTAAAGGTCATGTTTTAACGTTTTTAACCAAGCTAAGAAGTCTCCTATGAGTAACTCATTCCCCACCCGCGACAAATGCACACCATCCCCCAAATACATACTGTCATCATTAATACAACTATGCGAGATAGAATGCAATGTCTTGGAACGGAACAACCTATTCACTTTGTTATTAAGTTTTCTAACCGAATGATTCAAAGCAGGGATCGAAATAGCCCCCCGCCACACTTTTCGTGGGATCATATGAGACCACGCAATTATGCACCCCGGAACTCTCTTCGCTAACCAACTTACAGTGGAAAGCATTGCCTCTAGGAGAAGTCGTCGACCGGTGGTGACCAAATCATTGCCCCCTAAATGTACTATGACTATAGACGGCGGTGACCTCGTCCGCCCTAACAACCCCTCAAAGAATGCTTGAAACTGGTCAATACAGAGACCGCCTCTTCCGTAGAAGGACACTCTGTACCCGTATTCCCCAGGTACGTGAATCATGTCACCTGCTTCGAATACGTCCGCGGCACGCCTCACGTATGAGTGGCCCACGACCCACACCTCCTTTTTCACAGCCGGTGATGTCTGACCGCTGGCCTGGTGTTGGGTCGACTGCATAGTCCGCCCTGCCTCGTAGGCTTGCGCAACTGAAAACCAAACAAAAGACAAGAAGCGTGAGTACATTATTACAGCTTCACAACATGTGCAATCGCACATATCTCTTATAACAATTGGAGGACCAACGCCCCACTCGTTTTACTTGCTCAACATTAAGACCCCTGGCTGTAGCTTCAGTGGCAGCCCCTATTCGAAAGGAATGGGTCCCGAATTCGCCCGGGTCCAAGCCCGCTGCGGCAATGGACATCGCAAGCACCCGCTGAAACTGAAACCTCGTCAGTGGGGTGGCGTCTGCGTGTCTCAACAATGTCCCCCCCCATGATGCCACCCTTCGTGCTAGGTAATCTTCTAAACACTGTACCGGACACATGGAGGACCCGGGGATCCTGCGGATGATCGTGCAGTCTCCCATCCCCTCTTGATCGGTCTTGGACCTGACAAAGGAGACAATCATCGCTTCACCCCTGATCTGAACGTGCTCCCGGCACAAACCCCCCACCACATCCTGTTTATTCCTTGCAACCAGCTCACTTATCCTCATTGCTCCGTGAAATGCCAGCGTAAATGCAGCCCGGAACAAACACGCCTCGAAAGGAGACGAGCATGTGGTAGGGAGTGTGGCCATCAACTGAGACAACCTATCCAGACCTATCGGTCGTCTCTCATCTACTCTGCGACCCTCCAGGCGTTGCCACCCACGCAGCGCCTTCTGTACTACAAAAGACGCCGTCGGGTCCTGGATGTTATGGGCCCTGGCAACAAAGGAAATGGCGGCACGATGCCTTTGGGCCGTAGCCACCGACTTCCCAGCCCTACGTAAGAACATCAGAAAATGTACTACCCACTCCTCCTGACCCCAAAGTCCCCCTCTCTCAGTCCCCAAAAAGGCTAAATAGGCCCGAAACGCCCCTTCATATGCCTTCCTCGTCCTGGGTGCTAGACTCTCTCCCACGAGGTGACGAAGTTCGGGGCACCGAGAGACCAGAGAGCTTCGGGGAAGGGTGCCGGCTCTGGGTCCGCTGAGGGAAGGAAACCCGAGAAAGCCTGCATGTGAAAACGAGATAGTGCATCAGCAGCCTGATTCATCACCCCTGGGACATGTTTTGCTCTGAATATCACGTTCAGTTGCATACACAGTAAGACAATTTCTTTGAGCAGCCTCAAAATTAATTTACAACGGGCCGCCTGACTATTGATGCATTCTACAACGGTCATATTGTCAGACCAGAACACGACCGAATGATCTTTGAACCCTTCAGGCCAGGTTCTCAGGGCCACCAGAATGGGAAACAGTTCAAGGAAAGCAATATTACTCGTCAGCCCCTCCTCATGCCACCATGGGGGCCACCTTTGTGCCGACCATTTTGTGCCGAAGATGGCGCCAAAGCCTATGCTTCCCGCTGAATCTGTCCATAGACCAAGCTCTTCAGAGGACACGGCTGGTTTGTTCCAGACGACTCGACCATTGAAGTCCGCCAAAAATGCTAACCAAATACGCATGTCCTGGCGGACCTCAGCCGATAACCTCGTGCGATGATGACCCTCTTTTAGGCCAACCATCGCTTGGGCAATTGAACAGGAAAAAGGGCGAGCCATTGGGATCACCCT
Organism: Lissotriton vulgaris; assembly: GCF_964263255.1. Lineage (NCBI taxonomy): Eukaryota > Metazoa > Chordata > Amphibia > Caudata > Salamandridae > Lissotriton > Lissotriton vulgaris. The sequence goes on along the minus strand of NC_141685.1, from coordinate 482,884,554 downwards.
CAAGGCAAAGTTCAACTTCCCCACCAATTGCTGCAACTGATGCAGTGTAACCTTAGATGCATTTAAACATACTTGCAGGGCTGCCCTGAATGTCGACACCTTGCTAGCTGGTAGACGGAAACAGCCCTCACTAGAGTCCAACTCGATCCCCAAAAACTCGAGGCAAGTCGTGGGACCCACAGTTTTACCTGGTGCCAATGGCACGCCGAATTGACCCATCAACACACAGAATTCAGCCAAGGCCTGGGCACATTCGGGGTTTCCGGCGGGTCCAAGAAACAGAAAGTCATCAAGATAATGCATCACATTTCGGAAACCCGTTTTCTTCGTGAACACCCATTGCAAAAAAGTGCTAAACTTTTCAAAATATGCACACGATATAGAGCATCCCATTGGCATACATCTATCCATGTAATATGATCCCTGAAACATGAATCCCAGAAAACGCTGGTCATCAGGGTGTACCGGGAGCAACCGGAAAGCTGACTCGATATCTGATTTTGCCATCAACGTCCCGGGCCCCAGGCGATTCAAAATGGCTACTGCCTCATCAAATGATGCGTACCTCACCGAACATTCTTCTGGATCAATTTCATCGTTTACCGAAATACCCCGTGGGGCTGACAGATTATGGATTAGTCGAAACTCACCTGGGTCCTTCTTGGGGACCACCCCTAACGGAGAACAGACAAAATGCGGTACCGGGGGTACAATAAACGGCCCGGCGACCCTTCCCTTGCTAACCTCTTTCTGGATCTTATCCTGTACTACAGGAGTATGATGCAAGACGGAAAGTTGATTTCTGCACGTCCCGGTACCCTGAAAGTCCCCCACCGGGATGCGGAAACCATATGAAAAACCGTTCCGCAGCACCCCAGCAGAGATACGATCTGGGTACTCGCTGAGCCAAGGAGTCTGAAGGACTGGGTTCTTTGGACCCAGCGGTGCCAGGGCACAACACCTGAAACCTTCGTGGGTAACCTGCTCCGGCGTACAAGTCACAGAGACACGGGACACTTCCTTCGGCGTCAAAGAGTCAAGGTTTATTTACTGCAGGGAACACAGAAGTCACAAGAAGTACATCGAGTGTAGTTCGGGGAGACTGCTTCAAATTGTATTTGTGGATCGCTCCTTTTATACAGTTTCTACCCATAGGATAACATGATACACAATAGTTTACAACCTGGTTCCCACAAGTCGCTCTCAGAGGGGTCGCTTAGATCACTTTGAAACACACAAGATCCGGAACATAAGTGCGGAAACATTTGGCGGTTCCCAACTGTAAAAACCCATCTTCCCACCATTAGCAAATTCCAATCAGCAGTAAAGTAGATCGAAACAGGAACGAAGACAGGTGCAGAGGAAGACGGAAACAGTGGGGAGATCGGAAAGGGTGTAAAAGGGGAGTGTCGAGAAGCACGAGATACAGACATCAAAGGGACGTGCCTAATGAGATGCACGGCTGAGACAATAAGCCCGTGCGGCAAGATGAGCCTCGAGCGGCGCCATCTGCCTTACAGTAGCATCCCCCTCGTCATAAAGACACTTTCAAAGAACATGTGTCTTCCGCAAATATCTTGGGAGTCCCAGGGTCGCGAAGCGGACAGCGTCCGTTCGCTGGCTACTTGAGGGCAAGAGACAAAATGGATGCCGTATCTAAGATGGAACCCGTGGGTACAGATGACAAACCCACATAACAAACGAACGGTTTAAGTTAGCACAGCGAAACTGCGCACACTTGCTAAACTCGTCATTTGCGGTTCATAGATACTAGACTCGACCATATTCGTGTGAGTCGAAAACACCACTTACAATTGTCACGGAACCTCAGACGCTCCTTTTGCCCTCATGTAGGCAAGCACTAGTCGGAATCATACTCGATATTCATCAGACCATCAAGATGTCGTTGTAGCATAGCTCTGTCCAATCGAGTCCCCTTGGTAACAGATGGTTGTCTCATACACGTTGTAGCACAGAGGCCACATAAGGCAGGACCACACTGCACACAAAGGCAACACGTGAACAGGAACACTACCACAACCCCGATGATCGTCAGAATCTTCCAACCCCAAGTCGATACCAGGCCCCAAAACCAACCAAGTAGCGTCCAATCCCCTACATCCACGTGTATGGATTCGGAGATCTTGTGCAACTTCGAGATGGCTTGATAGACAGTAGGAGCATTATCTGGAATGAAAATGCAACAGCTCGAATGGATCACTTTACATACCCCACCGCGATCTGCTAAGACAACATCTAAAACCATACGGTTTTGTAATGTCATAAGTCTCTCCGCCTGAAGTTCTGTGGTGATATTACCAAGGGCACTGGCAGTAATGTTAGCTGTCTATTCTACCACTCGAGTCAAATGTCTCAGGTTCCTACTATTAACCATAGGTCCCCAAAACGGGAGGAAACCCTTGAAAAAGTCTCCTGCCTCTTGACCGGCAGTATCCTCTTCACTAATTACGCCTCGTACAACTCTAGTCTTATGATAATCGGCATCTACAGTAAACGTCGGAGGCAACAGATTTGCAACAAAACATGAGCCCATGAAGTCTGCGGGCAACCATGTGTATGCACGATCATGACAGATGAAGTACGTACCCTTGGCAGCCAGAAGCACAGGGATCGGGGACATTGACAGAACGTAACTTTCAGTGCAAGCACTTACTCCAAGTGAGGCTTGCGAGCCACGACCCACAAGACAAAAATTACCAGTGTGGGGTACGACCCATATTGGAGACGAGCTTTTAAGCTGCTTTTCATTAGTGAACGTACTATATTCCCCTTTATTCGGTGCCCTATAGGCTTGTACCTCTGCCTTAGGGATGAGATAAGCATCATAGATCTCATCTTCCAAATCCTGTATTATCATCGATACCACCCACTGCCATGAGGTAGGACCCGGTTTGGGGGAACGTTCTGGAGAGGGGTGGAAACCTAGTGCGCTTCGAAGCATTGTTTGGTATGCTCGAGCTGACCCTTGGGAACTATACGGTAACACCAGATATGGAATTCCCTTACCCGTAGTATGTGGCATCAACCCACACACCCAACAATTAGTAGTGTTAACCACTAACTGATGCTGATGGAGGAGCTGGATAAAGGAATTGTTGCGGAATTCTACACGTCTAGCCTGTTCGTGTTCTGGTAACATATGAAAGGAATGAGGAGAAGCAGTAGAAGTAATGTTAGGGTAAGGAGTAGGGGTAGGAAGTAAGAAGTAAGACATAGTGTAATACACCCCACCCGCCAAAAATGCAGAAGCAGTTAAAAACAGTACAAACAATTGGAATACAAAACATTTAGTACGACTAAGTTTCTGCAGTTTGACTCTATACGCCTGCGTTCCTTCCAAATCGTTCAGCTTTGAAAATGCCATTTCCCTATGACCGTCCGCAACGTTTCTTGACGCACTTCGTTCTGTGCAGCAATAGTCAATTCCCAGGAGTTCCTAGGAACCGACGGCCTTTAACCTAGCGTCAAGACCTACTGTCCAGAAGGAAGTACGCGCGCGGCCCTACGGCCCTCAATACACAATATGTATTTTATTTAGCACAAATAATTCAGCTGTGGAAGGAAAAAGATACAAGGAAAAATCTTGATATATGTACAAAACAATTTTCAGTGATACGAATTGTTCACAGTTGATCAGGGGAAACGAAGATATTGCAGTTATCAGTTTCAGCAAAGCAAGAAAAAAATTTATTTGTCCTTAGTATGAGAACGCAAAGAATATCGATGTTTCCCAGGACGTGTCTGCTCGTCAAACAAAGGATCTGTCGAAGAGACAGCGTCCTGCTGATCAGTTCGTTGGTCTGGTCTTGAGTCTCTTGCTGACAATGTTCCAACAATGGCTTTCTGCTGCGCTGAGTGTTCACCAACAAGTTGTGCGTCACTAAAAGGTACAAACGCCGGCAATGTCGCTGCTTCTGTTGACGCAATGCCTTTCCTCACCCACGGGTCTGCCGGCAAAGGAATAGGGACTCGCTTACAATGGGTAGCATGTACCCAGTTCTTCCGTCCCTCAAGACGAACGGCAGTCCTCGTGGCCAAAAGCACCTGGTGAGGTCCAACAAAGCGGGGGTCCAGATTCTTCTTGCGCGAAAAATTTCGGGTGACAACCCAATCACCAGGCTGGAGCTGGTGGCCTGGACCCTCCGTCTGCGTCGGCAAGGCGTCGTAAACCTGTTGATGAATTAACCTCAGTTTAGCAGTCAAGTCATGTAAGTAGTCAATCAACATCGGGTACTCAAGATCAACGAATATACCTGGCCTAGGAACCCCCCACACATTCGCAGGACGGCCGAACACTATTTCATAGGGACTAAGCCCTATTCGGGAGTGTACAGTCGCCCTAGTTGACAGTAATGCTAGAGGCAAAGCGTCAGGCCACGAAAGTCCAGTCGTAGCCTGGATCTTCGCTAATTTCAGTTTAAGGGTGCCATTGTACCCTTCAACCAATCCAGCTGACTGGGGATGATTGGCGCTATGGAATTTCTGATTAATTCCAAGGCCCTTACACACACTCCTCATCACACTTCCAACAAACTCACTTCCGTTATCTGACCACACGACTCTAGGCATTCCATACCGAGGAAAGTATTCCTTCAGTAGGATTTTCGCAGTAGACAAAGCAGTATTATCTTTGAGGGGATAGGCCTCGATCCATCGGGAGAATGCGCAAACCACAACCAAAACGTATTTCAGGTTATTGCATCGCTCCATATGGATGAAGTCCAATTGGATCACCTCAAAGGGATACGAAGGAGGAGCAAAACTGCCAGGGGGAGTTGGGGTTCCTTTGCCAGGATTGTACATTATACACACCATACAATTCTTCACCAAACGTTCAGCACACTTAGTAATTCCATCATTCTTCCACACATCAGCCAACAACTTGCAAATACCTTTCGCGCTAATATGTGCTAACCCATGTGCCATTTGCACAACGGCCAGTACATACGCATCAGGCAACATCCATCTTTTCTGATCTGACAAATCAATCCAGCAACCATTCACATCCAACCTTCCCGTACTTTCTTTCCACTTCATCTTTTCAGTGTCGGTGGCCTCATTCTGAATTGCTTTCACACTCTCTATAGTATTCTCACACATACTTGATTCTGTAGGCCACCTAACCGAATTCGTCACATACATTCGAGTGCTAAGGTTCCGGGCAGTCTCCTTAGCAATCTCATCTGCAAACGCATTACCACGACCAACATCATCCGTCACCTTACGATGCGCACTACATTTAACAATTGCAACTTGAGCAGGCAAAGTCAATGCATCCAAAAAGATCGTTCACAAGCTGGCCATGCTGTATTTTCGTGCCATGTGACGTCAAGAAACCACGTTCTCGCCACAATCGTCCGAAACTATGCGCTACACCGAAAGCATACTGACTATCGGTGTACACATTCACACGTTTACCTTTTGCTAATACACATGCTCTAGTAAGAGCGATCAGCTCTGCAGCTTGGGCAGAATTCTGATTCAATCTTGCAGTCTCAACAACAGTATTCAATGTCACCACAGCATAAGCAGTAGTCACATCACCATTCGGCAATTTAAAACATGACCCATCCACATACAGGGTGCCATCCGGGTCTTCCAATGAGGTGTTTTTAAGGTCCACACGACCTTTTGTTTCCTCCTCTGTACGCAAGTAGCAGTCATGTTCTGCTACTACATCTGACTCTGCACTAATTGGTAACAAAGTTGCCGGATTTAGGACATTACAACGTTTTATCTGAATGTGGCTTGCCAAGAGCGTCAATTCGTACCCAGATAACCTCGCACTCGTCAAGTGCTGAGTTTTCGTACGGTTCAAAAGAGTATCGACTGCATGCGGAACCATCACCGTAAGCATATTATCCATGACCAATCCTGCTGATTGTCGGATGGAGACCGCAGCTGCCGCAGTTGCTCTCAAACAACTCGGCAATGCTCTAGCTACTGGGTCTAAGGTCGAGGAAAAATATGCACATGGACGTTGCTTACCACCAAAAGGTTGCGTTAAGACACTCAACGCACAACCTTCCCTCTCGTGAACATATAACGTGAATGGTTTACTGTAATCAGGGGTACCTAACACAGGGGCCGAACACAATGAATCACGTGATTCAGAAAAACGTTCCTGACATTCTTCCGTCCATGGTAAAGGAGTCGAAACATCCTTGCACGTAAGAGCCACCAATGGTTTCGCTAGCAATGAAAAATTAGGAATCCACTGCCTGCAGTACGATGTGATACCTAGAAAGGCACGCACATCTCTTTGGGTTTGTGGCACAGCCATGCGCGCAATCGCTGCAATTCTCTCTGGGGTCAATCTCCTTCCCTCCTTTGACAATAAGTGACCTAGATAGGTTACTTCTTGACAACAATATTGGAGTTTAGAAGGTGACACCTTGTGATTTAACTCACAGAGATGTTGCAGCAACGACACTGTAGCAATTTTGCAAATGTCCTGAGTATCAGCAGCCACCAATAAGTCGTCGACGTATTGGATTAAAGCCGCACCAACCGGCAACCTAAACGCATCTAGTTGACCCTTCAAAGCTTGACTGTAAATCGATGGACTTTCACAGTAGCCCTGAGGAGCGCGTTTGAACCGGAAGCTACGTCCACCAAGAGAGAAACCGAAAAGGTCCCTGCTCTCTTCGGCAATCGGGATGCTGAAAAACGCATTTTTCAAATCAATCACCGAAAACCATGAAGCCGTAGCTGGAATCAGAGTCAGTAGCGCCGTAATGTCAGGCACAACAGGGAATTGAGGAACCACAATTTTATTCACCTCCCGTAAATCAATAACAAAACGATAAACAGGCGGTTTGGTAGGATCAGTACGTTTAAGAATGGGCAGTACAGGACTATTGCACACGTTTCCCCGAGTTTCTTCAATGACATCTTTCTCGATCAAATCATAGATGATCGCTAACAAAGCTCGTTCACCATCCAGGGAGATACGATATTGGGGAATACGTGGTAATCGCACATTCGATTTCAACTGAACAACATAAGGGGAGATATCAAGTAGGCCCACGTCGTTTGGACCCGTCGCCCACAAAGATGCAGGAAGAGAATCCAATTCCGGTGGAAGCTTATCGAGGGACAAATACATGGGAGAGACTACTTTCTCTCCGAACGTAAGCTTTACACCCGCAGGAGAACAATACAAAGTCGCATACAAGCGTTTAAGCAAATCCAGACCCAAAAGATTTTCACCACAACCAGTGGTTAAAATCAACGGAGCTTCGAGCTCACGAGGCCCAATTTTAAGGGGCAAAGGGCGCGAAACTGGATTGCTAACGGGGGCGCCAGAGAATCCAACAGATACATTTGTTAAGCCAGACAAAGGTGCGCCAGGGAGTCTCGAATGCATGATAGAACTTTTCGCTGCACCAGTGTCCAACAGAAAAGGCTCAACGACGCCCGATGTAGCAACTGCGACGTAAGGCCCTCTCTGATCAACCGGAACTGATACCACTCCCTCTCCTTGTCTTTGGCTGTCCTAGTAATTACTATCGTCAGTTCCCTGATCGACGTAATAATCGTCTACATTGTACTGCGCAGATCGTCCTTGCGATGATCCACGTTGGTCGAAACAATTATTAGAATTTGACGAGTTATCAGAACAGTCGTTCTGAGCACCACGACCTCTACCACGTGATGCGTGCTGTGCACCACCACGACCTCCTCTAGACGAATTACCACCACTACGGTCATTTAAAGCAGGACAATTGAATTTAATGTGTCCCTCCTGTCTACAATAAGCACATTGGTTGTACCCCAACGAAGATCTCTGAAAAGATGAATCATTACGCGGCTGCGATCGATTTGATTGCGACTGCGATCTATTCTGCTGAGGCGCATTCTGATTAGAACGCGGCGGATATGCTTGTTGTAACAACACTTTAGTTTTCAGCTCTTTCGTCTTTTTATCGGCACGGTCATTTTCCTCTTTTTCTCTATTTTCGTAATATTGTGCCGTAGCCAGAATCTGAGCTGAGGTAGAAACGGCCCACGCACTTTCTGAATTTTTCAATTTATTGCACAAGTCGGGCAATAAGTTCGATACGAATTTATCCACAAACAACCTCTGTCCACCCTCAGTACCCATATCCTGCCCACTATGATCGACGAATGTTTCCTCGAACCTCGTAAAGAAGTCTGAAACACTCTCATCTTTCTTCTGCTTACAGGCTGACAACTTGTCCCAATTTACCCTCATAGCTGGCATAAGCGTTTTCATTAACGTAATGATTCGCTGGGGAAGAAGTTCAATCAACTGATCGGGTTTAGTAGCAGCCACTTGTCCAGCGTCTGCCGCTGTAATGGCAGCCCAATCACCACCTAATTCATTCGCGTGATCTTGGTGACGAATCTTGGCCCATACCGGTTGCGGTACGACATTGCCAAACAACATGTCGATATCGGCCAGATTCATTATCGTAGCGTCTACGAGCTGCGATAATTCTTTGTAATACCCCGCAGGATTTTTGCGAGGATCAGGCAAAGTTTGTTTCACCTGAAGCACTTCCGATCGTTTCCAAGGGAGGTGTATCCACACTCTCTGGAAATGTGCTGGTATTGGAGCATTAGCATTAGTATTATCAGCGGGTACCCAAACTGGCGGAACTTCTCGCATAGGATATTGGCCAGACCCATCTCGTTGTTCAATGTCCTCAACGAACAATGCATGAGGAATAGGAGCAGGACGAAGAGATAGCAACCGTTCAATAGCACGTCGGACATTAGTATCGACTATCAGTCCAGTTGCGAACTGAAGCCGAAGATTAGACAGGGCGGTCAGCACCTCGTCAGGCGCAACAGCCGCTATCTGATCATGTAAGAACTTGCACATTTCATCAAACACATATCTCTGAGTAGGTATGTTGAATTGATCAAACGTTTCGAGGACAACACGAGGTGGATTTCTAACAGGGTTTATCATCCAACCCATCGCCATATTGTATAGCGCAACACGTTCTCTATTACCAGGAAGCTGGCTACGTCTCTGTGGACCATCAGAACCTGCAGACCCAAAAACAGGTCCGAGCGACTGAAAGAAGTTTGTCGCAAGGGGAGAATCACGATTACGAGTAGAGGGAGAAGAGTAAGACACAGGACTAACAAGAGAAGGAGTAGAGACGTTAGCAGCAACAGGGGTTAACAACACAGGAGCAGTAGCGTGAGCAGTAGCGGGAACAGGAGTATGTGGAAGCGGAGGAGCAGTAGGAATAGAAAGAGGCAAAGGAGCAGGAACAGTCGGAAGAGCAAGTGCAGGTTGAGGAACTGGTGGAACAGGTACGGCAGGGACCACAGGAGCTGCGGTACCCTGTACGTACGGAGGTGGCGACTTCATAAGATAGGACATTAAAGAATCCTCAACTGCCTCTTCCTTCTTATCCGACTCCGTAGACAAAACAGGATAGCATTTGTCTATGGACATACGCTGTAATCTCTCAAACACTTCCTTATCCTTATCCTCCTTATCACGCTGAAACTGCTCAGCTTTCTTCACTATAGTAGCAACAGTATCTCGCTGACTACGTTTATTTTGTCTGATCTCTTTCTGTCGGGCTTCTTTGCGCCAGAACCGAAAGGCGTCAAACATGGCCGGCCTAGATTTGCGTTCGAACAACTTTATTTCCAAATTATCTAAGATCGACGCTTCGAAGCTACCGTGAGGTGGCCAACGAAGATCGCCGTCTTTCTTTGTATATTTGATCCAATAATCGTTAAAAGCAATCGGGCCTAGCCCATGTTTGCTATATAGGTCATAAGTAGGAGTTCCAACCGGAGGTATCGGACACGAGTCCTCCAGCAGGGAATCCGCACCACAAGGTCTAAAGCAACTGAACAAAGTACTGCGACCAGGCATCTTGCACACTAGCCGAGTTTCACAAACTTCAAGGGTTACGGGATTTCGGGATTTACCAAGTCCCAGCAAAGAACTAAACCCTCGGTCTTTGGCGGCTGCAGTCGTCAAACAAATACAACAACAACAAAGTACGCTAGCAAAGTGTCACCGACAAAAACACTCACACAGCGTGTACAACAAAGACACCCGCTAAAGTGTCTACAACAAAAACACTCGCTAAAGTGTTTACAACAAAGAACTCTGGGAGCGACCCACAAATACTTAACTCAAAGATCAATGGCGTCCTCAGGAAGGCCCGTCAATCGTCTCGCTATACCAAGGTCTACGCCAGGCGCCAAAACAGGTCTACAGTCAGGGTAGCAGTCCGTCGCAGCCGTTAGGAGGCGGGAATCTTCGCGGGAAAAGTCTTCGGGCCACTTATTTCGACAACAGGATCGATGAAGCGGGGTGCACCTTCCCTCGGAGATTTCACACGAAGTTCCTCACGATCGTCAGGCTTGGACCGGTACCACTGATGCAGCCCCACGTTGGGCGCCAACTGAAGGACTGGGTTCTTTGGACCCAGCGGTGCCAGGGCACAACACCTGAAACCTTCGTGGGTAACCTGCTCCGGCGTACAAGTCACAGAGACACGGGACACTTCCTTCGGCGTCAAAGAGTCAAGGTTTATTTACTGCAGGGAACACAGAAGTCACAAGAAGTACATCGAGTGTAGTTCGGGGAGACTGCTTCAAATTGTATTTGTGGATCGCTCCTTTTATACAGTTTCTACCCATAGGATAACATGATACACAATAGTTTACAACCTGGTTCCCACAAGTCGCTCTCAGAGGGGTCGCTTAGATCACTTTGAAACACACAAGATCCGGAACATAAGTGCGGAAACATTTGGCGGTTCCCAACTGTAAAAACCCATCTTCCCACCATTAGCAAATTCCAATCAGCAGTAAAGTAGATCGAAACAGGAACGAAGACAGGTGCAGAGGAAGACGGAAACAGTGGGGAGATCGGAAAGGGTGTAAAAGGGGAGTGTCGAGAAGCACGAGATACAGACATCAAAGGGACGTGCCTAATGAGATGCACGGCTGAGACAATAAGCCCGTGCGGCAAGATGAGCCTCGAGCGGCGCCATCTGCCTTACAGTAGCATCCCCCTCGTCATAAAGACACTTTCAAAGAACATGTGTCTTCCGCAAATATCTTGGGAGTCCCAGGGTCGCGAAGCGGACAGCGTCCGTTCGCTGGCTACTTGAGGGCAAGAGACAAAATGGATGCCGTATCTAAGATGGAACCCGTGGGTACAGATGACAAACCCACATAACAAACGAACGGTTTAAGTTAGCACAGCGAAACTGCGCACACTTGCTAAACTCGTCATTTGCGGTTCATAGATACTAGACTCGACCATATTCGTGTGAGTCGAAAACACCACTTACAATTGTCACGGAACCTCAAGTCATCGCCAAAGTATCAATCGGGGTCGGTAAAGGCGCCCCTCGGCCTATATTAGGCTTGTTTGGCGCCTCCCTTACCCCCATTCTCACTTGTTTTGGCTCTACACAAGGACTCAGGATGGGACGACCCGCAGTTGCTGCATTCGTGTTTGAATTTACACGATCCCGGGGGCCTGGTACATTTCCCCTTGTTGAAATTGAAGCAGAAACCCCTTTTCCCCGTGTTGCCGGCAGGTCTCGGGTAATCGTCGGTGCTCGTGCCTGACCGAAAGGGCGTCCCCACATTTTGGCGGGAGTAATCAACAACATTGCTCCCTACCAACGGCATTTTCAACATTCCTGACTCTTTCATTTTGTCCCATGTCACAGAATCGTAACAATCCCACGTTAAACCTTTGTTATGTTCCTTTTCTTTCCTAAACAAGTTGTCATAACAGAACCAATGGTTACCCTGATACGCTGTCGAGTAACTCATAATTCGTGACTGATAAATGGGAAACTCAGGAAGCAACTCGAGCCTACGTTCCCCCAAAATCGATGAAAAAATTCCCCACGCATTGCCCCAGTTGCCAATATTCTCATTTACCTTAAAGGCGGCCATTTTTGCGCGCCAAACACTCGGATGCATTAGGTCCTTCTGACTCTTAACATGCTCCACCTCATAATGAACAACAAGCAAGGAGAAAATATTCACATACTCCCCCGCCCAGATCTTTTCCTTTATTGCTAAAGGCACATGTTGTCCCAATCTCTCTCTACGAGAGGGTGCTGACTCGTCCCTTGCGATCGGCAATGGCCGCTTACCTGAACCGGACGCTGCTTCCGCCGCTTGCGGCTTGTCTATCCCCGCCAACGGCGCGGTCACTTTAGCTGCATCTCTCTTCTCACGCAGCCCTTTTATCAGCGCCTGTGCCTCGGCAGCCGTGGCGCCCCCACTACTATCCCCCAACCATGCTGTTAGCTGTGCTGCCAGCTCGGGGGGCATATCTTCATTGGATGTCGGGGTGACGACAACGGGGATTGGATTCCCCTCCATCGGTACTGGGGTCGGCGCCTCGAGCGGGGCAGAGGGAACCGGGACGTCTCCACCGGCTGGAACCCTTCTCGGCCTCTTAGGTCTCCCTCCAGCCGGCGCAGGGCCCGAACCCTCCTCCCCGTCTCGCTCCGCCAACCGTTTCTTTATGTCGGACATCTCTTTGAAAAGGGCCCGCACCATCTGGTCGGTCGTCATTCTCTTTGCGCCTTTCTTGGGCATCTCTCCGACAAAGTATCTAGAAGACAAAGAAAAAGATCAAAACGCTCAAAATTGGCTCTTGGTTCTGTCCCGAGCTCACGTGTAGCGAGGAGGTGCAGCTTCAGAGCACAAGAACAAGAGGACGTCTTCTGGTCTTGCGTCCCTTTTATCCGTCTTCAGGGCGGGCGAAAACCCGCCCCTGCCTGCCCCGAGGGCGTGGCTGGCTGCGTCAGTGTCTAGGCCAGCCCACTCTAGGGCGGGAACAAGCGCGCCCCGGCTACGCCGCTTCGGGCATACCAGCCGAGACGCGCCTCCCGCCCAAAAATGGCTTCCCGGGGGGATCGAGGTACTCTGCCATACGTTCGGGGGGACCGAGTGGTCGCCCCTTTCCACTATGGGCTCCCGAGAAGAGCAGGTGCCACTGTCCTACTGAACACCTTACACTGGTTACCGATCGCAAAGAGAATTCTTTTCAAGAGCCTGACTTTTGCCTTCAAAGCTTTACAAGGCACTGGCCCCAGGTACATAAGGAAACGTCTTTCCCGATATGTACCTAGCAGGACTTTGAGATCATCTTGTTTATCCAAGATGACAGTCCCGGCTATCAGGCGTGCAAGGATGGGAGGTCGGTCATTCCGCTACCTAGCTCCGAAGGCTTGGAATGAACTACCACTTTCCCTTAGACAGGCTCCCAGTCTTCTTGCTTTTAGAAAAGATCTTAAAACGTGGCTTTTTACCAAATAATCTCTTTCCCTTTCTTCTGTCTGCATTTTAGTTGTTATATTGTTGCTTTATCTGCTGATACTCTTCGCCAAAGCGCCGGGATGCTCCTTGGAGTAGCCGAGCCCTATAGAAGAAATAAATTAACATAACATAACATAACATTAATGAACATATATACCATCCATTCATAGCTTCATGTTATATGAGCCAGGGAGAGCGGAAAGGCACCTTCACTGGCATCGGCACTCTCCCTCTGTGTGCCTTGAATCCTTCCACTCGGACTGCAACGCTAATCTATGCATTAAGAGGTCGTCCAATTACAAGGAAAGAACTCCTCTGGCATGTTTCCAAGACTATATTTTCAGCAACTGTATGGCACGTCTCAATTACAGTGCCAATATAAGGTCCGATACAACTTTCAAAACCAACCCACTCACAGCTCAGAGCACATAGCACCCGAACGCGGCCGGATTAATTAGACCAGCCTGCATATCCCTCCCCGTCAATGCGGTCATAATAATAAACAGGCATAGATTTCACTAGTGGAAGCAGTAGGGATTTTTTTCATTTTGTTTCATCTCAAATTAATCATTTATTTAGACTAGATTTGGTATTTACACTAAGTGCTAAATATTTCCTAGAGTATGTATTCTGACCTTTAAATATGGTGAATGTTTGGCTACCCTCAATAAGCATATTTGACGTTTATGCAAACCATATTAACACCTTAGCTGCGGCGCAAATATCCCTCCCCAGTGATGCGCTGTCCATTGGAACTAGTGCTGAATGGACGTCCAATGGTCGTGCGCAGCACTGGGGAGGTAGCGCTCGTGACGACCGTTGGCCGTCGGCAGCGCTTAAGAGGTTAATATGGTGCAGAAACTGCACCAATGGCGTAAGAGTTACCTGTTGCATATTGCTGCATTTTAGGTTTACACCCCCCACATGAATGACTTTAAAAGCATGACTCCAGGCGTTCCAGTGCAGTCCCCAACTGCTGAAAGCAGAGATGCAGCAAGCATTTTGAATTTGAATTTGAATTAAATTTCCAGAGCGCGTAGCTACCCGAGGGCGTCCCAGTGCTATGACTCGTCATATTAGATCTAGGGCAGGATGGTTCAAATAACCATAAGCATAAGTCAAATAACAATTTTGACATCTATAAACGCCTAATTTTTACATGAGCTAATATAAGAAATACCTTGTAGAGAGCATACTCTGGGTGCATAGTATGAAAAAGATAAGCATGCCTAAAATTTAGATGTATGTCGGGGTGGTGACAGGTTACAAAATCCCTCTTTTACTAAATAGGCAGCATGTAGTAGGAACACCTTTTGAATAAAAGTCATCATTTCAATATGTCATGTACTGAAAAAAGCTACATAAATTAGTTTTTGTAATATTTATCTAAATTAAAATCCAGTGCTAAAAATAGATTTTTGTTAAATATGCTCCAAAGCTGATATTTATTAAAGCTTGCCTTTCTCTGCTTGAAAGGCTGGAGAGTAACAAATTCCGTTTTGGCCTGGCTCTCCCTACTCCAAGGGAAAACAATTGGTTGATTGCTAAGGCATGAAAAACCTTTCTGGTAAAATAAAAACAGACTTGGTCTACTGGCAGAAAGGCTGGGACGTTCGATTGCTAGGCTATTAATCTTGAAATGTGAGTGAGGAGAGAAGGCAAGAACAACGCCTGGTATCACAAATATCAGGGTGGGGCCTGGGAATCTTTGAGGTTGACAGTAAACATGTTCTTAGTACGATGAAAGCCTTGGTTGGAGGTTTATGCACAACAAACATATTACCACTCTTAGCAAGTAGGGGCCTGACTTCAGACTCATCCATTGTTTGTTTTCAAGGAGTGGTCCCTCATTTTCATAAGATAGTCCCACTCACTGACTCTGGGGTCCAGTCCTTTTTATGACTCTCCACTGCCCAGAGAAAAGTCTCTAGAGATTATTTAGGGTAAAACAGCAGAAACAGCTGAAAAAGAATGATGGGTTAGCAGTGGGACATGTCTTAGAATTGGATCAGGACTTATCACCCTTCACCAGCTAATGAATCTTTCAAGAAAATCTGCCCACCACATCCACCTCTTAATCCAGCTTGACGTGGAAGAATAACAGACGAGAGTGGAACCTGTTGTTCTATCTGCCTGAAGAAAGACTTAGGTCTTGCGTCTTGGTTTCCTAATGAAGAAGCTTTGGGAGTGTTTCTCAAGCATCATGCCAGCAGGGCTCATGTAATCTTAGAGGAGATGAAGGGCATAAGAAAGATAAATTAGAAGAAGCACAAGGCAATGGGGCCTGTGCTGGACTCCAAAGCTTGAGAAATGGGCTGCACCTACCCTCACTGATGGCTATAACCTCGTAGCCCAGCTGTCTAGGCACTGTTTCAATGAGCAAGAGGAATATATCCATTATTTAAAGACATTTGAACTCTTGGCGGTTGTCAGAGCATCTCCTTCAAACATAACTGTCACTGCCCTTTTCTCCCAGTCTGTGTGGGAGAGACCAGTATGCAAGAATGACCTCTGGTGGGCAGCATTGACTTTTACTCCACCGTTGTGCCTTG
Source organism: Lissotriton vulgaris (assembly GCF_964263255.1). Taxonomy (NCBI): domain Eukaryota; kingdom Metazoa; phylum Chordata; class Amphibia; order Caudata; family Salamandridae; genus Lissotriton; species Lissotriton vulgaris. Next base: position 482,868,679 of record NC_141685.1, on the reverse strand, counting down.
GGGTGAATTTTTGGTCTTTTCTTCACCAATTCATACTATCTGATCCCCTAATCCAATATTGTCACTTAGTTCATTACATTTATCTTCCTTTTATTGAATTGGTTTGGAACTTTACTACTTGGTTTCTTGATTTTATTGTTGTGGCATTTCTGCTTAAATGTGTAACACACACTGCTCTGGGGAAAAGCCTATTGCTTGGTATATATGCTACCAGGAGCTAGATAGCCCAGATTTTCTTACAGAAGCCATATTTTACCTCACAAGGCACATGTTTACACACTAAATGGCGTAATGGGAGTCCACAAATTGTTCTCCCCTGAGTTATTCAGACACTTACACCAACTATTTCTATATTTAAGTGCTCATCATGAAATGATCTTTGCATGTACATGTCTGTCCAGAAGGTAAAGCTTATTCAAATACGTATTCCTTCAATTTACAATATAACATGCACTAGGAAAGAATACATGGATGACACATTATTTTCATATTCAAAAACATATTGTTATGCATGAATAAAGCTTAGGGTTGGCAGGACACATACCTGTTGTCACTCAGGTTTAATACCCTCAGTTTCTGCATCTGCCCGATCTCCTCAGGAAGAAATTCCAATTTGTTGGAGCGGAGAGACATAACTGTCACATTCTTACAGTTACCGATCTGTAATCAGTACAATTAAAGACTAGTTAATGTTGGTCTTTGTGACCATTTCTTAGTTTAGCTGTTCTAGCTCTAATGTTAAACATGACGCGACAAAGTCTTAATTCAAGGGACTGGGATAATTAACACAGCCAATATATTTGCATATGATTATAACTCATTTTTTAACAGTTCACACTAGTTAAAACCAATCGCAAGTCAACAAATGGGTCCATTCTCAAATTACATTTTGAATCCCTCTTAAGGATTAATCGTACATTTAATAAAGGAGACACCCAGTGAAGAGAAACAGTTCTCTGTACACACAGTCCCTCATCAGTGTCAATCAACATAGTAAACATTCGAGAACTGCTTTTCCTGATGATGTGCACTTGGGGTTTGGGACATATTGTGACATCATGCACAGCATGCCCCCCACCCCCTTAGAGCTTCTTCTTACTCCACATTGATTTCCAATGTCTCTCCTTCTGAAGATCCTATTCCACAATGGAAAAATCACCAGAGCCATATAAAAGACATGTTCACACGTCGGAAAAGCAATACTATCCTGGAGCTGCAGAAAGATTTGTCAGACACATGATTACAAGCTCTGTGCAATTATGGTTTGGAGCTCCAGGCAGTGGGCAATTATTATGCTGTCGGTAATGTAGTCTTGTAAAAAAATAGTAATCGTGGGAAACGAGATATTTGGGCAATTAACACCTCAAGTCGATCCGCAATTAAAACAACTGCTTTATTCGCAAGAATGATAGGTGAGAAGAGAACACTGAAGACCAACTCCAGATCAAGGAGATGTGCTTTGATGTACAGAATGTAGGGGGTGGGCGCTTTAATCAGTGACAACACTTTCTTCAGTTGCACCCTGGCTCCCTCCCTCTTTCTGCATGCTTGAAATACAAATACATCAAGCTAAATGAAACACGTTCATAATGGAAAAGAAAACAACAATTACCAAGTGCAAGATGAAAGAAATACATTGTTCTAAATAAAACAATATGAGGAAAGGTGTCATCACATATTCAAAGAAAGTTTACAAGATATGTGTTTTTCTATAATTGTCATAGACGCTGACATTAAGTTAATTGAAAATATGTCACATCTTGCTATTTTATCTCATATCCCGCATTACAATTAACGTGCGGCATAGTCATGTAAACTGCACGTGCCAGGCAGTTTTACAACGGTGCTTGAGCCACATTTGCACAGAACGACTGATACAAACTCGCATTTTAGTGGTCAGTCCACACCGTTGTTTTTTTGTCAATGGGTGTAGGCGAGAATGTTCGGGTTGCATTGGTCATCGGTGCAACTGTCAGTGCAAAACGGTCATGCACCAGCACAACGTTTCCTAAAGCAGTTTACATGATATTGCATCGTTCTTCTTGCTTGCGTTACACATGTAAACAAACTTTCCGTTAAAGAAAAGTTCGCAAGCTGCTGTCATTTGTGGGACAGTTCGGAGGACATAAACGCAAATTAATGTTTCGACTTAGTGCACGTATGACAAATAGGAACGATGGTGTTTGTGGTCGCAAAATACCACCGATTAATTGACGAATAAACGGAGTAAAATAGCACTTTTTGCAAAATGCGGTGCGGCGCTAAACTGCAGCATTGTGCAAATGATGATCAACCGGTTTGTGTAATGACTGATGACTGAGGCTTTGGTGCCAAGCAGTTCCCAGGGGAATGGCAGAAGTTACATTTGGAGCGTTGAACATTTAGAAATATGCAAAGGAGACCATTGTGGGTTAGCCGAGACGAAATTATACCACAGTTGTTCCCCAAAAATATTCTTGCAGTCTACTTTAACAGAGAGGACATTTTATCGAGATCATACAGAAAACTCACTATTCTAAACTCCTATCTGACTCACTCTAATTGCACTAAAATGCTCATTACGTTTCGATCTAAAGTCAGTCCCCGAAGTTCTTTCTCCCAACATATTCTGAGTGGCTTGACTGCCTTAGGGCTACCTTGGACAGCGCCTAGAATAACACAGAGCGGTTGTACTTACTTGTTCAGTGAAAAGACCATGGGCCAGATGTAGGTAGCCCTTTACCGATCGGAATCGGCTGAAAATACCGATTTTCGGCCGTTTCCGATCGGTAAAGGGCTATGGAGATGTAGGGGCATATATTCAGTAATTTTACCGAATCGTTATTATGACCGAATCGGTAAATTTACAGAATCGGTAATATTTACCGATTCGGTAAAATTACCGAAAATGCAATGTGGGTAACCAATATTCCATTGGCACATGGCTTTCAGAATCGGTATTTTACCATGGAATACAAATCAATGGTAAAATACCGATTCCTGTGTACATGCACATCTGTGCATGTACACATGTGCCATGTGACAGACAGACGTGCCCTTAGGGCATGTCTGTGTGCCACATGGTGGCAATTAGTCCAAGACCTTTAGGTGAGTTAACATCGTACCACCACCACTGTTTACGTTCTCTACTCTTTAGCCATGACACTCTCTTTGAGATTGCTGCTGCGGTTTTTAAATTACACTGGTTTTAAGTTCACACCACACTAGTCACGCACACAGTGTGGAAGAGTGCTCACCCTACGACAACACTAGCATGTTTTGGTCGTGTGAACTCCCACACACTACCGCTATTTCACTGCACTTTGTTGTTGTATTGGCTGTGACCATGGATGCCTTTACTAGAGAACGTTACAACTGTTTAACCATGTTCTTCTTTTTCCTTATTGTTTAGGCATAGGATTATGCCCTGAGGTAAATCCCTTGAGGTAATTCACACGAGACACATGAAATTAGCATGGTTTCCTTTTTATCCTTTTAATAACTTTTCACCTTCACTAGGTCCTGAAGAATCGCGGGTACTTCCCATGCGAGAAACATGTTGACCAACCCTCACTTTAGTCTCGTTTAGGGTTACACTACCTAACTTGCCGTCACCCAGCGAGCTATTTCCACTTTTTAACTGCAGTAGGGGGACCCCCAGAATAAAGTGGTTTCCGGCACCCCCTGCTACATTTTAATTCACTCTTTATCAGGATACTGATTGCCCTGGCCCACATACCCGCACTTCACCAATAGGCTGTTGGACAAAAAGATCTCAGCCAAAGAGCCCCTCTCTGAGGTGAGCCCGTCGGGGATTGCACCGCCTCCCTGACGAGGAGCAAACGCCTATGATGAAGCATGACACCCTTGGGTGTGTGAGGCAAACACGTCCAACATAATGGATGCCCAAAGGTGTAAAATACACACCTTCGGTTGAGCCAATCTGTTTAATCTCCTTTAGGAACAGTTCAGCAACCCTCCTTTTTGAAACGTTTAGGCTACACGGGCACAAGCTGATACTGGACCTTCCTCCCTCTCTTTGGGTGGTAATTGGTGCCCGTCTGATCGACTGATCCCTCTCCCTCCTTTTTGACGACTGCTTATGCACGGTGCAAACCGTGGGAGCTCAATCCTGGCGGGTTAGATTGTTCATATCCCCCACCTAGTGACTGTTATACCACATTGGTTAGTCACGCACCTTACCCCTAGTGGGTAACGCACCTTCTTTTCAGTCTTCTTTACCACCCTTCAATTCTGAAGGATCCCCTTTTCATCCAGGAACGTGTCCCTTGACTCCACCAATATGGAAGGTCAAGGACTACGTTTCGGGGAAGAGGACGCAGCGGCAATTATGAGAACTCCATCACTCTTTGGCATAGATGTAGAAACAGCCTCAGTGAGCAACACTACTGAGTGGCAATCCCTGGCAGATCTTAAACGGGAATGGATAAGGATTACAATACATGGAACGATGATGGCAGAATACTTCAAAGCCAAAATTGCTCCCAATGGCCTGATAGTTAAAAACTTTCCAAGGATTTTCTGGGAAGACGGACAGTTTAAAGTCGAGTGGTCTCAAGTATCGTGGAAGTGTACCCACGACCTCTTGATCCTCATCGTTAATACTGCAAAACGACTAGCAGACGCCCTCTTAGTCCGCATTCAGGCGGCTGAGGCAGCCCTTAAGACAGCGGCCCAAAACACAGGTTTCAAAACCAAATTTGCCGAACTTAATAAAGAAATGGCAGAGCATAAGGAGTACCTCATGAACCAAAAAGTGGCCAAACTCCAAAAGGACATCAAGAGGTTCTCGAAGGAAAAAGTCTATCCTTACCTTAAGGAAGACTATGTCCCCCCAGGAACCAATTATAACTCAGACTCGAGCACAACCTCATCCAGGAGAGGTTCTAACAGTGGATCTGAGAACAGCGATGACAATGAAATATCAAACATACAACCTAGGGCCAAAAGAGGCAGGGGTCGAGGGCAACAGAACTTTCATAATTACCCTAACTTTCCCCAACAAGGGCAACCCATGGGCCCCCCGTTTTGGCAATACCCACAATTTCCGCAGTTCCAACCACCCTTCGCTCCACAGTACCCACCATTCTTCGCACCTCAAGGGTCTGCACGCCCCCATTTTTTAGGCAGAGGTTGGGGCAGAGGGCGCGGGCGAAAGCGAGGCAACGCCTCAGAGAAGAGAGTGCAATGGGAGGACACACGCCCCCAGGGGATGGACACACGGAGCACGAGCAGGTCAGGACCAAAATGAGCCTTGTAGTCAACCTTTCGGATCGCCTCCTGACAGAGAGCGAGGAAAAAGTCCTCCAAAAAGGACTAGGTTTTGTTCCACCACCCAGAATTGACCTGTTCAATCAGACCAGGGAGATCCAATCATTCTTTAAAAAGGTCAGACTCAAAGCCTTCTTTGATGGTAAGCCCTGCGAACCAACAGAAGACTCGGGTCTACATAACCCATCTACCTTCACTCCCCATAATGGGATGGTTCCTAATGAGGTTCTGACTTTTGAACAAGCAGTACTCAAAGACATTGATGCTCTTGACCGACAAACTAGACACTCCAATATTTCCCGCAATGAGATGGAAGTGTTAAAATCACTGGCAGACGACCCCCTTGTCACCATAAAACAAGCTGACAAAGGTGGCGCCACGGTTCTGATGAAAGCCACAGATTATGAACTTGAATGTTCTAGGCAACTGAATGATCAACGGTACTACACTCCCATTCCCAGTGACCCTACCCCACGCCTACAAACTACTATCACAGGCTTAGTGGAAACTGCAGAATGCGAGCGATGGATCAGCAAGAAGGAGGCAGAATTCCTGACGAAAAAAGATCCAAGGGTTCCATATTTCTACATACTGCCCAAAATTCATAAGGGAACAAGGCCAGTCCCTGGGAGACCCATAGTCTCAGGTATTGATTCTGTACTGGAACCACTATCGCAATTTTGCGATCACTTTTTACAACCTCTAGTCAAACGCATTCCCTCCTACATCCAGGACACCACTGATGTCCTACGGCTTCTGAACTCCCTCCAAGACCTGGAGCATATCGATCTCCTGATTACTCTAGATGTTGAGGCCCTCTATACCAACATCCCCCAGAGGGCCACACTAGAGGTCATTGAGTCACGCCTGGGACTGGAGGAATGGAACTCAAATACCCCACCTTCATTCATCATGGAATGTGCCACCCTAGCGCTCACGGAAAACTTCTTTGAGTTCAAGGGCAAATATTTTCACCAGACCCAGGGGACCTCGATGGGCAGCACTTTTGCCCCGTCAGTGGCGTGTCTGTACATGGCAGATTTCGAAGAAAGACACATTCACCATCAATCGAATCCTTTCTCAGATAACATCAGAATGTGGAAACGTTTCATAGACGATATCCTCATCCTATGGACGGGCCCACCCAGCTCTCATGAGGCTTTCTTTGAATGGGTTAATACACTGAACCCTTATCATCACTTTACCATGTCTTCCTCAGCTAAGGAGATTGCCTTCCTTGACCTGACGATCAAATTGCTGGAGGGCAGACTCCAGACTACAATGTTCAGGAAACCTACAGATCGTAATAGCTTGCTACACTATGATAGCCACCACCCTAAAGCTTTACGCTCGAATTTACCCTTCGGACAGTTTCTCCGAATCAGGCGCAACTGCAGTGACATCGCAGACTATAAAAAAGAATCCATCATCCTGTCTAGGAATCTGCTCGACAGAGGTTACCCAACAAGAGAGGTCGCGAGAGCTAACAAACGGGCCAGAAACAATAACAGAGCAGCCCTACTGGAGAGACGGGAAAAAACACCCACTGAGATCCAACCCATCACCTGTGTCACAACGTTCACCCCAATATCGAACAAAATCAAGAGCACAATCAAACGCCATTGGGGGATCCTTAACACAGGAGACATCAACTTCGAACAACCAAGGTTCGCATTCAAAAGGTCACAAAACGTGAAAGACATTCTTATCAACACCAGACCCAAAACGACCAAGAAGTGCGCCCAACAGACCCTATGGAATCTACCCCCGGTCACCGGCCACTACCCATGCGGCAATTGCGGGGTTTGTAAATACACTGCTCCCCAAAAAACAATACAACTTTCTGATACCTTTAAATGGGAAATCCGGGGCCACACTAATTGCAATACCAGCAACTGCATATATATGCTCACATGCCCGTGCGGTCTCCAATACATTGGGATGACAACCCGCCCAATTAAGACACGTATCATTGAGCACCGCAGTAATTTTCGGTGTAAGAAAACACACACCAAAATGTGCAAACATTATGTGGAAAATCAGCACAATGCGGACTCTATTGGGTGGGTTGTCCTTGAATCCAGTCCCAACTGCCCAAAGAATGCCCTGTTCAGTAAAGAACAAAGATGGGTTCATCGCCTCTCTACAGACAAACAAGGGCTAAATGAAGACATTCCCTGGCACTCGTTAAACTAGCCACCGTCTATTCCATCCACCAGTCGGTTGATAACCCTTCATGTTCACAATATACATGACATTACTTTTACTAGTTCCTATGAGTTTTCCTTGTCTGTTCCACTTTTAATTTACTGATCCACTGGATCCGGACCAATTCTAACTCTGTCCAACACCACTTAACTATGGCTGTGTCTACCACATTAGATAACACGTGATCCATGTAGTGGGCGTCGACTGGCGCTAACCTATGACGAGGTCACCTATAAATAGTACACGCCCCCGAGCGCCTTTACCTATTCGAGCTCGGCGGTGATGGGTAGGTGACTTCGCACGGACACGGGTAACTAGAGGTAAGACAATCCCTTCCTATTCCTACACCTGGCAACCCCCTATGCCATAGTTAACCTTTTCTCAACCTCTACAAGGGGTTTATTTTACTAATACCTCCCCCTCCTTCAGCCAGCTCTATAGGCAACCCCCGTTGTACCGACCCGCCGACAACTCAGGTGGAAATTTGTCCAAGACCTTTAGGTGAGTTAACATCGTACCACCACCACTGTTTACGTTCTCTACTCTTTAGCCATGACACTCTCCTTGAGATTGCTGCTGCGGTTTTTAAATTACACTGGTTTTAAGTTCACACCACACTAGTCACGCACACAGTGTGGAAGAGTGCTCACCCTACGACAACACTAGCATGTTTTGGTCGTGTGAACTCCCACACACTACCGCTATTTCACTGCACTTTGTTGTTGTATTGGCTGTGACCGTGGATGCCTTTACTAGAGAACGTTACAACTGTTTAACCATGTTCTTCTTTTTCCTTATTGTTTAGGCATAGGATTATCCCCTGAGGTAAATCCCTTGAGGTAATTCACACGAGACACATGAAATTAGCATGGTTTCCTTTTTATCCTTTTAACAACTTTTCACCTTCACTAGGTCCTGAAGAATCGCGGGTACTTCCCATGCGAGAAACATGTTGACCAACCCTCACTTTAGTCTCGTTTAGGGTTACGCTACCTAACTTGCCGTCACCCAGCGAGCTATTTCCACTTTTTAACTGCAGTAGGGGGACACCCAGAATAAAGTGGTTTCCGGCACCCCCTGCTACATTTTAATTCACTCTTCATCAGGATACTGATTGCCCTGGCCCACATACCCGCACTTCACCAATAGGCTGTTGGACAAAAAGATCTCCGCCAAAGAGCCCCTCTCTGAGGTGAGCCCGTCGGGGATTGCACCGCCTCCCCGACGAGGAGCAAATGCATATGATGAAGCATGACACACTTGGGTGTGTGAGGCAAACACGTCCAACATAATGGATGCCCAAAGGTGTAAAATACACACCTTCGGTCGAGCCAATCTGTTTAATCTCCTTTAGGAACAGTTCAGCAACCCTCCTTTTTGAAACGTGTGTGCCACATTGCACACATGCCCGTTTTGGGGGTGCTAGAGGGTGTCAAAGTGACACCCCCTGCACCCTTGACAAATTAGGTATTTACCGATTCGGTAAATACCGAATCGGTATTTGAATTGAATCCTATGGGCTTCAAGGCCCATAGGATTCAATAGCAAATACTGATTCGGTATTTACCGAATCGGTAAATACCGAATTCTTAAGGAATCGGTAACTAATCCAGATGTTGGTACCTACATCACATTTACCGATTTTGAAATACCGAATCGGTAAAATTCGGTATTTCAAAATCGGTAAATGTGATTTACCTACATCTGGCCCCATGTGATTTCTAACACACACAAATAATGACCTACCAAAATTAGCACCAGCTGAAGGTGTATCCAGTTTTACAAGATCAGTAGTCAGAATGGTCCAATCACAGTGGCATCAGCCAACAAGCAGTAGCACAGGAAAAACAACCACTAACCCTAGCACCAATTATTTGCCTGTGCTCTCTCCACAGATCACTGTGTTGCTGTGGCAGCAGCCGAATAGCAGCAATGTTTTTGTTAATGACATTTCTCTATATGAAATGACTATGTGCAGCAGACTATTGGAACCTGGAAATCTGTTTCACACATATGTTTTCATGTTTCATGTACTAGTTTTTCATATGTATATAATCTGTGTGGTTCTGATAACAGCAGATTAGTGTTTCCCAATTTCTTCATTAAACACATGTTTCTATGTGTAATGTATATATCAGCTTTATATATATATATATATATATATATATATATATATATATATATATATATATATATATATATATTCACTGAAAAAACCATAGGTTATAGGCCATATATAGTTAGGGATTAGCATTTTACAAAACCTTATTTTACTCACACAAAACCATTGAAATTCGCATATATAGTTAGTTGCACTAACTATATATCGCGCACCCGCAATCCACTGCTGATGATGTCACATATTACATCATTCATGACATGGTCAGTGACATCACTGATGACATCTCAAATGACATCACTGATGACATCTCAAATGACATCACTGATGACATCACTGATGACATCTCATTTGACATTACTCATCACATCACTGATGATATCATTCATGTGATAATACGATGAACCTCTTCAGATTCTAATATAACCTTAGATACAATCAGTGTAAACAGACACTCACAGACTGTCACTCATCCATGGAGTTACTCACATACCTAGTCAGTCATGCAAAAAATCAATCACACCTCCATTTCCTCAACTATACAGTTATACACACCTTACTTATTCAAACATATACTAACACATATTTACTCTCTTATACAATGCCTGATACAAGTTTACAATGATCCATACAGCCACTCACACATTCACTGGCTCTTATGCACAGTTATTTATATATGTCAACTCTCACATGTACTGTCTTTTACATATGTACTTACTTTGACATGTAGCACTGAGATATCCATTCACTCACCAATACACTCATGCACACAGTCAACCGCCCATACAGCTGATTCCACATGCACTGTTGAACCCATACATCTAGTGAATCAACTGCTCACACATCTATGCACACCTCCCAGCCACCCACACACACACACTCAGTCTCCCATACAAATACTCGGGCAACCAATCAATAACCCATATAGTTACTCATATAGCTACTGATCAACACATGCAGCAGTTTACAGAACAACAGACATAATGATGCACAAATTAAGACAGTTTAGTCACTAACCCATGCACTCAGTGAGACACATTTAATCACTCACTCATACAGTTAGTCATGCACCTACTAAATCCTTCATCCAGACACTTATACATCCACTCATTCTTCAATATGTAAGACATATTTTAACTTTACAGACACTGGATGTTGTAGTCAGTGATGTCATCAGTGATGTCATTTGAGATGTCATCAGTGATGTCATCAGTGATGTCACTGACCATGTCATGAAAGATGTAATATGTGACATCATCAGCAGTGGATTGCAGGTGCGCGATATATAGTTAGTGCAACTAACTATATATGCGAATTTCAATGGTTTTGTGTGAGTAAAATAAGGTTTTGTAAATGCTAATCCCTAACTATATATGGTCTATAACCTATGGTTTTTTCAGTGAATTTTCATCGTTTTGTAAATACTAATTCCTAACTAAATATGGTCTATAACCTATGGTTTTTTCAGTGAATTTCAATGTTTTTTTATTGCAAATATCAAAAACTGTTAAATGTATTATTCTTTTAAATGAAAAATATATTTTATATGTTTGTAATATAATTTTTTATGCATCTGCCAAACCCTAACCTCTTAATAGTGCACTGTGGTGGAATTGATTTTGGGACTATGACTGGGGTTGGTCTGGAAATGCTTTTAAAGGACACCTTTCATCAATTGATGACACTTTTTCCCCAAACTGCCTTGGTATATTCCAATATATGCCAATGACAGAAATGGAAGTGGTCCAACCAATTTTTTCCACAATTTGAGAAAGCACGGAAACATGTGAATAAATCTGTTTCTGCTTACATGAGATAATTTACAATGGGTTTAATATACAACAATAACTTGCGTTACAACATGCAAGACATCTACAGAGGAGATGGTGTGCACTTCTCCGATGAGGGGAATAGAATATTCCTCGTGAATTTAAAAGTGTGCATTGGAACCTACTTGTAAGTACCTTAATTAGCCACAGAACCCAATAGCTCTTTTCATTGCTACCCTACCTCTGATCATTCAAAACGTTTATCTTTTTCTAACTTTTTTTTATTTTTTTCACCAAAGTACGCTCCCCGGTTCGCTTACCGGTGCGCGTACCGGGCGCTTCCCACGCAATTTCTTTTTTTTTTTGCCTATATGAGCGTCCTAAGCCCCCCTCAGAAAACCTAGAGGGTCACAAAGTGTCTACCGCGCCCCTTCTACCCATTTCGAACATTGTTTGTCCTCCATCTTGTGTCTCAATTCTAGGATACACAAAATGGAGGACTCCCGTAACGCTGCCGGTTCGCATACCGGGGCGTGCACCGGTGAGCGCTCGCTAAAAAAAGGTGGGAAAGTAATTTACAGAAAAACCACTAGAGACACTTTCATCAAATATAGAATAGGCCCTACTACATAGCAGTCCCTACCATTTACCCAAATTTGATGGAATTCCTTTGAGAAAATTATGCTGTAGGCCTGACTAAATATCCTGAGGTAAATTACCTAACAAAGACACTTATGAAGTGTTAGAATTGACAACCAATTAAAATGCTACTTTCATTATCTTCTATTATTTCTTGACATTTGATTGGTTATGTACCTGAATATATATAAAGAAAGAGAGAGAAACACAGCCATTTTGACTATTACTTCCTGAAGTACATTTCAAGTGCATTTCAACTGACAACTTAAACTTCTTTTTGAAAGGTAAGATGTTATTTTAAAAACTGAAGTATGTTGTGCACTTTAAGTTAATTAGGAAAATATTTTCTGATAGTTATATACTATCCCTCTGTAATAGTTATAGAATAAGAGAGATTTCTCTGTTATAGTTATGGATGGATTTAGGCTTGTCTTGTATAATTATGAATCTACTTAGGCTTTATCACATACACTTTTTTATATTTTTACTTCCACTCTGATACCATATACTGCCCAAAGATAAAATCCCTGTTAAAAAACGAAACTACCTGTCTGAACTTAAACCCAACAGTGCCATATCTCTACTGATATATTTTTTTTAAATTCAAATTACAGCACAAAAATGGAAGGAGAGCAAAAAAATACCATCGAAATTGTTCTGGAAAGCAACAAAGATAAAGTTATTGAACCCAATGACTCAGAATTCATGGATGAATCACGGGACTATGAACTACTTCAATGTGTAGAATCAGTAGATTTCCTGATTGAAAATGAGGACATTTCTGACAATCAAATATTAGAAGTTCTTTTAAATTTTGAAAACGAATCTGAGAAATAAATTTATATTTAAAAATTCAAAAATTGTTTGAGACATTATTCATTTTTATATGTATTTTTTAAACTTGTACCAAATTGATTATAATGTAAAGTCAGACTTTAAATATACTGTGCAACTTTTTTGTGTAACATAGTAAGTTTGCTCATAGTTACTTCCTTTCTCCCACTATTTTATCTCCAATGTGTATTTAACATCTCTTTTTCATCTCCTGCCTCCATAGTCTTTCTGCTTTCCTCACAGACTATGCTATGAATTCCATATACCACAATAACTTCTGAAACAACATGCAAGATATCTACAAAGGAAACGGTGTATTTTTATTTTTAGACTCTGCATTGGTACCTACATGTTGGTACTTAAATAAAAAAAATAAAAAAAATAAAAAAAAGAACAATCAATATACATACATTATTTGAACATTCTTTCATTCTATTTTCCCTATATTACGCTCCCCGGACCGCTTCCCGGTGCGCGTACCAAGCGCTCCCCCGCAAAAAAACGATAATAAAAATTATTTTTTTTTGCCCCGCGGGGCCCTTTTAAAGACCCCTCATCAAACCTAGGGGGTCAGGGAGGATGTACTCTGCCCCCTTATGCTCATTTCCCCCTTTCTTTTTGCCACCTCTTGTGTCTCGATCCTACCGAGACACAAGATGGCGGCCGCTCCGGACTGTTTAGAATGTTCACAGTCACCAGGGATCCAATCCGCTTCTCCTCGCGAAGTTCCGTTACACGTCAGGTACGCGAACCGGGGCGCTAACCGGGACGCTGTCACAGATATATCTGTTTTTAAAAACGGTAATTTCTCAAAATCCACTGGAGCACATATAATAAGACATAGCAAAGGCACGTCGGGTAAACCATATCTACAATTTTGCCAAGTTTCGTGTAAATCCATTCAGCCGTTCGAGCTAAAAGTGATTCCAACCGCCCTACGGAAAAATGAATGGGAAAAACCCGTTTTGGGACTCCCCTTTTATCTCGGCTCCCCCTTGACGAAACCCCCCCAAATTTTCAGGGGCCGCTCAGAAACAAAATGTGCCTTTTTCCTGACAAATTCCAGCCAATTCCGTCCACAAACGCCAAAGTTATTCGACATAGAATTTTCCGAAATCCCAAAGGAAAAAAATCCTAACTATATAAACCTACTGGCGACCGCCAGTAGGTAATATATATATATATATATTCTATGTGGCTCTGTTAAATTCTATTGAAGTAGTTCTTATAAATATGTAATTATATATGTCTTTTGAGTGAGTTTATATTTCTAGGCGGACTCATTATTTTTCTGTCATGCCCACTGTATATTAATGACTATCACCCATTTTTAATTACAGTGCAATAGACGGTCACCTGATGAAGGCTGACAAGCCGAAAAGCGCGTAGTGTTCCCCATCTACCGCTTTGCCCCCATCGTCTTTCTTGTCTAATGCTATGTTATTGTTTGTCATGTTTTTTATGAATCTCTATGTTGCTGTTGTTTTTATAATTGATTACTCTTCAAAAATCTAACAGCATGAAATCTAACAAAGAATTATAAAACAAAAATACTGACTTAAAATAAAATAAAAAATTAAATAATTTTTCTATCAATTTGGTGATTAGTCTTTTCTATGTGGGCTCCTTCCATTACTTTGTAGGTTATCAGTTTGGTCCACTTATTGTCATTTGTTTATTTAGCTATAGACCTTTTTCAAATTGAGCAGCCGAATAGCAGTACAGCACTGCAAATCATATCAAAAGTTACACCCAAGCCTCCCTGAACACAGCAGTACCTTGTTATCCGTCTTCCTCGCCACAGTATTGACACGATGAGCTTTAGCCTCCCACAGAAACTCCAAATATTAAAGTCGGCATAGCAGCCTCCCATCCCTCCAATACGGCAGACACTGCCAGCCACCAATGATATAAAAGGAACGGCCCCCTCACATACCATCTTGTGACCAAGGCCACAGGAGAGATGAAGCCCCACATAAAACAGGGCATGGAGGGATGGAAACTAAACTGTGGTGAGAAAGACTAGGGGGGAGATTTTGAAACATTTTGTGCTGCTTTTGCGTCACAAAAGTGAACCAGTTTTAAGTAGCGCAAAGCAACGCGAAGCACTGCTTTGCGTTACATGGGTGGTACATGGCCGTTCCCATGCCACCACCCATGCCTTTTGATGCAAAACCAAATTTGCAAAGATTTGTAAACATGGGTTTGCGTCAAAAGTTAACGCCCCTTCAAGGGAGGCATTTCATTTCTTTGTGCTTTTCCAACTTTGGATGCGCCAGCACAAGGGAATTGGAGGAGAGAGGCATATCTTTGAAACTATGGCGCTCTCCTGCTCCCTCCCTGTTGCACAATGCAACAGAGCCTCACGGGGGCTGCATTGCGTTGCATGACTTTAAAAAAAAATCTTCCCCTAGGACTTGGAGTAATGAAGATCACCGATAAGTATCCCAGGCATTACCTATCCCAGGCTGTCGTATTGTGTCTGCCTGACCCTACGTTGTGACAGGGCAGGCAGGATGGGAAGGGGCGGGGGAAGAACAGGAAGTGGGTAAGAAAAGTTCAGTATGAAGGTAGAAGTGGAATAATAAGGACGTGCCTTCTACAGCTCCTGGATCCGCGTCTTCCTTAAGGGGCGTGATTGTACACTGGCGACGAAGGTGGGATAGTCCAGAACCCACATCACCTACGCCCCGCCATGAGACCATGGGCGGAGATCAAAGAGCCGGCAGCACCGCAACCAAAGCGTGGAAAGGCGCGAAAATCGCGGAGAAGACCCACGCATCGCTGGAATGCTGCCCAGCAGGAGCGCTGCTCAATAAGTGCAGCCCAAGCCCACGAAGTCAACGTTGGAGCCCAGATCAAGCCCAGGATCGTGTGAGTCTCAACAACACACGTGGAAGGCATGAAACCGACCCGGAGCCCCCCCTCGGTGTAAGTGACACTGAATGAGCGAGGGTGTGCCTGAATCCCATGCAAGACTAAGAATATTGAAGTCTTGGACCCCCCCCCCCCCCCTGTAATGAAAAAGGGAAACCATCTGAAAGACAGTGTGAAAAGGATTTCTGTCCCGAGCGGCGGCCATCTTGAAGTCAGGCATTGGCCATATACCCCCCATTGGATTTTTGTTGGCGGCCATCTTGAGGTCAGGCTAGGCCCATAAGTGAAGAAAACACAGAAAACGCCGAACTTAAGAAACGATTGATCAGAGAAATCAATTAACGGGCTCAAGATGACCACCCAGCCTGATACCTCACAGCCCCCAGGCACTGGAGCAGAGGCCCAAGCCCCGCAATTGCCGCAAGTGCTCATGGGAGTATTCTACCTGCACCCACCAGATCAACCGGAGCTGACCTCCGGAAATAGTATGGGACCTAAATGGAAGAGCTGGGCGGAGGATTTTGAAGAATTTATTACTGGGTCCCAAGTGCAAGATTCCAAGCAAAAACGAATAGCACTGCGAAACCTGGTGGGGAAAGACATTGCGCAAATCATCAAAGAACTGCCCACCGCCAACGCTGCCTCATATGATGATGTAAAAGGGGCCCTAGACCGGAAATTCCTACATAAACGCAATTTGGACTATGAGCGCTACACATTTAACTTGCCGTCACAAAAAAAGGATGAATCCATGTGTGACTTCATTGTGCGCAGCAGGCGCCTGGCCCGACATTGTGAGTTCGACACCTTCACCACAGAAGATGCATTGTGACTACGTATAATTGAAGGCTGCCAATCCAAATCCCTATGTCGGCGTCTGCTAAAGAAACACTATACGCTGGAAGAAATAGAAGAGATGACACGGATAAATGATCAAGCGGAAAACCACGCAAAGAAAATGGAAGCCCCCAAGCCTGAAAAGAAAAAACAGGCCTTCAGGGTGCAAGCACGCACAGACACCAAACGTCACTCGGACCACCACAAGTCAAGAAAATTCACGCGGACTTCCAAAATAACTTCATCGCGCCATGGAACGTCATCACGTCATCAGCCGCGACACAATAGAAGTGGCAGACCTGCATCAAGATGTTACCGGTGTGGTCAAGAATACCCTCACTCAGGACAATGCCCTGCCATTGGTTAACAATGCTACCACTGTGGAAGGGACAATCATTTTGAAGTGGTCTGTCAAACGCAACAGTCGGAGCGAAAGACAACCACCTCGTGACCGACTACGCGCCACCATGCTCGAGCAGTAAAAGGTAAAGAAGGACGTTCAGATAGCTCGTCAAGATCAAGTGATCGTTCAGTCAGCTCATACAAATCCAGAAGGTCAACGTCCAGAGAATCATCGCCACATACACCGGTGTCACAAGACATTGAAGAATATATATGCATGGTGTCAGACCCGGACAGACTAAAGAAATATCCCAAACTAGACATCAGAATCGGAAATCACCCAGCAAAATTTGTGTTAGAATCAGGAGCGTCTTTGAAATACATATGCACTCTTGAATATCAAAGCATGAAACCCAAACCAAAGCTAAAACCAGCAGCAGTCCGAGTCTACACCAGGATGTCCAGGAAACCACTGCCATGTCTAGGCAGGTTTAGTACGACACTAACATACAAAGATTGACAAATTGAAGCATACGTTCACGTAGTCGAAGGTCCTGACACAGCAGATTGTCTCCTCAGACTGCCAACAGCGGAACGACTCAAACTCATAGACCTTCTCTACATGGTAGAAGACGCTCCCGATATCATCAGCAAGTTTACGAATCTCTTCAAGGGTCTAGGAAAGCTCAACCAATTTAAAGTCAAGTTACACATTGATGAGCAAGTAACGCCCGTGGCGCAGCACCACAGGAAGGTGCCATTTCATCTACAGCAGTACAAAAGGGGGTGGTGATGGACGAGCATCTGAATCAATCAAACATTCACACCCAGTCAAAAGATCTGGGTTTAATCCATCACCGTTCTTTAGCCCACTCTGCCACCCCAGTTCAGACATGGCTATATGTAAATCAGTCTGACCCTGTGCCTCATGGGAACAGTCCAGCCTGAACTGCCAAGCCATGTCTTCCCTGGACCGGAAACAAGCTTCCGAAGACGGCTGGAATGCCAGGAACCAGTCCTCAGAAGCTTGTTTCAGGTCCAGATCTTTTGACTGGGTGTGAGTGTTTGATTGATTCAGATGCTCCTTTGGTACCGCTGTTGGCCGCCATAAGTGTGGCAGGGTATGCTCAGACGTAAGTCCCTTGCTCACTTTGCCACTGGATTCAAGCAAGCCGGGCTGAAGATGGCTGGAATGCCAGAAACCGGTCCTTGGAAGCTTGTTTCCGGTCCAGGGAAGACATGGCTTGGCAGTTCTGGCTGGACGGTTCCCATGAGGCACAGGGTCAGACTGATTTGCATATAGCCTTGTCTGAACTGGGGTGGCAGAGTGGGCCAAAGAACGGTGATGGATTAAACCCAGATCTTTTGACTGGGTGTGAGTGTTTAATTGATTCAGATGCTCCGTCCATCACCACCCCCTTTTGTACCGCTTTTGGCCGCCATAAGTGTGGCAGGGTATGCTCCGACGTGAGTCCCTTGCTCACTTTGCCACTGGATTCAAGCAAGCCGGGCTGAAGACGGCTGGAATGCCAGAAACCGGTCCTCGGAAGCTTGTATCCGGTCCAGGGAAGACATGGCTTGGCAGTTCGGGATGGACTGTTCCCATGAGGCACAGGGTCAGACTGATTTGCATATAGCCATGTCTGAACTGGGGTGGCAGAGTGGGCTAAAGAACGGTGATGGATTAAACCCAGATCTTTCGACTGGGTGTGAGTGTTTGATTGATTCAGATGCTCCGTCCATCATCACCCCCTTTTGTACCGCTTTTGGCCGCCATAAGTGTGGCAGGGTATGCTCAGACGTGAGTCCCCTGCTCACTTTGCCACTGGATTCAAGCAAGCCGGGCTGAAGGCGGCTGGAATGCCAGAAACCGGTCCTCGGAAGCTTGTTTCCGGTCCAGGGAAGACATGGCTTGGCAGTTCGGGCTGGACTGTTCCCATGAGGCACAGGGTCAGACTGATTTGCATATAGCCATGTCTGAACTGGGGTGGCGGAGTGGGCTAAAGAACGGTGATGGATTAAACCCAGATCTTTTGACTGGGTGTGAGTGTTTGATTGATTCAGATGCTCCGTCTATCACCACCCCCTTTTGTACCGCTTTTGGCCGCCATAAGTGTGGCAGGGTATGCTCAGACGTGAGACCCTTGCTCACTTTGCCACTGCATTCAAGCAAGCCGGGCTGAAGACAGCTGGAATGCCAGAAACCGGTCCTCGGAAGCTTGTTTCCGGTCCAGGGAAGGCATGGCTTGGCAGTTCGGGCTGGACTGTTCCCATGAGGCACAGGGTCAGACTGATTTGCATATAGCCATGTCTGAACTGGGGTGGCAGAGTGGGCTAAAGAACGGTGATGGATTAATCCCAGATCCTTTGACTGGGTGTGAGTGTTTGATTGATTCAGATGCTCCGTCCATCACCACCCCCTTTGGTACCGCTTTTGGCCGCCATAAGTGTGGCAGGGTATGCTCAGACGTGAGTCCCTTGCTCACTTTGCCACTGGATTCAAGCAAGCCGGGCTGAAGACGGCTGGAATGCCAGAAACCGGTCCTCAGAAGCTTGTTTCCGGTCCAGGGAAGACATGGCTTGGCAGTTCGGGCTGAACTGTTCCCATGAGGCACAGGGTCAGACTGATTTGCATATGGCCATGTCTGAACTGGGGTGGCAGAGTGGGCTAAAGAACGGTGATGGATTAAACCCAGATCTTTTGACTGGGTGTGAGTGTTTGATTGATTCAGATGCTCCGTCCATCACCACCCACTTTTGTACCGCTTTTGGCCGCCATAAGTGTGGCAGGGTATGCTCAGATGTGAGTCCCTTGCTCACTTTGCAACTGGATTCAAGCAAGCCGGGCTGAAGATGGCTGGAATGCCAGGAACTGGTCCTCGGAATCTTGTTTCCGCTTTAGGGAAGACATGGCTTGGCAGTTCGGGCTGGACTGTTCCCATGAGGCACAGTGTCAGACTGATTTGCATATGGCCATGTCTGAACTGGGGTGGCAGAGTGGGCTAAAGAACGGTGATGGATTAAACCCAGATCTTTTGACTGGGTGTGAGTGCTTGATTGATTCAGATGCTCCCTCCATCACCACCCCCTTTTGTACCGCTTTTGGCCGCCAAAGGTGTGGCAGGGTATGCTCAGACCTGAGTCCCTTGCTCACTTTGCCACTGGATTCAAGCAAGCCGGGCTGAACACGGCTGGAATGCCAGAAACCGGTCCTTGGAAGCTTGTTTCTGGTACAGGGAAGACATGGCTTGGGACAGTTCAGGCTGAAATGTTCCCATGAGGCACAGGGTCAGACTGATTTGCGTATAGCCTTGTCTGAACTGGGGTGGCAGAGTGGGCTAAAGAACGGTGATGGATAAAACCCAGATCTTTTGACTGGGTGTGAGTGTTTGATTGATTCAGATGCTCCGTCCATCACCACCCCCTTTTGTACCGCTTTTGGCCGCCATAAGTGTGGCACGGTATGCTCAGACGTGAGTCCCTTGCTCACTTTGCCACTGGATTCAAGCAAGCCGGGCTGAAGACGGCTGGAATGCAAGAAACCGGTCCTCGGAAGCTTGTTTCCGGTCCGGGGAAGACATGGCTTGGCAGTTCGGGCTGGACTATTCCCATGTGGCACATGGTCAGACTGATTTGCCTATAGCCATGTCTGAACTGGGGTGGCAGAGTGGGCTAAAGAATGGTGATGGATTAAACCCAAATATTTTGACTGGGTGTGAGTGTTTGATTGATTCAGATGCTCCGTCCATCACCACCCCCTTTTGTACCGCTTTTGGCCACCATAAGTGTGGCCGGGTATGCTCAGACGTAAGTCCCTTGCTCACTTTGCCACTGGATTCAAGCAAGCCTGGCTGAAGATGGCTGGAATGCCAGAAACCGGTCCTCAGAAGCTTGTTTCCGGTCCAGGGAAGACATGGCTTGGCAGTTCGGGCTGGACTGTTCCCATGAGGCACAGGGTCGGACTGATTTGCATATAGCCATGTCTGAACTGGGGTGGCAGAGTGGGCTAAAGAACGGTGATGGATTAATCCCAGATCTTTTGACTGGGTGTGAGTGTTTGATTGATTCAGATGCTCCGTCCATCACCACCCCTTTGGTACCACTTTTGGCCGCCATAGGTGTGGCAGGGTATGCTCAGACGTGAGTCCCTTGCTCACTTTGCTACTGGATTCAAGCAAGCCGGGCTGAAGACGGCTGGAAATCCAGAAATCGGTCCTCGGAAGCTTGTTTCCGGTCAAGGGAAGACATGGCTTGGCAGTTCGGGCTGAACTGTTACCATGAGGCACAGGGTCAGACTGATTTGCATATAGCCATGTCTGAACTGGGGTGGCGGAGTGGGCTAAAGAACGGTGATGCATTAAACCCAGATCTTTTGACTGGGTGTGAGTGTTTGATTGATTCAGATGCTCCGTCTATAACCCCCTTCTTTGGTACCGCTTTTGGCCGCCATAAGTGTGGCAGGGTATGCTCAGACATGAGTCCCTTGCTCACTTTGCCACTGGATTCAAGCAAGCCGGGCTGAAGACGGCTGGAATGCCAAAAACCGGTCCTCGGAAGCTTGTTTCCGGTCCAGGGAAGACATGGCTTGGCAGTTCGGGCTGGACTGTTCCCATGAGGCACAGGGTCAGACTGATATGCATATAGCCATGTCTGAACTGGGGTGGCAGAGTGAGCTAAAGAACGGTGATGGATTAAACCCAGATCTTTTGACTGGGTGTGAGTGTTTGATTGATTCAGATGCTCCGTCCATCACCACCCCCTTTTGTACCGCTTTTGGCCACCATAAGTCTGGCAAGCTATGCTCCGACGTGAGTCCCTTGCTCACTTTGCCACTGGATTCAAGCAAGCCGGGCTGAAGACGGCTGGAATGCCAGAAACCGGTCCTTGGAAGCTTGTTTCCGGTCCAGTGAAGACATGGCTTGGCAGTTCAGGCTGGACTGTTCCCATGAGGCACAGGGTCAGACTGATTTGCATATAGCCATGTCTGAACTGGAGTGGCAGAGTGGGCTAAAGAACGGTGATGGATTAAACCCAGATCTTTTGACTGGGTGTGAGTGTTTGATTGATTCAGATGCTCCGTCCATCACCACCCCTTTTTGTACCGCTTTTGGCCGCCATAAGTGTGGCAGGGTATGCTCAGACCTGAGTCCCTTGCTCACTTTGCCACTGGATTCAAGCAAGCCGGGCTGAACACGGCTGGAATGCCAGAAACCGGTCCTTGGAAGCTTGTTTCCGGTACAGGGAAGACATGGCTTGGGACAGTTCGGGCTGAACTGTTCCCATGAGGCACAGGGTCAGACTGATTTGCGTATAGCCTCGTCTGAACTGGGTTTGCAGAGTGGGCTAAAGAACGGTGATGGATAAAACCCAGATCTTTTGACTGGGTGTGAGGTTTTGATTGATTCAGATGCTCCGTCCATCACCACCCCCTTTGGTACCGCTTTTGGCCGCCATAAGTGTGGCAGGGTATGCTCAGACATTAGTCCCTTGCTCACTTTGCCACTGGATTCAAGCAAGCCGGGCTGAAGACGGCTGGAATGCCAGAAACCGGTCCTCGGAAGCTTGTTTCCGGTCCACGGAAGACATGGCTTGGCAGTTCGGGCTGAACTGTTCCCATGAGGCACAGGGTCAGACTGACTTTCATATAGCCATGTCTGAACTGGGGTGACAGAGTGGGCTAAAGAACGGTGATGGATTAAACCCAGATCTTTTGACTGGGTGTGAGTGTTTGATTGTTTCAGATGCTCAGTCCATCACCACCCCCTTTTGTACTGCTTTTGGCCGCCATAAGTGTGGCAGGGTATGCTCAGACATGAGTCCCTTGCTCACTTTGCCACTGGATTCAAGCAAGCCTGGCTGAAGACGGCTAGAATGCCAGAAACCGGTCCTCGGAAGCTTGTTTCTGGTCCAGGGAAGACATGGCTTTGCAGTTAGGGCTGGACTGTTCCCATGAGGCACAGGGTCATACTGATTTGCATATAGCCATGTCTGAACTGGGGTGGCAGAGTGGGCTAAAGAACGGTGATGGACTAATCCCAGATCTTTTGACTGGGTGTGAGTGTTTGATTGATTCAGATGCTCCGTCCATCACCACCCCCTTTGGTACCGCTTTTGGCTGCCATAAGTGTGGCAGGGTATGCTCAGATGTGAGTCCCTTGCTCACTTTGCCACTGGATTCAAGCAAGCCGGGCTGAAGACGGCTGGAATGCCAGAAACCGGTCCTCGGAAGCTTGTTTCCGGTCCACGGAAGACATGGCTTGGCAGTTCGGGCTGAACTGTTCCCATGAGGCACAGGGTCAGACTGACTTGCATATAGCCATGTCTGAACTGGGGTGGCAGAGTGGGCTAAAGAACGGTGATGGATTAAACCCAGATCTTTTGACTGGGTGTGAGTGTTTGATTGATTCAGATACTCCGTCCATCACCACCCCCTTTTGTACCGCTTTTGGCCGCCATAAGTGTGGCAGGGTATGCTTAGACATGAGTCCCTTGCTCACTTTGCCACTGGATTCAAGCAAGCCGGGCTGAAGACGGCTGGAATGCCAGAAACCGGTCCTCGGAAGCTTGTTTCCGGTCCAGGGAAGTTATGGCTTGGCAGTTCGGGCTGGACTGTTCCCATGAGGCACAGGGTCAGACTGATATGCATATAGCCATGTCTGAACTGGGGTGGCAGAGTGAGCTAAAGAACGGTGATGGATTAAACCCAGATCTTTTGACTGGGTGTGAGTGTTTGATTGATTCAGATGCTCTGTCCATCACCACCCCCTTTTGTACCGCTTTTGGCCATCATACGTGTGGCAGGGTATGCTCATACGTGAGTCCCTTGCTCACTTTGCCACTGGATTCAAGCAAGCCGGGCTGAAGAAGTCTGGAATGCCAGAAACCGGTCCTCGGAAGCTTGTTTCCGGTCCAGGGAAGACATGGCTTGGCAGTTCGGGCTATACTGTTTCCATGAGGCACAGGGTCAGACTGATTTGCATATAGCCATGTCTGAACGGGGGTGGCAGAGTGGGCTAAAGAACGGTGATGGATTAAACCCAGATCTTTTGACTGGGTGTGAGTGTTTGATTGATTCAGATGCTCCGTCCATCACCACCCCCTTTTGTACCGCTTTTGGCCGCCATAAGTGTGGCAGGGTATGCTCAGACCTGAGTCCCTTGCTCACTTTGCCACTGGATTCAAGCAAGCCGGGCTGAACACGGCTGGAATGCCAGAAACCGGTCCTTGGAAGCTTGTTTCCGGTACAGGGAAGACATGGCTTGGGAGTTCGGGCTGAACTGTTCCCACGAGGCACAGGGTCAGACTGATATGCATATAGCCATGTCTGAACTGGGGTGGCAGAGTGAGCTAAAGAACGGTGATGGATTAAACCCAGATCTTTTGACTGGGTGTGAGTGTTTGATTGATTCAGATGCTCCGTCCATCACCACCCCCTTTTGTACCGCTTTTGGCCACCATAAGTCTGGCAAGCTATGCTCCGACGTGAGTCCCTTGCTCACTTTGCCACTGGATTCAAGCAAGCCGGGCTGAAGACGGCTGGAATGCCAGAAACCGGTCCTCGGAAGCTTGTTTCCGGTCCACGGAAGACATGGCTTGGCAGTTCGGGCTGAACTGTTCCCATGAGGCACAGGGTCAGACTGACTACCACCCTACCATCTGCTGACCATCTTCCCCCCGTAAACACCCTTAACGCCTGGAACCCAATC
Source organism: Lissotriton vulgaris (assembly GCF_964263255.1). Taxonomy (NCBI): domain Eukaryota; kingdom Metazoa; phylum Chordata; class Amphibia; order Caudata; family Salamandridae; genus Lissotriton; species Lissotriton vulgaris. The sequence continues at coordinate 482,844,077 of NC_141685.1, read as the reverse complement.
TCCACTGAGGACACCATCCGCCTGATGAATTCCATCCACTCCGGATCCCCCACAGACCCATGCCCTCACCACATCTTCAACAAAGCAGACTCCATCATAGCACCGCACCTCCGAGACGTCATCAACTGCTCCTTCAACTCCGCTACCTTCCCAGAAGACTGGAAACACGCTGAACTCACCGCCCTTCTGAAAAAAACCAACAGCAGACCCCACCGAACTCAAAAACTACCGCCCCATCTCGCTTCTTCCATTCCCGGCCAAAGTCATCGAGAAAGCCGTCAACAACCAGCTCGCCGCCTTCCTCGAAGCCAACAAATCACTCGACCCCTCACAATCTGGCTTCCGAGCCAAACACAGCACTGAGACCGCCCTCATCGCAGCAACAGACGACATTCGAACTCTACTGGACAATGGAGACACAGTCGCCCTCATCCTCCTCGACCTCTCCGCAGCCTTCGACACAGTCTGCCACAGCACCCTTTTACAACGCCTCAGAAACATCGGAATCCAAGGAAAAGCACTGGAATGGATCACCTCGTTCCTCACCGGAAGAACCCAGAGAGTCCGCCTCCCACCATTCAAGTCCGAGGCCTCTGAAATCATTTGCGGCGTACCTCAAGGATCCTCACTCAGTCCCACCCTATTCAACGTATACATGAGCCCCCTCGCGGCCATCGCCCGCCAACACAACCTCAACATCATCTCTTACGCGGACGACACTCAACTGATCCTCTCTCTCACCAAGGACCCCAGCACCGCCAAAACTAACCTACACGAAGGAATGAAAGAAGTCGCCGAATGGATGAAACAAAGCCGTCTGAAACTGAACTCAGACAAAACAGAAGTCCTCATCTTAGGTACATCCCCCTCTGCATGGGACGACTCCTGGTGGCCGGAAGCCCTCGGAAAAGCACCCATCCCGACAGACCACGCACGGAACCTTGGCGTCATCCTGGATTCTTCACTCTCAATGAACAGACAAGTCAACGCCGTATCATCTTCCTGCTTTAACATTCTTCGCATGCTCAGAAAAACATTTCGCTGGATCCCCTCCGAAACAAGGAAAACAGTCACGCACGCTCTAGTCACTAGCCGACTGGACTACGGAAACACCCTCTACGCAGGTACCACCGCTAAACTCCAGAAGAAACTACAACGAATCCAAAACACCTCAGCCAGGCTCATATTAGACATCCCACGCAACGAACACATCTCTGGTCACCTTAAAGACCTCCACAGGCTACCCGTCAATAAGAGGATCACTTTCCGACTGCTAACCCACGCACACAAATCACTCTACGACATCGGACCAGATTGCCTCAACTCTCGACTGTCCTTCTACACCCCCTCCCGCCAACTTCGCTCTTCCAGCCAAGCCTTCACCACTGTACCTCGCATCAACAAGACCACCATGGGAGGCAGATCCTTTTCATACCTGGCTGCCAAAACTTGGAACTCACTCCCCGCTTACCTTCGCCTCACCCAGAATCACCTAGCGTTCAGAAAGCAGCTTAAAACGTGGATATTTGACAAATAATCCTCCTCCCCTTCCTAAGCGCCTTGAAACCCTCTGGGTATGTAGTGCGCTATACAAATTTTATGACTTGACTTGACTTGACTGACTTGCATATAGCCATGTCTGAACTGGGGTGGCAGAGTGGGCTAAAGAACGGTGATGGATTAAACCCAGATCTTTTGACTGGGTGTGAGTGTTTGATTGTTTCAGATGCTCAGTCCATCACCACCCCCTTTTGTACCGCTTTTGGCCGCCATAAGTGTGGCAGGGTATGCTCAGACCTGAGTCCCTTGCTCACTTTGCCACTGGATTCAAGCAAGCCGGGCTGAACACGGCTGGAATGCCAGAAACCGGTCCTTGGAAGCTTGTTTCCGGTACAGGGAAGACATGGCTTGGGACAGTTCGGGCTGAACTGTTCCCATGAGGCACAGGGTCAGACTGATTTGCGTATAGCCTCGTCTGAACTGGGTTTGCAGAGTGGGCTAAAGAACGGTGATGGATAAAACCCAGATCTTTTGACTGGGTGTGAGGTTTTGATTGATTCAGATGCTCCGTCCATCACCACCCCCTTTGGTACTGCTTTTGGCCGCCATAAGTGTGGCAGGGTATGCTCAGACATGAGTCCCTTGCTCACTTTGCCACTGGATTCAAGCAAGCCGGGCTGAAGACGGCTGGAATGCCAGAAACCGGTCCTCGGAAGCTTGTTTCCGGTCCACGGAAGACATGGCTTGGCAGTTCGGGCTGAACTGTTCCCATGAGGCACAGGGTCAGACTGACTTGCATATAGCCATGTCTGAACTGGGGTGGCAGAGTGGGCTAAAGAACGGTGATGGATTAAACCCAGATCTTTTGACTGGGTGTGAGTGTTTGATTGTTTCAGATGCTCAGTCCATCACCACCCCCTTTTGTACTGCTTTTGGCCGCCATAAGTGTGGCAGGGTATGCTCAGACATGAGTCCCTTGCTCACTTTGCCACTGGATTCAAGCAAGCCTGGCTGAAGACGGCTAGAATGCCAGAAACCGGTCCTCTGAAGCTTGTTTCTGGTCCAGGGAAGACATGGCTTTGCAGTTAGGGCTGGACTGTTCCCATGAGGCACAGGGTCAGACTGATTTGCATATAGCCATGTCTGAACTGGGGTGGCAGAGTGGGCTAAAGAACGGTGATGGATTAAACCCAGATCTTTTGACTGGGTGTGAGTGTTTGATTGATTTAGATGCTCCGTCCATCACCACCCCCTTTTGTACCGCTTTTGGCCACCATAAGTGTGGCAGGGTATGCTCAGACGTTAGTCCCTTGCTCACTTTGCCACTGGATTCAGGCAAGCCGGGCTGAAGACGGCTGGAATGCCAGAAACCGGTCTTCAGAAGCTTCTTTCCGGTCCAGGGAAGACATGGCTTGGCAGTTCGGGCTGGACTGTTTCCATGAGGCACAGGGTCATACTGATTTGCATATAGCCATGTCTGAACTGGGTGGCAGAGTGGGCTAAAGAACGGTGATGGACTAATCCCAGATCTTTTGACTGGGTGTGAGTGTTTGATTGATTCAGATGCTCCATCCATCACCACCCCCTTTGGTACCGCTTTTGGCTGCCATAAGTGTGGCAGGGTATGCTCAGATGTGAGTCCCTTGCTCACTTTGCCACTGGATTCAAGCAAGCCGGGCTGAAGACGGCTGGAATGCCAGAAACCGGTCCTCGGAAGCTTGTTTCCGGTCCACGGAAGACATGGCTTGGCAGTTCGGGCTGAACTGTTCCCATGAGGCACAGGGTCAGACTGAATTGCATATAGCCATGTCTGAACTGGGGTGGCAGAGTGGGCTAAAGAACGGTGATGGATTAAACCCAGATCTTTTGACTGGGTGTGAGTGTTTGATTGATTCAGATACTCCGTCCATCACCACCCCGTTTTGTACCGCTTTTGGCCGCCATAAGTGTGGCAGGGTATGCTCAGACATGAGTCCCTTGCTCACTTTGCCACTGGATTCAAGCAAGCCGGGCTGAAGACGGCTGGAATGCCAGAAACCGGTCCTCGGAAGCTTGTTTCCGGTCCAGGGAAGACATGGCTTGGCAGTTCGGGCTATACTGTTCCCATGAGGCACAGGGTCAGACTGATTTGCATATAGCCATGTCTGAACTGGGGTGGCAGAGTGGGCTAAAGAACGGTGATGGATTAAACCCAGATCTTTTGACTGGGTGTGAGTGTTTGATTGATTCAGATGCTCCGTCCATCACCACCCCCTTTTGTACCGCTTTTGGCCGCCATAAGTGTGGCAGGGTATGCTCAGACCTGAGTCCCTTGCTCACTTTGCCACTGGATTCAAGCAAGCCGGGCTGAACACGGCTGGAATGCCAGAAACCGGTCCTTGGAAGCTTGTTTCCGGTACAGGGAAGACATGGCTTGGGAGTTCGGGCTGAACTGTTCCCACGAGGCACAGGGTCAGACTGATTTGCGTATAGCCTTGTCTGAACTGGGGTGGCAGAGTGGGCTAAAGAACGGTGATGGATAAAACCCAGATCTTTTGACTGGGTGTGAGTGTTTGATTGATTCAGATGCTCCGTCCATCACCACCCCCTTTTGTACCGCTTTTGGCCGCCATAAGTGTGGCAGGGTATGCTCAGACCTGAGTCTCTTGCTCATTTTGCCACTGGATTCAAGCAAGCCGGGCTGAACACGGCTGGAATGCCATAAACCGGTCCTTGGAAGCTTGTTTCCGGTACAGGGAAGACATGGCTTGGGAGTTCGGGCTGAACTGTTCCCACGAGGCACAGGGTCAGACTGATTTGCGTATAGCCTTGTCTGAACTGGGGTGGCAGAGTGGGCTAAAGAACGGTGATGGATAAAACCCAGATCTTTTGACTGGGTGTGAGTGTTTGATTGATTCAGATGCTCCGTCCATCACCACCCCCTTTTGTACCGCTTTTGGCCGCCATAAGTGTGGCAGGGTATGCTCAGACGTGAGTCCCTTGCTCACTTTGCCACTGGATTCAAGCAAGCCGGGCTGAAGACGGCTGGAATGCAAGAAACCGGTCCTCGGAAGCTTGTTTCCGGTCCAGGGAAGACATGGCTTTACAGTTCGGGCTGGACTATTCCCATGTGGCACATGGTCAGACTGATTTGCCTATAGCCATGTCTGAACTGGGGTGGCAGAGTGGGCTAAAGAATGGTGATGGAATAAACCCAAATAATTTGACTGGGTGTGAGTTTTTGATTGATTCAGATGCTCCGTCCATCACCACCCCCTTTTGTACCGCTTTTGGCCACCATAAGTGTGGCAGGGTATGCTCAGACGTAAGTCCCTTGCTCACTTTGCCACTGGATTCAAGCAAGCCTGGCTGAAGACGGCTGGAATGCCAGAAACCGGTCCTCAGAAGCTTGTTTCCGGTCCAGGGAAGACATGGCTTGGCAGTTCGGGCTAGACTGTTCCCGTGAGGCACAGGGTCGGACTGATTTGCATATAGCCATGTCTGAACTGGGGTGGCAGAGTGGGCTAAAGAACGGTGATGGATCAATCCCAGATCTTTTGACATGGTGTGAGTGTTTGATTGATTCAGATGCTCCGTCCATCACCACCCCCTTTTTTACCGCTTTTGGCTGCCATTAGTGTGGCAGGGTATGCTCAGACGTGAGTCCCTTGCTCACTTTGCCACTGGATTCAAGCAAGCCGGGCTGAAGACGGCTGGAATGCCAGAAACCGGTCCTTGGAAGCTTGTTTCCGGTCCAGTGAAGACATGGCTTGGCAGTTCAGGCTGGACTGTTCCCATGAGGCACAGGGTCAGACTGATTTGCATATAGCCATGTCTGAACTGGGGTGGCAGAGTGGGCTAAAGAACGGTGATGGATTAATCCCAGATCTTTTGACTGGGTGTGAGTGTTTGATTGATTCCGATGCTTCGTCCATCACCACCCCCTTTTGTACCGCTTTTGGCTGCCATAAATGTGGCAGGGTATGCTCAGACGTGAGTCCCTTGCTCACTTTGCCACTGGATTCAAGCAAGCCGGGCTGAAGACGGCTGGAATGCCAGAAACCGGTCCTCGGAAGCTTGTTTCCGGTCCAGGGAAGACATGGCTTGGCAGTTCAGGCTGGACTGTTCCCATGAGGCACAGGGTCAGACTGATATGCATATAGCTATGTCTGAACTGGGGTGGCAGAGTGCGCCAAAGAACGGTGATGGATTAAACCCAGATCTTATGACTGGGTGTGAGTGTTTGATTGATTCAGATGCTCCGTCCATCACCACCCCCTTTTGTACCGCTTTCGGCCGCCATAAGTGTGGCAGGGTATGCTCAGACGTGAGTCCCTTGCTCACTTTGCCACTGGATTCAGGCAAGCCGGGCTGAAGACGGCTGGAATGCCAGAAACCGGTCTTCAGAAGCTTGTTTCCGGTCCAGGGAAGACATGGCTTGGCAGTTCGAGCTGGACTGTTTCCATGAGGCACAGGGTCAGACTGATTTGCATATAGCCATGTCTGAACTGGGTGGCAGAGTGGGCTAAAGAACGGTGATGGATTAATCCCAGATCTTTTGACTGGGTGTGAGTGTTTGATTGATTCAGATGCTCCGTCCATCACCACCCCCTTTGGTACCGCTTTTGGCCGCCATAAGTGTGGCAGGGTATGCTCAGATGTGAGTCCCTTGCTCACTTTGCCACTGGATTGAAGCAAGCCGGGCTGAAGACGGCTGGAATGCCAGAAACCGGTCCTCGGAAGCTTGTTTCCGGTCCACGGAAGACATGGCTTGGCAGTTCGGGCTGAACTGTTCCCATGAGGCACAGGGTCAGACTGACTTGCATATAGCCATGTCTAAACTGGGGTGGCAGAGTGGGCTAAAGAACGGTGATGGATTAAACCCAGATATTTTGACTGGGTGTGAGTGTTTGATTGTTTCAGATGCTCAGTCCATCACCACCCCCTTTTGTACTGCTTTTGGCCGCCATAAGTGTGGCAGGGTATGCTCAGACATAAGTCCCTTGCTCACTTTGCCACTGGATTCAAGCAAGCCTGGCTGAAGACGGCTGGAATGCCAGAAACCGGTCCTTGGAAGCTTGTTTCCGGTCCAGTGAAGACATGGCTTGGCAGTTCAGGCTGGCCTGTTCCCATGAGGCACAGGGTCAGACTGATTTGCATATAGCCATGTCTGAACTGGGGTGGCAGAGTGGGCTAAAGAACGGTGATGGATTAAACCCAGATCTTTTGACTGGGTGTGAGTGTTTGATTGATTCAGATGCTCCGTCCATCACCACCCCCTTTTGTACCGCTTTTGGCCGCCATAAGTGTGGCAGGGTATGCTCAGACCAGAGTCCCTTGCTCACTTTGCCACTGGATTCAAGCAAGCCGGGCTGAACAAGGCTGGAATGCCAGAAACCGGTCCTTGGAAGCTTGTTTCCGGTACAGGGAAGACATGGCTTGGGACAGTTCGGGCTGAACTGTTCCCATGAGGCACAGGATCAGACTGATTTGCGTATAGCCTTGTCTGAACTGGGGTGGCAGAGTGGGCTAAAGAACGGTGATGGATAAAACCCAGATCTTTTGACTGGGTGTGAGTGTTTGATTGATTCAAATGCTCCGTCGATCACCACCCCCTTTTGTACCGCTTTTGGCCGCCATAAGTGTGGCAGGGTATGCTCAGACGTGAGTCCCTTGCTCACTTTGCCACTGGATTCAAGCAAGCCGGGCTGAAGACGGCTGGAATGCCAGAAACCGGTCCTCGGAAGCTTGTTTCTGCTCCAGGGAAGACATGGCTTTGCAGTTAGGGCTGGACTGTTCCCATGAGGCACAGGGTCAGACTGATTTGCATATAGCCATGTCTGAACTGGGGTGGCAGAGTGTGCTAAAGAATGGTGATGGATTAATCCCAGATCTTTTGACTGGGTGTGAGTGTTTGATTGATTCAGATGCTCCGTCCATCACCACCCCCTTTTGTACCGCTTTTGGCCGCCAGAAGTGTGGCAGGGTATGCTCATACGTGAGTCCCTTGCTCACTTTGCCACTGGATTCAAGCAAGCCGGGCTGAAGAAGGCTGGAATGCCAGAAACCGGTCCTCGGAAGCTTGTTTCCGGTCCTGGGAAGACATGGCTTGGCAGTTCGGGCTGGACTGTTCCCATGAGGCACAGGGTCAGACTGATTTGCATATAGCCATGTCTGAACTGGGGTGGCAGAGTGGGCTAAAGAACGGTGATGGATTAAACCAAGATCTTTTGACTGGGTGTGAGTGTTTGATTGATTCAGATGCTCCGTCCATCACCACCCCCTTTTGTACCGCTTTTGGCCGCCATAAGTGTGGCAGGTTATGCTCAGACCTGAGTCCCTTGCTCCCTTTGCCACTGGATTCAAGCAAGCCGGGCTGAACACGGCTGGAATGCCAGAAACCGGTCCTTGGAAGCTTGTTTCATGTACAGGGAAGACATGGCTTGGGAGTTCGGGCTGAACTGTTCCCACGAGGCACAGGGTCAGACTGATTTGCGTATAGCCTTGTCTGAACTGGGGTGGCAGAGTGGGCTAAAAAACGGTGATGGATAAAACCCAGATCTTTTGACTGGGTGTGAGTGTTTGATTGATTCAGATGCTCCGTCCATCACCACCCCCTTTTGTACCGCTTTTGGCCGCCATAAGTGTGGCAGGGTATGCTCAGACGTGAGTCCCTTGCTCACTTTGCCACTGGATTCAAGCAAGCCGGGCTGAAGACGGCTGGAATGCAAGAAACCGGTCCTCGGAAGCTTGTTTCCGGTCCGGGGAAGACATGGCTTGGCAGTTCGGGCTTGACTATTCCCATGTGGCACATGGTCAGACTGATTTGCCTATAGCCATGTCTGAACTGGGGTGGCAGAGTGGGCTAAAGAATGGTGATGGATTAAACCCAAATACTTTGACTGGGTGTGAGTTTTTGATTGATTCAGATGCTCCGTCCATCACCACCCCCTTTTGTACCGCTTTTGGCCACCATAAGTGTGGCAGGGTATGCTCAGATGTAAGTCCCTTGCTCACTTTGCCACTGGATTCAAGCAAGCCTGGCTGAAGACGGCTGGAATGCCAGAAACCGGTCCTCAGAAGCTTGTTTCCGGTCCAGGGAAGACATGGCTTGGCAGTTCGGGCTGGACTGTTCCCATGAGGCACAGGGTCGGACTGATTTGCATATAGCCATGTCTGAACTGGGGTGGCAGAGTGGGCTAAAGAACGGTGATGTAATAATCCCAGATCTTTTGACTTGGTGTGAGTGTTTGATTGATTCAGATGCTCCGTCCATCACCACCCCCTTTGGTACCACTTTTGGCCGCCATAGGTGTGGCAGGGTATGCTCAGACGTGAGTCCCTTGCTCACTTTGCTACTGGATTCAAGCAAGCCGGGCTGAAGACGGCTGGAATTCAAGAAACCGGTCCTCGGAAGCTTGTTTCCGGTCAAGGGAAGACATGGCTTGGCAGTTCGGGCTGAACTGTTACCATGAGGCACAGGGTCAGACTGATTTGCATATAGCCATGTCTGAACTGGGGTGGCAGAGTGGGCTAAAGAACGGTGATGCATTAAACCCAGATCTTTTGACTGGGTGTGAGTGTTTGATTGATTCAGATGCTCAGTCCATCACCACCCCCTTTTGTACCGCTTTTGGCCGCCAGAAGTGTGGCAGGGTATGCTCAGACGTGAGTCCCTTGCTCAATTTGCCACTGGATTCTAACAAGCCTGGCTGAAGACGGCTGGAATGCCAGAAACCGGTCCTCGGAAGCTTGTTTCCGGTCCAGGGAAGACATGGCTTGGCAGTTAGGGCTGGACTGTTCCCATGAGGCACAGGGTCAGACTGATTTGCATATAGCCATGTCTGAACTGGGGTGGCAGAGTGGGCTAAAGAACGGTGATGGATTAATCCCAGATCTTTTGACTGGGTGTGAGTGTTTGATTGATTCCGATGCCTCATCCATCACCACCCCCTTTTGTACCGCTTTTGGCTGCCATAAGTGTGGCAGGGTATGCTCAGACGTGAGTCCCTTGCTCACTTTGCCACTGGATTCAAGCAAGCCGGGCTGAAGACGGCTGGAATGCCAGAAACCGGTCCTCGGAAGCTTGTTTCCGGTCCAGGGAAGACATGGCTTGGCAGTTCAGGCTGGACTGTTCCCATGAGGCACAGGGTCAGACTGATTTGCATATAGCCATGTCTGAACTGGGGTGGCATAGTGGGCTAAAGAACGGTGATGGATTAAACCCAGATCTTTTGACTGGTTGTGAGTGTTTGATTGATTCAGATGCTCCGTCCATCACCACCCCCTTTTGTACCGCTTTTGGCCGCCATAAGTGTGGCAGGGTATGCTCAGACCTGAGTCCCTTGCTCCCTTTGCCACTGGATTCAAGCAAGCCGGGCTGAACACGGCTGGAATGCCAGAAACCGGTCCTTGGAAGCTTGTTTCCGGTACAGGGAAGACATGGCTTGGGAGTTCGGGCTGAACTGTTCCCACGAGGCACATGGTCAGACTGATTTGCCTATAGCCATGTCTGAACTGGGGTGGCAGAGTGGGCTAAAGAATGGTGATGGATTAAACCCAAATACTTTGACTGGGTGTGAGTTTTTGATTGATTCAGATGCTCCGTCCATCACCACCCCCTTTTGTACCGCTTTTGGCCACCATAAGTGTGGCAGGGTATGCTCAGACGTAAGTCCCTTGCTCACTTTGCCACTGGATTCAAGCAAGCCTGGCTGAAGACGGCTGGAATGCCAGAAACCGGTCCTCAGAAGCTTGTTTCCGGTCCAGGGAAGACATGGCTTGGCAGTTCGGGCTGGACTGTTCCCATGAGGCACAGGGTCGGAGTGATTTGCATATAGCCATGTCTGAACTGGGGTGGCAGAGTGGGCTAAAGAACGGTGATGGATTAATCCCAGATCTTTTGACTTGGTGTGAGTGTTTGATTGATTCAGATGCTCCGTCCATCACCACCCCCTTTGGTACCACTTTTGGCCGCCATAGGTGTGGCAGGGTATGCTCAGACGTGAGTCCCTTGCTCACTTTGCTACTGGATTCAAGCAAGCTGGGCTGAAGACGGCTGGAATTCCAGAAACCGGTCCTCGGAAGCTTGTTTCCGGTCTAGGGAAGACATGGCTTGGCAGTTCGGGCTGAACTGTTACCATGAGGCACAGGGTCAGACTGATTTGCATATAGCCATGTCTGAACTGGGGTGGCAGAGTGGGCTAAAGAACGGTGATGCATTAAACCCAGATCTTTTGACTGGGTGTGAGTGTTTGATTGATTCAGATGCTCAGTCCATCACCACCCCCTTTTGTACCGCTTTTGGCCGCCAGAAGTGTGGCAGGGTATGCTCAGACGTGAGTCCCTTGCTCACTTTGCCACTGGATTCTAACAAGCCTGGCTGAAGACGGCTGGAATGCCAGAAACCGGTCCTCGGAAGCTTGTTTCCGGTCCAGGGAAGACATGGCTTGGCAGTTCAGGCTGGACTGTTCCCATGAGGCACAGGGTCAGACTGATATGCATATAGCTATGTCTGAACTGGGGTGGCAGAGTGCGCTAAAGAACGGTGATGGATTAAACCCAGCTCTTTTGACTGGGTGTGAGTGTTTGATTGATTCAGATGCTCCGTCCATCACCACCCCCTTTTGTACCGCTTTCGGCCGCCATAAGTCTGGCAGGGTATGCTCCGACGTGAGTCCCTTGCTCACTTTTGCCACTGGATTCAAGCAAGCCGGGCTGAAGACGGCTGGAATGCCAGAAACCGGTCCTCGGAAGCTTGTTTCCGGTCCAGTGAAGACATGGCTTGGCAGTTCGGGATGGAGTGTTCCCATGAGGCACAGGGTCAGACTGATTTGCATATAGCCATGTCTGAACTGGGGTGGCAGAGTGGGCTAAAGAACGGTGATGGATTAAACCCAGATCTTTTGACTGGTTGTGAGTGTTTGATTGATTCAGATGCTCCGTCCATCAACACCCCCTTTTGTACCGCTTTCGGCCGCCATAAGTGTGGCAGGGTATTCTCAGACGTGAGTCCCTTGCTCACTTTGCCATTGGATTCAGGCAAGCCGGGCTGAAGACGGCTGGAATGCCAGAAACCGGTCTTCAGAAGCTTGTTTCCGGTCCAGGGAAGACATCGCTTGGCAGTTCGAGCTGGACTGTTTCCATGAGGCACAGGGTCAGACTGATTTGCATATAGCCATGTCGGAACTGGGTGGCAGAGTGGGCTAAAGAACGGTGATGGATTAATCCCAGATCTTTTGACTGGGTGTGAGTGTTTGATTGATTCAGATGCTCCGTCCATCACCACCCCCTTTGGTACCGCTTTTGGCCGCCATAAGTGTGGCAGGGTATGCTCAGATGTGAGTCCCTTGCTCACTTTGCCACTGGATTCAAGCAAGCCGGGCTGAAGACGGCTGGAATGCCAGAAACCGGTCCTCGGAAGCTTGTTTCCGGTCCACGGAAGACATGGCTTGGCAGTTCGGGCTGAACTGTTCCCATGAGGCACAGGGTCAGACTGACTTGCATATAGCCATGTCTGAACTGGGGTGGCAGAGTGGGCTAAAGAACGGTGATGCATTAAACCCAGATCTTTTGACTGGGTGTGAGTGTTTGATTGATTCAGATGCTCAGTCCATCACCACCCCCTTTTGTACCGCTTTTGGCCGCCAGAAGTGTGGCAGGGTATGCTCAGACGTGAGTCCCTTGCTCAATTTGCCACTGGATTCTAACAAGCCTGGCTGAAGACGGCTGGAATGCCAGAAACCGGTCCTCGGAAGCTTGTTTCCGGTCCAGGGAAGACATGGCTTGGCAGTTAGGGCTGGACTGTTCCCATGAGGCACAGGGTCAGACTGATTTGCATATAGCCATGTCTGAACTGGGGTGGCAGAGTGGGCTAAAGAACGGTGATGGATTAATCCCAGATCTTTTGACTGGGTGTGAGTGTTTGATTGATTCCGATGCCTCATCCATCACCACCCCCTTTTGTACCGCTTTTGGCTGCCATAAGTGTGGCAGGGTATGCTCAGACGTGAGTTCCTTGCTCACTTTGCCACTGGATTCAAGCAAGCCGGGCTGAAGACGGCTGGAATGCCAGAAACCGGTCCTCGGAAGCTTGTTTCCGGTCCAGGGAAGACATGGCTTGGCAGTTCAGGCTGGACTGTTCCCATGAGGCACAGGGTCAGACTGATTTGCATATAGCCATGTCTGAACTGGGGTGGCATAGTGGGCTAAAGAACGGTGATGGATTAAACCCAGATCTTTTGACTGGTTGTGAGTGTTTGATTGATTCAGATGCTCCGTCCATCACCACCCCCTTTTGTACCGCTTTTGGCCGCCATAAGTGTGGCAGGGTATGCTCAGACCTGAGTCCCTTGCTCCCTTTGCCACTGGATTCAAGCAAGCCGGGCTGAACACGGCTGGAATGCCAGAAACCGGTCCTTGGAAGCTTGTTTCCGGTACAGGGAAGACATGGCTTGGGAGTTCGGGCTGAACTGTTCCCACGAGGCACATGGTCAGACTGATTTGCCTATAGCCATGTCTGAACTGGGGTGGCAGAGTGGGCTAAAGAATGGTGATGGATTAAACCCAAATACTTTGACTGGGTGTGAGTTTTTGATTGATTCAGATGCTCCGTCCATCACCACCCCCTTTTGTACCGCTTTTGGCCACCATAAGTGTGGCAGGGTATGCTCAGACGTAAGTCCCTTGCTCACTTTGCCACTGGATTCAAGCAAGCCTGGCTGAAGACGGCTGGAATGCCAGAAACCGGTCCTCAGAAGCTTGTTTCCGGTCCAGGGAAGACATGGCTTGGCAGTTCGGGCTGGACTGTTCCCATGAGGCACAGGGTCGGAGTGATTTGCATATAGCCATGTCTGAACTGGGGTGGCAGAGTGGGCTAAAGAACGGTGATGGATTAATCCCAGATCTTTTGACTTGGTGTGAGTGTTTGATTGATTCAGATGCTCCGTCCATCACCACCCCCTTTGGTACCACTTTTGGCCGCCATAGGTGTGGCAGGGTATGCTCAGACGTGAGTCCCTTGCTCACTTTGCTACTGGATTCAAGCAAGCTGGGCTGAAGACGGCTGGAATTCCAGAAACCGGTCCTCGGAAGCTTGTTTCCGGTCTAGGGAAGACATGGCTTGGCAGTTCGGGCTGAACTGTTACCATGAGGCACAGGGTCAGACTGATTTGCATATAGCCATGTCTGAACTGGGGTGGCAGAGTGGGCTAAAGAACGGTGATGCATTAAACCCAGATCTTTTGACTGGGTGTGAGTGTTTGATTGATTCAGATGCTCAGTCCATCACCACCCCCTTTTGTACCGCTTTTGGCCGCCAGAAGTGTGGCAGGGTATGCTCAGACGTGAGTCCCTTGCTCACTTTGCCACTGGATTCTAACAAGCCTGGCTGAAGACGGCTGGAATGCCAGAAACCGGTCCTCGGAAGCTTGTTTCCGGTCCAGGGAAGACATGGCTTGGCAGTTCAGGCTGGACTGTTCCCATGAGGCACAGGGTCAGACTGATATGCATATAGCTATGTCTGAACTGGGGTGGCAGAGTGCGCTAAAGAACGGTGATGGATTAAACCCAGCTCTTTTGACTGGGTGTGAGTGTTTGATTGATTCAGATGCTCCGTCCATCACCACCCCCTTTTGTACCGCTTTCGGCCGCCATAAGTCTGGCAGGGTATGCTCCGACGTGAGTCCCTTGCTCACTTTTGCCACTGGATTCAAGCAAGCCGGGCTGAAGACGGCTGGAATGCCAGAAACCGGTCCTCGGAAGCTTGTTTCCGGTCCAGTGAAGACATGGCTTGGCAGTTCGGGATGGAGTGTTCCCATGAGGCACAGGGTCAGACTGATTTGCATATAGCCATGTCTGAACTGGGGTGGCAGAGTGGGCTAAAGAACGGTGATGGATTAAACCCAGATCTTTTGACTGGTTGTGAGTGTTTGATTGATTCAGATGCTCCGTCCATCAACACCCCCTTTTGTACCGCTTTCGGCCGCCATAAGTGTGGCAGGGTATTCTCAGACGTGAGTCCCTTGCTCACTTTGCCATTGGATTCAGGCAAGCCGGGCTGAAGACGGCTGGAATGCCAGAAACCGGTCTTCAGAAGCTTGTTTCCGGTCCAGGGAAGACATGGCTTGGCAGTTCGAGCTGGACTGTTTCCATGAGGCACAGGGTCAGACTGATTTGCATATAGCCATGTCGGAACTGGGTGGCATAGTGGGCTAAAGAACGGTGATGGATTAATCCCAGATCTTTTGACTGGGTGTGAGTGTTTGATTGATTCAGATGCTCCGTCCATCACCACCCCCTTTGGTACCGCTTTTGGCCGCCATAAGTGTGGCAGGGTATGCTCAGATGTGAGTCCCTTGCTCACTTTGCCACTGGATTCAAGCAAGCCGGGCTGAAGACGGCTGGAATGCCAGAAACCGGTCCTCGGAAGCTTGTTTCCGGTCCACGGAAGACATGGCTTGGCAGTTCGGGCTGAACTGTTCCCATGAGGCACAGGGTCAGACTGACTTGCATATAGCCATGTCTGAACTGGGGTGGCAGAGTGGGCTAAAGAACGGTGATGCATTAAACCCAGATCTTTTGACTGGGTGTGAGTGTTTGATTGATTCAGATGCTCAGTCCATCACCACCCCCTTTTGTACCGCTTTTGGCCGCCAGAAGTGTGGCAGGGTATGCTCAGACGTGAGTCCCTTGCTCACTTTGCCACTGGATTCAAGCAAGCCGGGCTGAAGACGGCTGGAATGCCAGAAACCGGTCCTCGGAAGCTTGTTTCCGGTCCAGGGAAGACATGGCTTGGCAGTTCGGGCTGGACTGTTCCCATGAGGCACAGGGTCAGACTGACTTGCATATAGCCATGTCTGAACTGGGGTGGCAGAGTGGGCTAAAGAACGGTGATGGATTAAACCCAGATCTTTTGACTGGGTGTGAGTGTTTGATTGTTTCAGATGCTCAGTCCATCACCACCCCCTTTTGTACTGCTTTTGGCCGCCATAGGTGTGGCAGGGTATGCTCAGACGTGAGTCCCTTGCTCACTTTGCCACTGGATTCTAACAAGCCTGGCTGAAGACGGCTGGAATGCCAGAAACCGGTCCTCGGAAGCTTGTTTCCGGTCCAGGGAAGACATGGCTTGGCAGTTCGGGCTGGACTGTTCCCATGAGGCACAGGGTCAGACTGATATGCATATAGCTATGTCTGAACTGGGGTGGCAGAGTGCGCTAAAGAACGGTGATGGATTAAACCCAGATCTTTTGACTGGGTGTGAGTGTTTGATTGATTCAGATGCTCCGTCCATCACCACCCCCTTTTGTACCGCTTTCGGCCGCCATAAGTCTGGCAGGGTATGCTCCGACGTGAGTCCCTTGCTCACTTTGCCACTGGATTCAAGCAAGCCGGGCTGAAGACGGCTGGAATGCCAGAAACCGGTCCTCGGAAGCTTGTTTCCGGTCCAGTGAAGACATGGCTTGGCAGTTCGGGATGGAGTGTTCCCATGAGGCACAGGGTCAGACTGATTTGCATATAGCCATGTCTGAACTGGGGTGGCAGAGTGGGCTGAAGAACGGTGATGGATTAAACCCAGATCTTTTGACTGGTTGTGAGTGTTTGATTGATTCAGATGCTCCGTCCATCAACACCCCCTTTTGTACCGCTTTCGGCCGCCATAAGTGTGGCAGGGTATGCTCAGACGTGAGTCCCTTGCTCACTTTGCCACTGGATTCAGGCAAGCCGGGCTGAAGACGGCTGGAATGCCAGAAACCGGTCTTCAGAAGCTTGTTTCCGGTCTAGGGAAGACATGGCTTGGCAGTTCGAGCTGGACTGTTTCCATGAGGCACAGGGTCAGACTGATTTGCATATAGCCATGTCGGAACTGGGTGGCAGAGTGGGCTAAAGAACGGTGATGGATTAATCCCAGATCTTTTGACTGGGTGTGAGTGTTTGATTGATTCAGATGCTCCGTCCATCACCACCCCCTTTGGTACCGCTTTTGGCCGCCATAAGTGTGGCAGGGTATGCTCAGATGTGAGTCCCTTGCTCACTTTGCCACTGGATTCAAGCAAGCCGGGCTGAAGACGGCTGGAATGCCAGAAACCGGTCCTCGGAAGCTTGTTTCCGGTCCACGGAAGACATGGCTTGGCAGTTCGGGCTGAACTGTTCCCATGAGGCACAGGGTCAGACTGACTTGCATATAGCCATGTCTGAACTGGGGTGGCAGAGTGGGCTAAAGAACGGTGATGGATTAAACCCAGATCTTTTGACTGGGTGTGAGTGTTTGATTGTTTCAGATGCTCAGTCCATCACCACCCCCTTTTGTACTGCTTTTGGCCGCCATAAGTGTGTCAGGGTATGCTCACACATGAGTCCCTTGCTCACTTTGCCACTGGATTCAAGCAAGCCTGGCTGAAGACGGCTAGAATGCCAGAAACCGGTCCTCGGAAGCTTGTTTCTGGTCCAGGGAAGACATGGCTTTGCAGTTAGGGCTGGACTGTTCCCATGAGGCACAGGGTCAGACTGATTTGCATATAGCCATGTCTGAACTGGGGTGGCAGAGTGGGCTAAAGAATGGTGATGGATTATTCCCAGATCTTTTGACTGGGTGTGAGTGTTTGATTGATTCAGATGCTCCGTCCATCACCACCCCCTTTTGTACCGCTTTTGGCCGCCATAAGTGTGGCAGGGTTTGCTCAGACATGAGTCCCTTGCTCACTTTGCCACTGGATTCAAGCAAGCCGGGCTGAAGACGGCTGGAATGCCAGAAACCGGTCCTCGGAAGCTTGTTTCTGGTCCAGGGAAGACATGGCTTGGCAGTTCGGGCTGGATTCTTCCCATGAGGCACAGGGTCAGACTGATATGCATATAGCCATGTCTGAATTATTTTAATTTAATTTAATTTGCGTGTTTATATAGCGCTAGAATCACTCCCGGGGGAGTATCTCCGCGCTTCGACCGCTGCGAAACCCTTCCTGGCTTCCCTGAGAGATGGTCCCTTAATGGGTATCTCCAGGGTGAGACCAGGCATCCCCGGCGGTCTGGTGGGGCCGTTAGTGAAGATGAGGCAAGCTAATGCCCAGAGTTGCCGAGTGTGATCGCTGATCAGAGTGGGCACCGAGGCGAGTGAATTATCGAGTCCGCTGACCCTGGTCCAGAAACCTGCCGCGCCGGGAATCGAACCCTGGTCCCGGGCCGTCCTCTGCTCTCGGGTCTGCCGCCTCTAACCAGTGAGCCGCCTCTAACCAGTGAGCCACATTACCTCTGAACTGGGGTGGCAGAGTGAGCTAAAGAACGGTGATGGATTAAACCCAGATCTTTTGACTGGGTGTGAGTGTTTGATTGATTCAGA
This sequence comes from Lissotriton vulgaris, assembly GCF_964263255.1. Taxonomy (NCBI): domain Eukaryota; kingdom Metazoa; phylum Chordata; class Amphibia; order Caudata; family Salamandridae; genus Lissotriton; species Lissotriton vulgaris. Next base: position 482,826,265 of record NC_141685.1, on the reverse strand, counting down.
TGCTCTGTCCATCACCACCCCCTTTTGGCCACCATACGTGTGGCAGGGTATGCTCATACGTGAGTCCCTTGCTCACTTTGCCACTGGATTCAAGCAAGCCGGGCTGAAGAAGGCTGGAATGCCAGAAACCGGTCCTCGGAGGCTTGTTTCCGGTCCAGGGAAGACATGGCTTGGCAGTTCGGGCTGGACTGTTCCCATGAGGCACAGGGTCAGACTGATTTGCATATAGCCATGTCTGAACTGGGGTGGCAGAGTGGGCTAAAGAACGGTGATGGATTAAACCCAGATCTTTTGATTGGGTGTGAGTGTTTGATTGATTCAGATGCGCCGTCCATCACCACCCCCTTTTGTACCGCTTTTGGCCACCATAAGTCTGGCAGGGTATGATCTGACGTGAGTCCCTTGCTCACTTTGCCACTGGATTCAAGCAAGCCGGGCTGAAGACGGCTGGAATGCCAGAAACCGGTCCTTGGAAGCTTTTTTCCGGTCCAGTGAAGACATGGCTTGGCAGTTCAGGCTGGACTGTTCCCATGAGGCACAGGGTCAGACTGATTTGCATATAGCCATGTCTGAACTGGGGTGGCAGAGTGGGCTAAAGACCGGTGATGGATTAAACCCAGATCTTTTGACTGGGTGTGAGTGTTTGATTGATTCATATGCTCCGTCCATCACCACCCCCTTTTGTACCGATTTCATCTACAGCAGGCGGTAGATGATGAACTACAGGAACTATTAAGGACGGACATCATCGAACGCTCCTCAGTCCCCACACCCTGGGTATCGCCGGTGGTGGTAGTAACCAAAAAGGGACAAGACAACAAGGCACGCCTGTGCGTGGACAGGAGTGTGCCCAACATGGCCATCGAGAGAGAGAGACATCCAGGACCTCACATTAGTGATATGATCGCTCGCCTCAATGGAGCGACAGTTTTCTCGAAACTGGACCTCAATAAGGGATACCATCAATTAGAACTACACGAGAAGTCATGGTACATCACAACCTTTACAACCCATCAAGGACTTTTCCGTTACAAACTTCTACATTTCGGGATATCCTCGGCCGCCAAGATATTCCAAGAAGCCATTAGGCGAGTGATTCAAGGCATCCCAAATGCTTTCAACTACAGCGATGATATCCTGGTATTTGGAAACAATCAGACCAAACATGACACGGCACTAGACAGAGTTTGCCACGCGCTGTTAAATGCCAATCTTACTCTGAACCCCGACAAATGCAAATTCTACAAATCAACATTAAAATTTTATGGTCACATTTTCTCCAAGGATGGCATGAAACCTGGCCCAGAGAAAGTGTCAGCCCTTGCAGATACTCCACAGCCACAAGACGTCAGTGACCTCCGATCATTTCTAGGGATGGCAAGCTACTGCGCACGATATATCAGAGACTATGCAACAATCAGCTACCCACTCAGAGAACTCACCCGCCAGGGACAACCATCCCTGTGGACACCGACCTGTGATAAAGCGTTCAACAAAATCAAGAAAGCCGTGAGTTCAGCCATCAACCTCGCGTATTTCGACACCAAGTGTAAGACTGAAGTGAGTGTTGATGCCAGTCCAGTGGGACTGGGCGCTATCCTCGCACAATACCAGGAGGACTCTGATCAACGACATATAGTCGCCTATGCCAGTTGCAGTCTCACTGATACTGAAAAGGCATATTCGCAGCCTGAGAAGGAGAGTCTCGCTGTCGTATGGGCCTGAGAACATTTTCACCTTTTTGTATACGGGAAACACTTTACTCTCATTACAGACCATCAAGCTCTTGTCACAATATTCGGAAATCCCAGAGCTAAAATGCCCCCAAGCATCGAGAGGTGGGGACTACGCCTCCAGTACTATGTCTTCACCATTATCCACAAGCCTGGAAAATCAGAGAATCCTGCAGACTACATGTCTCGACAACCCCGTCCACATACCAAGGAAAGGAGCTCCATGGTGGAGGAGTATATTCATTTCATCATCGATAATGCGTGTCCTCCGACTGTACCACTGGAGGCTATCCGTGACGCATCCGTGCAAGACCCCATCTTTCAAGACGTCATGAATCGCATACGTATCAACTCATGGAGACACCTACAAGATGCCTCTCAAAACGTTAGTCATAACACTCAAGAACTATTGGCGTTCAAACACATTCAGGAAGAGTTATCCATCAGCACCAAGGGTCTACTGCTGAGAGGGGGGAGGATAGTGATCCCACAGAAACTACGACAAGGAATCATCAACCTGGCTCACGAAGGTCACAGAGGAATAGTCGCCACCAAGAAAGCGCTCAGGGAACGTGTCTGGTTCCCATTACTTGACCAGATGGTGGAAAACACACTTAAGGACTGCACCTCGTGCCAGTTAGTGAGCCGTGATGAACCGCCAGCCCCATTGCAAATGTCAGAACTAACAGACGGGGTATGGCAACAAGTGGCCATCGAGTTCTTTGGCCCTCTAAAGTCGGGCAAGTACATCATCGTCATCATGGACGAATACTTGCGATTCCCCATCGCGCATCAAGTATCCTCCACCAAAGCGACGGCAGTGATACCCATTCTTTTTTTAAAAAAAACCTTTATTGTACAGATGGAAATATACATATACGGGCCTACAACCAGTCAGGCCGGCCACGACACATTATGAAAGCACATGAGACAATAATAAAATTTCCCGGTAGTCACCCAGCGTTGTACAAGCAAGCGATCTAATATTAAAAGGGGGGGGCTGAATATGACCGTTGGAAACAGGATTAAGGAAGGTTAATTTTATAATATAATAGGAAGTATAGCAGGATCAATTGCAACTTTTAGCCATCTAAGTTCCCTTGGCGGGCCACATGTCCAACATCGAAAGAGAAGGGCATCGATAAAAACAGGTAACAGCCGCGGTTAACAGGAAACCACTTATAGACACCCCAGTTCAGAACAGTCCCACCGTGGCCCATCACGCACCTGTCGACCACCTATATATATGCTATTACATAACAGAGGAACCAGAGCAGCAGCTTAGTCGTGTTCATCCTCTATACTAACCCAAGTAAATAGAGGAAAAGGGGGGAAAGGAAGGAGGAAAAAGTATTAAAAGAGGGAGAGAAAGAGCGCCGCGCTACTGCACGCGCCCCACAGCAATAAAGGCGCGCAAGACTGAGAGATCCGCTATCGGGGTTAGGGTATGCAAGTCGTGATACATGTGCAATCAATACTGTAGAAGCAAGCAAGTCATCCCCTATCCCACCAGCTACCATACCATGGGAAACACGTACAGCCACAGCGCCTCGATAAAGGGATACAAAAGAGCCATAGAACTAAAAGAAAAATGAACAATAAAGAAACCCCATCCCACCCGCCCCACCCTGCACCCCTGCAGAAGGCTACGGCCTACCCCCCCCAGTAGCGTGCCTGTCGCCCTAAATAGAAACCCGAAATGTAGGAAGTTAGAAAGTGAGAAAACAGAGGAGAGGGGAGAAAGAACCAGTGGGAGAGGAGATCTACAATCGAATCATTCGGCCCTCACCTCCCGCCTTCACACACATGAAACCACATCCAAGCGAGATCGACACAACCCCAAGTAACAGAAACATTCGAAGGAACCGGCCATATTGGCCCAGCTGCGGGCAGTCCTCATCTCCATCTGTTAACCAGTAGACCGCCGGGTCCAGTCCGGCTCACCCCTGTCCTCTCCTGACCATAGCCATCATGCGTAATAGTTTAGTGTGTAGCAAATAGTTCGAGGTGAGATGGGCACCGGATCGGAACAAATCAGGCAGGGGGCATAAACCAGAGGACCCCAGTATCAAACAGCAGAGCAAGCAATGGCTGCGGCAGTCTAGACTTTCCAATAGCAGCATCAGGAGCAGCAAGCAGTATGGGTGTAGTCTCATCGCCCAGTAAAGCGAGGTCTCCCCCGCAGGATAGCAGCGGGGCCACACCAAAGCAGTTCGAATTGAGCATCCATCTCACTCCCCAGTCATTCTGGCATGAACGGGCCCCGACATGGGGCCCACGCCCGCACCCGCCACAATCGAAGCTACCTGGAGATTAGGGGCCACAGGCGTACGGTCATGCTGATGCACAGCGACAGCATTCCTCGTAGCAGCCGAGGAGGGCGAAGGAGCAAACATGCGAAGTCGAGCCGCGTCCATGAGGGGCGGCCCAAAAACCATGGCGGCAGACCTATCATCTTTCACACCGGAGCCGAAGACCATGGCCTCGCGTAAAGAATGCAGGGCACCGAGGACATCACCAATCATGGGCTCACGATCACAAGACGCTGCCCACGTGCACTTCAGCGACCCAGGTTCGCCGCTCCGAGTAGATCCGTGACTCAGGGCACCGGTCGCCATCTTGTAAATTCAGCCGTGCTTCTCCGCGCCTCAACTCCTGGAATGGGCTCTCAAGCAAGGCCCACCGGGGGTCCCCTCGAGCCACGGAAATGGCAATCTTGGTGCAGAAAGAAGGGCCACAAAAAACGTGGACCACCAGCGGCACCCGGCCCACGGACAACGCCCGCCGAATCCGGGCGAAGGGCTTCAAGATGGCCGAGCAGGGCAACAAAGGGGGGACATGCCTCCTACTCGGTCTACCCCCATCCGCGGCGGGCCGTGCCCTGCCACAGGGCCCCCAGGCCGCCAGACCGGGCCCGGTCAGTCGCCACCGGCACAACCGCACAACGGCCTCTTCAGCCGACCCCCTCCTCCACCAGGGGCCGCCGCCGACACCCTCACTCCGGCCGACCGTCACAGGCAAGTCCCCGGTCTGCACGCTACGGAGGCCCCGACCCAGCAAGGGCATAACACCAGATCCGCAGCACACAGGAGCCCCCGGGACAAACAGTGAGTGCGAGCATTGTTTCACCGTTCCATTTCTTGCCGAGTGTGTCGCCTCAGAGCAGGATGAAGATCAGGATATGCGTTTAGGCAGGAAGGTTGACGGAGCCGAGCTACAGTGCGGCCATCATGGTCGCGAGCTTGGCTCCTCCTTTTGAGTGATACCCATTCTTGACGAGACTTTTGCAGCCTGGGGCATCCTAATAGGAGTAAAATCAGACAATGGGCCACCATTCAATAGTCACGAGTTCACTGAATTTGCAAAGCATCACAATTTCAAACACAGGAAGATAACACTGCTATGGCCCCAAGCCAATGGCATGGTCGAGCGATTTATGGGGACACTCAAGAAGGCAATCCAACAGGCTGAACTCACTCATCGTGACATACAACAGGTTTTAAATGAGGTACTGCAGGCGTACCGCACCACACCCCACAGTACCACAAATCAATGCCCGGCTACCCTAATGCTAGGATGAGTTCCTCGCACCCGGCTACCTGCTTTGAACAACACCTCACAATCTCGAGCCGTGACCACTGACCACGCCACCTTGGTCAAACTAGACCACGACAAGAAGTGGAAGATGAAAACATACGCTGATAAACGGAGACATGCAAAACATGCGGACATTCAAGAAGGAGACTGGGTGATTGTCAGACGGGATCGCACGACGAAAGCAGACAGTCGATACCTTGCTCACCCTCTGCGAGTCTTCAATCGGAAAGGGACCATGATCACGGCAGAGGCAGATCACAAGCGAATAACTCAGAACATATCACACTTTAAGAGGTGCACACCCACCGAGTGTGATGAAACCCAAACTCATGACTTCAGTGCTGACTCCCTGAGTCAGAGCGAGAACAGTGACCGAGATCATTTCAGCCCGGCCAGCCATGAAGATGCGAGAGATTGCCAGACACCAGGACCAGAACAGCTTTGCCATCCACGAAGACACATCAAGCGACCAGTTCGTCTCATTGAACAACTCTAAGAGACAGTAAGACTGTTTTGTACAAAGGGGGGAGGTGTTGTATCGTGTCTGCCTGACCCTACGTTGTGACAGGGCAGGCAGGATGGGAAGGGGCGGGGTAAGAACAGGAAGTGGTTAAGAACAGTTCAGTATGAAGGTAGAAGCAGAATAATAAAGACGTGCCTTCTACAGCTCCTGGCTCCGCGTCTTCTTTAAGGGGCGCAATTGTACACAGGCCATACTCCTTTACCCATAAATCAGATTTACACATGCCTCGAAAATGTGCAATCTTCTCTCTTCCTCCACTGTGTAGGGGTACCCCGACCTAAAAGTTTCAGGATCGAGGGAAGGTCATTATGATTTCCTAGCTATTCGGAAAACTTGCTATGCAATAGTAAATGAGAAAAGATACTTTAAACAGCTGGATGTTGTTGAGTGGAAGCTAGTAAATGTCCTTTATTGAAGTTTTCACCTGCTATTATTGGAGCCGGAAATGGGCCTTGTGAAAGGTTTTCAGGATCCTAAATTCTACTCATGAGGTTTCTGCTACAGCCCTCTATGGTGGGGTAACTGAACACTAGTTGGGGTGTCTGGTAACATCAGTAAATTCAGGGTTGGAGAGGTGATTTATCCTACGATGCATTTCAAGTTGCCAGAGACAATTTAGCAGTTTATAGGTGAAGCAAAGGATAGGTATGAGTCAAGCCTAATTTCAACAAATTCTGGGTCCTCTTGGTTATTCCCCATAACATATCATATTTTAAGTGATTTATTTTGTCTCCATTCCCATAGGGTCACCAGTAGCATAATCCTTGAAGTATTTAGGGAGTTTTTAGTAACGTTTTTGGATAGCTCGATGTAATAATTTCTTTTTCAACTGTTCCGTATGTCTGAAAAATTCGTCTTTGGTTGTGCAGTTTCTGTGGACCCGGAAAAACTGCCTGTATTTATCTCGCAAATTACAGGAGTTATTTTAAGAGACTTCCCTTCAGATTCTGTCATGTATAAAATGGCCCTTTCCTGTGGTGAGGCACATCCCATGGCGGAATGCTTTGGTTGTATTTTTTGTAATTTTCATACTTTCACGTTATTGTCACTGGTGTTACGGTGGATCACTTTTGAAGATTCATTGTGGTATTAGCACATGACTTCCTGAATGATGAAGACCACATGCACTTTAGTATTGTCGTAAATACGTGAAAGTAATGAAATTATGTTGGAGTGCTGTGCTCTGCGGTTACTGAACACATATAAAAAACCTGGCAATCATTCCATTTAATATCGTTTGGCAATTTATTTGCAGAGTCTGAATGAGTCATCCTGTCTGCAACTGTTGAATAAGTATTAAAACTGGTGGACAAGGCCCCCTTATTTGTAGACAATTGTGACTTAGCCTTGTCTCCACTTTATAAGGGTCTAACACCATTTCCTGCATGACCTTTAGAAAGTTGTCGTTTGTCTGCCCTAAACCCAATGTGCCTTTCTGCTTATGTCAGGATCACATGACTGTGAATGGCCCTCCTGTGGTATTTTGTGTATTGTTTCCAAACATAGGAATAAAGAGGTCTAGGTGTGAGGGGAGATGGTCATCCCGATGGGATGTCAGGTAGGAGTTGTGCCCTGCCTAATTACATTTCAAAGATCGGCAGGACACACTAAGGATCTTGGCACTAGGCCTGCCCTTTCCTTTTTCACTGTAGACTGTTTGGAGTCAAATCCAGGAGAGGGGAAGAACCGAGGAATTTCCCCCACACAAAGGCTGGCACCAGATATAAAAATAGGACCTACAAAACCTCTCATCAGTACACTCCTGGGCCTGTGGAAGATACAGAAGGAGCACTACCCTGCTGTCTGAGGAAGAATGACTGCCCTGCAGACTTAAGAAGGATTGGACCTTCTGCCTTGAACCCAGGCTACCCAAAGAGACTCCAATGGTCAATTGGCTAAACTTCTGTGTGAGCTACAGTGACACAACAAGCAGAGGTCTGTATGCAACTGCCCAGCTGACCAATACCAAATGAAGCTGCCTGGACCTACCTGAGTGTTGCTCCTGGCCTCTGCTGGAGTGAGTATTGATCCCCAGGAGGTGCCCACCAGGTCCTGGATCCTTGCTGGAATCAATGTGAACTCCTCCTTTAGAAATTGTGAAAATTTTAAAGTTTGGGCACCTTATGAGTTTGAAGTGTTGAAGAATTGCCTGCTAGCGATGACTGCCAATGGGAAGTTCCAGAGGGACCTGCTCTTTGCACTGACAATGAGCAGCACACAGCAACATGACACCCGCATATCTCGCCAACAATGACCGACCAGCGTTTAGCTCCGGTGACTGCAGGCCATTTATCCTAAAGAACAACCATCCATAATGCTCGATGGGCTCCTCTCCCTGCCAACCTCCTCCTCACGGCCCCTATGAGTGTGAACAGCACTCTTTGAGGGGACTCTGAGAAGGTAATTCTTCGGCATGACTAACCTGTTCCCTGTATCTGAGCAGTGCTCCATTGTGGTCGGCCTGAATTTATGACTTTCGCCCAGTCTAGTGTTGCAAGATACCTGCTAGTGGCGCTTTGTGCTTCTTGGAACTATTTTTACCTAGTACTTAAATAACTCGTATCTCTGGTTCTACTTATTGGATTTTGAATATTCTGGTATCATTTTATGTATTAAAATGTACCCTTCTTCTAAACGAGTTTGGGACTTTTCTTCTGTTGCGTTTTCAATTAATTACTGTTGGAAATTGGGCTACTGGTTGAGGGGGGTGAAACACTACTCAAGCAGCAATCACAATTCTTGTCAGGGTGAAACACAAGCAAGACCCAAATTAACCCATGATTAACCCTCTATTAGCCTGGCACAAAGCAGTCAGGCTTAATTTAGAGGCAATGTGTAAAGTAGTTATCCATCACTTCAAACAGTAATTATTTGAAACACAACACCAGATAAATCTCAAATTAATTTGGAATAATAGAATACATTTTAATATGTTATTTGAGACCAAAACAACAAAAATCTAATCAGTAGAACCAGAGAGATGCAATTTTTAAGAGTTAAGTGAAAATAGTGCCTAGAAAAAAAGCCCCAATTGTGGTAATCTGGTCCTGCCAAATCAGGACAAAGGTTATGGAGCATTGCAAGATCCTGCGTCGAAGATGTGTCACTTAGCGGCAGTTCTCAGGATCTGTGAAGCAGCGATGCAAGGCCCTGCATCATCATCGAGGATGCCGTCCATGAGGAGCATGAAAAGGAAAGTCCTGTTTTGAAGATGCATCATGCCCCAGCTGGTTCCGAAGAAGTTGTGGGGCTTGTAATGTGAATGTGTTGTCGCAGAGAATGTGATTGAAAAGGGGCTTGCTATGTGAAGGCATGCGTTGAGGATGTGTTGTTCATCTGAAGTTAATGAGGAGACTGTGCGCTGTGATGCAAAGTCCTGTGTCGGGGATGCATCACGCAGCAGCAGATCCAGTGGCGGCTCCTCCACTAAGGCGGAGGAGTGTCGCCACACTGTCTGGAAGCAGCAACAAAAAAGAAAAAATGAAATGATAATAACGTAATGTTATTATCATTTTATTTTGATCTCCTGCTGCGGTTGCATGCGTGCCAGACAGGGCGAAACACGTGTCGGCTGTTCTGTCCTTTGTTGTAAGAATCAACTGCATAATGAATAAATGAAAAATGAGCAAAAATGTATTAAATCTTGAGATAACGCTAATAAAAGAACTGCGCTCACGCAAATCGATTGGTACTGTGGTATCTCTAACAACAAAGGAAAATCTGCCCCTAGATGGGAACGAATGAAAATATTGGGAAAGGAGGAATAAACTCTTGCATCCCCTGTTTACCGAAGTGGGACCAGTAGGAGATACACCACGCTACATCAGTTCTGCCCACTGGACAGCAGCTGGGCTGGCAAAGCACCTTCAGGTCCATTTCAAAGGGTCCAGATGCTGGGCTCAAGGTGATTGGAGCCTGTTCTGTCCCTGTGGCTTCCGATCAGGAGGCCACACAGCTGGTTCTTGGAGACACTCTGGTGGTCCTGGATTTAAAGATCCGGGTCCAGACCTTCCACTCAGCCCGCAGGGCAACATAGTAGCATCCTTCTGGGAAAGCAGCACAGCAGTCCTTCTAAGTCTTATACAGGTCCAGAGGTATACTGAAGGGTTAGGTCTGAGGGTCCACTATTTATACCTGTTGCCCACTTTGAAGCACAAGAAGGTTCTGGAGTTTTCAACCCCCATAGGTCATTGGAATTTCCTGCCTCCGTGCCCTGGCCCCAGATTGTCTGGGATCCCAATAGACTATTGCCAAACGCTTTGTGAGTGTACTCAGGCAGAGCCTTTGTGATGTGCAAGTGTGGTAGATGACAGCTTCCTCCCCCATCAAGTCAGAAATGGTTCATCTTGCCAACACTTATCATCCCTATGTCTCTGTCTAGGAGCAATACACAACACCCAACTTCCAGCCACACCTGCTCATGTGACCCAATAAACAGGATGCAGGCACAAAATTTAGAGGACAAGAAAATGCTAACTTTTGAAAAGTAGCATTTTCAGAATTGTGACTTAAAATCCAACTTTACCATTAATGAGGGTTTACATTACAATTCTTTAGATACCAAACTCAATTTTCCCACCTGCTCCCAATTGATTATCACTTAATAAATATAATAAGTTAACCCAATGCTATCCTGTGGGAGAGGTAGGTCTCAGAATAGTAAAAAATGAATTTAGAAGTTTTTCACTACCAGGACGTGTCAAAAGTTAAAAGGACTTGCGCAAAGTTTTAAAACACTCTGCCCTTTGGGCTGTTTAGGGCCTACCCTAGGAGCAATTTATATGTAAAAAAGGGAGGTTTGGGCCTGGTTAGAGATTTATCTTGCAGGTCAAAATGGCAGTTTAAAACTGCACACACAGGCTGCAGTGGCAGGCCCCAGACATGTTTAAAGTGCTGCTGAATGGGGTGGCACAATCAGTGTGGCAGGCCGTCTAGTAGCATTTAATTGCAGTCCCTGGGTACATGTTTGACCATTTACAGGGACTGGGAAGTAAATTAAAAAAGCCAATTGAGTATAAGGCAGTGTTACCATGTTTAAAGGAGAGAGTACAACCACTTTAGCACTGGTTATCAATGGTAAAGTGTGCAGAATTCTAAGGACATCAAAACAAAGTCAGCAAACAAATAGAAGGCTGCAAGCAAACGTTGGGAGAAAACTACACCCAGGATGTAAAGTCCAAAAATTAGTGTTTGTGTGCTGCATGAATACTTTTCATATTGCCAAAAAATTAAGCCACACTGCTTTTCTGCCAAGCTAACAGAGGAATAAGCACAGAATAACTTAGTGACTTTTGTGGCTCACCCTGACAACGATTGTGTTTATCATTTGAGTGTGGTTTCCACTCCTCTCAACTAATTTCTCAACACAATTTCTTACACGTAACTATCCTGTAGATCCAAAATAAATATTACACTACAGAATCTGAAAAGTTGATTCTATATGTGTAAAGGAAGAGGCCAAAAATAGAAATCTGGGTATCATCACAATTTTGATCATGTTACTCCTCCCAGTCAATGGAAGAGGCTGTATATGCTCCCTTTTCAACAAAAATAATGTCTCAGACATCATGTATTCATAATTATTAATAAATGTTTTGTGTTAACACACTAAGCATGAGTGGAATTTGACAGAATTCTGATACACATATTAGATATGTATTCCTGCATTTTTCCCACTGCTGTTTTAGAAAGCTTTATTTTTCTGCAGCCAAACAATAATCAAAATCGTTTTGGAAGTTTTTGGAAGCATTGGCGTCTATTGGTTTGGGCAGATAGGCTCTGTGCCCCAGCTGGATTTCTTCTTGACCCCTGTTGTGCCTCGTCACCATCACTGCCAGTGCTGCCAAGATAGTCCCAGACAGACTGCTGAAGGAGAACTGAGCTGAAGCATTGCATTGCATTGCTCACAATGAAACAAAGAAGAACCCTAAGAAGTCAGACATTTCATATGAATGAAATTTGTGAAATTGAATCATTCAGATGGGATATCTGGCTTGGTGGAAGGGGGGCATTTGTTTGATAATTTAGATTGACAGGCAAGTTTCAAAGTAAAGATGGACTATAATCACTGAATGTCTGATGCAGACAGTATATAGTTGTACTCACTAACTTCCCTATTCATGTGATTTGGTTTATTTTGTAAGAATATGCTATCAAAAAGGAGGTAAGAGGGAACACATTGATTGAGGCCACTCCACCCAAACTTAATAATGTAGACAACCCAATCTGGAAACTGCAAAAATGTTTCACAAATCCTTCAAAGGAAGAGAAATTCAAAATACACATATGGCTCTGGAGGAGTGTACATCCACTACCCCTGTTTACATTATATTTACACAAAATCTTTGTTTAAGAAATGTGTGTAGTAATATGTGGTGCAGCTAATGAAGAGTATAGACCCAAACCTTTACCATAATAAGTATGGATAATGTGGAGAAGAAACCTCATGGATGCGACCAAATGGGACAGTAGTCTAGTATCTACTGGGCCCCAGCTTCAAATCATTGGTGTCAAAGTCCTTGATGTGAACATCTGTGTTATAAAATTCAATTGTAAATGTGATTTATAGTATTAGAGTTTTGTCTGGAAATTGAGGTTGGGCTGTGGTTGCATTTTTTCAGTTGGCGCCTAAACTATGGAGCACAGTCAAGCATTTGAATATTATAAGAACAACCATTAATAATTGCTATATTTATAAGATAGCCTTTTATCCAGTTTCTTTATCAGAATGTGCTGCAAGTCACATGATTTTGCTCTTTACATTTCAAGATTTTCTTGGAGGAAGCTCCCCAAACAAGCCCTTGAAAGAGTTGAAACTGTTCGCAATTTCAACTCCGCCATCTTTACTTTTCACTAGCCAACACTGAGGGCATCATTAGGATGGCGCGCAGACTTTGTCTGCCCGCCATCCGCCGGGAAAAGGGACCGCCTGCTATATGTGCGGGGGCCCCGTGAGTGACATTAGGATGTGTCCGCCACACTGGCAGGCGCATCCTGCATTTTCAACATTGCAGCGGGCGGTGCTTTCAGCACCACCCGCCGCAATGCCCAACATGCATGTCGTGCATGTGCATGCACACCATGACAGGCACCGCATAGTGCCTGACATGTTGTGCATGCACATGTAGTGTCCCCCCCACCCACCCCACATCTTGGGGGCCCGCAACGGGCCCCCAACCTCGAAATCCCCATGCCTTTCCATGGCAGCAATGCTGCCATGGAAATGCTCCCACCGCAATACTAATATGGCGAGGGAAATGGGTGGCGGGCGGGCTAGGATGTAGGGCGAATCTCCACCGCCATGCGGACGTTGGCGATCAGCCCTACATTCTAGAGGGCGCCTGAGTGTATTGGTTATATATTTCAAGGGTCGCAGAGGCGCAGCTCCATTTTCTGACCTTAAGCTGACTTTCTTAACCTATTTCCAGGATGGCAGACTCTAAAGAAACCTACTTTGCTGTTAGTCTGATAATCAACGGGTTTTCGTAGGCACTGTATTTTACACTATATACTGCAGCTTTAAAACATCAGGAGCAAAGAAAGAGGTAGCGACTAAATAGATTCTTTAAGATAACTGCAGGAAGGAAGATGGGAAATGTAGTTGGGTGTGCCTGCTTCATATGGTCTTGAATACCTATTTAGCCAAGCCTCTTCATATATTGTAATTATAATATAGAAGCTAAGAAGGAGGTGACAAATGCAGATTGTATTGTAGATGTAAGAACCATGGGAAATATTGCTGCGCCTATTCGGGCATGCATGCCCGCACTCACATGTATGAGAAAGCTGTAATCATAGGGTTACTGCAAAGACAGAGCTTATAACTGCAGATTATGGTGCTGTAGGCAGAAACATCAGTAGAGAAGCATGATATACAGACATACACATTAGTTTAGAATGTAACTGTGTTAGTGAGAATACAGTCATTGCAAAAACAGATATGGAGATGGAAGGCCTGATTTAGAATTTGACAGATGGGTATTTGTTAGAAATGGGGGTCTCTAGTTGGCAGTGGTTGGCATCCTGTCCAAGTAGGGACCTCTCCTAGTCCGGATAAGGGGGTTACATAATTAGATAACCTCTGCTCACCCCCTTGGTAGCTTGGCACGAGCAGACAGGCTTATCTCAGAGGCAATGTGTGAAGTATTTGTAGCCAAACACACAGTAACACAGTGGAAAAACTACAAATGGACACCACATCATTTGCATAAAATAAGTTATCTTTATCAAAATCAAAACAAGACCAAAATGACAAAAATCCAACATACATTTATTAAAATATCACTTTGTAAAGGCTTTAGCAATTCTGTTCATAGAAAACTATGAATGTGTGTGTGTTTTCACAAAGTATCTTAGGATGAGTGAGAATGCACCAGACAAACAACCGCGATGTGTCAGTTCTGCTGCACGCAGGAGAAGTGTTGCATTGAATCTGGACTGTAAGGGGAAGTGATGCCTCGAATTCCAGCCTGCTCTGGTCTGCGGGTGTCGAACTTGGTGCATAGGTGCAATGCATGGGAAGATTCAGGCGCTGTGAGTCAATGAGGTGGCAATCCAGACACTGCGCTGATTTCTGCAGCCGCAGAGATGTGATGCATCAATTCTTCTAGGTGCACAGCAGGGCTTGCGTTGGAGTCAGAGGTTGAGTTTTAACCATCGGAAACTTGGTGCTGGGGACTCAGGTTGCAGCGATTTCTCGGACTGTATGCAGGCGCTTTTTTTGGGCACACAGCACTTTGTGATGGTAAAAACAGCACTGAAAAGGTGATGCTTGGATTTTCACTAGGAGAAACAGCAAAACAACCTCCAGGGGTCCAGAACTGGAATTGCCACCACAAAGTAGGTCAGAACTTGCAGCAGTGGAGTTCAAGTATGCTGTAGATGAAGTATTTGCGTCCCTGAGACTTCTTAACAGGGGCAAGCTCTACGTCAGGCCCTTTGAGAATCTTCTCAAGCGGAATATAGAGCAGAGTCCTCTCTAGCAGAAGCAGCAAATTCAGGCAAACCCAGTAAAGCAACCTAGCAAAGCAGCACACAGCAGTCAGTACTCCTTCTCAGAGCTCTTCAGCTCTTGACAGAAGTTCCTCTTGATCCAGAAGTGTTCTGAAGTTCTGGGGTCATAGCCCTACTTCTTATACTACGATTAGCTTTTGAAGTCAGCACATCTCAAAGGAAAGTCTCTCTGGCTCACCAGAACCAGTTCTGTCCTGCTCTGGCCAGGCACACTACAGGAGATGGAGACAGCATTGTGAAAGGCAGCCACAGCCTATTCAGGTGTAAGTGACAACTCCTTCCATCACTTTAGCCCAGGAAGACTCATCAGGATATGCAGGAAACACCTCAGCACCCCTTTGTGTGACTGTCTAGAGTGAATGCACAAACCAGCCGCTGTCAGCTACAAACCATACATCGATTCCACAGGCAGGCAGAGGCAAATGGTGATTAAACAAGAAAATGTACACTTTCTAAAAGTGGCATTTTCAAACACACAACAATGTACTTTTACATTCTGAGTTCAGGGAACCTAAACTCCAAATCTCTATCACTTCCCAATTGAAAGTTACACTTGTAAGATGTTACAAGGCAGCTCCAATGATAACCTATGGGAGAGATGGCCTTTCAGTAGTGCACAACCAAAAGTATTTCACTATCAGTACATGGAAAAACACACCGCTATTATATTTCATATCGGTACCCTGGTATAGGTCTAGGGAACATCATACACTTTCCCTACATCATCTTCCTGTCATTTCCTATGAACGAGCCTTATAAGGACATAACTCCAAATAAGGACAGACTGCCTTGTATGGACATAACGCCTTTTAAGGACTGTAGCCTTTTTTTGGACTAAACCTTTCACCTAGTTCCATGCCAAGGGTAGGTTTTTCCCAATCAATATTGCTAAGACGTCATCCTTAGCACATATGAATAATTTATGAGTACACTCTACAGGAGGTCCACTTAACCTCTCCCATTGACGCACAAGGTTTAATCCCCAACGTCATCCTCATACTGAACAATGGGGAACATACGCACAAAGACTGTATAAATACAGCACCTCTCGCTATCAGTAAGCAGGAGGGAACCGAGACTTCAAGGCCAACACATTGACCAGAGATGTTGCGGCTCTGGCATGCCATCGCTCCAGTTGACAGTGGTCTGACGATCCCTTGCGGGATGCCCAGCTCAAGTCCAGGATGAAGTCCCACACTCTCACTATTCAGGTATGGGGGTTCGACTAACGCCTAGTGGGATTCTTAGCTCTTAGGATTTTTTGCACCTACTTACATACTAGGTACACCTAGGTACATCTAGACAGGCATCTTAGGAGTATGCACTTTTATTTTATAAATGCATTTCATATTCATGTATGTGTTCATGACTATTGTAAAATGGTAGAACAATACTTTTTCTTTTTATTCACTGTACTTCTGGTTCTATATCTCTGCTACTGTGTTACAGTTGTAGCAGCGCACTTATTTTACATGAGAAGAACAAGGGTTCCAAGAATTTCTTATTGTAAACACCCTCGACTTTTTCATGAGTGACTGGGTGAAAAGTAGTATATAGTTTCCACGAGTCTGAGGTTCTTATGGTCTGAAGTTGCAAAAAATAATCTCTCTGATACCTGTAGATTCTATTAGCACTGCAAGCTAACTGATGCAAAAACATAGCATATTCGGTGGGGCTATACAGAGTCAGTTTGCCACCAAGCCTACAGTATATGTTATTCGTAAACAGAGTAGGTCCAGCATGAAAGGGTACTATAGGAACTACACTACACTACACCCATGGTGTAGGAAATTTTGGACTGTTCAGGTCCTTAATCCTGGCTATTCGAAGACAGGATGTCTGTTGCACAGCATCATTTAAAAGGATAATCTGCTGTGGAAGGAGGCATACTTTAAGTAGTGCCTCTGTACCCTGGACTTGCCGGGTCCTTGAACCCCAAATCGATTTTGAGTCAATTTCACCTTTCCATAGGTTGGAACCTTGTTCAGACAATTAGGCCAAAAAGGAAGCAGAGTAAATGTGCTTGGTGTTGTCAAAATAATTTTAAGTGCCGATTTTGGTGCAAACTTATGATAAAATAAGGCTGGGTCTGTGGTATTAAACCCTGAAAAATATGCAAATTTTGGTGCAAACATTTGTGAACTACTTTTGTTGGTTTGGGGCAATGTTCCCACTGATTGTACTCAAATGCATTCCTAGGTGAAATGGATTTGTGCAGGAAATGATGACCAAAATGTTGATACCAGTACAATATGTCATAATCTGAAGAACCCTCTAACATTCCATTATTAGAAAATGCAACTGTTTTCGTTAAATCAGACAACATTTTATTTACTATTTCAGTGTCCCAATCATCAGAAAATGTACTGGAGGTAATGAAATCACTTAATAATATTTTAAATACATGATTCATTTTTAAAAATTCGGTTGGTCCGAATATGTTGAAATCAATCTTGTCCCATACTATACCATCGGGTACAGGACCAGCTGTGATGTTAATTGATGACAAGTCTCTTTGTTCACAACGTGATGATGGATGTGTCTTCAGTAGGATATTGACATTTTGAGCTGTAGACCCTTGTTGAAGAAAGTGTCCATTGATAAGCATACTAAAAAGCCAATACTAAGTCTAGCCAGAAAAGAAAAAACAATATCCCAGAAAAAACCCTGAGTTCAATCCAAGGTGATACCAGGTATGTCTTTTGAAGAAAGAGGAGAAAGTTCTTTCATTCTTGCTTGAATGGTGTTCTGGCTGGCATCGTTTCTGGCTCACATCGAAAACGTATCAGAGTTAATGAAATAGCCAGAAGCAGTTCGATCAATTGTTGGATTTGCATTGGGATTGGTTGAAATGTTATTTTCCTCTCGACGAGGCATGTTGATGTAGCCGTCTGTATTTGGTCTAATTGCAACTTGTGAACTGTTCTGATTTCCATTTTGAATTTGAATGTCCGGTTCAAGTGGAACAAGTTCCATAGCATTGTTGCTTAGTCCTTCATTCCTTACAGGTGGCTCTTCAAACGTGATGAGTCTTTCTGTTTGAACTTCTTGGATTGTAGCTAGAGGAGGACGTCTGCTACAGGGGAGTCCACTAGGCCACACTAGTACATAGTGTGGTTTGATTAGGTCGATTGTGACAAATCTTTTCTCCTTTTGTCCGGCAAGAGGCGGGAGTAGCACAGTTCTTGTTCCTTGTACTGCAAGGACTGGTACAGGTTTTCTGTACGAAGGTCCAAGTTCCAGTATTTCACTGTCAAGACTATCAGGACATGTAAAACACTGCCACACGTCCTACCTTTCACATATACTGAACCCTACCCATGAGGGTACCTTGGGCCTATCATGGAGGTGAGGTACATGTAAGAAAAAGAAAGGTTAGGACCTGGCAAGGGGTTGCACTTGCTAGATCAACATGGCAGTAAAAAACTGATTGCACTGACTCTTCATTGACAGGTCTGAGAAACATTTACAAGGCTACTCGTGTGGGTGGCACAACCTGTGCTGCAGGCCCACTAGTAGTTTACAGGCACTGGACAAACACAGTGCACTTTACTAGATGGTTACTAGTAAATCAAATATATGCCAATCAGGATAACCAATCAGAATCACAATTTACACAGCGAGCATATGCACTTTCGCACTGATTAGCAGTGATAAAGTGCCCAGAGTCTTAAATTCAATAAAATCAGGATGAGAAAAGTAAGAGGCAAAAGACAAAAAGTTTGTTCATCAACCTGAAAAATGGGACAGGTCCAACAGTACTGCCACAAATGTGACGGATATCTTGTCTGCCTTATTACATTTGAATGCACTTGTAATAAGGTGGGGGGATATCTCTCACATTTGTGATGGAGTACCCATTCACAAAACTCTAAATCGGGCCCTAAGTAATATTTATGAACTTTTAGCATGTATGGAAATGAGCGACATAGGTGAGCATAGTGGCTGATGCCTGCAACTTATATATTAGCTATGGACCTGTGCGTATATCAACAATACACAAGCATAGTTACAGATTTGGACATATTTACCTACACTAGACAGTGGTAACTTTAAAGTGCTAGGAGAAAAGACAGTTGCCAAGACTACCCAAGGTCTCTGAAGACACAGGAAGTAGAAAGATGCCATATCTGATGAATTTGATGATCTTTATGTACATTAAATACTGCTGTATGTTATTGCACAGTACAAAAATGATGTGCACAGAGGTAAAAAGAAAGCAAATCATATATGGAGTTGGGCATATGCATATATTGCAAATCTTACTAGCCCTTGCCCAAAATCAACTAAAACATTAAGGGAACTGTTTACAAAGGTAAATTTGGTCTTAAACATAAGTTAAGTATCAAATGTGCCTTTAATATGCCAGCCAGGAGTTCAGAAACGGATTACTGGCATATTGAAATGTTTTTAGGAATGAAGCCACAAACGTACATTTCTGTGCATTTAAAAACTACTCTGTCACCTTTTTGCCATTCCAGGTCTCCCTTTACTGGGGAAAATGATTTCTACAGGAGAAAAGCGCTTGCACAAAGGTTTCCATTCTCCATGCGATGACTTTTGTGCAATGGAGAATATTGAAAAGAAGGAAAAGGTGACATTTTAAAAAGCCATGTGACATTCCCAGATGTACTGTAGGAAAACTGTACCAGGTCCCGTTTTATAGGCATTCTTCTGGGAATGCTTATAAATTGAAAGTACGCTCAAACAGACAGTATACATCTCCACCTGTAAATTTCTAGTGTTTGTGTGCAAATACAGCCTTGGATGGTGAGGGGGTGTTACTTGTCCTAGGTGTGATATTGTGTAGCTTGCACTAAATATATGAACACACACATGAATGCAGATGATCTTCACAATGTCCACTAAGGTGACCATCAGTTGGTTTATTCTTTGTCTGTTAGAAACTGGGTCTTTTAGTTGGCAGAGGTTTGTACCCTGTCCAAGTAGGGACTACAATCCTAGTAAGGGTAAGTTAGATACACACTTTAAATTAACCTGTGTTCTCCCTCTGGTAGCTTGGAACAGAGCTGGCAGGATTAACTTAAGAGGCAATGTTAAAGTATTTGTGCAACATACACACACACACACACACATTCACACATACACAGTAACACAATGAAAACACCACAAAAAAATCCACAAAGGTTTAGAAAGATAGAAAATATGTGTCTGAGTAAAACAAGACCACAATTACAAAACTCCAATTACTAGAAGTCAAGATATTAATTTTTAATGGTTAAATGCAAAAATAATGCTTAGAAGTCACTATCAATCAAAAGGTTACTTGAGGTAGCAAGGGACCGCCACAAATCCAAATCCAAAGATCAGGTTGACTGTTAGACCTGGCATCATTGGCTTGAGTCTCTCCTCCATTTTTTCTGTTTGCCTCCACTGTTTTACGATGTTTTGCTGGATAATGCTTTGGGCACTGTGCCACTGCTGATCAGTGCCACGGTGCAAGTGCTCCCTATGTTAAATTGCGGTATCGATTGAATTCCATGTTTGGTTTATTTGGTTTACTGTCAGTCCCTAGTCTAGTGCACCAGGAGTGCCAGGGCTTGTAAATACAAATGCCGCTCGTGGGCTTGCAGCACATGTTGTGCCACCCACAAGAGCGGCCTCGTAAAAGAATGTCTACGGGTCTGCCATTGCTAGACCCACGTGCAGTCTGGTACTGTCACGCTGACTACGCAAGTACACCTATTTGACGGTCCCTAAACCTTCCCTTAACTTCATGTTAGTCACCCCTATGATAGGCCCACGGGCAGGGTGCATTGTAAGTATAAGGTAGGACACGCCTGACCAAGTTGGCATGTCCTAATAGTGAATTACAGCCATATTCGTGTTTCACTATTGCGAGGTAACCTGCTCTCCATTAGTTAGAATGGGCCGCCAGGATTAATAATGCTATGATCCTAGCTGGCTCGGGGAGCATGGTGCAATGTCGAGTTTGGTATCCCTGAACGCGGGGTTTAATTACGCTTCCGTTTGGGTGGATGGTTTTTGGACTCTGGGTTTGAAAATAGCACTTTTAGAAAGTGTCTATTTTCTTGTCTAACCATTTCGGGTTTCTGCTGGTCTTGTGTGTGCGTGACAGGAGCTGGGCGGCTCCAGAGGTCTGAATGAGTCAGTGTGGGATGAGTGGGACATTTGCGTTGAGAGTAGGGGAAGAGTAGTTGCTGATAGCCTGCCCTGCCTGATACAATGCTGGCTCCACCTCCTGCCAAGCGGCTGATGGCTCCGTGCCTGCCATGGACGATCCTAGCTCCACCTCCTACCAGGAGGCCGATAGCTCTGCTCCTGCCAGTGACAATGCTGGCTCCACCTCCTGCTGGGCGTCTGAGGACCCAGCCCTGCTCAGTGAATAGGCCAGGTGCCTCTGCCTGGCTCCACCCACAACAGGCCCAGGATGTTGGGAAATCCCCCGGCATGGACAAAGGGATCAAAGCCAAACAGGGGTATAAGAGAAGGACCCCTGAACCAAGACTTTAGATCACTTCTGACAAGGAACCCTGAAACCAAGGACAAGAAGCCTGCTGATCCAAGGACTTGCCTACTCCTTCTGCCAGTGTGCTGTTTGCTGGGGGGAATCCTGCAGGGCTTCTTTATTTTTGCCAAGGAACCAGGAGAGAGGAACTGTGTGTGTACTCTCACGCTTTGCTAAGAAAATCTCCAAGGACTGGAAGAGTGCCAGTCTCCTGTTGAAGTCACAGGGCTAAAGGACTTCATCTGCTAAAAGTGCTATTTGCTGGAACCTGTGAATCCAGCACCTCTGAAAGAAACCAGCAATCTCGACGCCGACGGACGTCGCTGAATCCAGCTCGACACCATTAGTAACGGCTCAAGTGTCCCGCTTCCTCGACGCTGGCCGCCGGGCCTGATCAACGCCAGCAGCAACGCCAGTGAATAGTGAGTTCGGCTCCAGCTCCAAGGGACCTCGTGTCTGCCCCGCTGCTGATCGCATCGACTTCGTGCCCCCCTCGACCCCGTGAGTGCTGCTCACTCTTGCAACAGCATCATCGACATCGACGACTACTGAGGCCTGATCAACACCAAAGACGCGACGCCGGATTGCTCGACGCCGCTGATCATCGTGTGCTTCACTTTCCTAAAGGTACTGTGTTGTTGGGGGGTCCGTGTGACTCCGGGCTCGACGTAGCGCTCCTCGCGGTCGACGCCGAACCTTTGGATTAACTTTGCCTCGACGTCGTGTAACTCCTGTGTGGGTTACATTGTTGCTAAGAACTGTGTTTCCAAGAAGAAGAGTTGCTTTTGATACTAAAGACTTTGTGCTAAGAAGAAACTACGCTTGAACTATTATTGTTCCATCCAAGAGTATTTATTGAGACTGTGGTCTATTTGTGTCGTTGTTTGGTCTTGTGATAAGCCTTATATAAAAATCCTTATTTTTATAATACTACTATGTCGTGTCCATTTGTAGTGTACTCACTTTATTACTGTATGTGGTCATACATTCTTAACACACAGCCTCTGAGATAAGCCTGTCTGCTCTGCCAAGCTACCAAGGGGGTGAGCAGGGGTTATCAAAGGGTGTGATCCCCTTGCCCTGACTAGAAAAGGTGTGTTCCTATTTGTCAGAAGTGCATACCTCTGCCAACTAGAGGCGGCCGGTTCTAACATTGGACGCAGCGGTGAGGATTTGAACCTTGCATTTATGACCCTTGTGCAGTGATTAGTGTGCGCTACATTGTGAAAGCAGACCATAGCGTAGCCACAATCTACTTGGTAGGATCCTATTTTTGTTCTCCGCTTTTCTAAAGCTTGATTTTTTTTTTAACACTGCCAGTCTTGACCATGAGTGACACCGGAGTCACTGCCCCTGTTGTTGTTGTGGAGGAATTTGACAGAGCAAAGATAAACGACTACGGCTTAAAGGAGCTGAAATCCTTTTGCAAGCAGTTGAAAGTGCCTACCTAAGGCATCTCAAGAAAAGAGGAATATCTCAAAGCATTGCAGGCCTGGTTAGAAGCCAGAGATCCCACTGATCCGGTGGTGGTACCGCCAGTGGAAGGGGATGAGGAGGTGCCAGTGAATGGAGCCGTGTCCTCTCCCGGTAGCAGTGTTTCCTCCAAAGGTCTTTCCCCTGAAGAAAGAGAAGAAAGGGTGAAAGAGCGAGAATACAACATGGAAATGGCAAGGCTTAAGATAAATGGGCAGTTGGAGTTAGAAAATGCAAGAGGTAGGAGAGAAGCTGATTTGGAGACCAAAAGGTTGGATTTTGAAAGAGAGAAGTTAGCTTTGGAGCGTGATACCAAGTTGAGGGAATTGGACATCCAAGCTAAGAAGTTAGAATTGAATCCTTCTGGTGGCAGCATCCCATCTGGGCCTGCAGAAAGTAGGTTTTATTTTCCCAAAGATGTGATAAAAGATTATCATATGAACGAAGATATTGGTCAATGGTTTAAAGCATATGAGTTAGCATTGTTGGCCCACCGGGTCCCTGAGAAGGATTGGGGAGCGGGGTTGTGGAGTCGCTTTGTGAATGAGGGAAGAGATACCCTGTTAGACATGCCTGTTGAGGATAGGATGTCGTATGCTCATATGAAAGATGCTTTAATGTTGCGGTATGGCCTAACCCCCGAGAAGTACAGACAAGCTTTTAGAGAATGTAAGAAGTT
Source organism: Lissotriton vulgaris (assembly GCF_964263255.1). Taxonomy (NCBI): domain Eukaryota; kingdom Metazoa; phylum Chordata; class Amphibia; order Caudata; family Salamandridae; genus Lissotriton; species Lissotriton vulgaris. Next base: position 482,802,758 of record NC_141685.1, on the reverse strand, counting down.
GCCTGGTACGACGTGCGTTGAATATGTGTCTTATTTTTGCAGAGCCATGGATGGTTGGGTAAAGGGCGGCAAAGTGGAAAAGTTATGAAGCTCTTTATGATTTGTTTGCTTGGGAGCATTTGTCTAATAACTGTTTTCCAGAGCTGCGCCAGCACCTTATTGATAGCAAGATATCTAACCCTAGAAAACTTGCTGAGGAGGCGGACCGCTGGGTCAGTACCAGGGTCCACAAGGGCCCAGTGGGAGATTCAGCCAAAGGTGGGCAGGGTCCCCAGCAGAAGAGTGGGGGGGACAAGGGTAAACAGAAGGAGTCCCCGAAAGGGCCCTAAAGTAATCCCCAAGGGAACCAAGGGAAAGGTTCCCAGCCTCCCCCTGAGAAGAAGCCAGGGGCCCCGACGGGTAAACCTGTTCATAAGGGCCCCCTGACCTGCTACGTTTGTGGGCAGGTGGGACACCGGTATTATGACCCCCAGTGTCCCATGAAGAATTCAAATTCACCGCCGCGTGCACACCCCCGTCAGTTGGCGAGTGTAGCCCTGGGAGGGGAGGAGATGGTTGTCCCTGGTGGGAGGGTATTGCAAACAAAACAGGTAATGGACCGAATGTGGATCAATGTCACACAATCACCCCAGTCAAAAGATCTGGGCCCAAATCCATCGTTTTTTTGCACTCCACACCACCCTGGGTTAGACAATGGCGATATGCAAATCAGCTCTGACCCTGTGCCCCATGGGCACCCACAGAAATGTCCCTGGTCTCGCTAGGAGACATGCAAATGGTCCCTCCACCCCCTCTGCCTAGTAACATTAGTAAATATAGGCAGTGGGTGACCATTAATGGCCATAGAGTGGAATCTCTCAGAGACACCGGAGCGAGTGTGACAGCTGTCAAGTGTCACTTGGTGTCCAGAGAGCAGGTGGTTCCCCACGCATTCTACCCCGTGATAGCTGCCGACAACTCCCAGAAAGAGTGTGAGGTAGCTCAAGTTTCCTTTGAATGGGGGGGGAGTTTCAGGTACTCTTCAGGTTGCTGTGAGGCCCGCCATGCCTGTCGATTGTCTCCTGGGCAATGATTTGGAAGACTCCCCTTGGGCTAAGGTGGAGAGGGAGATGCATTTGAGAATGTTGGGTGTGCCAGAGTGGGTGTGTGTAACCACTCGATCCATGACAGCTAGTAAGGGTGTTGATGTGGTCCCGGAGCCTGAAAGTACAGCCCAGGACCCAGCTGTGAAGAGAAGAGGCAGGAGGCGCGGGAAACCGGCCCCCGTAGTTCCCGTGGTCCAGGAGGAGGTAGACCCTGAGGGGGATGCCCTGGAGCCAACAGGGGAACAAATTGCTGAACTGGGAGACCTGCCCGAGCTGACCCATTGGCAGCAGGATGGTGGTCCCTCCAGGGAAGAATTTTGTGCCGAACCGAAAGTGTGCCCTACTCTTGTGGGTATGAGGCAGCAGGCCTCCGCCCAAACCTCAGGTGATTAGTCAGGGTCGCATTTTGTGTACTGGGAGAACGACCTCCTGTATAGCAAGCCTAAGGCTGCTGAGCCTGGGTCAGCCCGTGTGCTGGTGGTACCCCAGCGCTTTAGAGCCTTCCTACTGGGTTTGGCTCATGACGTTCCGTTAGCTGGACATCTGGGGCAGGACAAGACCTATGACAGGCTTGTCACCCATTTTTATTGGCCTCAGATGCGAAGGGATGTAGACATCCATTGTAAGACTTGTCACACTTGCCAGGCAAGTGGGAAAAGCAGAAGGAAGCAGAAGGCTCCCCTCCAACCTTTTCCAGTGGTCAGTACCCCCTTTGACCGGGTGGGGATTGACATGGTTGGGCCCCTGGACCCCAAGACAGCCCTGGGCAACAGGTTCATCCTGGTCTTGGTGGACCATGCCACACGGTACCCGGAAGCCATCCCTCTCCGAACAGTGACGGCCTCCGTGGTGGGACGGGCACGGATGGGTGTTTTCTCCCGAATGGGGTTCCCCAGAGAGGTGGTGTCAGACCGAGGCACCAACTTCATTTCCAATTACATGAAGTCTCTGTGGAAGGACTGTGGGGTAACCTACAAGTTTACCACTCCTTACCACCCTCAAGGTAACGGGCTGGTTGAGAGATTCAACCGGACCCTTAAAGGCATGATCATGGGTCTTGAAGAACCAATGAGACAGAAATGGGACGTCCTCTTGCCATGCCTGTTGTTTGCTTACCGTGAGGTGCCGCAGAAGTCTCTAGCGTTCAGCCCCTTTGAGCTTTTGTATGGTCACCCGGTAAGAGGGCCTTTGAGTCTGGTCAAAGAAGGCTGGGAGCAATCTCCCAGGAAACCTCCCCAGGATGTATACAGTTACATGCTGGCCTTTAGGAACCAGACTCAGCGCTTCAGAGATCTTGCTCAGGCAAATCTGGAGGCCAGCCAGGAGGAGATGAAGCGTTGGTACGACCGGAATGCCTCTCTGGTAGAGCTTCAGCCTGGTCAGGAAGTTTGGGTCATGTCACCTTTGGAACCTTGTGCGCTCAAGGACAGGTGGACTGGACCGTTTAAGGTTGTGGAGAAGAAGAGCGATGTCACCTACTTGGTGGACTTGAAATCTCCCAGGAACCCCTTGAGGGTCCTGCATGTCAACCGTTTGAAGCTCCACTTAGAAAGGTCCGAAGTGGGCATGCTCCTAGCCACGGATGCTGGAATGGAGGAGGAGAGTGAGCCTCTTCCTGACCTCCTGTGTGCTAAAGAGCAAGATGGGTCGGTGGATGGTGTTGTCCTCTCTGACACACTGACCCTTGAGCAGAAGCAGGATTGTCGCCAACTGTTGATACAATTCCCTGATCTGTTTTCCTTGGTTCCGGGTGTCACGCATTGGTGTGTCCATGATGTTGGCACCGGAGACAGCCCTCCTGTGAAGCACAAGGCTTACAGGGTGACTGACAAGGTCAGAGCATACATTAAGGGGGATGTCTCCAAAATGTTTGCCTTAGGGGTGGTTGAGTCCTCTAGCAGTCCTTGGGCCAGCCCAGTGGTCTTGGTCCCGAAGGCTGCAGCGCCTGGTGCTTCACCTGAACTTCGGTTCTGCGTGGATTACCGAGGACTCAATTCAGTCACAAAGACTGACGCGCACCCCATCCCCAGAGCTGATGAGCTCATAGATCGGTTGGGGGCTGCCCGGTACCTTAGCACGTTTGATCTGACGTCTGGGTACTGGCAGATCGCCTTAACCGATGGGGCAAAGGAGAGGTCCGCATTCTCCACACCAGATGGGCTCTACCAATTGCGGGTGATGCCCTTTAGGATGAAGAATGCCCCTGCCACCTTCCAGAGGTTGGTCAACCAGGTCGTGGCTGGACTGGAGGATTTCAGTGCCGCCTACCTGGACGACATTGCAGTGTTCAGCGCCAGCTGGGAGGAACACTTGCGCCACCTTCAGGAAGTGTTGTTGGCCCTGCGCAGAGCAGGCCTCACAATCAAAGCCAGTAAGTGCCAGATTGGGCAGGGTTCTGTGGTGTACTTGGGGCACAAAGTAGGGAGCGGCAAGGTTGCCCCCCTGCAACCCAAGATTGATACCATCCTGGCTTGGGCGCTGCCCAAAACCCAAACTCAGGTGAGAGCCTTCTTAGGTCTCACGGGTTACTACAGAGGGGTGTCAAGGATTACGGTAACATTGTGCACCCCTTGACTTCGCTGACTTCCAGGAAGCAGCCACGAAATGTGATCTGGACTGATGCCTGTCAAACGGCCTTTGACACCCTGAAAACTGCAATGTGCACAGCACCTATACTCCAGGCACCCGACTTTTCTAAAGAATTTATTGTCCAGACGGACGCTTCAGAGCATGGCGTGGGGGCTGTTCTAGCTCAGGTGAATGAAGAGGGCCGAGACTTGCCTGTAGTCTTCATCAGCCGGAGGTTACTTCCCAGGGAAACGAGGTTGAGTGCGATAGAGCGAGAAGCATTTGCTGTGGTCTGGGCGCTGAAGAAGCTAAGACCCTACCTGTTTGGGACTCACTTCCGGGTTCAGACAGACCACAGGCCCCTCAGATGGTTGATGCAAATGAGGGGTGAGAATCCAAAACTGTTGAGGTGGTCCATTTCCCTACAGGGGATGGACTTCATGGTGAAACACCGCCCTGGTACAGATCACGCCAATGCTGATGGTCTGTCCAGATTTTTCCGCCTTAGTGATGAGGACTCCCTAGGTCAAGGGTAGTTCTCCCCACATTTCAGCTGGAGGGGACACGTGTTAGACCTGGCATCATTGGCTTGAGTCTCTCTCCATTTTTTCTGTTTGCCTCCACTGTTTTACGATGTTTTGCTGGATAATGCTTTGGGCACTGTGCCACTGCTGATCAGAGCCACGGTGCAAGTGTCCCTATGTTAAATTGCGGTATCAATTGAATTCCATGTTTGGTTTATTTGGTTTACTGTCAGTCCCTAGTCTAGTGCACCAGGAGTGCCAGGGCTTGTAAATACAAATGCCGCTCGTGGGCTTGCAGCACATGTTGTGCCACCCACAAGAGCGGCCTCGTAAAAGAATGTCTACGGGTCTGCCATTGCTAGACCCACGTGCAGTCTGGTACTGTCACGCTGACTGCGCAAGTACACCTACTTGACGGTCCCTAAACCGCCCCTTAACTTCATGTTGGTCACCCCTATGGTAGGCCCACGGGCAGGGTGCATTGTAAGTATAAGGTAGGACACGGCTGGCCAAGTTGGCATGTCCTAATAGTGAATTACAGCCATATTCGTGTTTCACTATTGCGAGGTAACCTGCTCTCCATTAGTTAGAATGGGCCGCCAGGATTATTAATGCTATGATCCTAGCTGGCTCGGGGAGCATGGTGCAATGTCGAGTTTGGTATCCCTGAACTCGGGGTTTAATTACGCATCCGTTTGGGTGGATGGTTTTTGGACTCTGGGTTTGAAAATAGCACTTTTAGAAAGTGTCTATTTTCTTGTCTAACCATTTCTGGTTTCTGCTGGTCTTGTGTGTGCGTGACAGGAGCTGGGTGGCTCCAGAGGTCTGAATGAGTCAGTGTGGGATGAGTGGGACATTTGCGTTGAGAGTAGGGAAAGAGTAGTTGCTGATAGCCTGCCCTGCCTGATACAATGCTGGCTCCACTTCCTGCCATGCGGCTGATGGCTCCATGCCAGCCATGGACGATCCTAGCCCCACCTCCTACCAGGAGGCCGATAGCTCTGCTCCTGCCAGTGACAATGCTGGCTCCACCTCCTGCTGGGCGTCTGAGGACCCAGCCCTGCTCAGTGAATAGGCCAGGTGCCTCTGCCTGGCTCCACCCACAACAGGCCCAGGATGTTGGGAAATCCCCCGGCATGGACAAAGGGATCAAAGCCAAAAAGGGGTATAAGAGAAGGACCCCTGAACCAAGACTTTAGATCAGTTCTGACAAGGAACCCTGAAACCAAGGACAAGAAGCCTGCTGATCCAAGGACTTGCCTACCCCTTCTGCCAGTGTGCTGTTTGCTGGGGGGAATCCTGCAGTGCTTCTTTATTTTTGCCAAGGAACCAGGAGAGAGGAACTGTGTGTGTACTCTCATGCTTTGCTAAGGAAATCTCCAAGGACTGGAAGAATGCCAGTCTCCTGTTGAAGTCACAGGGCTAAAGGACTTCATCTGCTAAAAGTGCTATTTGCTGGAACCTGTGAATCCAGCACCTCTGAAAGAAACCAGCAATCTCGAAGTCGACGGACGTCGCCGAATCCAGCTCGACACCGTGAGTAACGGCTCAAGTGTCCCGCTTCCTCGACGCCGGCCGCCGGGCCTGATCGACGCCAGCAGCAACGCCAGTGAGTAGTGAGTTCGGCTCCAGCTCCAAGGGACCTCATGTCTGCCCCGCTGCTGATCGCATCGACTTCGTGCCCCCTCGACGCCGTGAGCGCTGCTCACTCTTGCAACAGCATCATCGACATTGACGACTACTGAGGCCTGATCAACACCGAAGACGCGACGCCGGATTGCTCGACGCCGCTGATCATCGTGTGCTTCACTTTCCTAAAGGTACTGTGTTGTTGGGGGGTCCGTGTGACTCCGGGCTCGACGTAGCGCTCCTCGCGGTCGACACCGAACCTTTGGATTAACTTTGCCTCGACGTCGTGTAACTCCCGTGTGGGTTACATTGTTGCTAAGAACTGTGTTTCCAAGAAGAAGAGTTGCTTTTGATACTAAAGACTTTGTGCTAAGAAGAAACTACGCTTGAACTATTATTTTTCCTTCCAAGAGTATTTATTGAGACTGTGGTCTATTTTTGTCGTTGTTTGGTCTTGTGCTAAGCCTTATATAAAAATCCTTATTTTTATAATACTACTGTGTCGTGTCCATTTGTAGTGTACTCACTTTATTACTGTATGTGGTCATAAATGCTTAACACACAGCCTCTGAGATAAGCCTGTCTGCTCTGCCAAGCTACCAAGGGGGTGAGCAGGGGTTATCAAAGGGTGTGATCCCCTTGCCCTGACTCGAAAAGGTGTATCCCTATTTGTCAGAAGTGCATACCTCTGCCAACTAGAGACGGCCGGTTCTAACACTGACCATGATGTAGGGCAAACTGACTATGAGACTCATGCACGTCCCACTGAAAAATTAGCTTGGATGGAGCAAGTGGCAACATCGAAAGCAACGCATTGGCTTCAATTAACGCAGGGGTTACCACCCCGTCGTTGATCTCCATAGAGGTGAAAGCACTGCGCCATCGTCGAGCCACAAAGAGTGTCATCATTAGGCTGCGCAGGATTTAGAAGCGCTGTAGTTGAACAGCCTCTATGTTGGCATCAAAGGGCGATGTGTAGATACCGACCAGCGCAGTGGCGACGATACATCGGTTTTGTAGTGCAGAACCCACTTGTGAGGCTCAGGACTGGAGGGGGCCTCTCAGGCAAGGGTAGGAATCCCAGATGGCAGAGACCAGCAGCACCAACAAGATTGCAGGAAGTCTTTTGTGTCCCTGAGATTTCAGAAAACAGGAGGCAAGCCAGCAAGCCTTTGGAGTCATTTTGTGTTCAAGTGAGATGGGTGCATTTCTTGTCCTCAGCAGGGTAGAGACCAGCGGGCAGCAGGGAAGCTCATAAAAGCAGTGAAGCAGTTCCCCGGAGCAGTCAGTCAAGGCAAAGTGGCAATCCTAACAGCACAGCAGTCTTTATCCACCATAGTTCTTCCCAGTTCCAGTACTGATATGGTAGGGCCAGAGTCCCAGTTCTTATACCCAAAAGTGCCTTTGGTGAAGGGGGTGACTTCAAAGCAACTCTCTGAAGTGCACAAGGATCCCTTTCAAGCCAGCCCTGTCTGCTTTGTATGTGAACAGGACACTACCTATTGAAATGCAAATGCCAGCCCCTTCCATTGCTCCCTGCCCAAGAAGACCCATCAGAATGCAGATGAGCCTCACCTTCCTGTGGCTGTCTAGAGGAATACACAAAGTGTAACTCTCACCCAGTCTAGACATGTATTGGAGACAGGCTACAGGCACACAGAGCAAAGTTTAGAGCAGAGAAATGTCTTCTTTCTAAAAGTGTATTTCTAAAATAGTATTGTCAAATTCAACTTTACCAGTAAGGAGGATTCATCATTACCATTCCAAAGAAATGAAACATGACTTAGCCACTCGATTAGAGCTTGCAAGTCTTTTGAGCAATTCCCAGTGCTAGCCTATGAGAGGAGTAGGCCTCACAGTATTGATTGTTTTTAGCTGTTTGTCACTACTCACTAGCAGTTCATGTAAAACTTAAAAGTACGTCCTACCTCTTAGTTACACAACACCCTGCACATTGGGCTACCTAGGGCATACCTTATGGGTGAGACATCTGTAATAAAAGGGGATATTAAGGCTTCTGAAGTGGTTTTAAATGCCAAGTCAAAGTGGCGTAAATTACATACTTGGATCTTGCAATGGCAGCCTGAGACAGGCTTGAAAGGCTAGTTGTGTGGGTGGCACAACCACTGCTGCAGGCTCACTAGTGGCATTTAGATTACAGGCTCTGGGCATATGGTATACAACTTTACAAGGGCCTTATGCGTAAACTAAATATGCCAATCAGGTATTCACCAATGTCACCATGTTTTAGGGGAAAAGCACATGCACTGAAGTAAAGTTCTCAGATTCCTAAGGCCAACAAACAGATGTGGGGGTAAGTAGGCAAAAAGCTGGGGGAAGATTACCCTAAGCATGACAGGTCAAAAAGTATCTCCCTGTGTGCCCCCATAAAAAAAACTTCTTGTGACACCACTATTTGGAAGTGTTGCAGTGGGATTACTGGTGCATTATGCAACACCACCAGCATAAGACAATATTTTAACCTCTTCATATTGTGACTGTCTGAGCCTTGAGAAAATAATGATTAGTGAAGATTGAGGGCCTACCTTTTCTCGAATTGTCCAAAGTTTGGGGACAAAGACTAGTTATTAGAGACCACACTCTCAACATGCCACCTACATCACAACTCATTGCTAACATATGTGCTACTGTAAACAAAACACTGGAGAACTGATTTAAATAGATCACAACATGATTAGAACACAAATCTAATGGAAAATTACATGAGATACTTGTCCGCATAAAGCAACCATAAATTAAAGACTCTTTTATCTATCGGCGTTGTTCAGAAATTGCATCCTGCCTGACAGTGTTGATTCTCTTTGTACTGCAGGCATAATACCAATGACATATGTATTGAAGAACGAAAGACATCAAGCATGTTTTTTCAGAACTGACGGCTCCACTTTAATTAACTACCTTCATAATTAATGTGCTTTCCTCTTTAAAGCACGGGCTCCACGTTGATCAAGTATGGTCTCCTATTGATACTCAAGAATTGAGTGGTTGAAGTGATTGTAAAAAGCATGGCATGCAAGGTCAAGTGATACATACATATGTCCCTAATTGAGAAGGATTCACAGTGATTTCATATATAACATGGCCTTCGGCAGATTTAAAAAAAAATGAATTGTATTCTCTGCATTCAAGGGAAAAGCAAAACATATTTTTATGATAACCAGAAGTGCATTATAGTAAAACTGATTTTGGTGTGCCATTGTGTTTGACAAAACTATAATGATTCCATCTATCACTGCATTCACGATAGAACAAATTATTAATTCGATTCCTACTATAAAGAATAATTGCATATAAATGAGACGCCTTTCACATGATTAGGACTTTCCAGCACATGTACTTTTCCATGCAACCATTGCTAGTCAAAAGATTAATTTTGCCTGCATTTGCTTAATGTGTATTCCCTGCCAGATGCCTGATGCATATGTTAGCTTCGAGTCAGTGGCATACTGAAACTTGATGGGGTTCCCCTGCAAAGTAATTGGAGGCACCCCCATGCTCCAGAGCCAATCATGAGCTCTCAGGCCATGCAGAGTGCCAGAGGGGTAGGGTGGACAAATTTACGAAAGCAGAAACTGGGAAAGGCCTGACATAGAAATAGGACTAAAGGGTGACAGGGCATATAAGAAATGTGTATATATATCTATATTCATATATAGATCCATCTATAATTATATATTCACTGAAAAAACACAGGTTTCAGGGACGTTATAGTTAGCTGGACATTTCACTCTTACACAACCATAGAAATTCCACCGTTATAGTTAGCTCAGCTAATGATGTCACATACTACATCATTCATAGCATGGTCATTGACATCACTGATGACATCTCAAATGACATAAATGATGACATCACTGATGACATCATCCAGTGACTGTGTGTTTCTGTAAAGTTTACATAAGTTTTACATACATGCCAGTGTCTTACTGAATATATGGGTTAGTGACTAAGCTGTGTGAATGTCTGTATCTGTCTGTCTGTCTGTCTGTTGTTGTGTAAGCTGGTACATGGGTTGGTCCGTAGCTACATGAGTGTCTATATGGGTTATTTATTGTTTACCTGAGAATTTGTATGGGTCCCTGAGTGTGTGTGTGGGTGGGTTGGAGGTAAGTGACTCTGTGCATAGATGTGTGAGTAGTTGATTCACTGGGTGGAAACGTCTCTATGTGTGGGTGAGTGTGTGTATGAGTGTGTTGGTGAGTGAATGGATGTCTTAGTGGTACATGTGCAAGTAACTACGTATGTAAAAGTCAGTATATGTGAGTGATAATGTGGTGTATATAAATAACTATATGTGAGAGTGAGTGATTGTGAGAATGGCTGTATGGATGAGTGTGCACTTGTATCAGTGATTATATAATAGAGTAAGTATGCATTACTATCTGTATGAATTAGTGAGGTGGTGTGTGTTTAACTGTATAGGTGAGTAAAAGAGAATGTGATTACTTCTTTACATAACTGACTAGGTGTGTGAATAACTCCATGAATGAGTGGCGGTGTGTGAGTGTCTGAATAGGTGTATGAGTGCATATGAAAGTGTTGTATTCAACAGAGATTGCATGTTTAAGTGATTGTATGGGTAAATGAGTGGATGTGTATGTAGACCTAGGAATCAGTGAGAGCATGTGTAGTAACTGTATTGAGGCGCAAACAACATATGGTTGCTTTAGGAAACCCCTCACCCATCTTCCTAGTAGGTGGCATGCTTTATCATCATACGTGATAAAAATGCCTCTAGGAAATGCCTTTGTAAATGTTTTAATAGAAGGGTTCCAGGACATAGGTAAAAACAGAATCGGGGTACGCAAGAGGTTAAATTGTGCCTTTTTATCCTTAGAAAGTGTAGGTCTACTAGTTTCAACCTTCAGGTGTGTTCAATAGGTTTTCTTCAGGACCAAATCTATGTGTGTGGCCAAAAAAGGGTTTAGAAGGCCACTGCGGTGTAGGTTATCAGCACACACCCTAAAGTGCGCTGTGAGCATAGTGGGATCTTGTTACTTACAGATCCTGTACAATTAAATACACACAATGGTTCTGCGGGTATGCGACCTGATTACTTCAATGTATGCATTATTTCATTTCAATTCACAGTGGTCCTCTAGTTACTTAAGACTGTGCTCCAAGCAAGATGCTTGCTCACAACGCAAATCCAATACCACATAAGTTCAGGGTAACCAACTATTTTTAATCTATGAATTAATTTTTCATTAATAAATAACCCTGTTTACACATGATTTATTTACAATTTTACATAAACGGCGCAGAATAAAATTAAGTGAATATAACGTGACATCAAGTGAAAATGGTGACATTCAAACGTGCTTATCTACAAGTGAGTGAAAGGGAAGGAAAGGGATTGTTTGGCCAGTTTACAGTTGGTGATTGAAATTATTCCATTAATCCACTCAAATAGGTTATCATAAGAACTGGGTATTCTCTACTGATCCAATATTTTCAGTATCGTCGACGTTTCAACCCTGTAGGACGCCTTAGTGGAGGGTCTAGCGCGGGTCTTCTTCAGGACAGGCTTTAGTTACGTGGCAAATAACTGCTCCAGGCACTGGATGGTGCTTGGAGTTGAGACAGCTATCGAATACGTCAAGAAGTTGATGCAAGTAACAAATGCCAAGGAGGCCCTGGAACATGCTGAAAAAACCCTTTCCGAGTTTAATACGATCATACTTGGTAGGAAACTAGATAAACTGAGCAAAGACGTAAAGAATTACGATAAGAAGCTTACATACCCATACATTGCAGACGATTACTACCAGCAAGATAACCAAGGTTTTTACTCGATCACGGGTAGACAAGGCCCACGAAGGTTTAATACCTTTTCAGACTCATCGGTAGGAAGCTGTTCAGATTCAGAGACTGATAGACCCTTCACAAGCAGTGCAGAATTTCAAGATTCACGTCCTTTTTTAGGGGCGAGCCACCCCACTGGCAACAGGGGTGGGGGAAGGCAGCAGAATTGGGAACGCCCCAGGAGATGGTGACGAACAAGATACACACAGGGAACCCCGGGAATTCCAGAGTCAGATTTTACCAGCCAGAGACACATGGCGAGATTTCAACCAGGAGACAGACATACAGGTGGTAGCCACTGATATTGCCTTCACACAGACTATTGAATCCCAGATTACAAACGTCCTGGTTAGGGATGCAATTGAGGTTTAGTCAAATGAAAACCAAATGGCTAGGGAAGACATAACTGTAGTCACTGATATGGAGGGAGCTATGACCTTATCCCAGATTGCCAATGCCCTGGCCTTGGATGTAATTGAGGTGCAGTCAAATGACAACCACATGGCTGTGGAGGACACACCTGTGCCATTGGAAATACCTGGGTTACTACAAACCATAATGGAGGGGAGACAATTGGATCCTGTGATAAACTTGTCCAATTATGAAATGACTGATGAGAAATAGGCATCCTGGCGAAAGGTTTATCATATGTCCCCACAACGGTACCAGATTCATTCCAAATTAGATTGGAATTACAGAGATTCTTCCGCAAGATCAGATTAAAGTATTTCTTGACTAAAAATATCTCTACACCAAAACAGGCAGCAACCAGTTTTAGGCCACCATCCACTTTCACGCCAGTATCCTTTATGATTAGTGACAGGATATTGGCGTTTGAGAAGGTTGTCTTGGAGGATACTATGCAGCTCATGGGAGAAAGAAAATATATAAAATACAACATAAGCAAAGAGGAGAAAGTGGCCTTGAATGATCTTGCAAAGAATACTGAAATAGTAATAAAGGCAGCAGACAAGGGGGGAGCGATTGTGGTCCAAAATACGGATGACTACATTTTGGAGATTGAACAACAGCTACAAGTACAGGAGAGTTACCTGTAGGTCCGTACAGATCCCACCAATGAACCAGTGGTGCAGTGGTGGTGCTGAGTGGTGCTGTGGTGGTGCTGAGTGATACTGGGATGGTGCTGAGTGATGTTGTGGTGGTGCTGAGTGGTGCTGTGGTGGTGCTGAGTGATACTGTGATGGTGCTGAGTGATGCTGTGGTGGCGCTGAGTGGTGCTGTGGTGGTGCTGAGTGATGCTGTGGTAGTGCTGAGTGATGCTGTGGTGGTGCTGAGTGGTGCTGTGGTGGTGCTGAGTGATAATGTGGTGGCACTGAGTGATGCTGTGGTGGCGCTGAGTGGTGCTGTGGTGGTGCTGAGTGGTGCTGTGGTGGTGCTGAGTGATAATGTGGTGGTGCTGAGTGATGCTGGGGTAGCGCTGAGTGATGATGTGGTGATGCAGAGGGCAGAAAGGCACAAAAAGCAGTCTAAGAAAGGGCAGAAGGGCAGAAAAACAAGGGAAAAACGAGTCTAACAGAGGGCAGAACAGCACAAAAAAACAGTCTAACAGAGGACAGAAGGGCAGAAAAACAAGGGAAAAACAAGTCTAACAGAGGGCAGAAGGGCACAAAAAACTAGTCTAGCGGGGCAGAAAGGCACAAAAACGAGTCTAACAGAGGACAGAAGGGCAGAAAAACAAGGGAAAAATTAGTCTAACAGAGGGCAGAAGGGCACAAAAAACGAGTCTAACAGGAGGCAGAAGGGCAGAAAAACAAGGGAAAAACGAGTCTAACAGAGGGCAGAAGGGCACAAAAACAAGGGAAAAACGAGTCTAACAGAGGGCAGAAGGGCACAAAAAACGAGTCTAACAGGGGGCAGAATGAATCCCGCCCTGCGTGTTTGTCCACAAAGATGCCACCTGGAGTACCTGGAGTACTTTCTACTGTCTAATCAGTAAGTGCTCCTCCATTGGCTAAATGTATAGGGGCAGATTTACAATAACTGGCGCATCCCCAAGGATGCGCCAGTTATTGTGCACCGCAGCTCCGCCACCCATGGTGCACCGAATTTACAATGCAGCGCACCATGTGGCAAAAACGGCACAGATGCGTCACGCATCTGTGCCGTAAAAGCAGCGCATTGCTGGAGCTGCGTCGCGCTTGCGACGCAGCTCCAGCAATGCTCTGGGGGGCCCTATCTCCCCAATGCTGCATCAAGCCTTGCGCCTGCTTCAAGCAGCCATGGGTACCAGCTACGAAGTCCTATGTGCGAGATAGCATGCACATCATCAAGCTACTTGAGGGTCAAGCATTTGATGGCAACAGACAAATACTGGTCACGTTGGATGTATCGTCGCTATACACCTCCATCCCTCAGGACAGCGCAATAGAGGTGATAAAAATGACATTGTACCAGAGAAATAGACCACATTGGATTCTGACGGAATTCCTGATCAAGTTACTAGACATAGCGATGAGAAAAAACTATTTTGTCTTTAAGGGACAGTTTTACTATTAATGTAAGGGCGTGGCCATGGGCGCAACATATGCACCTAGTCTGGCAAATCTCTTCATGGATAAGTACGAGGAAGAACATCTCTATGACCTGTCCAATCCCTTTCTGAATAAAATTGATGTATGGAAACGCTACATCGACGATGTTCTAATGATTTGGTCAGGAGACGAAGAGGAGCTGGAAGCATTCTGGACTTGGTTAAACAACAGGAATACGGACATGCAATTCACGATGACAAAGAGTAGGGAATCAATTGACTTGACTTGACCTTCCGAGCGGAAAATGGATTGCTATACAGTGATTTATATCGCAAACCTATGGAGAGAAACACGTTACTGATGTACGGTTCTCATCATCCCAGAAATCTGAGGGAAAACCTGCCCTATGGACAGTACCTCAGAATCAGGAGGAATTGTTCTAAAAGAAAAGACTACTTTCAAGAGGCAGATGATCTGACTAAAAGACTAAGAAAACGTGGATACCCTTCAGGTTTGTTGAAGCGTGCGAAGAAGTGTGCATGGTACCAACCGAGAGAAGCTCTGCTGGAGACGAAAGAGAAAACCAATGAACCAAGCGGCATTGTGTGCGTTACCGCATACAATACTAAGAGCAATGAGATACAGAAGATCATTAAAAAATATTGGAACCTGGTCCAGAGAGAATTACAAACATTGCAACAACCACTTTTTGCCTTCAAGAGGGGCAGAAATATAAAAGACACTGTGGTGAAAGCCTTTCTGGATCGCCCTAAACAGCCCGATTTGAAAAACATGCTAAACCTGCCTCCACTAACTGGCTACTATAAATGTGGCAATTGCAGGGCCTGTGACTACTGCCTCGAGGGCTCGTGCTTTATCCAGAACACAAGAACCTTCAAACTTACTCAGTTTACGAACTGTAACAGTACACTGGTCATCTATGCCATCATATGTCCATGTGCCTTGACATATGTAGGACAGACAAAACAGAAGGTGAAAACCAGAGTTTTGCAGCACATGAGCAGAATTAGATGTAACACAGTGGGTGCACCTCTGGTAGAACACTTTCACACACACGGTCATAAACCAGAAGACATCAGGTGGAGGGTCCTGGAGAAAGTAATTCCCAGTCCAAGAGGTGGTTCAGTTACCAAGTCACTTAATTACAAGGAGTGTAGGTGGATACATACCCTCAATACGGTACAGGAAGGGTTGAATGAACAAGAGGAGACAGCCAGGCAAATGGGGCAACTTTAATGTCAGAGATTCCCTATACTTGGTTGAAACTAATCTGTTCAAACTCCTGCCAACAATTTGCAGAATGTGCTGGAATGCTATGATTTTTAAACTAAGGGTAACTGTACTGAGAAATAGGCCATCTGTACGAATATTGGCTAATGGAAAATGTATATAGATTTGTATATATCTTTGTCTTGGTTACAAATGACCTCAGATTTACAATTCGTTTTTGGTATAACTGTCATGCATAATGCAAAACCTTCTGCCAGCATGTGAACTAAATATGTTTTGTTCATTTGAAGAGCGATTTGACAATGACAGCGTGCAACTAATCGTTTGTGTACAATAACGTTTTTATGTCATAATTTACACACTATACGATGCATTACGATTGTGTCCTTGAAACGGACTATGACAAAATATGACTTCTGCATGAACGATGTTGTTTAATCACTTGAAGCGTATTTTTGTCACAAATAACTCCTGCCATGTAAGTTTAATGCCCTGTATACCCGTATGCCTACACATACTCTCAGCATAATCGGGTTTAAATGCCGCAAATGATATCTGGGAAAACATTCGGCTTGGGTAAACAATGTTCGTGATAAGATAACATTCAGGTTGGCTGCCTAGCAACTAAATAATGCGTGCGTGCGCCGGAACGTACTCTGACTGGTTGCTTAGCAACCAAACGACGCGGGCATGCACCGACGTCCTCGAGACTAGGTAACCGGTATCCGCCGGCTCCTAGTTTAATGACACATCGATTGAATACTGCAGGAGCAAGCGGATTAAACAGATCTCGCTCCATGATGAATTCTGAATCGTTCTAAATAGGTGAGAACGGGGGGATTAATAATTTGAAAAATTCCGACCCCTGAATTAATGAATATATGTAACGCAATGCTGATTATGCACACCGCTCCCTTGCAGATCGTCCGATTTACAAGGCGACCTTGGCTATAAGGAGTATGATAAACCATTTCAAGCCCAAAGAGGACCCCCATTATTGATTATGGTGGGAACCACTACTTTTTTCAGCTAGTAGGTGAGCATTCATTCATCAGTGTGTGTACGATGTTCGCCATTAGCAGAAATAACGGTCTAATTCCTTGGATATGTATTAATGTCCATCATTAACCCAACAGATCTACAATTTGCCTAAACCAGAAATAATAATTTCTGCAACAACTTGGGGTCTATCTTACGGAGACCTGTTGGTGAGTGTAGGAGTAAATGACTGTCACCCATTTTCTTCACTGCTCCCGCAAATCCTTTCTGATAAACTTACCCCTCTAACCCACAGGCGCTATATCACTGCCCCTTGTCCAGAAGAAGACCCGCGCTAGACCCTCAACTAAGTAGTCCTACAGGGTCGTAACGTCAACGATACTGAAAATATTGGATCATTAGAGAATACCCAGTTCTTATGATAACCCAATTGAGTGGATTACCGGGATAATTACAATCACCATCTGTAAACTGACCAAACAATCCCTTCCCTTCCACTCACTTGTAGATAAGCATGTTTGAATGTCACCATTTTCACTTGATGTCACGTTATATTCACTTAATTGTATTCTGCGCCGTTTTTGTAAAATTGTAAATAAATCATGTGTAGACAGGGTTATTTATGAATGAAAAATTAATTCATAGATTACAAATAGTTGGTTACCCTGAACTTGTGTGGTATTGGATTTGCGTTGTGAGCAAGCTCCTTGCTTGGAGCACAGTCTTAAGTAACTAGAGGACCACTGTGAATTGAAATAAAATAATGCATACATTGAAGTAATCAGGTCGCATACCCGACGGAACCATTGTTTGTATTTAATTGTATTGCCCAGGTTCTGAGGGATACTGGGTCACCCCATGGTGATTTATATTATACAGATCCTGTACGAACAGTACTTTAACTCTGTATGCATATCGAAACAAGGATCCAGTCACACAATGCTACTTCCAATTAGAACTGTTTGTCCTGGGGTAGTTAACATTGTGACCTACCTTGTTGCCCGGATCCCGCCGCACAACGTTGCTCCCGAGAAGTAGATTACTCAGAAACTTATTTAAATGAAGACCGCAACAGCGCGCTTTCTTTTTCAACCCCCTCCTCCATATTATAATATTTGCTCCAAAGATGTAGCACTCCCAGTCAGAAAAGTAACCACCACATTATAAGAAAAAAATTGCTCCTGTGAAGTATCCCACCCGCTGACTTAATAAAAAGAAGACCGACACACACTGTTATTTTCCCAACATGATTTGTAGGCCCAACGCAAATTATATAAATGGTCCTTAAAATATATTTTAACAAATTACCTTCACTGTTCCTGTCCACCACCTTGTCACCACTGTACAGTGTTAACAGTGTTCCTACACTCCCATCTACTACTTGTGTTTTCTCCTTTGAAGTGCGTCACAAAATGGCTGACAACAGTGAACCGTTCCCACCCAATAAGGAGCAAACTTGTACTCGGAACACTTTAGTCAATAAAATCTCCATGGTTTTCCGCAGAAGGGGAAGGAATGACTGTCAACACTTCTACTTTTAATGCTTTCCAGCCAATGAACATTAAGCTTGGGAAGCTCCAGCAAAATGTACCTTCACAGTCCATGTCCACCACCTTGTGACCACTGTACAGAGTTAACAGTGTTCCTACACTCCCCTCTACTACTTTGTTTTCCCTTACTCCTTTGAAATGCATCACAAAATGGCTGCCAACAGTGAACCGTTTCAACCCAATAAGGAGCAAACTTGTACACGTCAGCCAATCAGATGTCCCTCCTACTCTGCAGAAGAGAAAGGAATATCTAGCAACACTTCTACTTTCAATTGTTCGCAAGCAATAACCATTAACCTCTGGAAGGTCCTCCTTAGAACATGTGAGCAAATCAGAGGTCCTTGCTACTCTGTGGAGGGGAAGTGAATGTCTGGAAACACTTCTACTTTCAATGGTTTGCAGCCAATGAACATTAAGCTTGATGTTGGAACACCTCAGCCAATTAAACGGTAATTTTGTTCCGAGCACAGATACAATACACACCCTCCCACATATTATTAAATTTCCTGTAACAAAGTGACACTATCCATGATAAAACTGAACACTGCATTACAAGTAAACATTATTCCGCATTATATCAAAGGAAGGCCGCAATATGGCGCATTGTTGTTTTCCCGATATCATTTTTTTACAGCCTACTGAATCCCCCTCCCAACATGAGTAAAGCCCCGGGGCTGCGGGGCCCCAGCGGAACCCGCTATTATTTTTTAAGAAATACCCCCGGGATCTAGCCCACCCAGGGGCCTCATTAAAATAAAACATGAGAACTGGCGACCCCAGCGCGAATTGCGCAAAAAAATATTTATTTTTTAAAATTATTTTTTGGCCCTGAGAGTCCTTCTGGGACCCCCTCAGCAGGCCTAGGGGGTCAGGGTGTTTCTACCCTGCCCCCTTCTCTTTTTTATATATCTTTGTTTCTCTGTTTTCTGGTTGACTCGCTTCTACTGAGTCACAAGATGGCTGCCAACACTTCCTGGTCGGAGTGCTGGCAGCCAATCACAGTGAAGCTCATGCTCGGGACTTAGGCTCCACCCAGATATCCAAACTTGTATTTTTCTACTTTCTCAGCAACCACTGAACGGATTTACAACATTGAAAAAAAAGCTTGCTTTCTGATCCAAGCACTACCTTTTTGCCAAATTTGAGGTAATTCTGTTCAGTAGTTTCGGCTGTAGCTTGGCGCAAAATTTCCTATGGAAAATAACATGGGGAATCACGTTTTGGGACTCCCATTTATTCTCAGCTCCTGCTTGACGAATCACTCCCAAACTTTCAGGAGCTGACCTGGAGAGACTTTCGTTTTGGAGAATTTCGCAAAGATTCATCAAACAACGCCAATGTTATTAACAAATCAAAAAATGCTCTTCCTATGGAAACTAGGTTGTAACTAGAACTACCAGTAGGTAGGTATAGTTAGGATTGGCTACCATAGGAAATCCGCAACATTCTATTGGGAATAACTCTGGTGCCGGTTGAGGAATTTGTGTGTAATTTTCCAAAATTTTGGCCAGCTCAGCTGCGCTCCTTCCCTGAAAGTTTCGGGGGGATTCGTGAAGTGGGGGCAGAGAAAAAAGGGGGGTCCCAAAACATGTTTTCCCCATGGTAATTTCCTTAGGACGGTCTGACAAGTCTACAGCCCGAACCGCTGAACGGAATTACGCCAAACTTGGCAAAATTGTAGGGACTCGTATGCAGATGTGCCTTTGCAATATTTGGTTGAAATTGCTCCAGTGGTTTTTTTGAAAATGAACTTCAAAAACACATATATATCTATAGGCGCGCTCCGAGCGCTCACCGGTGCGCATACCGGGGAGCGCACCCGGCGCGCTACGGGAGTGCGCGAGCGGAAAGCTGATTGGCTGTCGGGTGCCTGTCAACATTCCAAACAGTCCAGAGAGTCCGCCATCTTGTGTCTCGGTAGAATCGAGACACAAAAGGTGAAAAAGAAAGGGGGAAATAATTAAAAGGGGGCAGAGTAGACACCCCCTGACCCCCTAGGTTTTCTGAGTGGGGCCTAGAAGGACCCTGAAGGGCAAAAAAACGTTTTATAAAAAAAAAAAAGAATTCGCGGGGTAAGCGTGGTTGCAATCCCGGGTACGCTCTCCGGTTTGCGCACCCTTTCAAATGGGGCTAGTCCCATGTGAAAGGGCCTGCGCCAGTCTTTTGCCTGCTGTGAGGTAGGCGCAAGAAAAGTGACGCAGTGAAATCTCGTAGATTTCACTGCGTCACTTCTACGACCCTTTCTTGCATCAATATGCCCCTTTTGCATACATTACACCTGGCGCAGGTATAATGTGGCGCAGGGGTTTACAAAGTGAAGCATTTACATAGATGCGTCACTTTGTATATATGACTCAACAAGGTGCATTTTTTTTTACCACTGGTGCATCACAAAAAGTGACGCACCGGTGGCGTAAACTGACGGATGGCCTCATGAATGAGGCCTTCAGTCTTCTGCTCATGCGTCATATTTAAAGTATGACGCATTATGTCGCAAGGAGTTACAGATACGTCAGTATTTCTGACGTATCTGTAAGCGCAAAAGTGATGCATTGCTGGAGTGTGTCACAAAAGTGACGCAACTCCAGCAATGCATCCTTTCACATGGGGCCAGCCCCATGTGAAAGGGCTTGCGTCAGTCTTACGCCTGCTGTGAGGCAGGCGCAAGATTTTGCCACAACAGTGTCCTAAAAGTGACGCAGTGAAATCTCATAGATTTTACTGCGTCACTTCTACGACCCTTTCTTGCGTCAATACGCCCCTTTTGCATACATTACACCTGGCGCAGGTATAATGTGGAGCAGGGGTTTACAAAGTGACGCATTTACATAGATGCGTCACTTTGTATATATGACTCAACAAGGTGCATTTTTTTCACCACTGGTGCATCACAAAAAGTGACGCACCGGTGGCGTAAAAGTGACGAATGGCCTCATAAATGAGGCCTTCAGTCTTCTACTCATGCGTCATATTTAAAGTATGACGCATTATGTCGCAAGGAGTTACAGATACGTCAGTATTTCTGAGGTATCTGTAAGCGCAAAAGTGATGCATTGCTGGAGTGTGTCACAAAAGTGACGCAACTCCAGCAATGCATCCTTTCACATGGGGCCAGCCCCATGTGAAAGGGCTCGCATCAGTCTTATGTCTGCTGTGAGGCAGGCGCAAGATTTTGACGCAACAGTGTCCTAAAAGTGACGCAGTCAAATCTCATACATTTTACTGCGTCACTTCTATGACCCTTTCTTGCATCAATACGCCCCCTTTGCATACATTACACCTGGTGCAGGTATAATGTGGCACAGGGGTTTACAAAGTGACGCATTTACAAAGATGCTTCACTTTGTAAATATGACTCAACAAGGTGCATTTTTTACACCACTGGTGCATCACAAAAAGTGACGCACCGGTGGCGTAAAAGTGACGGATGGTCTCATAAATGAGGCCTTCACTCTTCTACTCATGCGTCATATTTAATGTATGACTCATTATGTCGCAAGGAGTTACAGATTCGTCAGTATTTCTGACGTATCTGTAAGCGCAAAAGTGATGCATTGCTGGAGTGTGTCACAAAAGTGACACAACTCCAGCAATGCATCCATTCACATGGGGCCAGCCCCATGTGAAAGGGCTTGTGTCAGTCTTACGCCTGCTGTGAGGCATCTACCTAGATGCGTCACTTTGTAAATGACTCAACAAGGTGCATTTTTTACACCACTGTTACGTCACAAAAAGTGACGCACCGGCGGCGTAAAAGTGACGCATGGCATCATAAATGTGGCCTTCAGTCTTCTACTCTAACTTTTTCTTTCACTTTCTCTGTTTCTTCACTGCCTTACTCACCTTGTCTCACACTCAATTGTCTTTCTTTATTCAGAAAGTATCTCCACTCTTTCCTAAAAACCATTGCTCTTTTCTTACCCTTCCACACCACCGTTCTTTTACTACATTTTCTTCACTTATCCACATTCCCCATGTTCACTCTCCTTCTCCTCACTCTCGTTCCCCACACTCACCTTCTTTCAGTACCCCTACTTCACTTCCCTTCCCCTCTCGTCCCTTTCTTTGCGTTCTCACTCATTTTCCTCTCTTCTCTCACTGCACTCCACTTCAGTTACTCTTTTTCATTTTTTTAAGAATACAGCTCTTTGATGAGAATTGGAGGTAGTTCTGAAAATAACTTTTTTTTCTTCTTTTTTCCTTTTTTTTCAACAGAAACAAAAACAGGAAATGGGAAACTGCTCAACAGGACCAAAAAAAAAATAATCAAAATTAGGACTGGGGTTGGCAGCGGTGGTTGTCTATTGCTCGAACCATGAGCATAACACTTTGTTCCCCATAACAAAGTAGCTGATCATATTTTTTGCATTTAATTATGGCTTCATTAAATGCAGGTTGAATGATAGGGATCAGCTCTTCTGGTCGTCCCCTCACCGATGTAGTTGGTCCTCCGGTTGAAGTAGAGGCACCTGGGAGCCTCTTGTGCCAGAGTTCTGACACTCTCCCCGGTGAAGTTCTGGGGGTGCCTCCTCTCGACGTGGCGAATCATGGTGGAGTTCCCAAAGGAATATTTTTTGGTGGGGTCACCCCGTGAGGTGACTGTATGACAAATCCGGCACTCCACCTTTGGAGCATTTACTTTTTTTTTATCATCTGGAATGGAAAAAAACTTCCATATGAAGTGTTCTTTTACCCGGGGCGGAGGAACCTCTTCATCAATAAATGTCTCTGTGTCATCTTCACTGCTGGATCTTCTTGCAGCCATGGTAATCCAACAAAGATCCAAGAGCAAAAAGTCAGGTCTTGCAGTCACAAAAGTCAAAGAAGAAGTGAAGGAAATGGGTGGGGATTTCATTCTTTGTAAAAAAAACTGTTAGCAACCAATGAAAAGAGTTATTTTAAGGTCACATGACTTGACGCGCTAACGCTGCGCGCACCGGAGCGCTTCCGGGGGCGCTTACGCGGCGCGCCTGAGTGACGTTTTGATAGATTTACGGAAATGTAAATTCACTTTCATTTCGTAAATCAAAAATAGTGCTTTTATAAGTATGGTACTAAATGTCTTGCGTTATTATTTACTTTTCATACTTTTTTTTTTTAACGAACGTAGAAATAGCGCTCTCAGTGCGCTCTCTGGAGAGCTTACCGGTGCGTGCACCCTGAGCGCCCCAAGAAAAAATTATTAAAACAAAACAAAAACATTGGAAAAATATTTTTCACAAATAAATTAATAATTAATACTTTCACAAAACAGAAAATAAAAAAATCGTAGGTTATAAACTCGATATAGAAAGGAATTAGCTTTTAAAAAACCTTTGAAATTCAGTGGAAAAACCAGAGGTTTTACAATCTTTATAGTTAGGAATTAGCATTTAAAAAACCATTGAAATTCACTAAGAAAACCATAGGTTTCACATTTGTTATAGTTAGGAATTAGCATTTAAAAAACCTTTGAAATTCATTTAAAAAAAACATAGGTTTCACACCAGTTATAGTTAGCTGAACATTTTACTCATACAAAACCATTGAAATTCCCACATTATAGTCAGTTGGACTCACTATAACTCGCGCGCCAGCAATGCACTGCTGAGGATGTCACATGTTACATCATTCATGACATGGTCAGTGACATCACTGATGACATCACTGATGGCATCTCAAATGACATCACTGATGACATCACTGATGACATCATCTATGTGATAATATAATGCACCTCCTCACACTTTAATCTTTGATACATCCAGTATTGAATACAGACTACCATTCCTGAAACCATTGACACACCAATACTAGTTACTACATACACACTCACTGATTCCTAAGTTTACACACATATCCACTCATTCACCCATACAATCACTCATACATACAGTCACTCATCAATACAACACTATCATATGCACGCATACACCTATATAGACACTGATACACTACCACTCAACCATGGACTTACTTACAAACCTAGTTAGTCATGCAAAGAATCAATCACACTCCCATTTCCTCTTCTATACAGTTATACACACAACACCTTAATTATTCAAACATATACTAACACATACTTACTCTCTTTTACAATCATTGATACAAGTACACATTGATCCATACAGTCACTTACGCAATCACAGACTCTCATGTATAGTCATTGATATATGCCAACTCTCAAATGCACTGTGTTTTACATATGTACTTACTTGGACATGTAACACTGAGATATCCATTCACTCACCAACACATCCATGCACACAGTCAACCGTCCATACATCTATTTCCACATGCA
This sequence comes from Lissotriton vulgaris, assembly GCF_964263255.1. NCBI lineage: Eukaryota > Metazoa > Chordata > Amphibia > Caudata > Salamandridae > Lissotriton > Lissotriton vulgaris. Next base: position 482,778,554 of record NC_141685.1, on the reverse strand, counting down.
CTCTTGAACCCATACACAAAGTGAATCAACTGCTCACACATCTATGCACAGTCACACACCTCCCAGCCACTCCCACACACACTCACCCTCACATACAAATACTAGGGCAACCAATCAATAACCCATATAGCCACTTATATAGCTACTAATCAACACATGCAGCACCTTACACAACTACAGACATAATGATGCACACATACAGACAGTTTAGTCACTAACCCATGCATTCAGTAAGACACATTTAATCACTCACTCATACAGACAGTCACGCACCAACTAAATCCTTCATCCAGACACTTATACACCCACTTATTCTTGAATATGTAAAACATATTTAAACTTTACAGTAACACACAAATGATGTATAGAAATTTACAGAAACACAAAGACACTGGATGATGTCATCAGTGATGTCATTTGAGATGTCATCAGTGATGTCATCAGTGATGTCACTGACCATGTCATGAATGATGTAATATGTGACATCATCAGCAGTGGATTGCGGGCGCGCGAGTTATAGTGAGTCGAACTAACTATAACGTGGGAATTTCAATCGTTTTGTATGAGTAAAATGTTCAGCTAACTATAACTGGTGTGAAACCTATGTTTTTTTAATGAATTTCAAAGGTTTTTTAAATGCTAATTCCTAACTATAACAAATGTGAAACCTTTGTTTTTTTTAGTGAATATATATATATATATGTATATATATATAGATATAGATATATATATAGATATATCTAAATATCTCTCTCTCATATATGTTTATATACACACACAATGTATAGTAGTGACCCGGAAACTCTGTGAAAACTGAATATTGCATTTCAAAATCATTTGAAGAGACTAAATCTGGTACTTTTACAGTTAGATTTAAGTTATTCTTACCTGGAGGGTGTACTTAACACCTTGATAAGTAAAGGATTCTGGACCTAATGTAGGCCGCATATTTGTGCCTCACACAGACTACTTCAAAAAGTTGAATTTGGTTGTTCTTTTAAATTGTTCACATACAAAACATTATCAATAGCAAAATGGCATCCTCTCCTCTTTGCCACCAAGTCACCTTCCCCCATCCGCCAGTAGCTTGAACTTAGGCTCAAAGTGAACTCCTTCTACCTGCCTGAAGCAAGATTATTTACTTTTGGCCTGTGAAAATTAAAGCATCTTTAACGTTTCGGTGCCACAATGCAAGACCACTTAGCTTTCTTTAAAAAAGGGACATATTTCTAAAATTGTCGGGACACAGGGACAGACCACTGAACACCAGGAATGTACGGGACCACGAGGCGCTCGGGACCGCCCACCATGGGAGCTACGGGGGCTAATGTTACACCACTGCTACAAATAACTTTAGAAGGAATCCATGTAACATGCACTCTATAAATTCACTTCACTTTTAGTGTGGTATTATATAAAGAGCTGATGTAGGCTGGCGAGGAAACGTAAACATGTTATAGATCTGGCCCATACAAATTAGGGTAGGGCTCAAAATAAAACAAATGTTTCCCAATCCGGTCTGGAAATGCTTATTTTGCATGTGTTCAAGTTCACAAAAAGAATTTCTTCATGTACAAAACAGGATGTTCATGGCAGATTCTGTTCTCCATATCCTCTGATATCATGTAAAATCTGTTCATGCTGGGTGCCAGAGAGCATTGCAGGGACTGAGTCCAGTCATCTCACAAAAGACTAGCTCAAGTTACACTATTTTGGCATGTGAGGTGGAGAAAGCACAGAGCAACACTCATCCATAAAGTAATGCAATGAGAACTGCACCTATTGAACCTCCTGATTCCCCACGGCAGCCATGCCATAATACAGGGAAGCTGCAGCAGAAGGTGCAATGAATGCATTTCGTTTCCTGCAATCCACCACTCACCACTGCATAGGTAGAGGTGTACCTCATTTGACTTCCAGCCTTAATTTAGGAGTAGAAATCTCATTCTTAGCTGTAATATTCACAGGTCCTTTAATACCATCCATTTACAATGTGCTCTCAAGGATGATGTGGGTACAAGGTTCCTGTCACAATACCAATGTTACCAATGTCTTTGGAACCAATGCATGTCAGAGAAGCAGGCATGCTGCCCTGGTATTGGGTAAAACTATGACTGCAGCATTTACACTAAATGCATTGCCATAACCCTGGCTGCAGTTCGCCACTTTGAAACAGGAACTTCCACAAAAAATGCAGCAGCACTGATATATTTTCTGGATTACTTTCCAGAACATCATTCGGAAATTGATTTTCTTGACCCTCTGGCACTAAAGACCAAGTCAATATGCCAACCAGAGGCAAAACCACCCCACAAAAGCAACTAAGGATTACTAATGAGAGGTGCATTCTAGGTAACAATCAGTTCTGTGAGACATTACAGGGATGATTAGTGGAATCCCAAACTCTCTTTCATCATGAACAGGTGCACTCAAGAATAGCTGGAACCTTTGGGGTGCGGTTTTGGTGCCGGACCAATATGGTGGCACTCTGCTGAGCTCCGGCGAGCCTGGTGAGCCTTTCATCAGGAAGAGATCGCTCCAACGCTCGCCGAGGGGAGAAACAGTAAGGCATCTCTCCCTCACGTCATGGTGAGTTGATGGAGACCTTTGTATCTCGCAGCTTTGTCTTATCTCTCTGCGGTCACCTCTGGGTATTTCTCCTCAAAAGCGAGGTGCAAACACCAATTTGAGTGGTGGTCGCATTCCTCACTTCAAAGGAGAGGCAAGTAATCATCGTGCTCATATGTTTCGCAGCTATTCTGCCTTTTTTAGCATGTTCTTCAAATTGTGTGTAGTGTTTTTCCCTTCAAATTGCCTTCTGCCTTAACTTTTAAAGTGGACGCTCTGCAGTTTTTTCTTCATGTCCGAGGAACCTCTTCACCTCAAAATATGATCTTGCGTTATGGAATATCCTATTTGCATTAAATGACTACCAATATTATCGACTCTCATATTATAGATCACTCCAACTCATGTTTCACTCTATGGCTGAGTTACTTGAGGGCAAATTTATAATGCTGTTTAATATCATCAGAGGATCTCATATTATGGAGTATTTCTATATATTTACTTGTGCATAAGTTATATAGCCTGTGGTTTGCTGCTTTTCATTTGAATGACTAGCTTACTTTGTTCCACAAGGGGGTTTACAGTGTTACATCTGCTATTAAACCCTCTACTGCGTGTTATGTAATTAGTTCCCTCACACTCTTACTGAAATTTGTAATTGCCTATACTGTCCCCTCTATTTCAGTATTTTTTTGGTCTTTTTCTCTTACATGGGGAAAATAAGAAATCTCTAACTTCCTGATACATACAACAACAATACATTATTAGTTCAAACTCTAATTGCAACGACATGGATGACACAACTTCCCACATGTCTGAGTCCCATCCAGATGCCATTTCAAAAGCACCTTTTTCAGGTAAAACACCTATACGATCAAATAAAAGGCCAAATAAAATTTGATTTGTGAAGACAACCTCACATTAAAACCAATCATGGAAGAAACTAGTAAGACATTACAACACCTGGATGATAAATGGTCTTCTTTGGAATTGGAGATTCATATTGCAGAACCAAAAACTGAAACTTTTTACTTTGCATGCTCACGCATTTCCTATTTGGAACCAGAAATAGCTCTTCTCAAAACGCATACGGAGGATCTTGAGAATCGAAATCATAGAAATAATCTCCACATATACAGATTTCCTGAACACACTGAGGCTTCTGACCAAACTGTCTACTTTCAAACATTCCTGCCAAAACTTCTTGATATGTCTACTACTGCCCCACTTAACATACAAAGGACTTACAGTCCCAACTAAGAGATATTAATGCTAGGTTTGTTTTAATACATCCTTGCCTATTTATAGTAACATACAAGTAAAAGACAACCACATATGAGGAGCCGGCTGCACTAGAGAATTTTCTTCAGGAACATGGAGCAGAAGTCCTTGATACTTCAAAGACTTCTTGAATGCTATTTTGTTTTTCTTTCTTGCAATGTTTATGTAAATGCTTTTCTCTTGTCTGAATAATGTAGTTTTTCTCTTGTTTATTTAAAGTTTTATTTATACATTGCCTTTTCTCTTATAATACAGATACGTGTCTTCGCATCCAGTTCACGTATGATCTCTTGTTATGTGATGTCTTCATTCAATTCAAGGCTGCCCTGCCACACTATGGAGTTTGAGTGTTGTCGCCATCGTCTCATGGTGTCACCACCCTCCCGCTCGTTTTTGTGTTTTGTAGGCATGTGCTTCAGTCGTCATTGGCATGCCTTGTACTGTCTTTTTGTTTACTGTTTTGTTATTTTCTTTCTGATTTTCAGTTATATAGCTTTATTCTATCTTTTCTTCTTTCCTATCTTCTTTTCTGTCATCTCTTTTTCCTTTCCTTTCATTAATAAGCAAAAGCCATATTCTCATTCCGTTCAATATTTGCTTTATATTGTTCTTAATTTTGCTACTGTAGACATATTGATTGTTCATGTCACTGTTTTAGTATTACATTCTGGGTTACTACTTGGAATATTAAAGGGTTAGGTAATCCTATTAAAAGGCAAAGGGTGTTATCTCACTTAGCTAAAAACTGATATTGCATTGCTTCAAGAATCAACTCTTTCTGAACTTGAGACTTCCAAGTTAAAAAGACGCTGGGTAGGTAATGTATTCGCTTCTCCAGCTATAGGAAAGAAAAATAGAGTGCCAATTCTAGCAGACGGACCACATACTCTCCATTACTTCTATACAATGCAGGAGACTGTTTTACTGCCCATTCACATACATATTTTTTACCTTCTCACCTTGAAGGGTATCCCTTAAAAAAACTGAGGCCAATCATCCTTTGGGAGGATGATGTAAACATCGGACAAATTAGTCTAGAATAAACATGAATTTGTGAAGTATATCACCCTCAATTTCTAATCCAGTGTCTCAACGTGTATATATTCTTTAGTTGGAGGCACTACATGATGCTCCTTGAGAGCTTGTTAAACTTTTATCACTTCTGCTGCGTTGTCTTGATGTGCTACTACCCAAAGCCTAATCTATAGAAGGATCCATAGCTGCCAAAGCATGTTTCTTTGCTAATCTAGCTATTTTCTTTTTCCTACAGTGTAGTTTGAGCCTGATCCTTTCACTTCCTGCTTTAGACTAATTTCAACGTCTCCCTTTGGCTCATTTTCCAATTTGACATATTCACCCTGTCTGAAATACTTAGTCTGACCACTACTTTCTGTCTTTTTACAGTTGACAAAGCCCAACAGAAAATGGGAAGAACAGCTATAAGAATACGGATACCAATCCAGCTTTCTAATTTAATCATGGTCTCCCATATTATATCCATCCTGCTGGTCTCTTGAACATGAGGGAATTCAGTTATAGTTTTTAGGTCAAGCATTAGCGTTCGTGAGCTGTCTACAAGACCTGTGCGTATTCACTCCTACTGAGTGTAATCTCGCCTGCCTCTTGCCATTGGATCACTTGCACATCACTTTTATTTTCTGGCGCTTAACTGGCTGGTGCTCCTGATACATCACTTCTGTTTGTAGGCCGGGAGCACCAGCCAACTACAGTTTCCTTACACCTGGGGACTACTTATTTATTAACATGCCATTCGCTCCATTCACAGCCATGCAATACCTATAATGTGCACTGCCGGCGAATACTTATTTATTAACTTTTTTTTCAATTTCTTTACTTTTGAATCACTTGCGGTACCCGCTTTAGCTTAAGACATTTACAGTGAAAGTGCAAGTGCGACAATTGAAACCAAAGTAAATAAAGAGGAAAAAAAAGCTGTGCGGCCACCATTTTTTTTAAGTTAGTTTAAAATCAAAATGTTATTACTTACTGTGAGCGCCTATTATCGATCAGCGAACAATCACACCTAATCACGGTAACAAACACTCAACATAGATTCTAACTAACGAGGCTCGGACTCAGCACACTCCACTATATAAAAGCATTCCCTAGAATGGAAAAGTGGTGTTATAACCTCCTGAATTGCCTGTGTGACAGAAAAGACCCCCAGTCCACGTTGAATTTTATACTTTTTTGTAGTTTTTATAGGGACATCCGGAAATCTGCATTAAAACCACGCTTTTTAGCTAATACGCTTTTTTATGAGAAACATGCTTTTAACTTTATATGTAGACTGGAAAATGAAAAAATTATGAATGCTGCCATTGTTTTTTTACAAATGGCAATCAGGAGAAGAAAGGATTACTCACATTTGTATGCTCTGATATACGAAAAATCTGAACCACCTATGGACTGTTTGTTTGAAAGTAAAATATTTATCGATCATGTAAAATTTGTATTGGTTAGTAGGAATGTTAAACTCCCTTCTTGAATAGAATGCTTTTATGGTTGTATATTTTGCACCGAATGAAGCTGATTTAACTTGACCTGACTTGAGAGACCAGAACATGAGGACAGGCGAGGGCTTCCTGTGCGCCTTTGCCATTAACAACACCAAGTCCTTTGAAGACATTCACCAGTACAGGTAAGAGACACAGAAAGCAGAGTTGGGGAGTGGAGCTAGTTTAAAGATAATATGGGGCATATTCTCAAGGACTCATCGCCGAATTAGCAGCACTTTTCCACCACCAAAGTGGCGATAGATTTGTCGCCCTATTCACAAGCCTGCGCTAACAGCGAACATTGTCAGTTTACCCGCAATAGCGGCTGCTAAAACCATCGCCAAGACTGACAGCGACAACTAACGCTAATCATATGCAGAGTAGGCATTCCCATCTAAAACCTCACAATAACACCCCTCTGTGATATTCTCAACGGCCAGCTAGATCGGCGATGTGGTCTAAAAACAGGCAATAAGGCACGTTAGCAGCAGGGACTTAAGACTTGCTTTTTTCTGGTCTTAAGTAGGATGAAAACCTGCAGTGTAAAGGAAGCCCAGCCCTGAGCCACATCTGAAGACCAATAGATGCAATGGAGCTACTAATCATGCAGCTTGGAGACCCGAGAGGGCCACAACACCCACCTCCACCACCCCCAGAACCACCCCCCAGACTACCACTGAGGCAGCGCAGAACAAGACAGGGGACCTTCCGAAAATGCCCCAGCCTGTGAGGCTTAACACCAGAGGATGTCATTGCCCACTACAGGCTCAATAGAACACCCATCCTCCTCATACTGACCCACATTGCCCACAGGCTGACGGTACCAACACAGCGTACAACCAACATCCCTCTGCAGACAAAGCAGCTGAATGTGCTGCACTTGTTGGCCTCTGGTACCTTCCAACCAACAACTTCCAGAGTTGGAGGAGTCTCACAGCCAGCCCTATCAAAGTTCCTCACACCTGTCTTGGATGGCATCATCAGCTTGATACCCCAGGACCTACACTTTCCCCACATTCCGCAGGAACAGCTGGAGACCAAGCAAGGCTTCTACGCCATAGCTGGCTTCCCGCACGTGTTGGGGACATCTGACTGCACACATATGCTACTTGTGCGCCCAGCCGACACTGCACACAATTACTGCAACACAAAGCACACGCATTCCATCAATGGGCAGGCAATAGTTGACCACCGGGGACTGTGTACCAATGTCGCCGCCAACTTCCCAGGCGGTGTGCATGATTTCTACATCTTTTGACAGACCATCATTAGCCAGCGCTTTCAGGATGGCACCTATGGAAATCCACTGCTCGTTGGTAAGTACCAACGGAAAACATACCACACACCTCAACTCCACAATCATACAACCAACAACTGTGGGAATGCACACATAATAAAATCACATACATACATATCAACCAACATGCCCACCTACCAGACACAACAACACAAGTAACTGTGGTAACAGGGGTCAGACATGTAGACAAACCATCCACAAAGGCATAGCTTCTCTGCCACACAATTGCAGAATGTGGGAAGAGGTGGGAACCAAGAATGTGCAAAGGAGGCAATGGACCCATAAATAAGAATGTACACAATGCCGAGTGTGGCGGTGAAGTCCTGGGCAGTCTTGAGTATGCAGAGCACAGACATGTCCATGTGGACATATACTGCTGGTGTTTGTAGTGTTGACGAAAGTGAACACAACCACATTACTTCAGGCAGTGGGGAAGACCTTGGCCATGTAGCTATGTTGCACCCCCTATAAGTGTAAGCGTAATGGGCTGGGCAGGACTATGCCAGTCCAGCGTAGGAGTGTGAATAAATAGTCCGGGGCTCTGAGTGTGGCTTACTTCCGGGATGGCCACCAAAGTAACAACTGCATGTGTCTCTGTGTCCACCATATCCTGACCATAGGCCTACACAAATGTGGCCGACCACCTTCAACGGCCAAATTTACCCCGGCGACGAGGTGGCTATGTCACACGCCACCCAGCGCACATCTCGTCATTGCCTGCAGGGGCGTGTCTACCAGGGTGGTGCCACTCACCCTGCCACGAGGTCGCTGCCATGACCGGTGATGCCTGTGCGATCCTGTGCGCCTGCTGCACCCCAGCCCGCTGGTCCCATGACCCGTCCAGCACCCAGTTGTAATTGCCCTCTCCTGCGCACCCTGCCTCACTGCTCACCTGCTACCACAGGCATGTCTCCAAGAGGGCCCACCACGTACCAGTGCAATCTTCCAGCTCGAGGCCCGCGAGCTTGGCAGCCTCCTCAGCTGATCTCTGGCTTCTGCACAACAGGGCCCCAGCGCACCCTGCAGCACCGCACCGTGGAGTTCTGTGTGCAGACTGCTCCCTCCAGCCTACACTGCGGTCCAGCAGGTCTCAGACAAATCCTTTCCAGTCCAGGCCTACAGCATTATTGCAGGCTGCACACCCACTCAGCTCTTCAGGAGGGCCTACCTCAGTGAACCACAAGTCATTACCATGTGGAGGTAGGCCCGTGCCAGAAGCAGTGCCTCAGGTGCCACTACCTCTGTACACCACAAGTCACCATCCAGCCTCCAACCCACTGCATCATTGCAGGATGCACACCCGCTCAGCTCTTCAGGTGGGCCTAGCTCAGTGCACCACAAGTCATTGTCCTGTGGGGCTACCCCACAAGTACGCCACCAGCAGCCAACAGCATGTCCTCGGTAATGCCACTGGAGTCCTTCACAGTCACGGGGCCACCCCATCCCAGGCAGGCCACTGGAAAGCCTGGGTGGAACGTCTGGAAACGTACTCCGAAATGCACGACATCCCAGCGCCGCGGCGGCAACCCACGCGTAGGCATGTGAGGAGTGTGAAGAAATGGCCCAGGGCTCTGGGCGTGGTTCAGTTCGGAGCTCTGGGCATGGCTTAGTTCTGGGCTGACCACAAAAGTAATAATGGGGGTGTATCTCTTTTGTAGTGTCAGCGCCACCCGGACATTAATTGACAATGTTGACAATGTTACAATGAATCATGCACCCGAGGGCAGGCTCGCCCAACTGGATAAATAAAGGAGTGCAAGACCGCTCAGGGTCTTGGCTCATACATGCCAACTGTTGTGTGTGTATCTTCATTGCCGCAGCATAAGACCAAGGAATAGCCTCAATTGCACACATGCTTGATCATAGACATGGCACATCTGTGTGAATTAGAATGTTTTAATCACATTCGGTGGAGTGTTGAAGCTGGACCAGTACATGGCCATGCAAACCCCACTTTACATTGTTGCCCCGTGTTGGGCCAGCCAGAGTCCTTTAGGGATTGACAAGTTCATCGGAAGAGGAAGAGTTCAGTCCGCAGTCTGATTGCTGTGGTAACCAAATCAAATATGGCAGTCCATGTCGAGGGCCAACTTAAGTGACACAGTGTCTATCGGGGGACAGTGCAAGGTGTTATTCCAGGGCATGATGCAGAGGGCAGATCCAAGCAGAAACAGCCATATGGCGGGATGAATGCTACTGTTTCCTTCTTAGCACAAAGACAGAATCATCCACATCATCATCCTCTGATATGTGATGTGCCTCACATGTGAGTGGTGGTTATTGTCTGCAGCACTGTGTGGCACTGACACATCAGGCGTAGGAGGTGGGATGTCTGCCACACTGTGTAGCACTGACACATCAGGGACCGGAGGTGGAATGTCTGCCGCACTGTGTGGCACTGACACATCATGAGGCGGAGATGTGGATGGAGTAGTAGCAGCAGCATTCATCTGCACCAGGCCTTGTGGCAGCAATGCTTTGATGAGAATCTGAAGGGCATGGAAGATCCCAGCTACATCTCGCTGATGTGCAGCCGTGGCAGCCATTCTTTCCACCTGCATTCACTCCATGTTCTCCATGATCCTCTGCATGTGTTCCAACTCCTGGGTGACATCGCTGGAGCCACTCTGACTAGACAGTTGTTCTTGTCTCAGAGTCATGACTCCAGTGATGTCAGCCATGGCTTGTTGGAGAGCATGGAGCGGACTGTGGGTGTCTGTTGGGGATTGTATGTGGTCCCTGAAGGGACTTAGACACCCACATATGGCATCTAGTTTGGCTGCCATGAGGTTGAACCCCACCCGCACCTGATCAGCCATCTCCTTCTGGCCCTCTAACACACGATGTTGGAGTGCCATGTTGGTCGTGGGAGTCCTGGGAGACAGCCGTGGTGGTGGGCGCTTCCTGCTGTGTGGTCTGTGCAGGGGGTGGGGTCTCCTCAATGCAGCTGGGCTGCCCTGCTCCTGCGGGTGGGGTGCTGAGGGTGTCCATTAGCTGCTGGAGGGCATCTGTGTCAATGGTGTGGAGGTCCTCTTCATCATCAGTGAAGAGATGTACGGTCTGCTCTGAAGGAGGTGTTGATTCTCACTTTGCATTGTAAAGGGGAGATGCAGTTTAACAGTGTGTTCCATGTATGTTCACACATTGGACAAATTTACAAACAGACTGCATGACAATGTATATTGTGACTGTTTGGGAGGAGATGCCTATTTGATGTGGGACAGTGGACATTTGTACACCATCAGGGATGTGAGGTTGTACTTGTACATTATCATCTCACAGTTTCCTGCTATGCCAATGTGATTGACCAGTTCCTCCACATTAGCGGCAGCAGTTGTGTCCTCTGTTCTGTTGTGAAAGTGTTGCAGTTTGTACCACATTGTTGTCATTTTAGATGTCCTCTGATTCTTATGTGTGTGTGCTGCCTTGTGGGAGAGTCGCCCCTGTAGCTCTAATTTTGCTGGCCCTTATCCCTTTCAAGCGGTTTGCCTTTCACTTCTGTGGTCATACAGTGCTGAAATGTTGCAGACTTCGGTAAATTGGGCTCTTGGTGGGAGTTGGTACTCTTGGGCATGGTTTGTCTGCAGATGTCTTGTTGACGTTAGGGGTTGTTTGGGCATGTGGATGTGTCAGGGTGTGACCTGCTCCTTTACAGATGTGGTCCACACTCAGCCACCTCAGTGTCGTGGTGTGCACCATGTCATGATGATTGGACTGCAGCCATGCTAATCGTCATGCAGTGTCACTTGCATTGTCAGTGTGGCTCATGGACCCGAAGCTTTTCTGGGTTCAGCACATGTGCATGGGTTTGTTGTGGGATAAGTGATGTGTGGGGATGGCCCCCTCTGGGCACATTGTCGAGGGGGGCCTACTTGCTGTTTCTATGTGGGCTGCAGTATGCCAAGGAGATCAGGGACATGATCCAGAGTCATTGTGGGTGTGCACTGTGCTATACTTAATTGTTCATGTGTGCCCTTGTGCCCATCTCCCCCCATCCCCCCAGTCCCTGGTCGTTGCTCACCCTGTTGCTGTTGGGTCTGGTCATGTTGAGCAGTGTCCTGTCCCCCAATTCCTGCTAGCATCTCCCCACTGATGACTGTGGGCACCATTTCCTCCATCTCAACCAGCTCCTGCTATGGCGCTGGACACCCACCTCCAGTCTGCATTGCAACTTTCCTGTTGTAAGTGAGTTTCAGCTTGGTTTTGCCCTTTACATCATTCCAGCACTTCTTGCAGTTGTCCACTTCCCTTCTCTTCACTCTGACTGCATTTACCTTCGCCAAGAAAGACTGCCATATTGCATTTTTAGTTGCCAATGACACAGTGGAGGTGATGAACAATTGTTAGTGGTGTTCTATCACCTCCATAATCAGGATCTTGTTTTCCTGTGGACTGCATAGCAGGTTCCTCTTCTTCTCCTTGCCCTTCTCCTTCCCAGAGGTTCCTGGCTGAGGTTCTTCGGTTTCTGATTTCGTCCTGTATTCAGCCGCCATTTTGTGTCTCGTCGCCATTTTGTGTTGCCCTCACTCAGGCAGCACGGCGAACTGAGTGTTTTTGCCTCTCTCAGATGGTACGTGTCCCTTCCCCTGCCCTTGTTTACGAAACCGATGTCACGGTCTGGCCGAGTTCGCTAATCCATGTCTGGGTTGATTGATCCTGTCTCGACTGAATATTTGGCTTCTCCTATTCTTTCCTTACATTATCTTATCCGACTGGCCTTCGTTATTCTCTCCTTGTATTCTCTTGTTACACAACTATCCTTTGAGGCACACAAATACATCCTGACACCTGCAAATTGGATTGTCGGTACCAGCACTGATTAATTTGTTGGGAGGGGTAACACACGGGGTTTGAGAGAGGGGCGTATTTGGGAAACCTGATAGCTTGTTTTCCAACTTTCCTATTGGCTTGCTTTGTATGTTTAGGGGGTAAATGCTGTAAATATGTGTGCTATAAAAGACTGTGCGCCACGGACTAAAGTGGCAGTCTTCTCAGAATCTATTCTGTACGTACTTCCGGGACAACTGTGCTTAGCTGCAGCTAATAAACCTGGTTTTCTACGCCCAACAGAGTGTCTCCTGTCTCTGTTCGACAAGGCAGGTGAACTCGGGGATTTAAGGCGTGCCCTGCGCCGCCAGGCCCATAAGGCCCGGTTCTCCATGGCTGGTCTTCCGGGGGGGTTGTGGGGTTCTGGTTGGCCTCTGTAGTTGCTCCAGCTTCCTCCATGGTGCTTGTCAGTAGTTTTTTTTTTTTGGGTTGGTTTTTTTTGCAGCTTTTATGGTGATTTTTCCCACCTGACATGGGAATCCCAAGCCTGGCATTGCTTATCGCTGATGTTTTTATCGCTGTTGGGCCTATTGCAACTTTTTCCACATTTGGGTTTCCTTTTTTATCTGCATTCCGGTAATTTTAACGCAGACATTTGATGCATTATTGGGAAACTATTGCCTGTTGCTGGTGTGTTGAGAATACGCTGTTAACACAGCGTTGGTTTCCCGCGATAGACAACATTATGTAAAATTGTGTTAACCTAGGTTGGCGATAATTATCACCCGTTCTTGAGAATATCCCCCAGTGTGTGCTGCACAGCCAGCTGTGGTGCTGTGTAAAGAGCATGTGATGTGCTGTACTGTAAAGGTAGGAAGCACTTCAGAGCACAGGCATTCGCTAGTGGTACTCAGGGGGTACAGTAAGACTTGGTTTTCAGAACAGAAATCTACTGTGTCAAGGTGTAAAATAGAATTTCAGTTGAAGCACTTGATCGATTGCACACAGTTGTGAAATTTAGACATACGTTCTGCCAGCAAGAACATGGTTGGATACTTCTGCTTTAAAAGGATCCTTTTTGTGCTAGACTGATGGCTTTGGGAAATGTGACACTGTTACAGGTGCTGCTGCTGCCCAGAGACTGCCAGAGAAAGGGCACTGTTTAAACTTTAAAGGGACACACAATGGGCATCACAGGCCTGTCTAGAGTAATGTTGCTTTCTTTATAGAAACATAAGGAGCTGCACAGAGACTTCCAGGAATGCATCTGTATTGTGGGGATTTGGCAGTACGAGACAGAGTACATAATGCTCCCCAGGGTAGACTTTTTTTTTAGAACAATTGGCATTGCTGAAACGGGATCTTGACAAAACGTCCTGTTTGCTGATAATTTCTCAGGTGGTGAGAGTGTGTCCATTATTATGAAGTGTTGCCTCATGTTATTGTCCAAGTCCTACACTTGCTACCTACATTCAGAGCTACATGTCCTACACCAATGGAGGCCTTTACATGGAGACCATTTTTTTTAGTCTAGACTCAGTGACAGTATACCCAGAGGTCTATTCCGCTACCAAGGCTACTCCAACTGAGGTTATTGCACTCAGAGTCCAGGGGTGCTTCAATGCAATAGGTCTCGCATTTTAGAAACTTTGACCTATTGGTATTGTAAATGACAATGACTTTTAATACTGCAGATTTTTTAAACACATAAATGAAAGGTATTGTCATTTACAATGCCAATACCTAAAAATCTCGCAATTGCGAGACCTATTGCATTGCTAATGCTTGTTTGTTTTGCTTTCTGCTTTCTTATAGCCTCTGGTGCATCTTTTTCCTAACCATTTCCTTTCATTTAAAAAAACTTTATTTCGGTCAGTATGACCTTGAAAGTACAGCTCCTAAAATCATATGTTAAAATACACAAGGGCATGCAAATATCAGTTTGGAACGTTATAAAAACAAAATACACCTAAATTTATAAATTGGCTACCTTCATACGTTGTAAAAAGATATGATTTTTAGGTGATATTGCTAGGCGGTAAATACATAACAATTTCGGAAAGTGCATAGTGCAATTAATAAATAAATAATTTAGCTAAAAGAGAAATTCATAACAAGAGACAGGTCCATGAATCAGAAACAGTGGACTTAATCACGGGCAGCAAATATACTATATTAACAAAAATAACATTATATCCCTATAACAGATCCTGCACCTCCTTGGAAGATTTCAATAAAACCCTTCTAGTATGCCACATAGAAAACAGAAATCCGGCAACTGAAAAGACAATTGGGATGCTGAGGTCAGACTTCAGTATCCGAAACACCTCACGGCAGTGCCTACTGCCAATATTCCTACAAATCTGGACCAACCAAGATTTCCTTGTTTTATGGTAACCAGGGCAACTAAGAAAAACATGTAACACTGTTTTTTTTTGGGAAGTCACATGCAGGGCAATGTACCAGTTGCTGATTACTCCACTTCGCTGTAAAACAGCGGAGTGGAAGAACCCTAAACCTGAATTGTAAAAAAAAGCTTTCTGGCCTCCATTGGTTTAATAAAATCTAGTACTACCTCAAGGCGAAAATTATCTTTTATTTCTAAGAAAGCTAGAGATAGTTTGCCTGTTTTGGGACAAGAATGAAGTTGGGCAATTCTAAACTCTTCATAATGGACCTTCATTTGTTTCCTTGACATATCAAGACAGGCACGGGCAGGTTCGGTCCAGCAATCGCCCTAGCCCATATTAATCAGTAAAAGTTTAATATGGGCAAACAAAGGAAGTTTTACAGCACCCTGTAACAACATGACTTCATATAATTCCTCCCTATACCATAAAAGTTCAGGAGTGGTTCACAGATGATGCCAATACATTAAGGGTTTGAAGCTTGATACTTCTGCAATCGCCACTAATCCCGTATCTAATCGCAACAGAATTAATGGAGTGCCCAGTGGTAGGCTGAACAACTGTCTGAGATATTGATTTCCCACCGTTGATAGGATCTCAGGTTTGGAAAGGCCCCATAACTCGGCGCCATATAATGTGCCACCTCGAGCCTGGGCCTTGTAGATTTCTAATGCCGGGCTGACGGCTCTCTTGCTAGACCTACTAAAAACCTTCATGATGCCACCTGTCGATTGCGCAAATTTTAATGTTGACTTAGTAATGTGAGCCCCCCAGTCCATGTTTTCAGTAATGGTAATGCCTAAGTAAATAAAAGATGGAACTCTTTCCAGGGATTTACCATTTAGTGAAGGGTTTGGGCGATTACTTTTTGGACTATTAAACGCCATGAATTTGGTTTTCTGTAGGTTTATTTCTAAACCTCTTTCTTTGCAGAATAAATCAAATTTGTCTAAAACCCTTTGAGTCCCCATGGGTGATTTAGAAACCAAAAGAGTGTCATCGGCTAACATCATTGCTGAAATTCTGCAGGAGGCTAACTTAGGGGCATCTGGGTCTTTTACTGTTAGCAGGGCATTAATCAACCTGTTAATATAAAGGCTAAATAACGTAGGCGCAAGCACACAACCCTGGCGTACTCCACGTTTAATAGGTATGGGAGCAGTAAGTTGTCCATCCCTACCATATCTTATTTTTGCATAATTATCTTTATGGAGTCGCTTAAGAAGTTGGAATAAATACACCGGGACACCCATCTCATCAAGAACTGACCATAGTTTTTCCCGCTGCACCCGATCAAATGCCGACCTCAAGTCTACAAAAATTAGGTATAAACTGCCCCCCTCCAAGCAGACGGTCTTCTAGTACAACAACTGCAGTCTTAGTACTTAGTCCAGAGTCGACAGCTTTTCCCTGAACCCTGGTTGAAGGGAGGACAGTACCTCTTTTTCTTCCATCCAGGATTGTAGCCTGGCAAGCAAAACACGTGCAAATCATTTTTGAGAAATATCTATTAAACTAATAGGTCTATAATTAGTTGGTAAGAGTGGGGAACCTTTTTTGAAAATCAGAATGATCGCCGCTCCCAGCCAGCTAGAAGGAACCTTCATGCCCTGCAGTATGGCACTAAAAAGAACCCAGAAATACGTGGTCCAAATTGCTGGTTCACTCCTATAGAGGTCCCCAGGGACCTTGTCCATACCTGGAGCTTTACCCGGTGCTATTTTTGCCAGTGCGCCCTCTATTTCCTTTACACTTATGCATGTACTTAAGCCACTATCAAAGTGAGGGTTTAATTCCCTGGTGCTTGCAGAGCAATCCACTTCCGAATGACAGCAAACAATTGCGTCTCCCTCAGACTTATTTACCTCAGCATAAAGGAATTCAAAATGCTTCCGCCAAACCTCTTCATCCAGGTTCAGTTCAACCGCCGTTTTCGGGGTAGAAGAACCTGAATTTACAATGCCCCAAAACATCCTCATATCTCTATCCCTGAGGGAAATTTTCAGAGTATCCCAGTTTTCCCTTTCCCACCTTTGTTTGGCTTTTTGAACTACCACTTTATAAGCCTTTCTTGCAGTTTTTATTTGTGGGCGATTGTTAGCTTTAATCGATGCTACAAGTGCCCTTTTTGCCATACGACATGGGCTATTATACCAAGGGTGGGATAGTGACCTGGCCGGTCTGATGGTCTTGTTAGGGCAGAAGAAATTCAATGAGACTTACCTTAACTTAGAAAAGTTCATCTCAACCACTTCCAAATCGAGGTCATCTCTACTTTGCGTGTGTAGAACAGATACCTCTTCAAGCACAGGGATAAGAGCGTTATATAGACTACTCATCTTATCCTGCGATTTAAAGAAATCAGTCCACCGCACTCTCCTCCTACAATTTGAGACAATCAACCTAGAGTCAATGGGATTAGCTGGGTGCACATTCTCAAAATGTTGTGCTTTTAGTTCTATTGTTAGGGCATGGTGGTCACTATCTAGTCGTGTAATAATTTTAAAATCAATCATCCTATCCCAGGAGTTTGAATCAATTAAAATATAATCTAGTAAAAACCCACGATCCATACTGAAGAACGTGTAACCATTTGATGTGTCGGAGATTGATCTCCTGTTACACCCTCTTAAACAATGTTTTAAGACCAGGCAATTCAACTGGATCACCAGGGGAGACCATTTTTTAATTTTTGGGCATCTAGACTCTTGAATTTCCAGAAATTGATCCCCGTGGTGTATATTTTCAAAATACAGACCCTCAAGTGGCTCAAACTGGCAGTTGAAGTCCCCTCCAACGATAACCATTTGATTTACAGCAATAGAACATAAGAATGTGTTAGACTCTTTCCTCCTAGGGGTAGGCCTTGAGTGTAAATTTATTAAAACAACAGGAGACTTGGAGGGGAACTGCAATTGGACACATAGTATATCTATAGAACCTGTGTCAATTTGTACAGCCGTACAACCAAGATGTACAGCTATCCATATGATAAAGCCCCTGGAAGGTCTCCCTACACCCCCTGTAATTGCGGGAATACTAAAAGAGGCATAACCAGGATTTGTTACCTCCCCTCTTGCCCAAGTTTCCTGGAACATGCAGACCTAAAATTGGCTAATAAAGGATACCCAATCAGAGTTATTCAATTTGTTATTTATACCCGCTATGTTCCAAGACAAGACCCGAGTTACCTGGCAGTTCTGTGAAATATTTTTAGAGGACACTAAGGGAGGCAGCTTCACAGAAGCTTTTGTTAGTCCAGCATCTTCCCACACATTTAACCCTATAGGTATGAAGTGTTCAGAGTTTTCTGACTGGGCTCGATCACCTTCAGGATGGGTATTACCTCTGGAGCCGCTCATGCTCCCTCTAACTAGACCCTCCTCTTTTCGGAGATTTGGCTCTTTACCCTTATTCTCCAACTCCGAAAGTACAGGACATTTTTCCTCTTTATTGGGAAGGGAAACACCTTTTAGTCAATCAACACCTTCTAGGGGACTAAAACGATTTTCAGTGGGAATATTAAAATTAGGTTGGTAATGCCATTGAGGGCATGGGTTAAATGGTTCAAGATTATTAAACATAAGTCTCCTTCCATCTCCTGATGGTGGCCATACTGTTGGGGCCTGTTCAGTGGGTAAAAATAGCCTAAGAAAAATAATAGGATGCTGCCCTTGTTCCTCCTGTACTCTGTAGCTAAAACTCTTTGGGTTATCTGTGAGTTTCTAGAATTAATTACTATGCATTCTCCTTGTATACTCTTATGTCGTCCGCCTATCCAACCCAACCTTTCTTGTTGTTAGGATCTTTTCAGAATTCTCATACCCAAAATTACTATTGTTCACTAACCAGTGAACACATTTATTCTTCAATTCTTGGTGGGATTCAGTTAGACCCTTTCTTAAAACCGGTACCCCTGCGAGAATCACTACATAAGGAGTTGAAGCAGGTGGTAAATGTACGGTTGGTGGGACATAGGTCTGATTATTGCGTTCCAAGGCTAATCGAGTTTCTTGGATCTCCTGTCTGGGACTTTTCAGTACATCCCCTTTTCTTTTTGGCAGAGGTGAACTATTATTAACTACATTATTTGCTCCGGAGGAGGCCTAGTTTCAATCTGCTTCCTAGCCAGTTGTACACTATCCGTATTACAGGAAGAAACTTTTTCATTAGAAATCGGACAGGGATTTGCCAAATGATTGACCGTGGTAACCTGCTGACGTATCCTGCTATCTGAACTAGTAATGTTCTTAATTAACTCTCTGGATTTTATCCATTGATTAAAATTTACAGACAGCCCATCTATCCTTTCCGTTAGACATCTAAGCTCCTCCTTAACAATAGCTCTCATTTGTATTTGAAGATTAGTCACCAGTGATGAGACCCACCCCGTCTGAATGTTTGTTTGACCTGTGGGGTCCCGTGTAGTGTTACCATCTTTATAACCTTTATCAGGAGTAATATCTTGCTGTTTTTTCCGTCTAACAGGCGGTTTTGCTTTAGGCTTAGGTTTAGCTTTGGTGTTTCTACCCGGTTGGTTTATAGTAACGGCCTCAGGTGACTCTATGGACACAGCCTCTATGGATGCTATTTGATCACTAGAGAGCTCTAAAGCTGGGACCCCTAAATCTGAGGTAGGACTGGGGACCGTCGTTGCTATTTCTAAATTTGGGGTAATAGATAGACGTCTCAGTCCGTTTTATTTCTGTTGCCACTCCTCCCAGGGCTTTCTCTAACATCCTGTCTATAGAGGTAGGTGGAGCTTGTTTTTGGCAAGGCTACTGCTTGTTTCTTGTCCACACAGGCGAGTTTCCCCATTTTGCAGGCTTTAAGATGCTTGTTTTTATGCTCCGCTGTACTATTAAAATATAAGGTAGATGCACAAAATTATCCCTGCTAACATTGGGCACTGGCTTATATATTTCTCGGAACAGAACACCAAGACAATGCAGAGAAAATGAACAAATCTCAGAGAATATCAACTTGGTGTAAGTCAACAGTACCTTATGTCCAGGGCTCACAGTATAAATGTTAGGGGGGATGCCCAGCCTCTTCTGGCTTGAGGGCCGGGACGGTTTTGTGGGCCTCTGGCGCTCTACAATCGCATCACTGGCACCGCGCCTCGCGAGGCCCCCTGGGAGTATAAGTCCTGGGCCTCGCGGGTGACCTGGCAGTTCTGCTCCCCCTCGAAGCAGCAGGTGATGGTGGCGAGAATGGAGGCTGGCGTGGTGGTGCGCTACTGGCTCTCGCTAGAGCCCCCACGAGTGGATGCTGGTGGCCGTTCCCCTCACGGCTGGATCAGGTGAGTCCTCGTCCCATGGTGCGGGAGGGCCGGGCCGGTTCTGTGGGCCTCTGACACTCTACAATCGCGTCACTGGCACCACGCCTCGCGAGGCCCCCTGGGAGTTGAAGTCCTGGGCCTCACGGGTGACCTGGCGGTTCTGCTCCCCCTCGGAGCGGCAGGCGATGGTGGCGAGAATGGAGGCTAGCGTGGCGGCGCGCTACTGGCTCTCGCTAGAGCCCCCATGAGTGGATGCTGGTGGCTGTTCCCCTCACGGCTGGATCGGATCCTCAGTCTAATTTTTGTTTTGGATTAATGTAATATCCGGTGCAGCTGTGTGTGCATTCTGTACCTGTTTCAACACTTTCCACAACTTCACTAATGAGGGCGTGCCATGTGCCGTGTTATAAATACTGGTAAAGATTGCTTCCCATGTAGTAAAGTCCTCTACAGTAGTACACATACTAAGTGGAACACATATAGTTAGCAGTCTTTGTTTAGTGTGATGATAGACGGCTTCTCACTGATGAGTTTTTAAGTGATACAAAATGGAACTCTATCTAGTTTTGTGGGCACTTTGCCCATTATTGCATTAACCCCTCCCATGCTCATGACGAGCTGAGCTCGTCATGACGGTTGGAACGCTCACACGCGGGGACAAATTCCTCTGCTGTGCTGAGTGTTCCATTAAACAGGCGTGGTCGTGACGAGCTCAGCTCGTCATGAGCACACGAGAACAGTGGCTTATGACGAGCTGAGCTTGTCATGAGCACCGGGGCGCTGTGCCCGCTCCCCCCTCCCCCTAGCACAGCAGGGGAATGTGCCCCGCAGCCAAGGGGTTAATAGTCAAAATCACTAATTGCCTGTACTTAAACTTGAAAACATACTCATGCAGTCTGAGGGCTTGATTCTAAGTTCGGTGAATAGATTGCTTCATCACAAACATGATGGATGTCATGTCCGCCATATTAAAAGTGCATTATATCCAATGCATGGCATTTGTAATACGGTGGATGGGATATTAGTCACATTTGTGACGTAGTGACCCATCCGTCAAACTCTAAATCAGGCCCTGAACGATCATGTAGCAATGAATAACAACAACAAATACATGTGCATTTTATATTTGAGACATACACTTGAATGAAATTAGCACATACAACTCTAAAAGGAGGAATGCATAGAAAGGAAAATATATGATAATTATAGCAACACTTTTGTGAGTGTCCTTATGCCTCTCATTAGGATGTGTCTTCATTTCTGTGAATAGTCCATAAACCTAGAGAAATACCTTTGGCCTATGCTCTAACACTGTGTATGGGTGTACCCACAGACTATGGCAGAAGCTAGAGAGACCAAGATAGCAGCATGTGGTCCATGAATAAACCTCAACTAAGAGGCAAAGACTTCTAAGGATCAACACAATATGCCCTCTCACCGAAGAAGAGTTTATAATCTTGACCACCTCTGAGGTAACCTATTCAAAACATTTCCGCAGGTTTATGACACCTCACTTGGGCATCTCTTTTTTTGCACCCTGGAAGCAGTCAGATACCCCTACTCCAGTAATGGGATGGAGTAACTCTATTTTCAGAGTGTGAAGGGGAATGGAATGGAACAACTACAAACCTTTTAGAGGCAGTAGCAGTAGAGGGTTCTCCATAGCAAAACATGTTTTCCCAATTGGAAAAAAACATGCATGTGCACATCAGGCTGGCTTTTAATAGTGCATAAATGTACGCTATATGCAATTATGCACTGCAAAAATAGCAATTTTAAAAAACGCACACACACAACTCACTCAATAATACCCAAGCAATGACTAGTGCAGCCTTCCAGCAAACCTACATCTGGGTTTTCTGAATAGGATAACATCATAAATCTACACCCATGAGCAACAGTAGCTCTGCAAGGGCAGATTTACCATAGCTTTCATGAGGGGATCTTGGGGCTTGACATAACTATATCCATAGTCTTAACATCAGTTGGATAACATAAAATGTTAGGCCGCTGGTAAATGTGATGAGGGACTAACAGCTGCCATTTACTATCGAAACCAAGTGGGGCTCATGTTATCAAACTCAGAAGGATAGAAGAGTGAGTGAACATGCAAGGACTGGAACCTGTGCATGCAGAATACAGACAGATCTCTATGGTGGATGCATTCATTATCTGGGATAGCTTACTGGCTGGGATTATGTCACCATATGAGGACGTTTTAATTGTGTTCTAATATTGACCGCCTTTGTCTATCACACATCATTCATTTCTCCTGAGAACCTTTATTCTTTTGGGAATCTTGGTCGCAGAAACAATCCCATCCATACTCAAAGCCCACTCTTTGCCTGCACTAAATAAGATGACACATAGCAATCTGCCTGCGGAAATGGATAGAACAATTGCACTTACTTCTCTGGGCAACTGTGTCAGGAAATTCTCATCGACAGCAAAAGTTCGAAGGCTATGCAGGTATCCAATGGTGGCGGGGAGGGACTCCAGTTCATTGCAGCTACAATCAAATTCTTCTAATAAAGATAAGCTGTAAATTGAAGTAAAGCATAAAATTAAGAGATTAAAAACAAGAAATGAATGCAGGTCCAAATAGTTGATATCTGATGGTTAAATGGTATTACATCAAGCGCTTAGGCACACACGCCAATTAAAAAGGTACTCAGGAATACTACAGAAGAAAAATGTAATCCCATTGCGTGATGTAAGAAATTGGGATGTTAGTTGTGTAGGATGTGAGGGCTGAGTAAGTAATAGGTCCACAATTTCCCATTACTGGGAACCCAGCACCCCATTGCAGCATTTGACTCTCTCAGGGTAGCGAAGCAGAGCAGTCCAAGGCCTAACCAGGGTAGGTAGTGTGGAATAGCGATCGCCATTCGCTGGCACCCACTAAAAATATTTAATAAATGATTGTTCAGTCAGTGCTCTTTCTTTAAAAAAGGAAAAGTTCATTTATTACATACACTACTAAAAACTGCACATGAATTTACAAATACAAATATCAGGCACATAGAAATCCTTTGGTGACATTCTGAAATCATATGTGACTCCTAATGGGTCATTACCCCCACAATCACCGTACTCCCCACCTATACCAGATCGAACATCACATACATTGGAGGTTATCATTTTAAATAGAAAGGCCTTTTTTCTTTTTTCAAGGAGTCATTTCAACAATAAAATAAGGAAAGCCTGTTGGCTTTATCAAGGGGTCACCACTTCAATATATAAGGTAAGCATGTTAGCTTTGTCCAGAAGGCACCAGGTAAAAAGACGGTGTATGATAGAAGCACGCATGGTTAAACCAAGCATGCCTCTACCACGCAGCCCAAACCATTAATGCACCATAATCACGCATTCCTTCACCATGCATTCTTTTCCACACAATTGTGTGGTATAGGCATGGATGGTAAAGCAGTATGTGTGGCTAAGGTAGCCACTACCCTGACACCACCGACTGTACCTGCGCTGCTCCTAAAACCCTGCCCCTTTACTAACACTACCCCAACCCCCCACCGCAGCACTGACTCATTTCCCTCCCTCTGCAGTAAGGGCTAAAACAGCACCCCCCACCCCTGTGCTATCCCTTAAACTACCCCAACCCCTTCCACTGCCCGGAAATTTACCACGACCCCAGCCCAAAAAACTACCATGATTTCCCATTCCCTCCCACTGCCCTAAGGCCTAAAACCCTGCCCATTTACTTACTCTACCTCCCTCCCTGCGCTGTCCCTTAAACAATCCCAACCCCTTCCACTGCCCTGAACCCTACCCGACTACCCCTACCCCACCCCAGCCCTAATAACTACCCCTCCCTCTGCCCTAAGGCCTAAAATCTTGTCCCTTTACTCACACTAACTTGACACCCCCACCCACCCCGCGGTGTCCCTTAAACTACCCCAACCCCTTCCACTGCCCTGAAACCTACCCCAACGTCCCCTCGCCAACCCCACTTACCTCACTGCAGCGTCTTCCTGCTTCCATCTTCACCCTCTTCATCCTAGCCAGCAGCTAGACTGCGCACAGCCTTCACCATGCATATGCGTGGTTTAGGCATATGTGTGGTTAAGGCACACATGGTTGTGCTTACGTAGTCGGAGCACAAGTGGGTAAGACCGTGGTTAAGACCGCAGTGTTCCAACTGTTCTCCAACGAAGACCAATTACCACATGTGAAAATCACCATTATACATTGAATTCCACAACCATGTTGAAATACACTCGTTATTGTCAACAAAACATTATAATGCGTAGCAAAATCACTGTCACCAATATATCGTCCATAAAACATTTAAAATCAACTTATCATGGATCTTGAATGTTTCTTTCACACAATTAGGCCACATAAAATGCAGCCATATAAGCAACAGCTTCAAAGATCCAGCATTAGGAATGCTGTAGAAATGATTAAAAAAATCTCCCCTGTTCAGGTTTCCAAACACTTGGGAGGCTTAGGGTTACATTTAAAAAGCTAGAAGAAAGGGGCTGCAATAACTCCTGCAGCCCAAACACCACTTTAAAAGACACATTAGTGGTACCCGTGCCATCCTGGGGCTCCCCAAAGGGCACATCACCATTCAAAATAAACCCGCAGAGCATTATGGGGCACTCCAGGCTGGGAGAGGTGAATGTTTTAATAGCAGCTCCAGCTGCATTTTTTATGTACCCTCAGCCTGTCTTTGATTCTCCTTTTGTTATTGGGAGGGATGCACCAGTCACACTTGGACCATTCCAAACCTTCTTTAATTTTGCGTAAGTGTGAAGATCTGACTCCTGCAAAGCCCTGCCTGCTCTCAGCCTGGCCAACAGAACCCGATGCTGGCATGAGAGCCGGTGGCTGTACGCTCCTGCTCCTGTCCTTGCTGGTGAGTCGATGTTCTTTGGTCTTTTTCCACCAGGTAGGGGCTGCCTTTGGGTTCTGGTGATGGAGTCCTTGTCCCCAAAGAGGTCAAGTTCCTTGGTTTTCAGAACCAGTTTCTGGCGGAAACACAATGGATGCCACCAGATGAGACTCTTGGAGGTTGTACCTGGTGACCTGCACGTAAGAAGCAGTTCTAAAATTGTGATCTGGAAATAAAGTAAAGCATGCCCTTTACAGAAGTCCATCTGATGATGGAAACTCTATTCCAACCTGAGTGAATGGATTTTCATATGGTGAAGATGCTAACTGCCAGGAAATGGCAAACAACCTGAACACCCTGTGCTGTTGAGGTCATTTGCCAATGGTATCTTGGAGTCCATCTTACTATGACTCTGCCAACTGGGCAAAGTACACCTATTCTGCCCCTGACTATCAAGGTAGCAAGGGAGAGGAGCCTAAAGTTATGTTAGTGTCGGTGAGAAGAGTTAGAACTTGAAGCGAATATCTGAACAAGAATAGTACCATGTAGGTATTCTTTCTATTTAGAAGTTAGTTATGGTGTACGTGTCATCTCATGACAAGAGGCATACTTTCTAAATGATAAATTAGAGGAAGTAGTAGTATTTTCTTTATGGCACCAGGCTATCTCAATCCAAAATCTATTCCTGGAAAGGATGCGTGGTAAAGACATTTTCAGCATAGTTATGCTTACAAAGTGAAAAGTAAATAAGACCTGTACCAAAACAACAGCGAGGGGTGGGAATTTCCTAAGGAGGTGAAATACATCTCCAAGCTTCCATTTTGCAAGGTATTACAGAATGCAAGCCCTTGTCTGTACTGCAATTTTACTGTCGTGGGAGCTTGGCTGGTGAAGAAGGAGAATGAGGCCATTCCTCCTGCCATTCTCTCAAAAATGTAAGCACCCATGTTACAGTAGGCAATGATGGCCTCCGTCCTGACTCCGTGGCTTCAAACATGTGGGGACCTCCAACCTCTACCGATTTCTTATGTGGGTTAGTGAAAATACATGACTACTGATGTTTCTCTTGTGCAAGGTAGAACTGATACAGTGTGAAGCTTATTCAACGTGCTCTCTTTCTATTAGAGGCTAAGCTACTGAGGATATTTGTGACCCGTTTGTGCAGCTGTACCTGGTTTTAGATGGATACACTGGATTGCTTGGTGTTGGAGAGATGCTATAAAAACCTTTTCAGGGAGGTAGTATGGAGTTAGAATTCCGAGATTTATCAAGCCACAAATAGTCTTTTCAAAATATTTTACTATAAATTACGCAAAATGCAATTCTATGCAGAAAACATTTCAGAAGCATCAAATTGCATAGGATGTTTCATTACTCTGAAAAGAAACAGTTCACAGTGAGAGTGGTATGTATGACCCTCGAGAGGGACATCTTTGCCAGGTTCTTTTGCGCTAAAGTTTCAAGGATCTCATGGAGGAGTTCTCTGGGATTTCCCAGGGAGAAGTGAGGAGAAACAGGGAGTCAGTCTGGTAAGGCGTTTAGCTGCATCTTATTTCTGCTGGTTATAGAATCTGCTAACTAGTAGCAAAGTGCTCGTGCTCCCCCTTAAACATGATGAAAATGGTATACACCTAATTGGCTCATTTATTGTACCTGTAAATACAGAGTATATGGGCCAAAGTGTACTCAGGACCTGTAAGTTACATGTCACTAATGAGCTACAGCACTCCTTTTGCCAACCAATACAGTGACAGAGTAAAGCATGTCTCCTGGCCTTCCACTTCTGCCTGACTGTAAAGTTTTAAACTGCCAATTCAACCTATCAAAATAAACCCCTTTTGACAGGCCTAAACCTTCCCTTTAAATATTAATATGCATGGTATTTAAAGGCATTAACCACTTGAAAGTTCACCGCGTCTCCCTTTATATTAGAAAGGACCAGATCGGAAACTACATCAAATGAGCCCACGAGTCTCATTCCCAATTGAACCACAGCCTCAGGTCCGTGTTCGTCCTGAACACGTTTAATGACCGTTGGAAGGACAGCCATTGACGGAGTGCCGAAGCCTCTCGAGTGCACTGCCGCAAAAATCTTACCCCATGACTCACAGTCACCGGCTTCTGGTACCAGGTCCTTGGGTAAACTAATTGTGAGAATCCTGTGTTTTTCTATGGGAGTCGATTTAGGAAACACTGCCTCCAGCTGGTCAAACTTCTCGGCAAGCCAAAAAGGCATATCATCCTTATCTTGGGGACGCTTGCCCATTACCGCTTTGACCATCATGGGACTAAGCTTCATTCCGCTCGGTCCAGCTGGAAGGGCCGCGACACCAGGGGCCCGCCCTGAAAATTGCAGGTGATATATTGAACTAGGGCCCGAATGACACTAATAGAAGAGTCATATAGGGTCCGTAACTCAGCAAAGGGGACTTGCCCCGCACAAGGATGCAGGGTGAATCCAGCCAAAACCAGCAAGGAAGCGCCTGGAATGGACAAAGGACCCAATCTAATCGCTGTTACACTGTGGGGAAGGGCGCCATCAAACCAAACACGGTGCTGCCATGCAGAAATCGGAATCTCTTGTGTTCTATAAGGGACGTATTCTCTAGGCATGACTGTGTGAGTGTAAGTGTGAAAATCCTGCGTAGCCGCATCCACTGCAGGAAACGTCACCCAAGAGTAGAATATCTCAAACGGGTAAGCAACCTCAGCACTTACGACCAAAATCACTGCCATGCCCTACAAACCAACATTATAAGCCTGCAAATGATTGTGGACCACAATGCGACTATGCTGCGGTATGTCAACGTTGGCCATAGTGACACAGAGAAGAAAAGGTACAATGTAAAACAATGTAGCACAACTGGGTAGTAATTCAAAAGGAAACCGTTTGAAAAGATGCAAGCTTGAAAAGACCTATGGAACTATAGATAGGTTTGTCTGATACTACTATTATCCAGAAACAATAGCGAAGGGGTTAAGGACTGAATGAAGTACTACTCAAGCGTCATGTAATAAGACCACAAGCGTTGGGCGCCATGTAGCAGGTATTCTGCTCATACACAGAATTGTGCATAGAGACTTGGAATCTCAGTGAATTAGGGTGTGCCAAAACTCACCTTAGTAGCCAAAATCCACTACCAGACTAGCAATCAGTGTCTCATTGGTTCTTCCATACCCACAATGATTAGACAACCCAGAACATGGAACTTAGGATACCTCAGGCAATGTGGAATACATGAACACTCATTCATTATACTCTCATACCAGTCCAAAACGGGGAGTAAATGAAGACACGTGCAAGTTTGAAATATTTATTTCTAATGCCGTGTTCTCAGGCACAGTATCTTAGCTAATACAAGCAGACATATTATAAGCAACAAGGTTATCAGCATAGTTACTATTCCATAAAATACAAAGGAAGAAAGCATGTTAAAATGCAAAATGAAAAAAGGCTAGATTACACCTAGAAATCACCCTCCCTTGCTAGTAGGTTATTTTATATCTGCAGAAGGTCTCTTGAGTTTAAAAGGGCGGCCCCATACCTCTGGTCCGAGTAGAAATGGATCACATCATTTTCTACACCAGCTCACTGCATGCGAATGTTCTGCAAATGTGTGAGCATGCCTGCGCAGTGCATTGTTAGGCGCGCCAAAATCAGAGGTGGTCACAGCTGAATATATGTTATGTCTAGAACGTGTGCTGATCTGACCGAACAACAACCACTGTGTTGAAATAACCTTGAAGGCCTCGGCACTCACTGTTCCGACAAAGCTTACCAAGCAAGGCTGCTAGTATAGAAAAACATATTATTCTCGTGTGAAGCAAAACAGTCCGCTAGACTCTAAACATTTATAATAATGTGTGCCGTGTGCAAAGGCAGCAGAAAGTAAAAATGGCGTTTAAACTTCTAATAAGCTCATGCAAGGCTTATCCCCATGACAACACCATGTGGATTCCTGTCTAAAAAAAACTTTTATAGGTGTGTGATTGGGGAACAATGTTCTTACCCAAGGCCAAATGAATGGAAATGGTGCCACAAACTATTGAGGTGGATTGCATCAGAATTGATTCTTTGTGAAATTTTCTGAAAAGAGTTATTCATCTAAACTTTAAAATAAGGTATGCCCTAAAGGAAGGTGGGTTCAAATTAAATCATATAACTTGGGGACAAAATACATACAAGTCATTTATGTATCACTTTATTGGGGTATGTATGAAATCTTTTTTTCTACTTTTTGTACTTTGTGACATACTTAGAATATAATTGTTCTATCTAGCCCTTTATCCTTAAAGAATCTAGCAGTATTGATATATGCCGAAACGGAATCCTGCAGCAATGTCGGCCTCGTCCATACTAGTGGGGCTAGTGCAAGTGTATGGGTGCAGGGCCCGTAATAAATGAAGAAAGGTCCAGAGAGTTATTATCTCTCAACTCCAAGGAAACCTCGAACTCCACAGCTGAATTTTCCAAAAGATTTATTATGGCCACGAGTTTTACTCGTGGTCAGGTGAACTCTGTGGACCTTTCTTCATTAGTATTGGTATATGTACAGGTTTGTAAATACTCAAATTCACGTTAATAAAACCAATGTCATCCGGGTGTTTGATTATTATGAGATATAAACACAATAAGATGTATGGATTGAAATGAATGACTGTATTTTATCTCCTAGATATCATTTACTGACTACTGTGATTTTATCCTCTGAATAGGCTTTTGCTCACCATTTAATTGTATGGGCATCCTTTTATTGCTACATGTACACCTTTCTCCTTGTTTTGATTTTGGACATGTATGTGAAGTTCGGACCTGGGAATGAGGCATTTAATTGTGTGGAACATACTAGTATTACTAAATGCACACCTTTCTCCTTGTTTTGAATTCTGGATACAACAATTAGGCACCAATAGTGACAATATAGAACATTATGGGGTTCCCTTCTCCCTGGGATCCTCATATCTATATGGTCAGAATAGTTTAGCCAATAGACCAAAACGTTTGATGAAAATATTTTAAATGTCAGTGTCATTTCCATGTGGTACAGTAGGTCATTATGATGTTATTTCGATGTTTCATATATGTTTTTTATGTGTTGCTTTACAGCCCTTTGAAGCGCATTGGCTGCAACTTTGGCTGTGTTTTAAGAAAAGAAAATATAACATTCTCATTAAAGATAATAAATACCATGGGTGTAGTGCACCAGTATTCAATTGAAAGGAACTGTGTGGGAGGTGCGGTTCTGGGTGTCCATCGTTGCAGGTGTTGAATATATATTTTAGAAAAGTTGTATGCATCTATTTCTTTTAGAAAGCTACACTTAATTTGATTTTCAGTGCCATGCACTTTGGTTGGATTGATGCTTTAAAAATATATATATATTTTTAAGAGAGGTTACACTTTGCCAGTGAAAATGAAATTTTCAAAGCAATAGTTTACAGCAATTAGTCCAAAGAAAAGCAAAAGCTTGTTTGACTCATGAAGCCACAGAGACATGAAACTTGAAAACACTGTACAAGAGATTAACGATATCACCCCAAAGCATTATTATACAATTAAGGGCCTCATTTACAGTTCAGTGGAGGGGAAGCCTTGCCATAAATCAGCGGGGCATCCACCCATCATATTCAAGGTTCACCCACCTCAATTGGAGTGGGCCAATTGCCAGGTCAATGACGGCAGAGCATCTGCTGGTTCCGCTGTCGGAAGCCAGTTGCCACTTCTGCCTCAGAATCAACTGAAGTCAATGGCTAACAAGGGGGTCATTTATAAAGCAGAGTATACTTACTCCAGATATTTAGGTGTCTAAAGCACATACATCAGTGGAATTGGATACACAAAATGAATCATGGGTAACAAAATGAATGAAAAAAAATCAAGGAAAAGCAGGCATTCACAAATAAAGCTACAGTATTCACTTTGTGTATTTTAAAGAAGAACATACATTACAAAGGGTGCAGAGAAAAGCGTTCAGAGACACATATGTTGGTGTGTGTCATTTTGTCCATGCTGTTACAATAAACACATGCGAGGCAAGTGTATGTCGACTCCACTCTCATAAAAATCAGAAGAACATGTCCATGAGCTGTAGAATACATTTTAGTGGTAAATAAATTACAGAAGCGTAGTGGAACTGTGTTGAGGTTTCAGTCTCTACAGTGTTAAATGCTTCAGACCACTCTCTTTTTTTTTTTTTTTAAATATTTTTATTGAAGTTTTTTTCCCCTTTTTTCCCCCCCGAGATGAGAGCAGGGCACAATAACATTCATTACAATACAGAAAAACATAAGTGAGTATTGGGATTATACAGAATATTATGATCAAAAAAAATAATATCAATTCATATATGGTTTTCTCAAAACAAATCATATACTCCAAATATACACAGACTTCTACATACTAAATTCTCAATTTCGAACCCCCCCCTGATGATCACTAATCGGGACCCTGTTTCCAGTGGACGAGCGGCTCCCATATTGCTAAACCTAGTTTCTTACCGTTTCTCCCCCTTCTCGCATAGATAGCTGATTCTAGCTTTTGGATAGATAATAACTTCCCCAGCCATTGATGATAGGTTGGAGGGTTAGGATCCAACCAAGCCGAGGCGACTAATAGTCTGAGGATAGCTGTAGCTACGAATAGGAACTTTTCATTACCCACATAAGTCTCAGGATTAACTCCTAATAGCATGACAGCTGGACTTAGTTCTATTATTGTTGATAGTACATTCTGTAAAAACTGCTCAATATCCCGTTTTATATTATTCAGATGTGGGCAGAGTGCAAAAATATGTGTAAGATCCGCCCCCAGACTCCCACATCTAAAGCAGGTGGTTCCCGTAGTACCCCCCCATTGAGCAATTTTTCCAGGAGTGTAGTAGAGATGGAATAAAGTCTTATAATGTTGAGCCTGTAATGAAGATGAACACAACAATTTCCTTCCCAACTCTAATGATTCTGAAAAAATATCCCAACTTATATCCAAATCTACAGACCACCTATTTATCCATTTCTCCATATCATCGTTCTTTAACGCTGTCAATTTGCAGTAGAACCTCTTTATAGTGCAATCCGAGCCTATTTCTATAATGTCCAACAATATATTTCTATTGAACCCTATAGGTCCTCCTTTCCTGTTTATTAGACAACTCCTTATTTGAAGATACTTAAAAAAATGTTTTGTATCTAGTGTATATCGATCCTGTAGCTCAACAAATTGTAAAATACCTTGGGGGCCCAGAATATCTCCAATCTTCCTTATCCCACGCGACTCCCAGTCTTGGAATACAGCTCCCGAGAAAACCATACCCGAAAGTGAGGGGTTATTTTTAAGTCTAGTGTAAAAATTATATTTCCCAAATCCAATCTTTTTAGCTATTCCCTTCCAAACATTATGAGCAGCCATTAGGATCTTGAACCGTGTTCGTTTATAGTAACTTTCCTCCGTAAATCTTAAAAATATATTTTCCACATTTTTACCTAGAGTCAAACCATAAATTGCAAGTGATCCTGCTTTATCCCAGTCATCTGTATCAGCCCCCCCTACCAATCCCAACATATTTTGGAATGCGGCGGCCCAATAATACACTTTTAGGTCTGGTAGGGACCAGCCACCACGTTCCCGTGGTAGAGACATATACCTCAGTGCTCTGCGCGTCTTGCCCTTAGCCCATACGAAGCGATTGACCATTTGTTCACATATATTAAACCACTTGTTTTCAAATAAGAGTGGGATAGCCCTAAATATATACAAAAATTTTGGCAATATCATCATTTTAATAATATTAACCCGGCCCACTAGCGATAGGTGTAGATTTTCGTACCGATCCAAATCCTTCTTTACTTTGCTAATTATTGGGGCAATGTTATTTTCCACCAAATTGTTTAAATCGGCAATTATTTTAATTCCAAGATAAGTTCCTGCCTGTACCACACGATTATCATCACACGAAGTCGTCGAGTTTTTAATTATCTGAGTCTTGGAGACATTTAGGGCATACCCGGATACGCGACCGAATCTGCGGGCCTCTTCTTCTATATGCACAGTTGCCTCTGTGGGGTTTGGTGTTATCACTGCCACATCATCAGCATAGGCCAAGATCTTACATGGCCCCAGTAATGTCGGCAATGGGGTTATTTCTGGACAGAGCTCTAATTTGCGGATCAGTGGATCCATATACATGGCAAAAAGTAATGGGGAGCATGGGCACCCCTGCCGTGTGCCCCTTTTAATATAGAATTGGCCAGTAGTCCCCCCGTTGACTCTTAGGGCCGCGACCGGTTCTTTATATAGGGTTTGAAGTGCTTTAATAAACCCACCCCTAAAGCCAGCTCTAGCCAACGTATACCACAAATAGTCCCAGGAGACCCGATCGAACGCCTTTTCAGCGTCCAAAAGAATGACTGCCATCGGGTCCCCTCTGACTTCGGCGGCATCCAGTAGTGTTATTACCTTCCTAGTATGATGGGTTGTTCCCCTACCAGGAATAAAGCCATGTTGGGTGTGATAAACTAGTGAGCTGATTACTTCTGCAAATCTCATTGCCAATATTTTAGAATATATTTTAGTATCATTATTCATTAATGTAATGGGGCGATAAGACCCAGGCTCCTCCTCCGGCTTGCCCTTCTTAAGAATCAAGACGATGTCTGCACCCCCCCATGACTTTGGTGTAGACTGCCCAAGCTGTGCAGATTGAAACACTCTAGTTAACTCTTGTGCAAGTACCCCCCAGAAAGTTTTATAGAATTCTAGAGGTATCTGATCGGGGCCGGCAGCCTTACCAGAGGGGAGTTTTCCCATGGCTTCTTTGACCTCTTCCATTTCTATCTGGGTTTCTAATCTATCTGCATCTTCGGCTGTTACCGTCTCGTTTGGTATATTCTCCAAGTAGTCACTAATCTCTTCACTACTACAAGGATATTGATGGTCATAGAGGATCTGGTAAAATTTCCTAAATACTTCAATAATTTCTTCAGGACCAATTTGTATATTACCATTTTCGTCTCTAATTTGTCTCACCGTGCCCGCTGCCGCTATCTGCCTAGTACGCATGGCCAGAACATGCCCAACTTTCTCATTATATTCGTAACATCTTTCCCTACGGATTGTATAGTGTACTGCCGCTTTTTTTGCCAAATCCCCTTCTGCCTCACTTTTGACTTTTAGTAAATCTATCAGATATTGTTCTACTGGGTCACCTCTAATAAGGCAGTTATCAACTTGCTCTTCTGCTTCTGAGACGGCTCTCTCTAATTCCCTTTGTAATATCCCTTCCATTTTGCGTTTGTGAAAACTGTAACTACATGTTTCTCCACGGACGCCTGCCTTGAAAGCATCCCATATAACTCCCTCCGGTGCCGTTCCTTTATTATAGTAAAAGAAGTCAGTGATCCATTTTGACATATGTAATACATAATCCTCTTCTAAAAGAAGTTTTCTTTCAAAAGTCCATACCCGATTAGATCTTTTTCCTCCTTCTACCTTTAAATCCAGAACTAACGGATTGTGGTCACTTAGAATTCTTGGCAATCTATCTATATTAACCCTTGACATTAAATTACTAGAAATTAAAAAATAATCAAGCCTAACACAAACTTGGTGTGGTGCAGAATAATAAGTATACCCTTTCTGTTGTGGTCTAGTAATACCCCAAACATCATTCAAATTGTTACTACACAGGAGGTCAACAAGTGCCTTATGGACTCTTTTCTTGCGGCCTTTATAGCTTCCATTTTGACCAGTTCCTAACCCATCCGCCCCGTTGATATTAAGATCTCCTCCTATAATAATCTGTGGGGGCCAAGCAGCTAACTCAGAATCTATAAACTGTAGCACCTCCGGGTCGTCCTGTGTAGATCCATAAATAGACACCATCGTTGTCCAAACCCCATCTATCTCAATCTCTACCATGGCCCATCTTCCCCACTTGTCCTCTAGTTTTTTCCCTATTCTCCAGTTTCTACTCCTTGACAAAATAGCGACTCCTCTATTTTTAGCCCCTTGTTTGGAACTAACTATGAGTTGGAATCCCATCTGGTTCAAGAAGGACTCTTGGGTACTCATTATATGCGTTTCTTGCAAGAAAATGAAGTCCACATTCATCTGGCGTAATCGTACTCCTATCTTATTTCTCTTTTGAACATCGTTTAAACCGCATACATTCCATGTTATAAACCTAAGTGTCATTACTAAATTTCACGAAACTTTTGACTGCCTGATCACTTGACATTATCTTGACATACTTTATCTTCAATTCGCCTAAAACACTCAATACATGCAACTTAGAATTGATAATCCCTTCCTTGACATCATGCCACTGAAACACTTTTTCCATCACACGCCCATCATTGCCTCTACAAATTACAATATCCTTGTGCCCTGCCCCTAAGTTCTCCCTCCCCCACCCCAGACGCCCCACCCTCGTGAACCCTCCCCCCCTACAGGCAAATAGGTCCGTAAGACCTATGTCTGGCTGACGTTTGCCACTGGGTTGTCTCACCCTCCCCTCCCTGATTTCCTTTAACTATATACATTGCTCAGAATGCTCACTGGCATAGACATAGACCCAATCATTTTGTTACTACTTTTCCTTTTTCCCTTTTCCCCCCCCGCCGTGATTCATAACTTTTAGCAGTAATTTCCGGGTTTTACACTTTTTATTTTTTATTTTTTTTTTTTAAACAATCAGGCTGCTCCTGATGTATCATTTTCCTTTTTATGCTTATTGCTTAGCAGAGTATACTACTTTTTACTTTTTACGAGGTATATTTTGGACAGGACCAACTTGTGTATCTTGAACCTCCAAAGATCCACGTGTAGGCTTTTGACGACCTCTATTCTCTCTCAAGTAAGAAAGATATTCTTGCGCCATAATTTCAGAATGGAAAACTCTAAAGCTACCCTCAAAGCCGACTTTCAGACGTGCCGGAAATAAAAGATAAGCCTCATAGCCTATATTATGGAACGGAGTAATAAGCTGTCTCATCCGCCACCTTCTTTCCACGGTGGTGTGACAAAAATCGGGGCGGGTGAAAAACTAATTTCCCTTATAAGAGCGTTTAGCTTGTGGTTTTGCCTTATTGATTAGTTCTTCGCGCAGAAGAAAATTACCAACATAGATCAATATCGCCCGTGGCTTGCCCTGCAAGTTCTTTCGTGTCAACGGGAATCGGTGCGCTCTTTGGATCTCATGTTCCCAATCCCATGAGACCAACTCAGGGAATGCACCTTTCAACAAATCAATTACAAATGCTCTAACATCCCCCGCCTCTTTCCCCTCTTCAATTCCAATTAATCTGATATTATTTCGCCTTTGTCTGTTCTCGAAGTCCTCTAACTTCCAGAGCATATCTGCAGTTGTCTTGTCTTTATCATCGCCAGCATCTTTCATTTTAACAAAGTCGTCTTCCAGTTTGCTTGTTCTGACCTCAAGCTCGGATACTCTCCCGACCATGTCCTCGTACATTTTGTTGACCTTTTGCAGAGAGGATTGTATCTTCCTATTTGCACGCCTGGCCCTTCTACTTGATCTGTGACTCTCAGTGCGTGCCTCAGTTTGGATTTGTTTTAGTGTTGTGAACAGAAGTTCAAAATTGGCAGTGCCCCTTCCAGGGTCCCCCTCTGCTCCATGAGAAGTAGATCCCTGAGCCCTTATTTCCGTGTTCACAGATGCCCCAGTGTGAGCTACTCCTTGCTCTGCGATGTTATCCCAGACTAGCTTTTTTACAACTGGTTTCACTTGTCTTCTGCGAGGTACTTTAGATTCATTCCTGTGGGTTGTATTGCCTGCTTTCCCTGTGTATGCAGAGTCATTATCTTTGGACTTTCTGAGTTCCTCTCTTAAACTTTTTTTTAGCTTTGGTCTTGCCACCCTTTGTACTGTCTCATGTGCCACTGAGTCAGTGTCGCTATCCGAAATGGTCGATACATTCCCGAGACCGGATATGTCAGTTTCTGAACCTGAACCTGCTATGGAATCTGAATCACCCAATTCTGACTCTGCACTAGAGGATTCTGCAGTGCTTGTCTCACTTCCATCTAACTCTTCCTCATCTCCTTCATTGTCTGCTTCATCATTTCCAGTAAAAAAGATGTCCTCACCAGGAGATGCCATAGATGGATCTGGGATGTTTTGCACATGTTCGATGTTGCTAACAGTCATGCTTGTATCCACTGACATATTTAAATTTAATTCATCCAATACCTCATGTGCTTGAATTCGTGTCTCTTTCCTCTTATCCTGCACAATTTGTGTTCCTTCATTGTTTCCACAGAGGGCTAAGATCATGCCTTCACTCTCAAAGCTACCCTCTGCCCCAGAGTCTCTATTATAAAATTGGAGTGGAGGCAGCGCTGCTGCGTGGTTATTTCCTACCTTCTTTGTTGTTGACTTGGTTTCAGGTTCGGTTTCAGGTTCCTGGCCTTTTAAGACCACAGGCCCGCCCCCTGCTGCAAACACTGAAGAGGCAGCCACATCCTCTGCTTCTGTAACCTCGCTTCCTGTGGGAGGCGTCGCCAGGTAGGCTGCAAGCTCAGTGTGCAACGCGTCCGTGTCCACGTTAACTTCTTGATCAGCCGACTCGGAGCTCTGAAACTGCACCTGGCCCAGCTTACTTCCACATAAAACTGCCAGCGTGGGAATGAAAGACGCCTGCTGTCCAACCGTTATATCCGACGAAACTGTCACCACCGCTCCAGGCACAGGTAAGAATGACTCCACTATCGTGGTCTGCCGTAAGGCAGGTTCTCTCCCCCACGCCTCCAGCAGCTTTGGGTCTGTGGCTCCCTTGCCAGGACCCCTACCAAATCGGGCGCTTTCCGTTTTAGTTGCTTTTGCCAGCTCCCTTTCTTTCAGTTTGCGTGCTTTTGCTTCCTTCGCCTCTTTCGCAGCCTCCCGCCTCAGCTGAGCTTTGCTCCTCGACTTTACTCTCAGGTTAGCTGCTGAAGATCCAGGACCCTCTTCAGAGCCTTCTTCATCGGAGGGGGGTAAATCCCTGCTTTTGTTGTTCATACGATAGATCTTAGGCGCCATTGCAGCAGAGTAGAAAAGGCGGCCCGCCTGAAATGTCCTTGAGATTAGAGCTGTAAAGGACTCGAAAATATGTTTGCCTTTTCTCAAGCTTCTGTCCTGAGTCAGATCCTTAACAATCGTAGGCCAGTGTATCAAGTTCACAAACATCTCCTCGGGTGCTGCTTCGGGTGGTGCCTCAGTACACAGCGGGATACATACGATAGAGTACCACCTGAGAACTCTAAGCAGTATAAAAGTCTAAACGAGCGTTCTTTCCCACTTCATTGAAACACCATCAGGAGAGAGGTAGAGTGAGGCTTCCCCCTACGGCGCCTCGGCAGCCATCTTGCCCCCTTCCCTCGGCAGCCATCTTGCCCCCTTCAGACCACTCTCAGAACTAATTGCATTTATGAAATGTGAGGTCCCCTAAGATGTCTGCAAATAAAATAAGAAAATGAGAATTAAAAGTGCGCCTGAATGTATAAGTAACTATGGGTGCGGTAAATGTGAAGGCACACGTGTCTCACTGCAATTGTATGGTGGGTGCTTCAAAAACCATGTAAAAAACTTGTGAGTAATATTAAGAATGTGCTACATCCATGAAAAGATGTCTAAAACCTACCATTGCCTGTGGGGTAGGATAAATCAAACACATTTGATTTAGAGCAGTGATAACAATGGCTAGACAATTATGAAAAAAGAGGATTCACAATGGCAGTGCAGGAACAAAAATATGGTTAAATATTCCCAACAATGACAGAGTTCTAAGGTGTATTTTGGCCAGGCATCAGCTGTGAAACAAAAGGTGTGAAAAGTACAAAAAGTGTGAAAAGATATTAAAAAGTGGCAAAACAGGGTCTGTGGGCTCTGTATAAGAACTGAAGGTACCCTGCACTGTACTTACCTTTGCACCAGTAGCCAGTTGTGAGTTCAATAGGCCAACTTTCCTTCCTCAAAGTTGGAGTAGGGTCCGAGCGTCAGCTTGGCATCCATTTTTAAAGGGCGTGTAACACGTACTTAGCATAAATCAATCATGGGTTTGTTAAGCACTCACGGTAGCATAGTACCCGAATAATTTGCAACCCAAGAGCATTGCTGAGCATGGGGGGCATAATAGGTTGGGCCCCATTTGAAGGAAAAGTGATAAAACATTCTAAAATCTTCACACTAGTATGAGAAAAGTGATCCTAAGTGAAAGTCAGAGAGGAATGCATTAAAAACTGTGTGGTAAACAGCATACAAATATGGTAATCAAAAGAACAAAAATGGTCATCAAAAGAGCATATAAATAGCTTGAACAAATGGGGTAGGGTGACTCGAGCGGCATACAGGAAACACTGGGATAAATACATGGAACAGCAGCGGCCATATTGACCATGAATTTAGTCCACTGTTCTCTACTTACCACTTGACTGCCTCATGAATTGACCTACCCAGCGAAGTGCAGGGCTGCCTTGTGTCATGGACAGTCGTCGCTGTCGCGCACAGATCCGGTCGGAAGACAAGGAAGCTAGTCGCTGTAAGATGAAGTGTTGGGTTTACCGGAGATTCAAGATGCCGGTCATTGCTGGCTGCAGAGTGTCAGTGGTACCACGCTCATTAGCAGTTGCGAAGAGCCCATAACCTCAGGATTTCTTCTTTTCTTGAAGAGGAGTGCATACTGATGTGAGCCAAGGGTCCAGGACCTGGGGAGGTGCCCCTTGGAGATCAAGGACTCACTCTAAAAGAAGCCAGCATGGGTCAGGCTGGTCCAGTTGCAGGTCGAGACAGGTCCAGTGCAGGTCATTTGGGCAGTTGCATGAATGCCTGTGGAGCATGTTGTGTGCCTATTGCTCATAACAGGAGGCCAACAAACTGACCCTTGGAGTCACTTACATAGAATGGGATGACGGGAGCTGCTCCAGTCTTCCTTCTCAGACTTCAGACCAGGCCTCAAGCAGCAGGACAGTTTTCTGAGAAACAAGCAGGCTTCAAGCAGCAGGGCAGTCATCCGGGGAACAAGGCAGGCCTCAAGCAGCAGGCCAGTCCACTGGGGAACAATGCAGATCTCAAGCAGCAGGAGACTCCTCTGGGAATAAAACAGGCCTCAAGCAGAAGCTCAGTCATCTAGGGAACAAGGCAGCCTTTCCTCTTGTGCAGTCCACAGGCCCAGGAGTGTACTGAAAAAGGACCAGGAGGCCCAATATTGATACCCTGTGCCAGCCTTTGAGGTGGTAGTATTCCCCATAACACCCCCACATATGGTTCTGGAAAGTTCTTCTCTTTCCCTTCAAGGCTCCGAGAAATATGAGGTGAGAAAGGGATGGTATCAGGTTCCTTTATGTGTACTGAAGGAAAGCCCTTTTAAGTGTAAATGGGACAGGGAACAACTCCACCCCAATCATCCAGGCAGGAAGGCCCATCACGCCTAAATCCAGTCCCCTTTGTCTCGCAGTCTGGTAGGAATACAGAAGCTTAATATCAGGGATGTGGTATTGCACTCGTGTTTCAACTGGTTTCTCTATTTCACAATGTTTTCGTATTTGTCGTTGGTGCAAAGGTCGGTACCCTACTGAGTAATTAGGGTATGCATAAACAAACTTGACATGTGTGCTCTGCGTGCACAGGACCCACTCCTGCACGCAGAGTCCACATGTCAAGTTTGTAGGAATACAGAAGCCCCAGCAGCAGAGTCAGTATCAGTCATGTGACCCAGGATTGCAACTTAACATCCAACTTTAACATTACAGAGATATTTAATTTATAATTCCTTGGAGTCCAAACAGCACATCTCTATCTGCTCCTAATACAATTATACCACTTAGTAAATGCAATAAGATAACCCCATGTTAGTCAAAGGGAGAGATAGGCCTTACAATATTGAAAAACAACTGTAAGGGTTTTTTATTGCGAGGGCATGTAAAACTCAAACCCACATGCCCTACTTTTTAGATACCGGGCACCCTGCCTTATGAGCTTTTAGAGCCTACCTTAGGGGTAACTTATATGTATTAAAAAGAAAGGTTTAAGCCTGACAATAGATGTATTTTTCCAGGTTGAAATGGCAGTTTAAACCCGCACTTTAGGCTGCAGTGGCAGACCTGAGGTATGCTTTAAAAGACTACTTTAGTGTGTGGCAAAAGTAGCGCAGCAGGCTCACAGTAACATTTACTTTACAGGTCCTGGGCACATCTAGTACCATTTACTTGGGACTTACAAATAGATTAAATGGGCTAATTAGGTGTAAGCTAATTTTATCATGTTTTTAGGGAGCAAGCACAAGCACTTTGGCACTGGTTAGCAGTGGTAAAACAAGTAGAGCGCTAAAGCCAACAAAGACAAATTCAGAAACAGTAGGGTTGAAGGCAAAATGTTTGGGGGAATACTATGCCAGGGATGTTAAATCTAACAACCACCATTCATTATGGGGATCTGATTGCTATTCTATATATTGCAGCTTCCATATTTGCAGTGTTGTTTCAAGAACTGCATCAGAAAATGTGTTATTTCATTCTCACCCCAATATAATCACTTTTTTCATTCTAGTGTAGAGTTTTTAATGTGTGTTGCCTCTTTCCTAAATCTGGAGTCAATTCTGTATGGCTGCCATGACCAACAATGCCATAATATTGCAATCAGGAAATATGCTAAGTGAGTGTCACAAAGCCCTCTAAAAAACTGAACGCCAAGTTGACTCTCGTCCTTCTCCAACTTTGAGGACGGAAAGCTGGTAAATTTGATTCAAAGCAGGCTGCTGGTGCAAGTTCCTTTACACCATACGAGAGGAAAGTGCATTACAGGGAAGCTTACATTGTGATACTTAGCCAACAGACCGTGGTGACACTTTTTAATGCCTTTTCACACTTTTTGTTTGCAGTTGATGTCTGGCCAAAGTACACATTTGAACACTGCCATTGTTGGGCATATTTAACAATTTTTATTTAACTTTACTATGTTTTTGGTTCTGCACTGCCATTGTGAATCCTCTTTTTTTATTCAGTTCTACCCATTTTGATCATGTTTCTAAATCATATTTGGTCCATTTCTCTCGCCACTTTGGAATGGCATATTTTTTATCATTTTTTTATGAATTGAGCGCATTGTTATAATATTTGCACATTTTCAACACAGGTTTAAAGCACCATACCATACAATAGCGGTGAGACAAGTGTGCCTTCAGGCTTGCAGTTCTCGCTAGCTCACCCTTCGTTACTTACATATGTATATGTACTTTACATTCTCAGCTTTCCGATCATTTAGGGACATTTTAGTGATCCTCATATTTCACAAGGATGTTCCCTACTACTTAGGGGCATATTATCAAGAACGGCGTTAAAATGATCGCAGGAAACTGCAGCTAAAATGGCGATAATGGGCTTGATAATATGCTGTAGAGAATTCCAATAGAAGCCCATGTTAACACCAGAACATGAGCTTCTATTGGAAGTCTCAAGGGCATATTATCAAGTCCATTATCGCTGCTTTAGCGGCAGTTTCCTGCCGCTAAAGCGGCGATAATTTTTAACGCTTTTCCTTGATAATATACCCCTTAGCTCCGTAGAGAGCGAAACATCAGCACAGTTCCACAACTTTTCTATATTTTACTTACCATTAGAATGAATTCTACAGCTCAAGGATATGTTCTTCTAATTGTTTTATTAGATGGGAGTTGACATACATTTGTCTCACACATGATTATTAACATGGCCTTTTCTCTGTACCCCTACTAATGTATGTTATTCTGTAAATTTAGCAAGTATATGAAAAATCTATATTTTGGCATGCCTTTTTTCATTCATTGTTTTCCTTTACTTTGTTACCCATGATTGGTTTTGTTTTTCCGTTGCAATTGATTTGTGTATTTGCTTTAATACATCTTAGCACATGATTGCGTTTAATTCTTATGATTCTATTCAAAGAGCTATAGATCGCAGACCCCTAAATATCTGATCTAAGTATACTCTGTTTTATGAATGCCTAACTTAAATGTCATGGACTTCAGTTGCTTCTGTTACCCAAGCTCACATCGGAATATTGGGTTGCCATTGCTTTGTAAGACCTTTTGCAGCAGAGACACTGTTCATTGTATGTTAACCCCTTCGACGTT
Source organism: Lissotriton vulgaris (assembly GCF_964263255.1). Taxonomy (NCBI): domain Eukaryota; kingdom Metazoa; phylum Chordata; class Amphibia; order Caudata; family Salamandridae; genus Lissotriton; species Lissotriton vulgaris. The sequence goes on along the minus strand of NC_141685.1, from coordinate 482,735,482 downwards.
CATGACGAGCTCAGCTCGTCATGAGTTACGCCTGTCGTACGCTCATGACGAGCTGAGCTCGTCATGAACCCCGGGTTTTTTAAAACTTCAGCGCACAGCGGGAAAACGGCCTACGCGCATGGTGTTAAAAGCACCACCCTAACTATGGCAGCCCCTGTACGTACTTGATTGCTGTTTGGTGCTACCAGGAAAAGCCTGGTGGCCTCAAGGAAGAAATAATACAAATGGATCCAGGCACTAAGAGAAAACTCTCAGGAACATTTGTATTTTGTTTCTCTGCTTTCGGGATTTGTTTTTTGAAAAATAGAAAAGTTTGCTGAGCAGAGCAAAATAACACAGCACCCCTGCTTGGGTAAGTTTTTTTGCCTTCTGTGCAGTCATCACATTGTTAAATGCAGTGAAGAAAATATATCCCTGCCATGCAGAGGGCGATCTCATGATATGGCAGGTGGTCTGCAAAGGGAGTGGTCTCTTACCACCAAATCTGGTACTCCAAACTATAACTCGGCACACAAAAGCAACACTAGCGTTGAACTGTCCAACACAATCATTTTGTTTAATCCAATTGAAAAATGTAAGCTATGTTCTACAAATTTTAGCATCATATATTGGGTTAAGAAGGTGCTACAAGAACATCACCAACACAGTGGATTTTAGACACGTCTTCATTGTAATTATGTATGCTTTTATTAGAGGACAGGTAAGCTTTTTTCACACTTATATTGGTATTTCTGAAAAAAATACTGATTAAGTGTTAGTTAAACCATTAATTAAGTTAATTGTGTAGCACTCTATTAATATGCAATGACACCCCAAACCAAGAAGACAAGTAGGAGCATAGTATTAAAAGGATAACAGGTTCACAGAAGGGTATCAAGCAGAATGCTATCAGGATTCACTCAGCGGGACACCAACACTAGTACCCAAACGTCAAAGGCAAAAGCTCAACACAAAGAGATATAAGGATTCAATGCAGCATAGTGAAGGTGGACCACTGGAGGTAAAGGTATAAAATAAATGAGAGTTTTGCAAGTAAAAGAGGTCAAGAAGAACACAAAAGACATCTGTTTCTGTGGCATTATAAGTAGATTGCCCAGCAATTGTGCTTTGCAAGGACCCACACTCAGTAGAGTTTGTTAGCTACCTTTTGCATCCTACACTTTTGTTTTATTTCTGACAGGGCAGTTGCTTACAGTATCTAGATGTATTATTTAAACTGTTTTTACTCCCATTCAAGTTTTTCTCTCTATGCTCATAATGTGCTAAGAGATGTTTTGCCTCATGTGTTATCAAGACCTACTATTTCCTAACCTCGTTAACTTACTGTACTACTCTGAGAAATGCTGTTTAATGGAAACTATCCTAGTTGAAAACTGTTTTTTCTCTCTCTGTTTGCACTAAAACATTCTCAAAGGAGGTTAAACCCAAAACTCCTAAATCCTGTCTCATATACTGTTGTATGCATCCCTGCTCAAATATCCCAAATGAGTGAGTGGATGGCACCTGGGTAAATTAGTACCCACGCCAAATTTCTTGGATATACTTGTTGGGTCCTCACCCACAGTCAGTCAGTCAGTCAAAATTTCTTTATTCGATTAATTAAAATCATAAAAGAAGAACGAGCAATACATGGTAACATTTCATCATGACAATTTATAGACAACCCTAAAAACACATTATACAAGAATAAAATTGTACCATAATCTTAAAAAATGTAAAAATCAATAAAATATAGAAGGTAATAGTTAATCAGGGACAGAGTGCCGAGTGCTAAAACGATGCTTATTTATACGTGCACCAGCAACCAAAAAACTAGCAACATGAAATGCCACTTTTAAATTGGGTAAAAGTTGCAGGAATAGCATAGCTGGTTTTACCTGTGTAAAACCCATATTGCACAGTATAGGCAGCAAGAATTTTTTTCTACTCTCTTTGTAGTGACCACAGAACAGGATAAAGTGCGTCGCGTCTTGAATAGAAAAATGGTCACAATCACAAGGATCAGCATTTTCAGGTCTAGACCACTTTTTAAAGTTGCCCAAAATAAAAGGAATTAAATCAAGGCGAAATCTTGTTAGGAGGAAACGATGGTATGGTTTGTGTACCGCAAAAAGATATGGTTCCATACCTAAAACAGTTATTATCGTACAATGTTTCCTAACCGTGTGTTTGTTCAACTCTGTGGCTTCCCTCTCCAGGACATAGCGCTCAGTCAAAAGTTTTTTGACTATCTTTACGTCTTCTAGATTTATCAAATGTGGAGAGGAAAAAAGTTCAGATCGGCCAACTAGAGTTAACTGCATCTTGACATATTTTAACCAAGGGATGTTATAAACATTGTCCAGGGCTAAACAATCTTTAAAAATATGATGGTTTAGAGTGAGCTCCTGATTGAGCCACACTTTCAACCAACCAATGACTGGGGCTGCCTTCAAAATATCGGTAATGTAGCCCAGGCCGAGCTCTGTGTGTGTTATGTATGTAGAAATTGACTGGGGGACAGAAAGCAGGGTTCTCAGGAATTTATTTTCTACTTTCTGAATTTTATCATAGTCATGATTAGTGTAACCCCAGATAACAGAGCCGTATTGGGCAACCGATAAACATTTGGATTTATAGACCTTTAAAATGCTTTCCATGGGGCGAGCACCAAGCTTTTTAGCAAAACCGAGCAACCCAGCAGCCGCTCTTGCTACTGCGTTGCTTTTGGCCAGAAGCTGGGGGCCCCACTTGCCTTTTTCGTCAAAGATCACGCCTAGGTAGGGAAAAGATGGGACTCTCCTGACCTCCTTCCCTGAACAAAAGAAAGTTTTAGTCTTTCTTTTCCTGCCTGCCTGTGCTAAGAGATGTTTTGCCTCATGTGTTATCAAGACCTACTATTTCCTAACCTCGTTAACTTACTGTACTACTCTGAGAAATGCTGTTTAATGGAAACTATCCTCTGTTGAAAACTGGTTTTTCTCTCTCTGTTTGCACTAAAACATTTTCAAAGGAGGTTAAACCCAAAACTCCTAAATCCTGTCTCATATACTGTTGTATGCATCCCTGCTCAAATATCCCAAATGAGTGAGTGGATGGCACCTGGGTAAATTAGTACCCACGCCAAATTTCTTGGATATACTTATTGGGTCCTTACCCACAGGTACCGATGTAGATTGAAATTGTCCAGGATTGGTGAAATCAGAAGATTGAACTATGGTGTCTAGGAGTTGGCCATTCGCAATCATGGAAGCTGGCGGTCAATAATTAAGCAAACCATTAAACGAGTGATGGTTAGTGAGTTCAATTTTGAAAGATAATGCTTCAAGTTCCTTGGAATTGCTATGACTTATAAAGACGCTTTTAGTGTACTTCAGTATATGACGGCGAGACTGCCTTCTCTTTTATCTGAATGAGGCGGCGGCAAGGCTCAGCCGCAAGGTCCATATGCACCTGCACATTCCCCCCCCCCCACTTTATACAGCTCCATTGATCCCGGTAGCCAGGAGGATCAAATCCAATGCCCTCACCCAGCTTTTCGTGCCATCCAGGGTAAGGGCCTCGGCTACCTCAGCCTTAACCTTAGGCTGTACCACCAGGAGTGGACATTAAGATTTAAACATCAACGTTACCTTAATATCCCTCGCTTTTCTAAAATAAGACAGGAGGGCAGGTCATTTTATGGTTAGGACCGCCAGACTTTGGAATGTCATACCTCACCACTTACGCAGGCCGAACTCAGAGCAGGATTTCAGAAAGGCGCTGAATACCTGGCTCACTAAGCAAGGGGAATAGCTGCTCGAGCCCTCCATCTCTTTAGTCTGCTTTTTTAGTCCTGGGACACCTCGCTGGAGGTAGCAGTGTACTTTATAAATGTTCCTTAATTGATCGATTGATTGAAAGATCTTGTCTAAAGAGAGAGAAACCTGCTGGAACTGCAGTATACAGTTTTGTGCCAGAGCCCGCATCCACCCAAGACTCCATGATGAAAATGTTATGTCTATAGATTGTGTATGAAGAAAATCTGCAAACTCTAGCGCATGCTTGATAAGAGAATGCACATTAATCAGGGTACAGCAGAAGAGCTCTGTTGGGTGTGGTAACTACAGAGGGATAACAGCCTTGGGAATGGGCACTCTAAATTTTAGACCTGAAAACATGAGCCTACAATTTGAACATGAGAGCGAGCATCTCAAAGCTATTGGCAGGGCAAAGAGTGGGGCCAGGACAGTGATTACCTGAAGAGTTCATGCTGAGAACCTGATCTCTGGAGTACTGAATAGGAGCTCTGGGCTGTGAGCGGAAGCCGGCATAGTGGCTAGCGCTGTGCACAGTCAGAGCGTGGATTCGGCAATCTCAGTGAATGCAATGTTGAGGTACAAAGTAACAACATCCGTATAATAATGAAAATGTTGGTAAATATATCAATGTTACATGTGCACCTACTCACAAACTCATAACATTGCTGTTGGATTAATCCAAGATGAGCTCCCCATCAACTCCAAGCTCAAGATACGTGGTCAGACAGGCCCTGAGATCCAAACCCAAGCCTATCGATTGACAGGTCACAGTTGGGATCAGACTTAGCCCAAAGACAAACACGCACTCAGGAAAAAGCCTGATCAATATCACAGATAGGTAGTCACACCACAAAAAGGACCGAAGAGTTTAGCCCCAAAGAAAACACCTTTGGCCAAAGGCGTACATTTCCAAAATACCAGAAAGTTACATGCCACATGTAGTTAGGAACACTCACCCAATCAAGACACAACATGTACACTGCTAGGGGTGATAACACACTCACCACACCGGACATCTGAACACAAACACACTGGCACACACTAGCTCTCCCTGAGGTTGAGAGCCAACTGTGGTCCCCATTTCAGATGGTTGTACTTGTTATTTGTGACTATGAGGCTTTTCAAAGAATGTTGAAGTGTTTTATTGTACCCAGTGGTGGCTGGCACGGATCAGGGGTGGCACCGGGGGTGTAAATAAAATCAAGATACATTATCGCCATGTCTCTCCTCTGTTCTCTCTCGTGTCGGGCCAGAAACAGGAAGCCAATCACAATGTTGCAGTGCAGCATTGTAATTAGTCTGAGTGCCATGGTTTGGCACTCAGCCAGGGAATGGTAGCCTGGGCATATTCTCCACCCAGGCTGTATGCAGCCTGGGTGGACAATATAAAACGTTTGCATGACTGTTTCGCTGGCCTGAGACAGCCGACCAAACATTCCTGCCTGCTTAAGGAATGTGTCCAGGACTCCTCCCTCTGCTCTGAAAGCAGATCAGCCCGCCCCACAAAGCTGCTGCACCAGGAAAAAAGAAAATGATAATACCGTCGCGTTATTAGCATTTTATTTGTCCTTGTGTTACACTGCAAACGGCAGCGGGGTAACGCTTCTCTGCCTTAGCAGAGGAGTCGCCACTGTTGTACCTACAAAATGTATATACGTGCAGCAAAAACGTCTATTCTCTGAGACTGTCTTCAGACGCGCCTCTGTCGATACTCTCCCAACCCCTGTGTTTGATTACACTAACTTGTTCCTCTGTTAAAAAAGGTAAATTCATAACTGAACAGCTTTCTTTAAACCAAAGACTTAGATAGAGTTTTCTAATCCTCTATTGCTTCCAGCATGTGCTAATCATATTGCTGAATATTTCAAAGGTATTTTTATCTTCATTATGTACCCTTGCTTTTGCCTGCGAATGTAGTAATTTGGTGGTGGCAAATTATCTAATGATAATGGCCTCCTGAATATTCCACATTATTTTATTGATTTAATGTATTTGTGCAAGGAACCAGGCACAAGGATATCAAGTAGATGCACAAAAGATGCTGCATTGTAGTTACGATAGGGTAAAGGTACCTTCAAGGGATTTTGTTGGTATTGTTTATAACTTAAAGCAAATAACGCAAATCTTGAGACTCAAAGTAATTTCGGTCAATCGTGCACATATGCAACAGTGATTACTTATTCAAATTCAAACAGTCACACTTGGTGATCTAAGCATAAAGAGCAAAAGCAGAATGGGTGTATATGAAATATTTGTATTTAATATGTTTCAAGAGATTAAAAAAGGGTACACAATCAGTGTCAACAATGTTACAAGAAGGACATATTAAAATGATGAATTGAACACTTCTTTAGAACAATTGTCTAAGCTTTTCTCCCTATTCGCAATTAATATATTGAATTTAACATAGAAAAATATATTTTTGGGCAGCCTTTTTACAACAATTCGCTCCCTTGATTAATACAGCAATAAACGGGGAGGAATCAGGAATACCGTCAATATATGAATTATCCCTTGGTCACAAAGCTAGAGGACTATTCTTAAGGCAAAAAAATTTAAAACTGTCATTGGGGCATGGAAAGTATGGTAAAAAATTTGCAAACATATTCAAATTCCCAAACTAACCCGGTACATCCCACTTTGGCACTCATCTCTGCTTCCTCAGAATGTGAACAATATGATTACATCGAGCTGGGAAAGATTGGGAATTATTTCCCTTTTTGACCTCCTTGGTACAGATATGAAGGCTAATTTTGTCACCCTTCAGAATAAATTTAATATACCCGCCACATATTATTTAAAGTACTATCAGGTAAGAACTATTATAAATCCCAAGCTGTCAGGTATAAATTGGAGTAGAATACCCCTTATTGAAGATAACATGAGGCCTTCCACCAGAATTGGCTCAATTTATACTTCCCTACACCAAAAATCACCCGATGATATAGAACACACAGAAATATCATGGACAAATAGGCTTGATAATCCAGACATAGATATTGACAAGGTTTTGGTAATGATGTCACAACTATTACTCTCTACCAATCTAAAAGCACAACTTATAAAACAATATTCAATCTTTATTATACCCCAGCAAAACTGTACTCATGGGGTAAAAGTAGCAATGATCACTGCCCCAGGTGTAACTATGGATCCGCCACACTTCTACATATGTTCTACGAGTGCAATAGGCTGATGTTATATAGAAAAGTGATATGGGAATTTTGGGAGGAGGCTTTTGGTCGAGCCTTGCCCGAGTCACAGACTATCTGCTTGCTTGGATATGATGGCACATTAAATTTGAACCCCAGTGAAGAAGCTATTCTTTTCATTGGAGCTGCTGTATATCGAATTATATTGGCCGCACGGAGGAAGGATAGTGACTCCCCGAGCTTCCAAATGTGGCTTGCACGCTTTCTGGGTGTTTACAATTATGAAATAGCAATCTATGCCACCAGGGGTTTGAAATCTAAGAGACGAGGCGAAAAAATCTGGTCCCCTATCACAGCTTGGGCAGCTGCGGCTAATTCTTAATATTAATTCTAAATAAATGTCTAAAATACTATTTAGTCACAATGAACATACAACAGTATATGAAGCTTTAGACAATTTTGTATTTTCTGGCTTTTGCATTTATTATCATGTTCCTTTTTTTTCTTCTTTTCTTTGATTGTTGTCCCTCTCTCTTATGAAGTTTCTATGATCCTGTTTCGGGTGTATTTGAAAAGCTTATTGTTTGTTGTATTGGAGTTGTTAATAAAAAAAATACAAAAAAAATAAAAAAAGAATTTAACAGAGAAAAAGCGTGAGTCTGTTGCATGACCAGAACCGGAGCATCTCCTCTACTGCATTGATCGGCTCCAATGCATCGACTTCGGAAGCACCATCACAACGATGACGAATCCCCGCATCGAAGCTACTCGCACATCGGAGCCGATGCATCGTTGCGTAGCAAATTCAGGACAGGCGCATCCACACCATTATGTGGATTGACACAGGTGCATCTATTCAACTGCACCTACTTCTTCAACGTCTATGTAGACAGGATCAAGGCACTCTTGTTCAGTGGACCTCCCTGGGTTCCTGTATCTGACCTGCGCTCCATCTCTGTCAACGTGAATTTTTGACTTTGTCCCGGGCCAGTGGACCAGATATCCCAAGTAAGTGAGTATTGCTTTTAGGTGTTATTTTACAGTGCATTCTTTATAAATTCATAGCTCAAGTTTTACCTATTAGATTTTTGTCATTCTGGTCTTGTTTTATTTATTAAATCAATCTCTATTTTTCTAACGTGGTGTGGAACCTTATGGTGTAGTGTTGTCACTGTTTTACTGTTTGAAGTGTTCCCCAAATACTTTACATATTGCCTCTAAGTTAAGCCTTACTGCTATGTGCCTAGCCACCAGAGGATGAGCATAGGTTAATTCAGGGTTTTCCTGCTTCTTACCCCAACTTGAATTGTGGTTGCTGTCGGACTAGGGGTCATTTTTTTTATTTTAGGTCACATACACAGCTTTCTTCTTACTTATACTTTGGAAATTGGTTTTCGTGTTCATTTGGGAAAGTGCAGATGAGGAGAAAGTGAGCACATTGGCGAGTACCTGCCCACTAATCCCCGGATGTTGCTTAGGCGAGGCACTTCCCAAACACATCAAATTGTTGGTGTTTGAACACTGTAAGTACCACCCTGGCAGGTTGGACCTGCGTTAACTTTTCTAAAGATACACATCAAAGTGATTTCCTCCTGCCTGAAAACCACACGTCCTGAGCTCCAGGTGAAGATCAAGAACTTTTTGGGCTCTTTGCACCCACAAACAGACTCCTCATGTCCCCGATGGTCATCCATGATGCCCGCAGACGTGAATCTTCAGCGAAGACCTGCTCTTTGCACCCACTGTGAGATCAGGCACTAGTGGTGCCAATCCACATCGATCACTAACACAAAGCTCCAGCGATGAAAGAATCTTTGCACAACCCCGACCTGTTCCTCATGCAGATATTGGTTTCCATGCACCGACCGACAAAACTAAGATCTGCTGCAGCTACCGGCATGAATTTGGACTCAGATTTAATCTTCAGCAGGACAAACTTGGTCCCTGTGACGTGACCTGTGCTCCATCGTGGTTGGCCTGAAGTGGTCGCTTCATCCAGCGTAACTATGTAACCACAATTTATGCTTTTTAGTGGTATTTTCAATAGAAACTCAAAAAATTCATAACTGCGGTTCTACTGATTAGATTTTGGTTGCTTTGGTATCATTTTATTTATTAAAATAAACTCTGTCTAAATGTATTTGGAATTGTCATTGTGCTGTGTAGTTACTTAATACTTTCCACATTGCCTCTATGCTAAGCCTGACTGCTTTTGTGGCAAACTACAACATGGTTAAGCAGAGGTTTACTTACTGCCATTTGTAGTTCACCCTAACAAGGACTGTGTTTATTATTTTAGTGGGGCTTTCATCCCTCCCAACTAATAACCTAATGTCTTACTCTAGGCATATGAATAATAATTAAGAAGATGCAGTATTGTTATCCATGTGTAAGTTTATGAATCATTTTGAAAATAGGTTTGGATTGAACATCAGTGTACAACCTTGTAGTAGCCTTTTTTATACTTTATTATTTTCACTGAGATTTGAGATTTGTCTTCAACTTGGCACGTGGTCCTTCCAATACGTATGTTAAGGCGGACCATCTCTTCCAATCAAGATGCTTTTGAGAAAATAGTTCTCACTGTCCCTTTTACTCTTCACTGTCAACAGACAGACACTGTAAAAAAGTTCAACTGAAAGCAGGAAAAATGGCAGAAAATAGACAACAAAGGTGCAGCATCATAGGCCTTGACGTGGATTGAGTTAATGCAAAGAAATACACAGCTCCTGGTCTTCTCCGTACTTGCAGGCACTGCACTCTTTCTCCAGTCCCATACAGCCAAATTCATATACACACATATATAAACAGATATATACACAAATACATACTTTAGCTCTCATTCTCTTAATATCTGTCTCTAGCTCAAGTTATTTTTCTCTGTAACGAACATAAAAAAATGGTGATGTGTATATTCTGGGACACTATGAAAGCAGCAAGTGTGTTTTACAGGGTATAGTGGAAACTAATAATGTGTGCACACAAAGGAATTCTGGTAACTGGGAATTTATGAATAGTGGGACATTGTATAGATTGGTACTGTTTACTAATGAGTCACATAGGTGCACGTATAAGGACATACAAAACATTGCAACCTGGTCATTGGTGATTCCTAAATGTTTGCCACTTAACCTTATGTGTCAGGGATATGATGTTTTTATCACTGCTTCTGAACAATTGTGTTGCAATAATTATTGTGTCTTTCGATAGTCTGTCTTATGTTTGGTCCTAAAGAAGGTGATGTGAACCAATCGATCCACTGAAATACCACATCCACACTGGTTTTGTTCCATTACTGTTTTAGGTTGCACAAAATACTGGTTAAGAAACATTTAACAAATTTGATGTTGATAAGTAGGATGATCAAATGTTATGTTTTTTTTTAATTTAAGTACATTTTCATGTAGAACAGATTATTAATAAATGTATATTTTTGGCATACGGGTCATATGGTGGTTTGTAACACAAATCTATTTAGAGTGATATCAGATCTTTGAGATTGTAAATCACTTTTTCTGTACTACTTCATGGTCCTATATAAGTCCTAAGGGGAATCTCTGTGTTGAGAGACCTAATAGAGCCTGTCCTCTTTGGTGTAGAAGAGTGACCCTCTCATTTTGCATTTTAGATATTATCAGTGTGAGTTTTTGGATCATTGTGGAATGTCAATGTGTGTGGACAGGAGCAGTTTTAAAGTGACCAGTCCACAACATGGAGCTGGGAAATGTGTGCCCAATAGGGCATATTTTAAACTGAGAAAAAGTGCTAAGCGGGGTATGTGGTGGCCAGCTGAATAAACTTAATTTTTCTTCAATATTTTTTTATAATTAAATAAGTATTTATTCTCAATAATTAGACTTGTCATTTTTAGTATGCATTATATGACTAATTATGTTTTACCGTAGCCAGCGTTGACCTCCCTATCTCCACTACAGAGACCACAATGTGCAAGGGCGCACCCATAGGCACTCTAAAAACATTAACGTATGTATAAATTTAAGTGGCAGGTAGATTCAGCTAATGAAAGTGAAATTGTTTACATACCATTAGAGCTCTAATTGCATATATTTTTTTTCATTTAAGTCTCAGCTTTGCAGATCTTGACATTTCATCACAGCACATCTGCATTTTCGTTCTTAATCACCTACTAAAACTCTCAGAGTTTACAGAAGCATATTCTGCGTATTATTTGTGAGGAAAAAACTTGACATGCCTCATCTGCTGAAAAATGTGAAGAATTTTCATATAGCACTGTAAGTAATTAGGTTAATGGTCGAGGGGGGGATGAAACCCTTCTCAAGCAACAACCACAATTACTCTCAAGGTGAAGACGCAAACAAATCTTAAATTAACATGTACTCAGCCCTCGGGTAGGTTAGCACACGCTTAACTCACAGGCAATGTATTTGTGAAACACTTCAAACAGTAACACAGTGAAACCACGCCACAAAAGGACCACCACACCAGTTAAAAAATATAGAGTATGTTTTAATAATTAAACAAGACCAAAATGACACAAATGTAATGAGTAGAACCAGAGATATTCAATATTAAAGGTTTTAGTCGGTATAGTGTCAAAAAGTCCAAAGCACCACTTGTGACTATTGGGTCGTGCGAGACCCGGAGAAAGTCACAAATTCAGAACAACTGCTATGGAGCGCGAGTTGGCTGCAGGGACCAGGTTAGTCCTGCTGGAAAGTTACCATCTCAGTTAAGCACAAAGACTTTCATTTGCAGTGCAGGTGGCCGCAAGAAGCAGAGAAGCTGTGAACGGTCACTGATGTAGCACGTAGAGGAGGCCTGGCATCGCAGATGGGCCTTACTGTAACACAAAGATCCTGATTTTGCGACAAGTGGTTGTGCTGGTACTTTGCAATGGCGCTTCCCATGAGTAGTGAAGCTGCAGCGTGAAGGGTCAGGCTGAGAGAGTGGCAAGGTTTTGGCACCAACAGGCCTGTTTGCGGTTGTAAAAAGTCCCAGAAATTCAATGCAGCCTATCTGAGTCCACATTAAGGGTCCAGGAACCTAGAGGCACCAGTTGGGACTCAGGGGCTTCCTCCAACTGGATCCGGGGCTGGTTCAGGTGGTTGTGAGTCTGTTATGTCGTTGTGACTCTGACTAGGAGGCCAGTAGACTAGCCCTTGCAGTCACTCTGGGAGTCCTGGGCTCGGGTGCAAGTCCAATCCCTATGACTTAGGCTTGAGGGCAGCAGGACAGAAATTCAGCAAGGCAGTAGTCGGCAGGGCAACATTCCAGCATAGTGAGAGGTATTTTAGCAGCAAAGCAGTCCTTCTTCTTGGCAGGGTATCCACAGGTCCAGAAGTGTACTGAAGAGTTGGTGTCTGAAGTCCAGAATGTATAGCCAGTTGTGCCTTTGAAGTGGGAGAGAAGCTTCTAGAAATTCCCTTTCAAGTCCCCGTGCATCCTGCCTGCCCTGTTCTGGCTCCAGACTATATAAAGGTGGTACACAGCAGATTGTTTGGAGGCAGGACACAGTTTATTCAAATGTAAGTAGGGCTGTGCCCAGCTCCTCTCTCTCATCCTGCCAGTGGTAGCCCATCCAGGCACATCCAAGCTCCCTATTGTGATTGTGTGTGGCTGTCTAGGAGGGATATACAAAGTCTAGCTGTCAGCTATGCTGAGTCACGTGGCCTAGAGACAGGCTACAGGCACTAAACGGCTAAGGCAGAAAATGCCAGCTTTCTAAAAGTGGCATTACTAAAATGGAACTTAAACTCTGGCCACCATAAGTTAGGATTTTCATTGCAATTTCAAAGACAACAAACATGAACTGGTTACCTGCTCCCATTTGGAAATTTCAGCTTATTAAATGTAATAAGGTAACTCCAATGTTATTGTATGGGAGAGCAGGCTTTGCAGTAGTTTTTCACAGCAAGGACATGTAGAACTTAAAAATACATGTCCAGCTTTTTAAATACTCTGCACCCTGCCCTCTGGGCTGTCTAAGGCCTACCATAGGTGTGACTTATATTTATTAAAATGAAAGATTTGGGCCTGACAAAAGGAGTAATGTGCCAGGTCAGAAAAGCAGTTTAAAAGTGAGCACACAGGGTGCAATGGCAGGCCCGAGAAATGTTTAAAGGGCTACCCAAGTAGGTGGTAGAATAAGGTCTGCAGGTCCACTAGTAGCATTTAATTTACAGGCCCATGGCACAAGTAGTTTTGCTTTACTAGTTGCTTACAAGTACATTAAATATGCCAATGGATATAAGCCAATTTTACCATGTTTTAAAGAGAGAGCACAAGCACTTTAGCACTGGTTAGGAGTGGTAAACTGCACAGAGTCCTAAGGCCAACACAAGCTTGGGTATAACTGGAGGTCCAACAAGCACTATTGCATTTCTAATAGTATTTGTGTCAACATAATAAGAACCCATTAATTCAATTTCTACCAGGTTTCTCATAAAACACATTTGATCAAAGCTCCATGCTTATCAGTGTTGTAGTCATGTATCAGATGGTGGAGGATTGCAAGGTAGCAGAGCTAGGCAGCCCCTTCCTGCAGAATCATGTTAGTGTGAGAGAGTTCTGGGTGTAATTACAGCTGTGTATTACCAGAAACAAAGTCATACTGCAAGCATGTAGTAACATGCTGAACTGTGAGGAACTGAACTGCGATGAGCTAGTATTGGACTGAAGTAGATGTTTAACATTCTGTTGAAGATGTTCAGGGTTCACAAATTTGCGACTCACAAAGCAGAAGTGTGTGATATAATGTTCAGTGCATTTTGTTTCTGCTGTAGAATGGTATAGTAAGATGGTTATAGGGAGTCACAATGTAAGTATGTCTAATATACGTAATATTTAGGTAAGTATTATTGCAACTACAGTAAACAACAGTTAACTATGACATATCAATTTAAATTAAGCAAAAGTTAAACTTATGCTTGATTTGATTTGATTTAGGATTCATATAGCACCTGAATCACCCCCCAAGGGGTATCTCCGCGCTCGCGAACTGTTTAGTCGGTCAGAAACAGGGGTATGAGTTAAAACAGTATAGTCTTCATAAGCCTACAGAACTGCAGGTGATCAGAGTATTCCCTCAAATGGATACGAAGTTGGTTCCACAAGGTAGGGGCTGAATGGAAGAAGGCTTACCTGCCTCGCCAAGCTTTTTTGCAGTGTGGGACCACAAGTAGGGTTTTGGTCCTTGAGCGTGGTGTCCTGGGAGGCTGATATTTCTTAAATGCCTCTGCCAGATAACTGGGGCCTTTGCCGTTTAGGGCTTTATGCACAATGCAGCAGATCCTAAAGCGGATTCATAACCGCACTGGCAGCCAATGCAGTCTCTGCATGAGGGGAAGGGAAGGGGAAAGCGCAGGAGTATTGGAGACCAGTCGGGCTGCGGTTTTTTGGACCACTTGCAATTTGTTCAAAGATGCTTCACTGGCTGAGATCAGCAATGCATTGCAGTAGTCTAATTGACTTAGTAATAGTGCCTGAATCACGGTTTTCCGAATGGACAAGGGGAAAAGGGAAATACTCTTCGCAAAAGACCTAGAGCATGGAAGCAGGCGCCAATGGTGGTAGAAGCCTGACCCCTACATTTTTTACCAGTCTTGGGTTCCAGTGCAGGTCCCAATTCCGTTGGCTACTAGCTCGCAGGCCATCTCAAAGAAGCATCACCAAACAGGACAATTTCAGTTTTTCCCGCGTTTTAGCTGGAGAAAATTTGGCCTCATCCAGCTGGCAATCGCTTTCATACCTTCTGAAAAGATGGACTGAGCATTAGTGTTATGTTTATCAAAGGATGGCAGAAGCTGGGTATCATCAGCATGGGAGATAGGTATAAAACCTAGCTTCCTAAGCAAACCTGCCAAAGGAGCAATATAGATGTTAAATAAAGTGGGACTGAGACAGGATCCCTGGGGTACTCCTTTGGTCAGTTCCGTGGTCGCAGAACGAAAGGGACCTAGATTGATAGTCTGGGTGCTGTGCGTGAGGAAACTCAGCATCCATTGTAAGGCCAATCCTTGTATCCCAATCTCACTGAGTCTCCTAAGCAGAATTTGGTGTGAGACAGTGTCAAAGGCTGCCGACAAGTCAAGCAGCACAAGTAGAACTGCCTGTATGTTGTCCAAAGCCTGTTGAGAAATATGATTAAAGCCTCTAAATAATACAGTGATCTGTGCAACTGTATAACTATTCTCTGTTAAGGGAACCAACATATACAATAGCTCACTCTCTAAGATAAAGAAGTCCTAGTATCGAGACGGAGGAAAGGCTCACTGTTGTTTATTGTGTGCTGGGACAACTTGTGGTTTACAATTGTCATCCAAGTTTTCTGGTCAACAAATGTCACCCTAGTTGAATCGAGCTGTGGGGCCTCCACTGAAGGCTCAAACTGAATGAAACGTATGTCATTTGAAACAATCATCCTCTATCGAAGCGGAAACATGTAGAAGATTTCTATAACCTTCACAGGATTTCGAATAATGATCATGCAATATTTAATTACAATGTTATCTGGCAAACCTTGAGTAACATTTGGGCCACCTCCCCTTGGAGATTGATGATGCACATGCAAGGTACTAGGATGAAAAGTTTGCAACTCGTTAGAGACCTTTATTTGTAAAAGGGTTTTCAATCAAGGTCTGAGAGCAAAGTGTTTGCCCCCTATTTTTAGGTCAGGCCTAGGCAGCGCATGTGCTGTCTGGAAGACCTGCGGTAATCACTCAACAGAGTGGAATCCTGTCTAATCCTGCCTGCTGCTCACCATTGGCTCCATCATCTGCTCTTTTTTTCCTCGTTCCTTATTGGCTGGTGCTCCCATACATCATTTCTGTTTTGTATCAAGGAGCACCTGCCAACTTCATTCTACGTGCGAAGTAGGTAGTTATGTGTTCTTTTCAGAAATACTTATTTCATATCATGCATGTGATTCACCATTTGTCCTGCTGACTTTCACGTTGGGCACGAAGAGTCTCAAAAGGTGACTTTGTTACCTCCCAAAATGTTTGCGTGCACCAAAACCTCTCCCCCTTGTTTATCCTCTTGTAGCTATGCCAGAATACTTTTCTCCGCTGAAAACGGTCACAGTACTTCAATCGGCTCTGGGACATCACATAACATCTCCTCCTTCACAAGTCTGGGGGACGCCTTAGTTTATGGTACCTGTACCGCCGGCAGATCTCTTCAGCTATATTTTCAGCATCATTCTCTGCCGTGTTGGTTAATCGTTAAATAATGTTTGCATTATGCCACTGCTTATGGGGTGTGGTTGAGATTGTGGGGAAGTGGCAAATGTGCCTCAAAGGGGCGTGTGCTGCAATACACCCCGCCCCCCTTTGTTTTTCCTTGTCCCGCATACCACGCTCTTTGCAAGCACTATACTGTACCTTTACAAATGGGAAATTATATGTATCAATAGCAAGTGATCGAGCATTGGAGACCCGCGGCATAGGATGTAATATATTATAGGTGGTTTATATCATGGTTGCATACAATGCAGAGAGACCAGATTTAGGAGATATTTTTCCGATTTTTTAAGCCAAGCATGTCTATTTTGGTGTCTCCCGCCTCAGATTGCTGCTGCTTCAACTCAATTCATGGAGGAAAATACATTCTACTGATTATTGTTTTTTTAAGGCTCTCACTTTTCCTCTTCTGAAATGCTGGCATGTATGTGGTTTCAAACCTTGCTCATTCAGTGTTTCAACCACTCACATTGACATGGCTGAACAGTAGGTGATTAGATACACGTTATTTTCTTTGCGGCTCACATTACAGTGACAGAGCGGCAGCTGCTGCTAATAAAACAAACAAAGTGAAAATGACTAAAGTCACACACATCCTTTGCTTACATTACTCGTCAGCCAGTGTGCGTTAGTCTCTTTGCTTTATGTTAATTGAATGCTTTTTTCCGTGCATGTGCTGTTTCAATTAGAGTTTTTTCCATCACATTTTGTTTGTTTTAACAATTGTGCGCAAGTAAGAAACATAGTGACAACATGTTTATTTTACCTCTTGTATATCCACTAATAGCAAGCACTTGTTTGGGCGTGACGTTTTGTGCTTCTACTATTCAGCGAACACAAATGTAAACAAGGGGCAGTTGCTTTTATAGTTTATGCTTTATTTTACTATGTTTTGATAAGTAAAGTATAGAACAAACAAGATTAGAATAAAATTCCTTGAAGTTTAGCCAACATACGAAATCAGTGGCATTACATGTAATTTACCCCTTTTTTGCCGGCGTGTGTGATTGTACCTGGAAATTCGCCCGTGTGTGTTCATCCCTGATGACTTTGCGAATTGGAGCCTACAGTTATTTGTTTTTTTTTAAGATTGGTGACAAACATTTGTGGGGGAGTGGAGGGGGTGGGACAAGAGGAATAGAGAGGACATGGAATAGCAGACATTAGGTAGTGAATACTGCGATCTCAGCCCGCTGTATGGAATGCAGTGGCACAGTCATTCGACTAATGACGCAGCCCAGGGGAATCGCCTCTGCCCATAGGGGCAACCACAGGCACTGTCATTACATTGGCAAACACAGGGATGGTGGAAATACAGACATTGGCAGAGAAAGGACACAGGAAGATAGCTTAGATTCAGACACTTTCGTCGTAGCACTCAGGCACTAGGGCAGGAAGCCTTTAAAATGAGGGAAGGGGAATCCATGGGCCAAGGGTGCACAGACTCTACAATGCGAGTCAAGTATGCTTAGGCTTATTTCTTCATTAATTACTATTCAAATATAATCACTGTACATAAAATAAAACAACAAAAGTTAAAAACGCAGTCATTTTTAACGCCAACAGCTCTAACTTTCACAAATGCAAAACCTATTGCATTGCACCTGCTTGTTTGATATAGCAATCTGTTTTGGCAAGCACTGGGATTCCTAATATAAACCTGCGCTCTAGCACTACACATGTTATCAAGCATATTCTTCTGCTTATCATCACTAGAATTCTTTGCACCTTCGATTCATAGCAGGGACTATAAATTAAATGTTAAAACATTGACAAGATGATTAAAGGCTTCATATTGAGAGCCTGACTAAAATATCCAAACCACTAGTGCTATGGCTGAAATCCGTCTTTTCTATGAGACTGTCAAATGTCATAAATGTATTTGGTGGTCTTTCAGCATTTACAAAACTCCTATGGGGGTACATTTACAAAACTCCTATGGGGGTACACTGATAGCTTTCGCTTTGCCTTTCGGTCTTTTGTCTAAAAGGATTTGGAACCCTAATATGCAAAGAGCCTGGTTTTGATGGAGAAATCTGCGCATGAGAGTGAGTCTCTTCAGGACATATTGTGCCCCGCTAATCATTAGGGTCCAAGGTACTATTAACTATTGTGGTTTGATGTTAATATGCTCCATTGTGGCCAACAATAGACTGCCTTCGCCTGGTATAGCCAAGTTTACTAGAATATGACCACCGGGATCAATTTTACATGGAAACCCCCCAATTATAGCCCTGGGTTATACCATTGGGGTTATCATTTTCTTTTAATACAATAGCATGACCAATAAAGAGTTAAACATCAACAAATTAAACATTTTTTGTTTGTCTGCTCTTCTTAAATTATCTTAATACTTTAGGCATAACTAGCTTTCTTTCTCTAATAACATTTTATGAACCCCCATTTGTCTGATTGCCAGCCTAAAGCTTTTATTAAGGAGTCCATCAAAATATTTAGTGTATTGAACATTACCAAAAAACTGAGGCACCTACTTCTTGCATCGGGTCTTTGAGTGTGTTTTAGCCTAGTTTTTTGTTTTCTCTGAAGAACAGTCATATTTTAATACAATACAGTGAGCTTGGTGCTATCTTAATTGTGAATAACCAAAATATTCTTTAAAAAATATTGTGGTGTGACAAGATCAAGTCAAAAATATTAGCAAGTCGGCGTGTCCAAGATGGCGACCTGATCGGTCGCAGGTCTCCGCGGCTCATTGCCCTGAACTCTCCTGAAGCCCTTAAAGCATTGCCTAATCTCCCTAAAAGCACCGAGCACGTTGGATATTGGGTGCTGAGTTTAGCTGTTACATCCAGGGACCTAACGCCGGCTCGGCGCGACACTAGCGAGGCTCTGCGGGTGAGGGGGTGACCCTGCTGCGGCTTCTAAAATGGCGGCCGCCCGAAGCAGTAGCCCACTTGCGTGCTCTCTGCGCCGACCCCCGGCCCCCAGATAGCGAAGGGGCCGGCTGCCTGCCTGCTGAGCCTACGGAGGCGGCTCACTGCCCTCGGCTCTGAGCCCGACCCCCACACAAGGCGCTGACCAACGTCATGGCGACCCGGCCGGTGGCGAAGTAGAGCCCGGCAGGGAGTTGCAAGAATTGAGGCCCCGGCTTTGGGCCTGCTGGGCGGAGCGGCTGCGAACTGAGCCACGACTCTGCCGGGTCTCCCTGTGAAGCGGAGGCGGCAATCGAACCACCAAGCAAGACCTGCCGCCCCTGACCTGAGCTGATCTCGACTGCCGGACCACGAGAGGTTGATGACATCGCAACTCGCTGGCAGGACCCGGAGAATTCGGCCTAGCGGACTGGCGGACGAGGCCGGAGGCTGGAGCTGTGGCGAGGAGCGGCCTGAACACACCTGAGCATGCCGGGAGTGACTGACAGGCAGCGCTAGACCTGTGAGCTGAGATGAGGATAGTGGTGGTGGGTGCTCCAGACCACGCTCGGGGGGCATAATCAAGCTCCCGGGGGGAGGATGAGTCGGGCCTATAGCCACGCTGAGCCGGCGTGGCAGGTGTGAGACAGCGTCATTTCAGTGGCATTGTCGGACAATCGGACCCCATCCCTTGTTTACGGCGGGAGAGAGAGGCCTGCCCCTGCACGCAGCCTACCTGATTGCCTTGGCCTACCTGCTAGTGGTCTCGGGCCGGCTCCTTGGTGGAGCCACCCATTGCTGAGGCGCCCCTGGTGCTGCGGGAGCCACCTCCGCGTCGTTGCGCCTTGGGCCCTGGCCGATCCATGGAAGAATAACTTTGACCAAGCGGTGAGGAGTGAGGCCTGGGCCGCCGTCGGAGCTGCGGTTGGCTGCTTTGCTCCTCGTTGGGGGCCCCCGACGCCGCACAGAGGGCTTGCCCTCCCCACAACACAGATCACATCTATTCTTGGAACTCCCGGGCCTCTGGGCGTGCCTCCGGCTTCCTGCGGTCCGTCGGGCGGACTGATCCAGTGGCCAGCAGCGACATGGCGGGTCTCCGGGGAAAAAAGCGAACCAGACACTCCCGGAGCTGTTGGAAAAATCCCAACATAGAGCCGGCAAAGACCCACCTTCCCCTGAGATCGCAAGACCATCTCCGGAACCCTCTGGCGACAATACGCCCATCACCAGGTCCTTTCTAGAAACGCTTTTTAACTCCCTCGGGGATGATTTGAAAACCTTGAAGCAGGAGGTGGCAGGAGAGGTCCGGGAACTCAAGCGAGATGTGGAGGGCCTTGGGGAGTGGGTGGTCGCCATTGAGGAGGCGGACCAGGCTAGAAGTGACGAAATCGAACAGCTTCAACAGGAGGTCCTGCGACTCACAGACCAACAACTGGACCTCCAGGCCCACACGGAGGACCTTGAAAACCGCTCCCGACGTAACAACATACGGGTCCGGGGGGTCCCTCAGAAAGCGGAGGGGACGGATGTCGCTGGCTATCTACAGGACTTTTTCCGAAACATCTTCTGGGAGCCTGCTGACTTTACCATTCGCATCGATCGGGCTCACAGAGTCGGGCTTCCTAGACGCGCTTCCGCCGCGCTGCCGAACATCCTGGCCTTTCTCCCTGACTTCCCGCTAAAAGAAAGGATCCTCCAGGAGGCTAGGCGAGCACAACCTCTTCAGTTTCAAGGCCACCCCATCGCCCTGTACCAAGATCTCTCGGCAATCACACTACAAAAACGGAAGGGGTTTAAAGTTGCGACGGATTTTCTCCGACAGCAAGAAATTCCATACTCATGGGGCCACCCGTTTAGGCTGATATTTAAATGGAACGGGTCCCTACATCAAATGCGCTCGCTCAAAGACACTTGTGCTCTCCTAGGACTTGACTTGGAAGAAGACGCCCCTACGGTTGGATGCTCCCGAGTGGCCATGCGCTATAGAAGAGCCTTTTAATAATAATAATAATAATACGGTGAAACTGACGCAAGTGTCCTCCAGAGGTGACTGGCAAACTGTAGGCCGCAGGTGATCCACGCCGCAGCGCTTGAAGCCCGACGCCCACATCATAACACAGGAGAGGGCAACCGCAGTGGCAGAAGTAGCCAGAGAGACCTCACACTCTAAATGATCTTTCCATTGACTGGGAGATGGCTCATAGCACGTACCTTCCCCATGGTCTGGGGGGGTGTCGGGTGGATGGCCGTGGCGGTCGCCATCGGATATGACCCTTGTATATATGTAAATAACTCTACCACAGCCCTGTGTGGACTGACAGGACTGGGACTATGCGTTCCAATGGTTTGGGGGTTGTGGAGTGGGCGGTGGGTTGGGGGTGCTGATCATTCATGTTGGAAAAACTTTGGGTCTTGGTTCGGGGAAGTTGAATTGGGAGTTGGGGTGGGACTGGGGGAGGGGAGGGATGGTTTGGGACAGCGGGAGGGACTGTGGGTGGGAACCAGTGTGCCAAAAGGGATTTGTCAATGATGGATTTGCTATAATTTACATGTGTCTCGCATTGCTTAGCCTATTCATTCACCTACTACCTCCCTCCCGCCCACCTCTAGATGTGTCCTTAGCCATACACAACACTTCATGCATACTCCCCTTCGGGGCCTGGGTTTCAGGGAGATCCCTCCTGCTGACTAATTCATTACATTCCTATATGCCACGGATGCATGCCTCTGCTTTGCAATATCTCATTTGTCCTCCTTACTATGGCTGATTCACCTTTGAAAGTGCTGGCCCTTAATGTGAAAGGGTTGAATAACTATCAAACGACGGGACGTAATTTCCTACCTAGAGAACTCCAGGGCCGACATTTGTTTATTACAAGAAACTCACCTTTTGTCCAAAGACTGGCACAGAATATGCTCCTGTGCCTTCCCACAGCAGTTCTTTTCCTCTCTCCCTACGAAGAGGGCGGGGGTGGCTATTTTGGTCTCTAGGGATTTCCGGGGAAAAGTGGGGGACAAAGCAGGAGAGACCTGATGATCGGTTCCATCTATGCCCCGAATGCGGGACAGGAGACATTTTTGAAAGGCGCAGTCTCAGAGGCACTTCAGCCCTCTAACTCGCTCCTGCTTATAGGCAGGGACCTCAACTTGGTTATGGACAGGAACAAAGAAAGGTCAGGGCGTCGATACGGGGACTCGGGTGCTATCACGGACACCAGACTGGAATAGCTGAGGGAGAGAGGCCTAATGGACCTCTGGAGGTCCAAACACCCTCACACAACACAATTCACCTTCTACTCCCATGTGCACCGCACCTACGCCAGGCTAGAACATTTCTTGGGCTCCTCTGAGTTGCTTCTGATCCTCGCTGAAATATGCACGGTACCTGCGGCCCTCTCAGCCCATGACGCAGTGGAGCTGTCGCGCAAACTCCCTGCGTCCCGTCGTCCCCGGGGGTCATGGCGCCTCCGCGAAACCCTCCTACAGAGGCTGGAGGTCACCAAACAGCTTCACAAAGGCCTTGTTGACTACTTAACCATTAATGATACACTGGGGATATCGTTGTCGGCCCTATGGGGGGCCCTGAAATCAGTGGCCCGCGGTGAACTCATTGCGATCTCCGAGGCAGAGGCCAAGGACCGAAAGAAGAAACGGGACGACCTCACCGCTCAGGTTGATGAATTAGAGAGAGTCCACAGCCAGACTTGCGCTCCGCGGGTATGGAGACAGTTGATGGCAGCTAGGGCCCAATTGGCCAGCCTAGATACTGACAGAGCAGAATTCGCGGCGCTCCGCCTTCGTCATGCGTACTA
This sequence comes from Lissotriton vulgaris, assembly GCF_964263255.1. Classification (NCBI taxonomy): domain Eukaryota; kingdom Metazoa; phylum Chordata; class Amphibia; order Caudata; family Salamandridae; genus Lissotriton; species Lissotriton vulgaris. The sequence goes on along the minus strand of NC_141685.1, from coordinate 482,712,645 downwards.
CGTTGGGGGTAACAAAACTGTCCGCTTACTTGCCAGTGCTCTGAAAGCTAAGACCCAACGCTCCAAAATCACTGGCCTCACGGACGATTCGGGCGTCGTTCTCAGTGAGGAGTCTCAGATCGCGGAGGCATTTCGAATCTATTAGGCCTCACTGTACGGAGCCGAGGCAGTGTCCCTCAAGAAGGTTGATGCCTATTTGAGTACTGCGGCGATCACTAACCTGTCTCGGGCCAACGCGGACGCTTTAGACGCCCCCATCCGGCTGGAGCAGGTGCTGGCCGCTATATCTCGCCTCCGCCCGCTTAAATCCCCAGGACGGGACGGCTTCCCGGACGGTTTCTATAAGACCTTTGGTCAGCTGCTGGCTCCTGTTCTCACCCGGCTCTTTAACTCCTATTAAGGCCCGAGCTCTATTCCCCCGGATATGTTAGCGGCCGAAGTGGTGGTGTTGCCTAAACAGGGTAAAAAACCCACTCACTGCTCTGCGTTCCGCCCAATTTCATTGCTGAACCTAGACCTGAAACTCTTCACCGGAATTTTAGCGGCACGCCTCGGCCCATGCCTGCCTGGGATCCTGGAGCCCAACCAATCTGGCTTTGTGCCTATCCGTCAGTGCAGCGACAACACCAAGCGGGTGCTCCACCTGATAGACAAAACACACTTTCAGAACTCAGACTCTGCACTGGTGGCCATCGACGCTGAGAAGGCGTTCGACCGTGTTGATTGGACCTTTGTCCAGCGGGTCCTGGCGCGTTTTCGGCTGGGAGAGCGCTTCCAGTCCTGGATCGCCTGCTGCTACCACCATCCCCAAGCTCGAGTCTGCCTGGGTGGTCTTCGACCGCACCCGTTTGAAATCCAATGCGGCACGAGACAGGGGTGTCCCCTTTCCCCCCTCTTGTTCGCCCTGTATATAGAGCCCCTAGTGCAGAAGATCCGGGACAACCCTGACATCCGAGGGATCACCTTCGGCCGAGAACCACATACGGTCAGCCTCTACACTGATGATATCATAGCCACTCTCGACCAACCCGCCTGCTCTATACCCGCCTTCTTGGTGGAGTTAGACTCCTTTGGGGTGGTCTCGGGCTTTCGAATCAATAGAGGGAAATCCCTGATATTACCTCTGGGCAAAAACATCCACCCAGACAGGTCTGCCTCTACATATGGGAGCGATCTTCAGTCCACCACACAACTCCAGTATCTGGGAGTTACTCTTACTTCTTCGACAGAGTCAACAATGGCTCTCAACTACAAGACCATCACTGCCCAGATCCGGACGGATCTCGCGTGTTGGTCTAAGCAACCCCTCTCCCTATTAGGTAGAGTTGCAGCGGTGAAAATGTCAGTCCTACCTAAGATCTTATATCTCTATCAGACCCTCCCGGTCGGGCCTCCCACAGGCACCATCACGGACCTGCAGACCGCCCTCCATCATTTCATTTGGGAAGGGAAACAAGCACGTTTACATAATCAGTTGGCATACAGGAGCATGGATAAAGGGAGCCTCGGAGTTCCCAACCTATTGCAATATTTCCAAGCCTCTCAACTCCGCTATTTGGTGGAATGGTACAGACTGGCATCCGAGAAGAGATGGCTCTTCCAGGATCGAGCTATGGCTCAGACACCTCTCTGGAGAGTTCCTTTACTCCTCCGGCAGTACCGGTCGCGATACATCTTGAATTCAACTATCACTCATACTACCATGTGGGACTGGGACATGGTCGCTGTCAAGAAAGGCCTGAGGACCTTTCCCTCCCCGTTCACTCCCATCCTAGACAACCCGGAGTTCCCGCCGGGCAACGACCCTCATGACTTTTCGCAATGGCGTGACTCCGCCTGCTGTTCTGCCAGCGACCTTTTTGACCTACGGGGCTTTCTTCTTCTCTCAGACATCAAGCAGGGCTATAAGGTAGCGAACCATCATCTTTTCCAATACTTCCAACTTCGTCACTGGCTCACTAACCCGGTCACCGCCACTCAAGCGGGTCGACCGATGACAGCTTTTGAGAAATGGCTATTGACAAAAGATACGGATAAACATCTTATCTCCGACATCTATAAAATGCTCGCACCTCCACCCATTTCAGGCAAGACAGCGGGTCAGAAACAATGGGAGGCTGCACTTGGCAAGACACTAACACCTAAAGAATGGAGCCACATTTACTTCAGGGCCTCACACACTACACGTAACACTGCGGGCATGGAAGCTCTGGTGAAGTTGGCAATGTATTGGCACCTCACACCGGCCCAACTGACCCGCAGCGCATTGTGTTGGAGGGGATGTGAGGAGCTAGGCACATTAACTCATCCCCTCTGGGACTGTTGTGAGATACGGAGCTACTGGGAGGCAGTTCTGGATAACATTGACTCCACCTTCGACACCGAAATCCCGAGATTCCCTACCTACACTGTCCTGGGCCTGCCCAACGCACTCACCTTTCCCTTGAAATCTATCCGGGGTCGCCAAATGGGTCTGGCCATGCAAGCAGCTACACAGCATGTCTTATCACTTTGGGGCTCCACCACCAAGCCCACACACGTGGGATGGCTCCACAAGCTCTGGTTCACCTTGGGGATGGAACGCATCCAGGCTACGCTCACACATACCACTGCTACATTTCCAAAGGTCTGGCTTCCGTTGCTATCCCTTTTGTCCAAAGAATTTAATGAGATTACCTGTCCCAGGTATCTTCGTATTCTGTGACTTACTGAAGCTCCGCGCGAACCTCCGTGATCCCATGCATGCTCGCAATATCCACTATTTGATTACTTCTGAAAATGCTTCCTCCGAATGGCACACTGGTTGGGTTGGGGGGGGAAGGGGATGAATTGAGATGGGGGGGGTGGTTTTTATTTCTCTAGTTCTGTACTCTTATACTGCTTATCATTTATCACCTTGGTATCATATCTCTCTTTTGGCATATGTACTCCGCCTTCTACTCAATTTACAGGGAAGACGTGCCAGTCTGTCCCGTTCGCCTTATATGCCTGATGTCTTTCCATTGTACTGTGATGCCTAACTCTGCTTTAAAAATTAATAAAACACATTTGAAATTAAAAATATTAGCAAGTCAAGAATACCATGGGCAGAATATTGTTTTTTTAGATATAAATCTCTTTAAAAAAAATATTGTTTACTTTAAAATAATGTTTATAATTTTTTTTAAACATATTTTATTAGTCAAATAGCATATATAGGGCAGTACCCTGCAAGCCAGGGGCAACTGCAAAAGAATTTTAGAGCATTTACAACAGCAAATGACTTTTTGTTTCATACTCTTTCATCCCCCATGAGCAACTGCCCCATGTGCTGGAGCATAAAATAGTTACCCACCCTATCCCCAACTCCCCCCATCCTCAACTCCCCCCGCAAACATCCCCCCCCCCCCACGGTCACACAAGTCCACAGTTCCATGTTCACAATTATGCATAGAAATACATACAGAAAAGCACCCAAGGTCCCTTCCACCGCCCTCTCTGTCCGCTCCTCAATATCCATAACGTAGTCTTCCACCTAACCTGGCAACAAGGGCTCGTCCATCACAGGGGGATCCAGCCACAGACCTCGATACTCCGCCCACCAGTTCCAGATTTTATAGTGCTTGCGTGGGCACCCCCTGGCCACAAATATGGGCTGCTCCAGACCCATGCAAAAATCAAGGTCATTTTTCCAGGCCGCCACCAAGGGAGCCCTCATTGCCTTTCACGCCTGTGCAATATCTCGCTTTGCCAAGGTAAGGTCCAACAACAAGAGGTGTCTTTTATGTATGTTGCCCCTCACCCCCTCCATCATATGTAGTAGTGCCAACTGCGGTGTGCGGGTGAGCTCCCAGCCCAGAACCTCCAACAGGCATGCAAAGACCCCCCCTCCAGAAGCGATCTACTGATGTACAGTGCCATATCGTGTGAATAAATGTGCCTTCCGCCTGATCACAGTGCAAACATACCGGTGAGGAGATCATCCCCGCCCGTCATAGGCGCGTCCTAGTAAAGTAGACGCTATGAAGGTATTTAAATTGGACTAGGCGAAGTTGCATTGCGATAGCCGCCCCACGCGGGGACGCCAGGGCTTCCATCCAGCCCTCTTCCTCCAGCTCGCCAACATCAGCCTCCCAGTCCCCCCGGAGCTTCCGAAGTGTAGAGGAGCAATGGATCACCAGGGTTTGGTATATGTGCGATATCTTCCTGTCTCCTGTTAAACAGCACCCTTCCTGGCAGTGGGGACCGCTGTGGAGCAGAGATCTGGCGGATGCGGCCGTGTGGCCTAGGGAGGAGCGGTGGTCCGAAAGAACGAGGCGGCAGGCCCGTGGTGGATCCAGAGTGCAGCGGAGTGCCAGGCCGAGCTGAAAGACCCTCTGCAGGTGGTGCGCGGTCCGGAGAGGTGCCGGGGGGCCAGCTGGCTGACCGGTGGTCTCGGGCCCTGGGAGTGACCGGTGCCAGACTTGGGCCAGCTGAGTGAAGGACGGAGGCCCGGCGGTCATATCGGACCGCGGCGATGAAGAGCTGCGCCTGGAGCTGCCCGGGTGCTTGGAGGGAGCCGGCGAGGTGAATGAGACCAGGCCGTCGGCGAGAGGGGTGGCAGACCTGTTCCCTCGAGAGCTCCTTCCTCTGGGGTGGCTGTGGGGATCGGTGGCACTGTCGGGCCGCGGGTCGGGCCCTTGGCGGTACCAACTGGTGATCTCACCCTTTACACTCCCCTTCTAGCTGAGGGGGAAATCTGGTGGCCCCTTCGGGGCTCGGCGATTGCAGAGCGGAGGGCCCCACCCATTGTGTATGCGACAGACTGAGCTGCTGCCCCCTCCACCCCGTAGACAGGATCCGTCTCTGCTGGGCCGGTGAGCTGCAACCTGGTGAGGCCTTTCCCACCCCACGGACTGTGTAGTTGGGGGTGAGGTGGGAGGCACTCATCCAGGGACGCGGACTAGGCCGTGTGAGGCCGATGGAGCAGCGGTGAGGGTAGGCCACGGGCAGCGCTGCTGAGCTGAGAAGCCGGGCCTGGGAGATTGTATTACTGGCCTGTGCAGACTTCTGTGGCACGTAGCTGGCCCCATGATAACCTTGGCCCGTTGGAGTGGATGTTGATGCACGGCAGGTGCCCGGCCATGACTGAGGGCCAGTAGGGACGGCGAGAGGACCCTCCGGAGTGGCATGGGCCGGCTGGTACGCTCGGGTGACGCAGGGGCCCGGTGAGAGACTGTGTAGTTGGGCCAGCGGGCCAGTGGTACACAGGGAGAACTTTAGTGGGCCTGTGGAGAGGCTATGACTAGAGACAAAGGGGGTCGCGGCTCGACTAAACAAGGGCCCATAGATAAGTTCACTGCTCCGGGAGCAGGGCTTGGAGCGTCTGGGGGCCAGCAGGGGATGGTGCCGGACAATGCGGCCCTCATGGCCGCGATCACCCAGGCCAGGGACATTCTGGACACCAAGATAGGGGCGGTGGGGGCAGACGTCATATTGCTGCGCCAGGACCTGCGAAACGCATTTTCCCGGCATTTCTGAGGCCGAGACCCGCATATTGGGAGTGGAAGACGATGTCACTGAACTCAAGTGGAAGGTGGCAGCAATGGAGACTGTCCCGAGGGGCCTGGCACTCAGGGCAGAGGATGCGGAGGGACAGGCCCGCCATAATAATCTTCGCTTTGTTGGATTTCTGGAGGGATGCGAGGAGGAAAATATGGAGCGCTTCCTCACCACCTGGCTAGAGGGCTGGCTTCCACCAGAGTCTCTGTCGAAGTGTTTTGTAGTGGAGCTGGCCCATCGAGCACTCGGTGGGGGCCCGCCTGCGTCCAGTTATTGCCAAGTTACTAAACTATATGGACAGGGACACAATCTTGAAACAGGCCGGGCCAAAGAACCACTGCTGTACAACAACGCTCGAATCCTGATTTTTCCTGATTACACGCGGCAAGTCCAACAGCAGCGCGGCTGAGGGCGCTCAAACTTCCCTACGCCCTGATGTTTCCTGCGCGTCTTCGGGTGGTCTTTCAGTCGTGCACCTACTTCTTTGACAGTCCAGAGGAAGCCTTCCGATGGACGAATGAGACGGTGCAGGTGAGGCCCCACACCCCACCGGGAAGAGACTTCGACCTCTCCGCGAAGGAGGTGCCACGGGGGGTCCCAGTGGTCGGCGGAGGAGCAGAGATCGGCGGTCGCGGTCCAGGAGGCGCTTGCAGTCTAGTGAGGTGGCCTCCCGAGAGGGGCCTGCCCTGGAAGAGCAGGCTTTGGTGACATAATGGGGGAAGCTGATGTTGCATGGCAGAGCATTACATGACAGATACTGGATTGCCCTGAACTGGGCTTGTTTTACCGCTATGAATGGAATGGCGGGAGCCCTGTCAAACGTTTATGGGCAGTGAGTTGGAGATCCATTGGTTGGGGCCGGCCCTGTCCCCCTGTTGGGGTCTGGGGATCAGCTCCTCCTCAACAGATACTTCAGAGTTGGGGTTGAGGTATGGGGAGGGGGGTTGGTTGGATTGGGGAAGTTTTGGTTATCAGGTCACACTCTTACCATAGGCACAACATGGTCCACACACACACCACCGAGGCTTAATGTCCACGTTAAATGGCAGGGGATTCCCTAATGGCTAGCCCGAATATGGGGAAACATGGTCTGCAGAGCGGTCTTCATATCCTAAGTTTGAATGTCTGAGGGGCGTTAGTTAAGGTCAAGCGGGGGCAATACCTCAGCATACGAAGCGCTCGCGGGCAGATATTCTTCTGTTACAGGAGACTCACCTCATGGGCACAAAGGCCCTATGCTTGCAGCGCTTTGGTTTCCAGCAGGTCTTTCCTGCAGGCTTTATTAGGGGGTCAGGGGGAGTGGCTATACTGGTACATCTCAGGGTTTCATATACACATGAACAACAATGGTCAGATTTGCAGGGGCGCTATGTGATTATTCGGGGCAAGATTGGTGGGTTCCCTTTAATATTGGGAAGTGTGTACGCTCCGCTCCCGCTGCAATGAAATCTTATTGAAAAGTTGAGGTTACTATGGGCAGAGATGCCAGATGACATGTCAGTGCTGGGAGGGGACTGGAATGACATCATGCAGCCGGCGCAGGACCGGTGATGGTACTAGAGGGGATAGCGACACAGAGGGAGCATACATCCTTCCTCTCACCTCTAACTCCCATAGTTGAGAATCCAGATTTTCACCTGCACCTCCAGGACCCCACATTCCAGGCATGGGCACGGGCGGGCTGCAGGTCGGTCATCCATCTGTATGATCTGGATGGCCCTCTTTCGTTTGAGTTCCTCTGTACAGAGTATAAGCTTACAGAAAGGAGCGATGGCATTACACCCAAATTGGCCATTGGGTGCTGCACCCCTCTATTTGGCCAGGTCCGGAGCGACAACTCACTCCCTTCGAATGCTAGCTCCTGTCAAGGACATCTGACAAGCGCATGATCTCGGACCTGAACCGCCTGATAAGCCCACCTGCCGAGGTCCCCAAATCTAAGAGCCAAACACGAAGGGAATCAGAAATAGGCAGGGAACTCATGACTAAAGAATGGGGAGACATCAATAATACGGTACGGCACACTGCTCACAACATTGCCAATATCTAGAGACAGCTACGAAAATTGCAACCTACTGGTACTATACAACCCACTGGCTTCATAGATACAACCAGTCCAAATCCCCGGAATGCTGGCGGCAATGTGGATCCCCAGGTACGCTGGTACACATCTTGTGGGATTGCTCGAAACTCAGGACCTATTGGTATATATTGATACCCACTTAGACATAGAGCTTCCTAGGTTTCCCCCTTACATGATTTTAGATCTTCCTAACCCTCTCACCTTCCCTCTTAACTCCTGATGGGGCACACAGATCAGCCTAGCCCTGGGTGATGCCCTACAAAACGTTCTCTCTATCTGGGGTACAGGGCAGATCCCCACGCATCTAGGCTGGCTATACCGTATCTGGTACATGGGATGGAACGCATCACTCTATCCCTGTCTAATCAGGGAACAGCATTTCATGACTATGGGGACCATTTCCAGCCATATTAACATCAGAATTTCGGGAACTCACTTGCCCTAAATACCTGCGGTTGTTGATACTGTCTGAGGACCACTCTGCTGCCACCTAAGGGCCATTATATAAGATAATCCTTTCAAAGTTTAAACCAGCTACTATATTTCCTTGTCTCTCTCTTTCTTTCAGTCCCCAGGTCCAAGAGTAGGGTGTGGGGGGGGGGGGAGTGTGGGTTGGTATACTACATGGAGCACTGTATTCCACTGGCCATGAAAAGCTGACGCAAGTTTCCCCTTTTCTTTTTTGTCTTGTTGAAAACCCAATAAAGAAACTGAAACAATAAATTAAGTAGCAGGTTATTGAGTTTGTAGGAGATAAGAGTGGGAAGGTATCATGTATAAAAAATATTGTTTTTTATTACTATTTATGTCAATTAAATAATGAATTAGTCATATCTTGTTTCAATGATGTAAATTGTTAATATTTTTTTGGTTTAGTTTGTGATTTTTTATTTAAAATTTCTACGGTTTAATTAGTAAATTGTAATTTAGTACCATGTTTTTGGATTTGTAGGTGATCAGGATGACATGTTATTAAACATATTAAGTATTGGTTTTCATTTATAATGAACCAGATTCCACTGACAGTAGGCTCAAACATCCGGTAAATCTGGGCAAATCGTTTAGGACCGGATTACGATGTCAGACATTGTTGCAGGATGGGAACCGACCGACCTCAGGCTGGCAGTTCCGACCGCCCTCACATAGCGCGGTCGGAGACATCAATTTTTCTATGGGAGCTTGTGCGGTGGGCGGAAAACGCCTGCAGCATAATCTGCAATAGAAAAATGGATGTTTCAAAACATACCTGAACTTTGTGGCAGGCACACGGTGTAGGGATGTTAAAGTGGCACCATAGGTGCCCCCAGGGCCAAATGCGGTGGGCCAAGGGGGAAGGGGCTCTGCTAGGGGCCCTCAAAGTCAGTTTCCGGCAGCCAATCCATGTTGGAAAGGCCGACATGGATTGATTGTCGCAAACCGACATCATAATCTCAAAGGTGGAAACGCTGTCCTTAAGGGATTATGAGGCCCTGCTAACTGGCCGATGGGCTACTTGAGCCTGTAGGAACTACGGCGGATTCCCCAGATGGTTTATATTCTGACCGCCGTCATCATAATACAGTGGCCGGACTTTACACATAAAATGTGGGTCGGAAAGCCTCCAACCAGTGGATAGAGGCTTTCAGATCGACATTGTAATTAGACCCTAAATATCACCATGCCTACAAATGAATGTGTCTGTCTATAATGCAACTGGTGCACATGTAAAGCACTCTGGTGCCTTCGTGTCGAGTTTATGCTACATAAAACTGCAAAAGAAAAAAACGATTATTCAGGTTAGTTAAATGATTAGTGATAGCTAATTATGTTAATTTTTTTATTGATTGCTTGTTATGTTCAATATATATTATGTTTAATTAATTGTTGATCGGCATAGTTTTTATTTTGCTTTTTCAGAAATAAGATCAACAAACAACTTATGGCTCGCTGATAACACTCCTCAGTTGTGCATTTACAGCCAGTGACTTGACCGTTGCAAATTTACAGAATGACAGTAATTATGGTGAATAGTTATCAAACATTCCCCCTTCCATCGTAGACTGTTCCCAACATCTCAGGTAGCTCAGAAGTGCTTCCCAGATGTCTTTGGGCCTTGATGTTGTCTGCAATTCCTCTGCATAGAGTTCTAGGTTCTCCTTACAATACACCAAGTACTTCATCCATTGCTCGGACAGAGGGACTGCCTTGCTTTCCCAGTTCATCGCCACCCTCCTCTTTGCCAAGAGAAATACAAATTTTGTAAACTTGCCAGTTGAGCCTTTTAGATGAGGCGTGAGACCCCGAAGACATACATGTGGACGACACTGCATATCAGTGGCAATCATGATCTGAAACCAGTTGACCACCTCCTACCAGAAGTCATATACTTAATGACACTCCCAGGCTAAATGCAGGAAGTCTTCCCCTTGCAGTCCGTACCTTTTACATGCATCACATTCCCTAATACCATATTTATGCAGCCTGGCTTGTGTATAATACACTTGGTGAATATATTTGAAATGAATGATGCGTAAGTTACCATTTGACGTCAGCGCCTATGTAATTTGGCAGCTGTGCTCCCACTCTTTCTGTGTGAGCTTTGGTTGGAGTTTCTCATTCCAGCGATCTAAGCTTCTAGAGTTGTCAGCAACGCTTTTGTCCCTGACCACTCTGTAGAGCCTAGTGATTCATTTATGATGTGTGAGGCTGACTAAGAGTGTCTGCAGTGATTGTAGTGTTATTGCGGCTTGTCTGGGTAGGTGTGGTAGATTGCCTGCACAACCTCAAGGAGTCTGTGAAATGTGAACATGAACAGTGGTGTCTTGTTTTGTATGTAGCTTAGCTCCTCTGACGTGAGAAATTTACCATTCAGATATGAATCTCGCATTTTTTCTATGCCCGCTAGTTTTCAGAAAAGGCATAGCCCCCGCTTTCTGCGTGACCAAAAATGCTGCATGATACGTTAACAGAAGCATAGGGGCGTACAGTGAGAGTTTTACTGCAACACGCTCTATAGCCTGCCAGGCTGCAATTCTGCAGTCGATGGTGTTAATTTCAGTTGTGTGTGTTCCCTGTTTGGTATGCGACAGGATACTGCATAGAGGAATTGGGTGAGCATCACTGTCTTCCGCCGCTATGTTTGGAACAAATGCGTAGGGATTGTACCAGTAATGTGCATATTGTGCTTGGGCGCAGAGGTAATATAAGTACAGATCTGGTACGTTAAAGCCCCCCTTTTTATAATCCAAAAGGAGTGTGTCTCAACCCACTCGAGGCTGCTTTCCACCCTACACCAGTTTGACCAGTTTGGATCGTACGCTTTGAAAAAAACTGCCTGGAATGGCAAAAGAGGGCACCCTTGCCTTGTCCCTATGCAGATCTGTATAGGATCACATGTCAGATGATCTATCTTGACCCTTGTCCTTCTTTAAGAGCGGAATTATCAGGGCCTCCCTGAGCGTTGGCAGTAACTTGCAAGTTTCATAAGCCTTCTCATACATGTCGAGCATGTGTGGTATTAACTCATCCACATATTCTTCATAAAATTTGCTTGTGAGCCCGTCCGGACCCGGCGCTTTCTTATTTGGGAGGGCCCTGATTGCTTCACGTATTTCGGCCGCCTCAAGTGGTTGGCACAAATATTCCCGTTGTCCATTGAACAACCATGCATGCGAAACATTTGCTAAGCAATCATCTAGCTAGCTGGGGTCTGCACTGTAGTGGGAGGTTTGTAATGGTGTGATGCTCATTTCTCTGCTTTATTCTGGCAGCAGGTTGTGGCCCAGCCTGCCGCCTTCTCCATATGCTCACGCAACATGTCTCTTTGACAGGTAACGCACCTCCCCCGCCTCCAGCTCGTTATATTCGAAATCTAAGTCTTTGATTTGGGCCAGTGTGTCGGCGCTCTGGGAGTCTCCTGATCCTGCTCTAATTGTTTTAACGCCGCCTCGACTCTCGAGAGCTGCCCACGTGTATCTTTTAGAATGCCAACACTGATACTGATGCATGTCCCACGGATGGTGGACTTGAATGCCTCCCAGAGTGTGGCAGCTTCACTTACTGACCCCTTGTTTATGATGAAGTATTGTGAAATAGCCTCCGTAATTGTAGCCTTGTACGTGGGGCCTAGCAGAGCCTCCGCCCTGAACCTCCATGTAAATTGGCGAGGCAAGGTCACCAGGATGCGTAGGGTGAGCTTGATCGGGTTGTGATCCGAAAAGGTTCTGGGCAGCTTGCCTATGTCAGACACCTTTGCATTCATGCCCTCATTAAGTAGCCAATAATCTAGTCTTGACCAGCTTCCATGTGCAGAGGATATGTGTGTGTACCTTCCAGCTTATCCATGTTCCCGATCCTCCATGTGTCTACAAGCCATAAATCTGCATCCCGCCCCTGATAGTGTCTGCTGCTTGAGGGGAGTGTCCGCCCTTTTGGCTTGTTTTGACTCTGCTGGGGTCTAGGTGTGTGTTTAGGACACCACCCCATATTATTTCTGCTTTTGGCCATTCACGCAACACATTCAGAATGCCCATGAAAACCCTGGATCGTCCATGTTCGGCCCGTACACATTTACTAAGGTGACAAGCGACCCTGATAGTGTGCCGTGGACTATAGCGTACCTACCACTGTCGTCTCTTGTGGATTTGATCATTGTGAACAGGGTGCCTTTCCTTATAAGTATGAGTATTCACCCTTGCGTATAATGAATATGAAGAGACAACCCTAGCTTCCTTGTGCCTGGTTAATTGTGTTTCCTGAGTGAAGGCTACCTTGATTTTAGATCTATCTAGATGGGCCATAATTTGTCTTATTTGTTTGGTGGAGATCAGTCCACAGACATTCCATGTCACACAGGAAAGTGACATGCTAACCACCCCCTCCCTTCCCACCATCTAGTATGCAAAATACAATAACCACAAGCAGAGGAGAAGAGCTATAAAGAACTGATCCCATGTGTATTAGCAAGCCATATAAACCAGTCCCCCAACTCCCTACCCCAAACCTCCCACAACAGCATCCCAATCATGGTTTTAGGTCAGGCCACAGCACTGAGTCTTCCCTTATCGAAATGGCTGACTCGGTGAGATGGACGCTTGATCAAGGGTCGAGGGCGGTGTTAGTGCTGCTGGATCTTTCAGCAGCATTCGACACCGTCTCTCATAATATTCTGCTGAAAAGGCTGGAGGACCTAGGGCTGGGCGGCGCTGTTCTGAAATGGCTTTCATCCTACCTTTCAGACCGCACACAGCAGGTCTCCATGCCCCCCTACACTTTCCCTGCCAGACCACTCAAATGGGGAGTCCCACAGGGCTCTTCTTTGAGCCCGCTCCTTTTTAATGTGTATTTCACTCCCCTGGCTAAATTGATCGCCCAAACGGGGATCAAATCCACTTCCTACGCTGACGATATTCAGCTCCTCTTCACCTTCAATTCCCCTTCCGCCTCTGCCTTTGACCCATTGAAATCCTGTCTCAGGAACATCTCAAGCTAGATGGATGCCAATTCCCTTCGTCTCAATGCTGGAAAAACATAGATCCTGTTCTTCAATTCACCATCCCCTCTGGACCCTAGCATTTGGTGGTCAGAAGACCTGAGCCTAGCCCCCACCCCCAAAGACTCGGTAAGAAATCTAGGAGTACGTTGCGACAACCAACTTAGCTTCAACAACCAGGTACAAACTGTAGCAGCCTCCTGCTTCGCTTAGATCAAAACCATTAAATGACTTATCAATTATCTGCCAGCGGACTGCCGTAAGACTGTGATCCAGGCACTGATAACATCCCATCTTGATTACGCCAACGCCCTCTACCTTGGTATCACAGCAGGCCTCCGTCACAAACTCCAGATGGTCCAGAACGCCGCCGCCAGGCTGGTTGAGAGAATCCCTGTTAGACACCATATCTCTCCCCACCTCCGCAAACTGCACTGGCTGCCTATAGCCAAAAGATGTGTGTTCAAGGCCATGATACTGGCCTTTCGAGCATCTAAAGGCAGTGGGTCGGCACACTTGAAAAACACCCTGCGACCCTATACCAACTCCAGAACATTACGCTCTAATACTCTTCATTTTCTGGAAACCCCGCACTTTAAACGCTCCCGTGCAGGCGGAAAATCCTTTGAGGTTTGCACTACTCAGCGCTGGAACAAGCTCCCCCTAGTCCTACGCACCTGTCAAACAGAATCTGTCTTCCGTAAATCCCTGAAAACGTATCTATTATCTTCCTAAATCAGGATATCGGACCCCATGGCCTCAACTTTCAAAGTTCTCAGCGCCGGGACGCCCCATTGGGGCCGCTGCGCGCTCTACAAAATACTAAAAAAAAAAAAGACAGAGTTCCCAGAGTCAAAAAAACCCTGAACCATGCACAGTACTTATCAGAGAGGGGATCTCCCAATGGAGGGTCATCAGGAGCCCGAACAGCCTTCTCAATGGAGGTGGGTAGGCGAAGCGAACACTGAACAGTTCCATATTCTTCAGGCTTGTGCAGCAATGCATCTTGCATAGTCACATGTGCACCTTGCTTGAAAGGGCCTCCCAGTCCAGCGTAAATAGCAGACAAGGGATCACTCCGAGTCTGCTGCATCTTGCGTTCAATGAGCACATTTTGCTTTTGTAGCTTTTTTCAGAAATTCCTGCACTGCTTTGGGGGAGTTGTATATTTTTTGCTGCCCTTCATACTCAATCCTCAGCCTGGCTGGGAATAGCATAGAGTAGGTAATGTTCGCCTTCTGCAGTTGCTTCTTTACAGCCTGGTACTCTCTCCAAGCTGCCTGCCCCATAGCCGTGAAATCTGGGTAGGATGCGACTTGGAAGCCCTGGTGATTTAGATCCAGCCTCTCCCGGGCCAGACAAAGGATTGTGTCCCTTTCCCGGTAGTTTAACAGTTTGGCTATGACAGATTGTGGAGGCGCGCCCAGAGGGGGCCTTGCCATCAGTGACCTGTGGGCGCGCTCCACAACCAGGACAGAGGAGAAAATTTCCCCATCAAACAACTGAGCTAGCATCTGCTCGACATACAGCTCCATTCTGCCGGTGTTTGTGGTCTCCGGTATGCCAATGCGTATGATGCTGCGCTGTGAACGCGCTTCCAAGTCTTCATTTTTGGCTTGGATAATACTGATGAGCTTTTCCATTTCTGAGCATTTGCTGGTCGTGGCTTGCATATCATCCTCCACCGTGGATAGACACTGCTCTGCTTCTGCAATTCTGGAGGCTTGTTTGTCCAGTTTGGCCGACATGGAGTCCATGCGCTGGTCCAGTTTGTCCCTGCCGCAGCCGCTCCTCTATCTTGTTGTCCGTGCCTGCTGTCCTCACCTCCTCGCAGGCAGGACCTCACTGGGCAGCTCCAGACAGCTCAGTGCTACCAGCACCAACTCCGGTCACAGAGGCAGTGCCCTGCACCTTAGTGGCAAAGCAGTGGAATATGCTTCTGTCCAGTGCGAGACGCCGCTCACACCAGCATCCCACACCCTGAGGTGTAATCCGCAGGCTGGTTGTCCAATTCATGCTCTTCATCAGTCGTGCCGTTCAAAGGCCTGGGCCCGACATGGCCCGACGCCCACTATGCCCGACCACAGCCACGCCGCAGCAAGCGCCAATTTTTCCGGGCAGCCCTCTGTTCATGGGGCACCGTGGCACACTCGAGACTCTTTTTTGGCTGTGGAGGATGTCGGGTTAATGGATATTGAGCGGATGTTAAACACCTGGTACTGGTTGACAAGCAGCAACCGTGGGTGTACGCAAGGATGGTGTAAAATATTTGTTACAGAGAACACACACATTCCCACGGGTTGGGTTGCCGGTAGGATCAATGAGGGCAACCACCTGGCTCATTATGGAACACTAGTGTGGTGAAGACTGACCCCGAGCCCTGACAAAATTGCGGTAAGGTACTTTGGCAATGAAACATTTTGGCTTTCCCTAAACAGAAGTGGTTTGCAACATTGTGTGTTTTTTCATCTGAGTAGGTCCACAGCATCCATTAAAGTTGTCAGTGTCGCCAGGGGGTCCTATCTCAATTTTAGCTTGCAAAGCAATAACATTATTTTTTCTTTTCACTAGGGGGACAGAGTGGGATAGCACAAGACTAACATGTGCTGCCCGTCTTTCCACACATCACTAGGTTTTCCTTGTTTCACATTTTTCACACATTTCATTTTGGTCTTGAAAGTTACCGATGATGATAAAGATGTGAGCATACTGATGAGTACCTACCAGCAGCTCCTGTAGTGGTGCTTAAGTGAGGTACTTTCAGACTTTCACACATTATTTCCAATGGGCAATTGCATAAGGGGATTCAAGTGGGGGTCCTAGGTAAATGTTTCTTAAACTTGGACAGCAAAACCCGATGTTGAGTAGCATTTTTGAAGCTACTTCACTTGTGGGTCTTTGAAAGTATTGGTCCAGTATTAGAGAAGGTCCTTGTTGTTAGATTGCATAATTCCTTTGGCCCTGCTCATACCTCTAACTAGGTCCAGAAGTGCTCCTCAGTGCTTCCTTCTTTTTTTTGTCTCATTGACTTTATAGTTCAGCTTCTATGGAAACGAGGGAGACTGAACCTGAGGTTACCAGTCCTCAACACAGACTACCATACAACATAATTACTCTCCATAGCACATAATCCCACTCTACATCATTCCTATACACTAAATACCACATACTTTCTATACTCATAATTTCACTGCACAACATACCACATAAGTCCACTGCACACAACGTACATCCACTCCACTCCAAAAAACATTGGTAAAACACTTTTACATTTACAACTCCAATAGCCCTAACTTTCGCAAATGCGAGACCTATTATGTGGCAAATGCTTCTTTAACTAGTAGTCGCGTTTGCAGAGTGAAAGTCCCTGGGGGCCAACTAGCCCTCTTGTTACTGCTGGCTGGATTGCTGAGAGAGGTCAGAGGCCACGCCCCCTTTTCACACCACTTTGCAAACGTGCTTCTTGGTGCACAGCTGTGTGGGGGATGAAGTCCACTTTAGTCCTGAGGTCCTCAGGGCACAAGGGGGCCTCATCACCCCACCAGCTGTGTGCCAAGAGACGCATTTGCAAAGTGGTGTAAAATGGGGCATGGCGTCCTACCGCCTCTCAGCAATCCCACTGTCTGGGGCTTTCTGGAGGTACCCGGTGGCCTAGTTGGCCCCTAAGGACTCTTAGGATCGAAGGGGACTAAAAGCTCCAACCCTGAGTGGGCTAGGACGCACGCATGCAGAGTGGTGCAGGGAGGGGGCGGGCCTCTGGCGAGTTACTGATTTCTTTTTCTATATTTTATTTTAGGAAGGGGAGCTGTGTGGCCCACCTTCCCTCGACCCTTTTGGACACCGGGGACCCAATCCCCCTGGGCCTGAGCCATTTAAAAAAATATATATATATTGAAAAGGAAGGGGGACACACAGGCCCCCTCCCAAGGTCGATTATGGTCCCGGAGACCCCATCCTCAGGGCTAGGCCTATATTAATTTTTTTGTTTTTAAAAAGTAGGGGGTCATGCGGTCCCCCTCCCAGGCCTCTTTCGGCCCCGGAAACCCCATCCCCTAGGATCTGGCGAAAACTTTTTTATGGTAGGGGTGGCGTGGCCCCCCTCCTCAGGCCAATTTTCGCCCGGAGGACCCAATCCATGGGGGCCTGGCTTTATTTTCATATTTTTTTATTAAATGGGAGGGGGCATATTTATATATATGTATGCATATATGCACACATACATATATAGCCTTTTGCATGCTCATGACGAGCTGAGCTCGTCATGAGGCATGGTGCTCCGGTGCTCATGACGAGCTCAGCTCGTCATGGGCCATGGAACGCTCAGGTGCGGGGAGAATTCCCCTGCTGTGCTGAGTGTTCCACGGGAGCCAATGCACCTGTGACGAGCTGAGCTCGTCATGAGCACAGGAGCACTGTAGCTCATGACGAGCTCAGCTCGTCATGAGCATGCGACGCTGTGCGTGCACCCCCCCCCCCAGCACAGCGGGGGAATTACCCCCGCAGCGAAGGGGTTAGATAAATATGCATACATATATGTGTACATATAATAAAAAATATATATATATTTGTGTGTGTGTATATATATACATATATTCCAAAGCAATGCCTCCGGGCACAGGAGCCCCAGACCCTGCAGGGCGGCCTCACAAACAATGGTCCCGGAGAGACACATCCTTTGATAACCTTTACAAAAACAACGGTGAGGCCCAATACCAGAGTGCAGCATTTAATCACAGGGGTAGCAGCGCAGTAAGTACTCCTCCTCCTTTCGCGTTTCAGCAATCTTTTGCCTTGTTCACAGGTGGAGTTAAAAATGCACAATGCAATCGTGCTCGTTTATAAATTACTTAGTCATTTGACAGTCTTTCAGAACTACAGTCCCCATGATGCATTTATGTTGGCATAGTACTGCATGGAATTTTCGTACATCCTTATGCTTTTTTTAAATTAAAAGTTCTTTTTTGTACCTCCATCAACTTTAGTGGGATTCATTTTTCACGTTGTCAAGTGAATAATCTGCGTGAGCTGTGCTCAATGTCTCAATATCCCTACGGTAATGCCTGTCCTCCGGCACGATCAGAGTGGAGAATCACCCCTCCCTGAATCCCTTCCTGCACCGTCACACATACAACCCCCAATCCTTACCCCAAAGCCACCTAAACCCTACAAATATCCTTACCACCCAAAACCCAAAACCCACCCTAACAATTCCCTTACCACCCAAAGAACCCATACCCGCCCTAAACCCTAAAACATCCCATGCCTCCTTAAGACCCACACCCATCCTAAACCCTACAAATACCCTAACCACCCCAAAACCCATACCCACCTTAAACCCTAAAAATCCCCTTGCCACCCTAACACCCATATGCACTCTAAAGCCTAAAAATACCCTTGCAACCCCAAAACCCATACCTACCCTGAAAGTTCCCTTGCCACCCAAAACCCCAAACCCACCCCAAGTCCTAAAAGTTCCCTTATCAACCAAAACACCAAACCCACCCTAAATCATAAAAAATTCCCTCACCGGCATTACCACGCTCATCTTTACCACACAATGGTGTCCCTTTTGGCATTCACCCTTTCGCAACCAGCAGTCAAATAAGCCCTTCCACATCCACTTTTGTCATGCAGCAGTAATAAACTCCCTTGGCTTGTATCTCATTCAGCACTCCAACAAATCCCTACCCTTTCCGCCTTCTTTTATCAAATTTGGTATTCTGTAATGTGTCACATTAGGCACCCTCATTTCTCCTAGTCCTTTTTAAAAGTTCCTTAAGTCCCTAAACGTCCCATGGGGTTATTGATACATCCTCTTTGTGGAGGAAAAATGAAAACAAGTGGAGCTAATTGTAAAGTTGTGGCCGTGAAACAGGGAGACGTGGATTCATTTTCCCACTAGAAGAAATTGTAGGGCACATGTCAAATCATGGTATTCACATCAGACCATGATTTCCTTATTTGTTGAAAAGAGGACACTCCAGACGAACTCTTTTAACATGGTTTATGGCCTAGGTTGTGTTGATGCTATGATTTACGGTGGCTGGTGTAACCCAGTCCTTTTAGTTGCCTTCAATGCTTTTCAGCTAAAGCCAGTTTTCTGGTGACACACTGTATAGCAGCGTGGACATTACACAACCCACAGTTTTAATGACACACAGAGCAGCTTTGGGCTGGTACAAGTGCAGCTTACTGATGACACATTGAACAGCAAATGACTGATACTGGTCTATCCTTCCCTTGAAACACAGTACCACAGCATTCCTATGGTACTAGTATAGCGTTCCACACCACAGAGAAAGGGCCTTCACACAGGGGGAACATTAAGAAGAAATTCACTACAGTGGCATTGTGTGTGCATGTGTGTGCGTGTATGCATGCATTTGTGCATGTTTGTGTGTGTGACAGAGACACATGCGCCCCTGCTGCACACGCTGCTCCTGAGCTTTGTGTGTGAGTGAAGCTTGCAGTGCTCCTGCTCGCGCAGGGCCTGTGCTGTGTTCGTGAATTTTGGTATATCTGTGTTACTACACAAAAGCCAAAATGTTCAATATTTCCCATGTTTATTTTTATTCAGAAATTAGGTCAGAGAATACATGGTTCAAAAATCTAGAACAAAACAAATAGAATAAATTTCAAGTCATGAATAAAATACAAACCAAGCACTAATATTGAATGCATATAAGCAAGAAATCCCCATGCAAAAATGGCAAATGCTTTGCGTCAAGTCAATGCTGCAGAGAATATGCTCCTGGTTGCGCATTGCTTCAAAAATAGAAACTCATTTTAATATTTAACATACAATGGTGCAATTGGATAACATTTTCCATCTGTCGGGTGTGGATTTGAAATAAAATATATTTCACTTACTTCCCAAGTGCACTGGTTAGTAGAACCAATTGATTGTCATCTACTTTTAAAGTTGTAAGTTTTTTTAGGAGTCCTAGAAAGAAAGAACTTCAATTAGTAAAAATAGATAAGACATGAGGCAATCGGCACTGTTTCCTATTTTTGTGAGCACCGGAAAGAAATCGTGAACATGACTATTAGTGGATTTAATTAAGTATGTCAGCTTGAACAAAGGAGCCATATTTTATTCAGAGAATAATGAAAAAAGGAAAAGCTTGTAGCTTACATGAGTGGCCCCCATGAGTTAAGCAAAGTCTGATTAAGGCTACAGCACAGAACCCCTTCGTAAATGCAAAAGCGCAATCTGCACACTCTTTCTTAGTAAACTACCTTAGTGGGCCACTTAGCTCTGGAAACATTTACACGGAGATTAGAAGTAGCACATCATCCCCATTTAACATATGATGTTGTGTTTAACAAAGGAGTTCCTTCGTGGTATAGCCATACATATGACATAGCACTCAACGTCAATGCCCTGGAAAGAAGGCGGCCCGGGTCAGGCCCTTACCGTGGGGCCTATTCACAAAGGCATTTTGGAGTAGTACTTCTGTAGTATACCCTTTTAAATGCTCTGACACGCTTTTGTGAATTGTCCCCTAAACATCTAAAAAGGGAATGAATCAGAATATCACTTCCAGTTCTAGACTGTGCCCTCTTTGGCCCACATGCATCAAGCATTTTTGGAGTCGCAAACGGTGCGATTCCTTAAAATCGGCCGTTTGCGATTCCAAAAATGCTTCTTGGAATGCATCAAGCATTTTTAGAAATCGCAACATTTTTGCGATTTCTAAAAATGCGATTGCTTTTAAGAAATCGCAAATGTGCGATTTCTTAAAAGCAATGCATGATTACTTTTATAATTGCGAATTCGCAATTAGGGTGTCAAATTTATCGAGTGGTTGAACCACTCGGTAAATTTGCAAAAAGTGTTAAAAACGCTGCAAAAGCATTTTTTACACATTCATGTTACGGACACACATGTCCTTAGGACATGTGTGTGTGCAACATGATGCGAAAACAACATTTCATGGGTGCAGGGGGGGGGTCATTTGAACCCCCCTCTCCACCCTTGAAATGCAATCAGGAATTGCGATATTCTAAGTGCGAATTCGCACTTTGCTAATCGCATAATATTTGAGAATCGGTAAAAATTGCGATTTTTACCGATTCTCAAATAGTTTGAGAAAATGTACATGCATCCCATTTTGCATTTCCTAATTTGCGATTCCCTAAAAATCGCAAATTAGGAAGTGCAAAATGAAACAATGATGCATGTGGGCCTTTGTGCTTTTACCAACAGTAAAGGCACGCACAAACACACAAAAGAGTACTTCTGTGGTACAGCTTCCATACCCATAAATGCTGTTGTGAATGTTTTTTTCCTGCAGTTTTATATAGCTCGAACTTGATCAGAATGTATCCCAGCGCTTTTCATGAGCACCAGTTGCATTACAGGCGGATACATCATTTTTAGGCACCAGGAGATGAAGTGATTGGCCCAGAATCTTAGGATGATTGAGCCTCCTGCCAGACTCCAACCTGGTTACCCAGCTTCAAAGTCGGCGACCCTAGCCACACTCTCTCCCCATTGGTCAAGTTGAGTTGAGAATACATGATTAAAGTGTGACAATGTCTTCAACCGAGATAGGTAGGGAAGAAGGTCTATTTATGGAACCCATGCTTAAGATTGTTCCTGGTTAAGAGTGTTTCAATTCTCAAACTTAAAAAAAAGAGTCTTTCAATCTACTAGGATGCTCCCACAATCTCTCTGCATTTTACTACGTTTCCTGCTATCATATGTGGTTCTTGTCATCACTAGTGTTCTCATTTGTCTTCCTTACAATATCATGTTCTTGTAGTCATCCTCTGTTTTCCGTTCTGCTGCCGCTCAAGTTTTCAGTCATTTGCTAACCTAGTTCATAACACCTGTGTCGTTCGCTGATTTTCCCTTTGCGGTGCATTCCTTCCTGCATGGACCAAACTTGACCAATGCGTCCTAATCATCCACATTCGTACAAAATTCAACAAGATTTTTAAATGTTTCTGGAAACAAATAATTTACTGGATGTCTCACAAACAGGGTTTCGCCCCATGCACAGGACGGAGACCGCGCTTCTTGCTGTGACTAAGGGAGCTAGGATGATTGCGTATCAGAACGGCACTGCAGCCATTATTCTTTTGGACCTCAGTGCCGCTTTCGATACCGTAAATCATAACATCCTTCTAAATAGACTCTCTGATCTGGGAATAGCTGCCAAAGCAACTGTCTCGCTCCAATCTTTCTTATCAGACCGCTCTTTCCGAGTCTGTGAGGGCATCGTTACATCGCCCAGCAAACCACTCAGCTGTGGGGTACCTACCTCAGGGCTCCTCCCTGAGCCCCACACTGTTTAACATATATATGCACCCCCTTGCCGAGGTCGTTGGCCCCTTTGGAGTGCAAATCATATCCTACGCTGACGACACTCAGCTGGTGGTGACATTGATCCATCCCTTAACCCAGCCGAGTGATTTAAGGGGCTGCTTGGAAGCAGTCCTCTCCTGGATGACTCTGTCCTGTCTGAAACTGAATGGAGACAAGACGGAGCTGATGGCGTTAGGCAACTCCCCTAAAAAAAACATCGACTCCATATGGCCAACGTTGCTGGGACCCGCCCCGAAGCTAAAGACACAATCAAGAGCCTGGGAATATGGATGGACAAGACACTCACATTCAACTTCCAAGCAGTTAAACTGTCAGCTATCTGCTTTGGTATACTCAGGCTCATCCGCAAGATCCTCCCCCTCCTCCCATTCAAGGCAAGACAGATCATGATTCAGGGCCTGATTCTCTCACGGCTAGACTTCGGGAATGCCCTTTACCTGGGAGCCCCCCAATCGACCCTTAATAGGCTCCAGGTGATCCAGAATTGTGCTGACCACACTCTCCTACGGATCCCCCGTCGTCTCCCCGTAAAATCTGAACTTAGAGATCTCCATTGGCTACCCATCAGGGAAAGAATCGAGTTTAAGAGTATGTGCATCGCCCACCGTGCCTACTGGAGAACGGGAGCATCAATTAATCACTCTCTGATCCCCCCCTATCATCCAAGCAGGCAGCTCAGATCTGCGCATGCCTTCCGAGTCACAAGTCCTAGGATTCAGAAAGCGAGATGCGGGGGTCGAACTTTCTCCTTTAATTCGGCAAGACTCTGGAACTCCCTTCCCCTTCCCCTCCCCTCATAGCCCAACCTCCTGTCCTTTTGGAAAAATCTAAAAACCTTGTTATTCAACAGATAATCTCGGTCTCATCTCTCACTCACACACGTCAATCCTTACCGCTAGGACGCCTCCGGGTAGCTACCGCGCTCTTTAAAAACCTTTTCCATTCCATTCCAAATCTTTTGTGGGTTCTCATAGTTTCACATCACTTCTCTCCTTGAGCTATAGCACCCCGAAATATCAATGCAATACAACACCCTCTCAGAAAATCACAAAGCCCTTTGATTATGCTATGTCTGTTCATACTCCTACACCTGTGCACGACTAAGATGCTATATTTTGATAGGCTCTTAGCCGTTCAACATCTATCTAGGAGATTCATAGCTGGTACATACAAGAAGCCTCATTACAGTATCAACCCATGTGTCACTGGGCCTTCTTCCTCTAGGACCTGCCATGACTATAAGAGTGCTAATGAAGAACTTGAATGTTCACCTAGCTGCCAGAATGTACTTGCACTAGGTGACATGCTGTTGGAAAAGACAGATTAAGAATTGTTAATCCCTTAATGCTCAAGGCTTTACATTCAGCAGCTTCTGTTCCAGTAACATGGTATCCAGAAATGCCTCATGTTTGTCAGGAATATAGAAAGTTATCATTTTAATTTTTAATTAGAGCTCTGTGGGGAACAAATGACAGACGTGCTGGTGTGCGAAATACGAGTGTCACTCAGCGTACTAGACTTTTTTTTTACCATACGGAAGAGAAATGTATTTTATAATTTATAGGAAATATGCAGTCATGTTAGCTTTCTGGGGCAATAACCATAATTTTCATGAAAAATTAAAATGTCTTATTTTGTTCATTTACTGCAGTCTACTCTATGGGAAATGCTTTGAATTCTACTTTTCTTATTCCTGCAAAATGACACTCAGATGTTCCTGTCATGAATATAGAATGCTAACGCTCTAGCTGGTAAATACCATTCTATGGTGTAGTTACAGTAGAACATTTGAGAATCAAAAGCATTCTAGTTACTGTTGGGACTGCATGTTTCATTTAAAATGCCAGAGGATATTTGTGAATTCATAGAACGTGTGTCCCCACTTTACCTTCTGGACCACTAGCCGGAATTTCCAAGAGAGAAACATCTTTTCACTCAATGATGGTACATTAAATCCAAAAAGAGGATCAGTATTTTTCACAGGGTGATATCACCTTCAAACTCACCACAATTTCTAAAAAAACATTTGGCATCCTTATGAACTATTTATTTTGTGGCTAAAATATGTTATTATATTAATATTTCTGTGCTCTTTTTTGTGACCCTGTCACAAAAAAAGCATTTCAATAAGACAAAAAACGGTGGAGCATTTAGCATACAAAAAATCCAACATGCATCTTTTAACCATCCCCTTAGTGACTGCAAAAACACACTACTTAGCAAACAATTTATTTAGTGAATATCACCCCAATGTTTAAAGGGCTGCTTTACACTGACAATATGATCCAAGGGGAGGGCACTCCCAGGTAATGATTGGCCAGGCTGAAGTAGGGCCTTTGGCTTTGCCTTGGCCTCTCTAACTCCACCCTGGTTAAAAACTACCAGACAGAACCATCCACTTGCATAGTATTGCTTTATTATTGACAACTTATGTATATGTAAAAAGTGGTCTTGCCTAAAGTAGGTATTAATTATGAAGGCGATTCACGAAAGCATTTATGAGTATGGGATGGTGTACTACAGGAGTATTATTTTACATGCTTTCAAGTGCCTATGCCAAGAAACTCCAAAGCATTCAACTCTCTATCAATAGGAGACCAAAGAGGGCAAAAGCCTTTCAATTTATCCTAACTGTATATGAAAACTCTCAATTTGTTCTCACTTTAGAAGTTTCAGGCCAACTCACAAAGGCATGTAAGAGTATGTAAGAAAGGACAAAAGGAGTATTTGTCTATCTAGTTCAAAATGCCATTGTGAATAGACCTCTATATATTTGTCTAAAACATTGAATATAAATATATATATATATATATATATATATATATATATATATATATATATATATATATATATATATATATATATGATTGCCACACACTATTGATCCTCGAGTGAAAAAATAGACGGCACTCCAAGTCGATGTTCACCACAACAGATTTATTGGCAGACCCCCCTGCCCCCTCGACAGACGAGTTTCACAGTTTAAAAAAAATAAAAAAATAAAAATAAATATATAAATATATACATACATATTTCCCTAATAGAACCAGTCATACTTTTAATCTGACAAAAATAGTTCAGTAAACCAATTAAAACAAACAATTCATTCATGTTATATGATGAACCAAAAACGAATTTAAAGCTAGAAATAGTCTGCTATAAAACCAATGCTAGATAGGTGTATTCATTGTATGTCTTCATTTGTTCGATGTTCTTTAAAAAACTAAAGTAACACATTTGCCTATAGGGGCTACAGAACAGTCCATGCAATTAAATAAGACAATAAAACCTGCGTACAATTTAGGAATCCAAGCAACAATTCAGATTGATGGTTACTATTCTGTATTGGATATGTGTTCTTACTAAGAGCCACTCCCCTTATGTGTGATATTCTACTTAAAATAAGCAACTGACACAATATCAATGCCATTATTTAACAAAAAAAGTGCATGCACAAATTATCAGCCAAGTCTACGCACATGATAAATGCTTTTAAAGAATGTGAGTATATAGACTGTTGATCAGATAATCATCCCATCCGATCCTCATAGCACCTGTATGGCTCTAGTTTAGTAAGAAGATAATGCAGAGACTCAACAATAAGAGGAAGATAGTGGCTTGTCCTTTTGTGCCCTTGACATTTTCATAGCTAGTTCAGACATCAGGATTCATAAGGCAGTGGCAGGAACAGAAAGAACATATGTTTCACATGCTATGTTTACCGTAGTTAGTTCTCACTCCATTGCACTCATCTAACCCCTCAGTAGGGTAAACGTTGTTTACAACGCGGTGTTTACACCGCACGACCTTTACTACGCTGCCATTACACTGCAAGTTGTTACTACGACTTGCGCTGGATGGTGCTGTTGGTTAAGGAATATTGACATTTTATATTCCAACACCTTCCCTACTGTTACGTGGACTGGTGTTGGAATAGAAAATTATAATAATCCTCAATCTGCGCCCTCCAACGCAAGTCGCTGTAAAGAACTGCATTGAAAAAATCCGCGATGCAAAGTACCGCGATCAAAATGATCGCGTTGTACTATCATACATCCATCAGTAGCACATATAAACCGTAAATAATGGGTAATGTGTGAGCAAATGGCTAACCGTGTGATATCACTGTGGGGCAAAGGTTGCCTGATGGCCACTCGATTGCATCTGGCCTTTTAGTGTACCTATGTCCGTGTCCAGACTTGAGTGCTTTTTGATTCAAGTAGAAAAATACATTCTTTTAGCTGCCTCCACTCACCTTCAACCTTTCCTATTTTGCTCAGAAATAATATTGCAAAACTAGTCCATTTGAAAAGATTGTTCAACAAAAACACACACATAACCCTATTTAAAGCCTGAAACTGAAAGCAATAATTTCTAGCCTAGTCATCTAAGAATTAACAAACACATATATAAAATATGGATTTACGACTTATTTCTACTTTTGAGTGTATCTTATAGCATCAGAGGTTCAGCCTTAGCTGGCTACCAAGAGGTGGAAACATCTCACTTCAAAAGGCCTTTTTAGTGTATAGCGAGTGAGCGATTGCTGTAGAAGGCACATTTGCAATGCTGAAAATCGCATCTTTCCTGACAAAACTGTTGTACATTCTTATGAGCATAAGGCATTTTTGTGTCCAACATATGAGTGCAGGATCCAGCAATGTCTGCCCCCTGTAATAGAGCAAATCTATTTCTCGTTTCACGATCCTATTTGAGAATGTGATGGGAAATGTAGTGCCCTGCTGGCCAGTAAAATAAATATAGCTCACTGGTTTGACAATGAGGCTTACTGACCAGGATGAATTTATTGAGAACAAGTTGGCGCATGAAGGGATCAAACATATAATGAAATAAAGGAAATCCATGCTAGACAGTTACCATAAAGCACAAAAATGTACTAAAACAATCAACAGTATGGTAAAAAAATATTAATTGATTAGAATTCTATCATGCATTTTTAAGACTTGACTAAGGACGTTTTGGGATTTTGCAGACTTCAGGGCATATTACCAATTATCGCTATTGCTTGGTTAGAGACAAAAATTTACCGCAGCGCTGCGGCGATTTTTACAGCAAATAAACCTTGGTATTACCAAGGTTTAACGCAAATGCGGTAAAAATCGCCGCAAAGCATGAATATCGCTGAAAAGTCAGCGATATTCATGCATTAGCGAGCTAATGCTCTTAGCCATGTTATCCACCTCCCATTGGATAACATGGCTAAGAACTGCTCAGGACAGGTGTTAGCTTTTGGAGATATTCCCGCTTAGCGCGAATATCTCCAAATGTTGGTAATAGGAGATAGCGATGTTAGCGACTGTTTTCAGTCTCTAACGTCTTGGCACGCCCACTTTGCATGTCATTAGTGATAAATATCACTGACATGCAAAGTGGGGCCCAAGATGGTCGCTATCCCCTACTAGCTGTCGCTAACTGGTGTTAGCAGCAGCTAGGTAATAGGGAGATAATTTTATCTCCGCTTTCTAGGCTTTTAAAGCCAAAAAAGCAGAGATAAACCCCCTTGATAATATGCCCCTTCATTCGTTGAAATTAATACAACTTTTTCAAACTCTTCCTGGAAAGCAAGGCATATTGGAAGGCTATATTAGAACGCATTAAGGGTTGTAGATGCATACGACAGCCAGATCATGCAGTGAACATTCATTTTCCCATAATGTACTTAATGTAAAAAGCTGATGAATTAAATTCGGACAATAATGCAGATTTTTGCCCAAGATAATCTAACAAAATGCCTTATTAAGATTACAACCTTAGTGGTGATCCATGGTTTTATTCAGATCTTCAGTGATATCATACATGACAAAAGTCATTGCGGTAGCACTCAATCAAAGCAGCTCATTACTTATCACAGCTGTGTGACTTCAGTAAGTCTACCAACAGGTTGTGGTAGACTCAGTCCTGGCATTTTTAATTTCAGAATCAGAATTCTCTTTATTCGGCTGTGGCTAGCCATAAAATCGTGAAAGACGTGCAAAAATAGCAGTAAAATAAATACAAGTTATTAAAATATACATGTAAAATCATCCGGTTTGGGATAATATTGACCAACAATCCGGATAAAAACAGACTGGGATGAATAACATTAAAACAGAGTCAAGTACTGATTAATCTATGCCCTGAAATTAATCTAAAATCATTGATCTCCTAAAGTGGACTGCAGCTTTAAGAAACAGAATCACGTAACTACATGTTTCGTCTTCTGGTAGTGGCAATAAACAATGATGTGCTTGCATACAAAGCAGTACATTCGTGAACTAAAGTGGTTTGAGGAATTTTTTGGTATACAGTTTATAATATTCACAGAATAAGAGGAAATGTGCCATAGTTTGTTTATGCATGTTAGCACATGGGCATTCTCTTAAATTGAGCTGGGGTTGGTGTCCAGCCTGAGAAAAATAAAATATTTTATAATACCAGCCCGGAAGCAGAACAATAAAAGACTAGCCCACCTCTTATTAGTGTTCTGAAGGTAAATGGTTGAGATAGCCCCGGGATTAAGATATAAATTATGCCTAAAACTTGATTTTTGTTTTTCGGCTCTCATCCTCTCTACTTTGGCTCGTTTAAGCACCATGACTTGCACTTCCTTTCTGACAGAGGCTGCTCACAAAGTTCTATCTAAAAATATATCAGCCAATCCAATGGCTTCCAGAGATTTTTTGACGTGCGCTAGCCAGGGGATCAAAAGACCCCTATCGGAATCCAAGCAGTCTAAAACTATCTCTCTAGTCCAATTTGCTTCTTCTGAGCTCCAGATAGAAAGCCAAATGCGGACTGGAGGCTATGGACAAAGTCGCTTAGAAGTCGAAACCTAGTTAATTGTGGCAAATAAATCTGCAGGTTGTCACAGGGGCTGACAGTACTCTCTGACAAAATCGATGCTCCTCCCTTTGGAGGGTAGCTGAGTCACACAGGCCCCATACGCCTGACCCATAAATTGCTATAGGAACACATTGTGCTGAAAATATTTGCAAGAGAGGTGTGAGAACCCTCTCTCCCTTAGGTGATGGGAAACTTAGCAGTCAGCCAACAGCCCTGAAAAACTTGTCCTAATTTGTGCAATATGCAGGCCATGTCCTTATATGAGCTGAAAGTGACCCCCAGGTAAGCGAAGGGACTGGTGCTTAATAGCACTTCCTTGCCCTCTGTAATAGTTAAGGGTTGCATGTGCTTTGGGACACAATTCATTTTAAAAGACTTCATAAAATTAGTTGATAAATCAAGATTGTCCATAAAATTGACAAAGGAGTGCACTAGATCGTGCAAGGCTTTGGGGGTGCAAGCAATTAATACTGTGTCATCCACTTACACTAATGCTGGTAGGGGGGCACCAGTCACCATGGGCTTGTCTGGGGTGCACTTACTAAGCTCCTTATCAAGATAATTTATTTACAAAAAAGAAGTGAGGCTAAAATGCACCCCTGGCGAACCTCCAGACTAATACAAAATTCATCAGTGACTTCTTTCAAACCTTACTCGGACCTTTGTGTCCGTAGGGAAGGAAACCAACAAGTGAACTAGGGATGGATCCATTTGCAAATTAATGAGAGATTTCCACATCGTAGCTGGATTAACACAATCAAAGGCCATTGTCAGAGCAATAAAGGCGAGATATAGTGTAGACTGCTTGGCCACCGTATATATTTTCCAATGATCAGGTTTAAATTGAAGCATTTATCAACCGTCCCTATACCACTGCAGAACCAACCTAATACTCTATTATACATGACTCTGCCTAAAATTGTGGCTGGCATATCTAACAGGGAACTCAGGTGGTCACATTTAGGCTCCTCCCTGTTTCCCTTTTTAAAGATCGGGACTAGGATTAAGGAAGCTCAGGAGCAGGGGGATCAGTGACCTTTCAGGCTGTTATAAACGTTTGTCAAAAGTGGGGCCCAAAGATCCATGTTACACTTAATAATGTCAATCATGAAAACATCCGGCCTGGGTGCTTTCCCTCCCGCACTCTCCTTTATGGGGGCCTTCACTTCATGTGCAGAAATGGATGGGAATGATAGAGCCTCCCCAGCCCATAGCTGTGAGAGAGCGCAATTTGAATATAAAGTATATCGTAGCCATATTTAGACGCATATATTATAAACGTAGGAACGAAATGCATATTGTAATGTGAAGCTGACGACTATAGCATAAAGTCAACTAAAGTGATGACTTGGTATAGGAAATGTAAATGTATTCACACGTTAACATGCATTAGATTTAGAAGGCCTGTATACATAATGGGTAAATGTAGAAATGCTTACGAAATGTAGAACGTGCACAGTAGAATTCGTGTACGTGTGTAACTTTGAATGGAGAAGCGGCGAGAAATGTAACGTGGAAAGACATAAACGTGGAGAAATATAACGTGGATAGGTGTATAGAGAACTTACATAACGATGTAACTAATGAGAATGTAAAAGTTATACTCTACGTAGTTTATATTCTATGTAAAATGTATTTCAAGTATAACCAAGACTTTGCTAAAGTACGAATATATAAATGTATGCCAAAGGTTATACTGTGTAGAAGGCCTTTTGTAGGAATGCTGGAAGAGTTTAGGTCATTTGTGATTGTAACCTGACTGACCAAGAGTTCGAAGGAGCATAGTCAAATGTATGTAATTTAGTGGGCTTGTAAAAGTCGTAAATAGCTTGATGTGGACGTGAGAGCCAAGAAGTCTAGCACTTGTTAGATTTAAGGTGACAATGCCGGACGGAGCTTATTGCTCGAACGTGAGGAGAGACACTTTGAATGTGAACTATGTTTTGACAAGATCATTCACAGGATCTAGAAGGTTGAAGAATTGCAGTTATAAGTTAAAGTCTTGTCTAAGTTCATATGACATTTGATCTGAAAGAGTCAGTAAAAGTCGCCAACAAGATGATGAAGATGACATCTAAGGAGAAGGGTCAACTTAATGAACGACGCAAGAAGTGGACCAATGGAAGAAGCCAGAAGTTGACATCATCGGGGAAAGTCCGAGGTGGGCGTCAAGGGGCGTTTCACCCACACTGTGATTGTGTATTTTAGGGACAGCACCCCGGGGAGAAGTGAGCAATCAGGGAAGGGCGATCAGGAAGCAGAGCAATTAGCATTAGGCTAAGGCGAGAGCGAAGGCAAGGGTAGATGCCTTGAGCAGATGCGCTGAGAGATCAGAGCGCAAGGAAGCAGTAGGCCGAGGACCCTTAGAGAGCGGATGGGTAGGCAGAGAGGGTACTGCTTCTGAAACTTAAGAATTCCTTTAGAGGCTAAAGAGAGTTTGAACTTCTTTGGGAGTCAAACTGCTGACACCTTTTTAGGGAAGAAACTTGCGAAGTAGGGATGTCACATAGTATAGCGTAGGGACAGTTTTAACTTGATTATTTTTGTCTTACTGCAGATGACGCAGAAGGAACCACTTCACACCGAAAGCTTTAATTGCGGATCTAGAGACTGATTTTGTATTTTGTACACTTTGAGATTTATCCTATAAGGATTGTATTGCATTCAAATTAATCTTTATATAAAACTTTTAAACTTTATCAGTTGTAAGTGGTTCTTCAGAGTGGCGTCAGTCAATGGGGTTTGTCTAATCTATGCGGGGGTTGTCTTTTACTCAATGACAGGTACTAGCGGTCCAAAAATTGACGAATGAGATAAGTTATTAAATTGATCATAAATTGATATCAAAATCTCATTCCCCGCAGTTGGTAGCAGAGTAAATGATGGTTATCTTCTTGAGGAAGACGACCTAGGCCAGGTTAGTTTACCCCAAGGTCCCTAGTCATCATCGACCAGAAGAAGAATCCCAGCCGAAGACGGTGCTGACGGTGCGTCGAGAGAAAAGCAGCAGAATCGGTCGAGAGTGAGTATAAGGGTCATGCGTTGTAAGATTGCGGTGTTTTATGTTGTTCCTGTGTTGTAATGTCAAGCGGAGTTGAATGCCTGTAGTGTGATTGAGGGAAGGTTGTGAGCGCGCGCAACCGGATGAAATCTTATGTCCAGAGGACTTAAGTGGTTCGGGTGTATCGAACACCCAAAGTAATTTGACTACCATTGAAAGGGGGTCATGAGGTACCATTGATTTCCCGACAGACCGATGATAGGGGGAGCGTATGAGTGAGTGTATGAGTAACGGACGCTGGTCGTACGTTTACTGTGTGTAAGTAACCTATCAGTTGAGGCAAGTGTCCGACCGTAAGAGGAAAGACGCTGTGCCAGTTGAGGTAGCAATTACAGTTAGACTGTGGCCGTACAGTCAGAGAAAAGTGATCGCTTGGACGGAAGTAGTCATTTTTCAATGTATGAATGAAACGCATGTAATATCGTGAGGCGAGTTGAGGAACGAGGGAAGCTGCTGAAGAAGAGACAAGTGACGTCAGCGTAGAGCCGCGCTGAGATTGGTCGGTTGGTATAGAACCGCGCTTGGATAGGCTGATTAGCGAGAGTCGCACAGGGATTGGTGGTTGTCATCAAGACGTAAAAGAATTAGTAAGGAACATCGTACGTTATCAAAAATGAAGTGTTTCAAGGGTTTAGGGAAAATCTTTAGGAAAAAAAGGAGAGATTTATATGCAGCGGAGGACGCTCCACCAGAAGGCACACCCGCTTTTCTTATGGGAGAAGATGTGGGTTTACACGCGATACTGTGGATATCTGAATGGCACAGGCTAACAGAAGGGCATAAGGAATTGGCGTTTCCGAGATTCGGGACGTTTAAACTAGACGTGTTGAACCAGCTGAAAGCGACGATGCTTTCAACAAGACCTCTACCGAGGCCAACACAATTCGAAGCACTTGGTGCGTGGTTTAAAACAGCACATGAGAAAAGCGTAAAAAGGCGCCAGGAAAGAGTAAGAAGATCGGTAAAGGCAGTGCAGGATGCTAAATGGGACGATGAAGCTAAGAAATGGAGGGTGCAGAAGATAGAAGCAGAGAAACTGTACCCGATGTTAGAAGTTACTGGAGAAAGGAAACCTCTAGAACAGGAAGATGAGGAAAGGGAGTCGGAGGAGGATCTGATAGAAAGGCTATTAACAGACAGACCACCTCCATATAGTGGGGAACTTGCGAGTCCCATATTACCGCAAGCGGACGGAGCTAGGTGGGGGGAATATAAATCGATCCCAGTAAGAGAGTGGGATGCTAACAAGACCGAGGAAATACCCCAAACTAGTTCTGAACAGAGAGTGGTGGGAAGATTTGTGGTCCAGAAGGCTCCAGAGGCGCAATGTGCAAGGTCATACCAAATGCCGGACGCTTTGCAGGTTCCGGTTACCATAGGCCCTATTGTGTCAATCTACAACCCCGAAGGGGTCCAGCAGGAGGAACAGGCACGATGGGACAGCGAAAGGGCAGAAGTAGAGACTAGGAATGCCACAATGAATCCCCAGAGGCAAATACTAGCACCGATGAGTCGGAGTACCCCATTGGATTCTGCAACGGGTCCCAGGGTAGAACAGAGAGATCAAAGAGGGCCAATGGATTTGAGGGGTCCTAAACCAAAGTCCTTTAAGGAATTAAGGGAGTATTTGAAAGAATGGGAAAGTATCGAAGAGGCCCGGAGTAGAAGTTTAGAAACAGGACCTGAGTGGAGAGAAGAGGACAACAGGATTCTCTCTCATTGTGGAGCTGGCGAAAGCAGCCCCGAGTGGGAGAGAGGGAGTCAAGAAAGCAGAAGAGATACTTGTCCTACTATTAATGGCAATACGCAAATGTGCGATGACAGGAGTGCAGGGTGTGGCGAAGTGCCTCGCGTCACCTTCAGTGAAGGGGAGCGTAGGACACAGGAGTACCGGAATACCTTTAGGTGCACACACCATGCCCCAGGTGAGGATGTGAGACATTGGAATCACGGAAACATGGAGAGTCGCGAAGCGTCTCGACATGCATCCGGTGATAGTGGACGGAGTCACGAGAACATAGGGAGTCGCGAAACGTCTCGCCATGCATCCGGTGATCAGGAACGCGATCACGGGAACACGGAAGCTCGGCGAGGGCCTTTCATATTACTGAGCGACACTAGACAACAAGCGAGTTATAATGGGTTAGAGCAGAACGGTGGATCCTATCTTGTATCTGGAGAAACCGAGCCGAAAAGACGGAATATAGGGATGGGGGATGGAGCATTATTCCACCATACCCCACGTGAAGATGGAAAGGCTTGGGATCTAGAGAGGTGGGAACAAAGAGATGGAAGCAAGACTCCTCATAACTCACCTGTGCTCAGGCGGAGGGCCTATAGCGGAGGTGAGAGGGATATGAGAGAACAACCTAGGACTGAGGTACTGAAAGCTGAAATAAAGGCAAAACGACTCGATGTGATGAGTTTGAAGTCAGACTTGGATGAAATAATTGAGGGCACAGTGGCACTAGAGAGATTAGACTCGTATACACCAGATGAAATATTGTTCTTGTCCAAGGATATTACTCGAAGAGCGAGGTCAGCTCATGAAAACCTATCTAATTTGGCAAACAGGTACATGGTAGACCTGTCGCGAACTAAGGCTTTACAGAGTAACCATAGGCTAACTTGCACGGATCGGGATCTGGATGAGCGTAGAACGATCGCGCTGAAGGTACACATAAGGGAACTGATCATAAGTATCAGAATATGGAAAGATCTGGATAGATGGGAGGAAAGATGGTCCAAGAAGGGCTCTGTCAGGCGGAGTGCACTTGGGAACTCCCAGGACGCAGATTTAATGCGAATGGAAGCTTTCCCTTTGCGAGAAATCGCGAATGGAAGCTACGTTCATGTGCCCTGGAGTAGGGGGGATTTGGCGGCATTTACCAATTCCTTCCCAAAGCTTAGAGATAATCCCGTCGAGTGGTACAAACAGGTAGAAAGATTCGTGAAGATCTCGAAGGTACTGTGGATCGATTTGAACACGCTGTTCGATATCGTAGTACCCGGAGATTTGTGGACGGCATGCAAGCTTAGTGTTGAATGGCCTACTTGTGAGCCACCGAGAGACACTCGGACGAATGGTCCATCACTTAGAGTCATGGAAAAATACGAGAGAGTAATAACATGGCTAAAAGATAAAGTGCCGGTGCAAGACATAGACTGGGTTAAGATAGATCGAACTACTCAGGAGCCGAAAGAGACAGTTCATGAGTTCTATGAGAGATTACTGAAAGCATTCAAGCAGTACAGCGGGTTAGATGTAATGGATCCTAAGGACATAGGACAGTTTGTATCGAAGTTTGTCCTCGGATTGAGACCAGAAATATGCCTCATGATCCAACAGCATCTGATCTGTTGGCAGAACAAACCTTTAGATGAAATTCTGAGGTATGCAAGGTACTGTAGTGACAAGATAGACTCTAAGGCAAAGAAGCTCAAGGAAAAGTTAATGCTAGTGCAAATGCAAGCTGCTGGAAAGGATAAACAGCGGCAACAGGGAACAGGAACGCAGGCGAAGAAACAGAATAATCAGAGCAGAGATGAGGAAGAAAGACCGAGACCGAGAATGGATATCGCGACACTGAAAAAGACGACGAGATGCCATCAGTGTAACAAGGTGGGACACTGGCGACGCGAGTGTCCTTACAATGTTGAGACAGGGGAATTAGAACAGGAGGAGGAAGAGGTTCAGAACAACGTGGT
The DNA here is from genome assembly GCF_964263255.1 of Lissotriton vulgaris. Taxonomy (NCBI): domain Eukaryota; kingdom Metazoa; phylum Chordata; class Amphibia; order Caudata; family Salamandridae; genus Lissotriton; species Lissotriton vulgaris. The sequence goes on along the minus strand of NC_141685.1, from coordinate 482,676,626 downwards.
TAAGGGAGCCACAGTCCCGAAGGGCAAGTTTGTCAAAGGGGGGACTCAGACTCCTCGAGCCCCGTTTCCTCAACCACCTCGTATTTCAAACGGAGGGAAAACCTACAGACAGATGCCATTGTTTGTAGGAGGAGAGGAATGCTACTACGTTGATCCGCTTACAGGGCAGCGGGCGAGTAGGGAGGAAGATTGTACTCTAGGAGCCGCCTTGGAAGTAGATCAGAGAGGACCATACGTTGAGGCTGAAGTAGCAGGATGTCCGACAACCTTTTTGGTAGATACGGGGGCCACTCGATCCACGTTGAGATCCGCGGTAGTCCCAGGTCTGCCAATATCAGGGGAAATGGTACAGGTGGTAGGAGTTGCAAACAAGAGGATGACGAATCCTCTGACCGAACCAGTGTCAGTAAGGATAGGGAATTACAGTGACGAACATCAGTTTGTGATCTGCGATTCTAGTCCTGTGTGCTTACTAGGGAGAGATTTGCTGTGTAAACTGAATTGCACGATACATTGCACACCAGAAGGAGTAGAAGTGCAGACCAATGACGAGGATGCTGATTTTAAAGTTATGAACTCACAAGAATGTGTGGAACTATATCCTACCTTAACAGTGGAGGAGCTTCCACAGGACTTGAGGGAGAAAGTGTCAGCTGAGGTGTGGGATTTTACTGGAGAAGAAATAGGATTAATCAAAGGAGTAGAACCGGTAAAGATCTTGGTAAGACCCCATGCTGAGTATCCTAGAACCCCACAGTATAAGTTAACTCCAGAGACGATTGCAGGAATAAAGCCTGTGATCGAATTCATGCTCAAACAAGGAATACTAAAGGAGATCGTGGGTAGTCCATGTAACTCCCCGATCATGGGTTTGCAGAAACCTAGTGGAAAATACAGAATAGTGCAGGATCTTCGAAAGATTAATAATATTGTTGTCTCATGTTGTCCAGTGGTACCGAATCCATCAGTGATATTATTTCAGATACCGTTCCAAGCTGAATGGTTTACCGTGATAGATTTGTGCCAGGCTTTCTTTTCGATACCGTTAGATGAAGATAGCCAGTATCTTTTCGCTTTTAAGCTGGAAGATCGCGTTCTAACATGGTGTCGTATCCCCCAGGGGTATACAGAAAGCCCATCGATCTTTAACCAGTTATTGAAGAAAAATCTTGAGAGTCTAGTGCTGCCCAAGAACTCAGTTCTGGTCCAGTACATAGACGACCTCCTGGTTGCGTCAGAAACTGAGGAAGCTTGCAGAGAAGACACCATAACCTTGTTAAATCACTTGGCCGAGAATGGGCACAAGGTGTCTCCAGGTAAATTGCAATATTGTAAGACTGAGGTGCAATACTTGGGCCATAGGATTGAAAAAGGAAAGCGGAAGGTGTCTCCAGACAGAATAGAGGCGATTATGAAGATGAACGCGCCTACAACACAAAGAGAAGTCAGGATGTTTCTAGGCATGGTCGGTTATTGTCGACAGTGGATAGCAAACTTTTCACTGAAGGCCAAACCGTTATTACAACTGACGCATAAAGGAGTAAGTGATCCGGTACCATGGGACAAAGATTGTTTGATGGCATTTTTGCAGCTGAGGGAGGACTTATGTCGCGCCCCGGCTTTGGGAATGCCAGATTACACTAAACCTTTTTTGCTTTACTGCTGCGAGAGAGAGGGATGCGCCTTAGCGGTTTTAGCCCAGATCCACGGAGATGCGCGCAGGCCAGTGGCGTACTTTTCGGATACATTAGATCCAGTGGCCGCAGCGTTGCCCGGATGTCTCAAATCCGTAGCTGCAACGGGTGTCAGCATTGAGAGATCTGAGAGCGTGGTCATGGGACACCAGTTAGTGGTGTATGTGCCGCATTCAGTGGAATTGTTAATGACCAGGACGAAGACTCAGCATCTGACGAATAGCAGGCTCACGCGCTACGAGCAAGTCATACTGGCTGCCGAGAATGTGACCCTAAAAAGATGCTCCGTCTTGAATCCTGCCACTTTGATGCCACTTCCGAATGAAGTGGATGATGAGAATTGTACAGATCATGACTGCCTCGATGTGACTGAACTATGTACCAAACCGAGACCTGATATCGTAGATGAGCCATTGACAGACCCAGACGAAATTTTCTTCGTTGATGGTTCATGCGTAAGAAACGATGTCGGTCAGCTGAGAGCAGCTTATGCAGTATGCACGATTACCAGAGTTATAGAAGCCGCTTGCCTGGAAGGAGTCCACTCCGCGCAGGTAGCTGAAATTGTTGCTTTGACTCGCGCTTGCTTAGCAGGCGAAAAACTTCGAGTCACCATATACACCGATAGCCAGTATGGTTTCGGGGTAGTTCACGATTACGGGCAGTTATGGTCTCAAAGAGGTTACATGACCTCCTCGGGTTCTCCCATTAGGAATGGGGAATTCGTGAGACTTCTGTTAGAGGCTTTGCAAAAACCTATGGCCATAGCCGTGGTCAAATGTGTTGCGCATACAAAAAATCTTGATTTTGTGGCACAAGGAAACCGCTATGCGGATGAAGTAGCGCGCTATTGCGCAGAGCAGGGATATTCTCACACTGATGTAAAAGTGGGGGGAGTCCAGGAAAGAACTGAATTGACAATGTTACTAGATACTGTAGATACATGGGATGAATTAAGAGCGGTACAGGAAAATGCACCAGATGATGAGAAAAGGAGCTGGGAAACAGCAGGTTGTGTAAAAAGCGAGATGAACTTTTGGGTTTCTGCCGACGGAAGGGCAGTTTTACCAAATGAACTGATTAGTCCAATGGCGAGGAAATTGCATGGATCAGCACACATAGGAAGAGATGCTATGGTGAGAGTATTCAGACAAACATGGTTTAATCCTAAGTTTAGAGTAGCGGCAGAAGCAGTGTGTCAGCGATGTGCGATCTGTCAGCAGCTAAACGTGGGAAAGAGAACACCAGTTACCTTGAGTCATATCGGAAGGTCTGGGGGGCCTTTCAATAGGATGCAGATTGACTTTATAGAAATGCCTCCATGCAACAGACTTAGATACGTTTTAGTAATTGTCTGCATATTCTCTAGATGGGTTGAGGCTTACCCTACACGTAGGTGCGATACACTTACAGTAGCGAAATTACTGCTTAGAGAATTAATACCGAGGTTTGGGGTGCCATCCTCTTTGGAATCGGACAGAGGAACTCATTTTAATAGCGAAGTGGTGAAGATGTTATGTTCAGCTTTGAATATCGATCAGAAGTTACACTGCAGCTATCGACCAGAAGCTTCAGGGATCGTAGAACAAATTAACAGTACCATCAAGTCCAGACTGGCTAAAGTTTGTTCATCGACATCCCTGAATTGGCCAGACGCACTTCCAGTAGTTCTTATGAGCATACGTAGCACACCCGATAGAAGAACAGGCCTCTCTCCACATGAAGTGCTAATGGGGAGAGCCATGAGATTGCCATCGGTTCCGACTGCAGCACTAGTGAACATCACAGATGACTTGATCTTGGACTACTGCAAGGGACTATCTGATGCCGTTAATTCTGTGTCCCTCCAGGTCCAGGCTGCAGAGGTTCCATCAGCACAAGACTTGTGCCATGACCTGAGTCCGGGAGACTGGGTCCTGGTGAAGAAGCATGTCAGGAAGAACTGCTTAGACGTGCGTTGGCGAGGACCATTTCAAGTCATACTTGTAACGAACACTGCGGTGAAGTGTGGAGGTCTGCCAAACTGGATACATGCCTCACACACCCGAAGAGTGCCAACACCTCCAGAAGAAACAGCTCCTCTCTCGGATGAAAATCCGGCGGGAAGCGGAGAAGCCATAGAGGGGGAAAGCCAAGCTGTGGAGGTGATCGAAGAAACTGAAACTGTGTTGGAACAGGACGACGAAGGTCAGGACACTAGTGGGACCGAAGTCGCCTCAGGAGAAGAAAGTAATTGGGAATCCGACACAGATCTCGAACAGACTGAGAGTGACCAAGAGACAGATCCTAGAACAAGGAGCGGAAAGACAAGGAGTGACGAAGCTAGTTGGCCGGAGAGAAGAAAAAGGCCAAGTTCGGAAGGAAAGAAAGAAAGAACTCTTGTTCCGATCGCTGAAGAATCGGATCAGGAGGAAGAAACGACAGACTCAGGAACTGAGAGTCCACGAAGATCGAGAAGGGTACGTGTGCCCTGCAGAAGGTACGCCACCCCAGAGTGGACTTATCTAGCAGATGTCTTGGGGACAGAAATCTGGGAGAGTGAAGAGTGTGAAAGTAATCGATCTCGATCCATTTGTGGCAGTGGAGATATGGATGTTGACGCCTGGACTCGAGACTGAGGGGTTACTGACTTTCACACTTCCCATACCCCCATACTTGAGTCGGATTAAAGACTTAGTGTTGAACAGATTACAATTTCCAACATTTGGTCATCAAATATCGGAGGAAGAAGATAAAGTCATTCGTTTCGAGTTATTGGAACTTGTTGCAAGAGCTGCAGGTACGAGAATAATTGTTGATACTTAAAGACTTTTGTAAATATGTTATAAAGAAGAAGATAACCTAGCGCCGAGTGGAAAGAAGAATAAAATTAGGGATTACATTTAGAGGACGGAGGAGGGCTAGGGTTGTCTGCTGCTAAAAAGAGAAAAGACATTGTTGTGAAAAAGATACCTGTTGATAAAAAGCACTTTAAAGACTGAGAAAAAAAAAAAAAAAAAAAAAAAAAGCAACCAAAGACTGGAAAAGAGAATTTTCGCTAGAGAACGAGGTACGCTGTTTGATAACATGGAGAACGGAAACCCAAACCGAAAAGCCAGATGTATAGTAGGTACACTTATAGCCGTAGTGATATTTCTCATAATTACAGTAGTAACAATATCATACATAATAGGACATGAACACGATAAAGAAATAGCAAATGTAAAAACTGTAACGACTTTGAAACCTGCTCTTGTGGGAAAGAAGGAGGAGAGCAATGTTATACGTGAAAAGGCGTTACTTGCAGATGAAGCTCGTAGATTACACGTAGACGAGTCACAGGGAAATTTTAGGTCAAACGCTTATGCTAAATTGTTATACGAATATATCGATGCCATGGAGGCCAAAGATTGCTACGTTTGTATGCAATTGCCGGCTTCTGTAGACGAAGGCATTAGGTATCACCATCTCCCATTGACTTATGGGATAACATGTAGTTTACTGCTTAGTATATTTTATGGTAGAGAAGGATTTGAGTACTACTTTTCAAATTATGATTCGGTACTGCCTGAAGTTCCGAATTATAAACAAATGAATAAGTGGGACTATTACAAAAAGGAGGATAGACTGGCAAAATTCTTTCTTCCTTGGGATACACTAGATACATCATATGCACGTAGAAATAATCTGACTTGCAAAGTGTCAGAGGTAGAGAAAAAGTTTATTGGACAAGTAGATGACCGATACCGAAGGCAGAAGACTCTAAAAATGTCAGGACAATGGAAAATAGACTGGACAGAAGAAGAGAAGGCACATAAAAAGAAAGGTAGCAATGGTCCAATAGCATTGGATAGAACGCAGAAGGGAAAGTTATGTTTAGCTCGAAGCAAGACGTATTATGGGAGTGAATTTGTAGGTGAAGTAAATTGGGAGCACTCTTTTAAACTAGAGTACTACACGAAAGATTTTATGAAAGGGATGCAAGCTATTCCGAATGTGTATTTTGTATGTGGGAGAAATGCCTATGTAAAACTGCCTGACAATTGGTATGGTTCGTGTTACTTGGCAATTGTCTTCCCCAAAATATATCATGCAAAGGATTTAGCGATAATAGAAGGAAAGGCTTCGATGAGAACGAAAAGGGAAGTAGGAGATGCAGAGGTAGTAGGAGATGTATTTGGAGCGATGTTTCCATTGTTAGGTTTGATTCTTAACGATGTTAAGATTAGGAGGTTAGCGACAGTCGTAGATAGATTGTCTGCCAGTACTGCAAGGTCATTAATACTAGTAGAAGGTGAGATGCAGTCGATTAGAGCAATGGTTTTACAGAACAGACTTGCTCTAGACGTGATATTAGCAAAGGAAGGCGGAGTTTGTAAGGCTTTGAAGGTTCAGGAATGTTGTACTTATATTCCTGATAATTCAAAACCACTTGAGAAGGTCATAAGCAACATTACACAGATTCATCAAGAAATCGAAGATTTATCAAAAATAAATGTTTGGGAAAAAGTAGGAAATGGAGTGGGAAAGGTTGGAAATTGGTTTGCTAATCTTGGCAAAAGTATAGTTTGGTATATTTTAAAGCCTGTATTAATCGTATTAATTTGCATAATTACGTTATTAGGATTAGTAAAATTGTATAAATGGTATAGGTCGAACCAGTTACAAAGATCGATGAGAGATCAAGAAAGGAGACTAGCTGTGTTACAAGATCAACAGTATAAAAGTCTGAGAGCACTCGAATCGATAAAAGAGGGAATGATGTAACTAGTTCTGTATAAAGAGATGTATTCAAATTGCTTTTAGTGATGACTCCTAAAAGTCATCAAAGGGGGGAACTGAGAGAGCGCAATTTGAATATAAAGTATATCGTAGCCATATTTAGACGCATATATTATAAACGTAGGAACGAAATGCATATTGTAATGTGAAGCTGACGACTATAGCATAAAGTCAACTAAAGTGATGACTTGGTATAGGAAATGTAAATGTATTCACACGTTAACATGCATTAGATTTAGAAGGCCTGTATACATAATGGGTAAATGTAGAAATGCTTACGAAATGTAGAACGTGCACAGTAGAATTCGTGTACGTGTGTAACTTTGAATGGAGAAGCGGCGAGAAATGTAACGTGGAAAGACATAAACGTGGAGAAATATAACGTGGATAGGTGTATAGAGAACTTACATAACGATGTAACTAATGAGAATGTAAAAGTTATACTCTACGTAGTTTATATTCTATGTAAAATGTATTTCAAGTATAACCAAGACTTTGCTAAAGTACGAATATATAAATGTATGCCAAAGGTTATACTGTGTAGAAGGCCTTTTGTAGGAATGCTGGAAGAGTTTAGGTCATTTGTGATTGTAACCTGACTGACCAAGAGTTCGAAGGAGCATAGTCAAATGTATGTAATTTAGTGGGCTTGTAAAAGTCGTAAATAGCTTGATGTGGACGTGAGAGCCAAGAAGTCTAGCACTTGTTAGATTTAAGGTGACAATGCCGGACGGAGCTTATTGCTCGAACGTGAGGAGAGACACTTTGAATGTGAACTATGTTTTGACAAGATCATTCACAGGATCTAGAAGGTTGAAGAATTGCAGTTATAAGTTAAAGTCTTGTCTAAGTTCATATGACATTTGATCTGAAAGAGTCAGTAAAAGTCGCCAACAAGATGATGAAGATGACATCTAAGGAGAAGGGTCAACTTAATGAACGACGCAAGAAGTGGACCAATGGAAGAAGCCAGAAGTTGACATCATCGGGGAAAGTCCGAGGTGGGCGTCAAGGGGCGTTTCACCCACACTGTGATTGTGTATTTTAGGGACAGCACCCCGGGGAGAAGTGAGCAATCAGGGAAGGGCGATCAGGAAGCAGAGCAATTAGCATTAGGCTAAGGCGAGAGCGAAGGCAAGGGTAGATGCCTTGAGCAGATGCGCTGAGAGATCAGAGCGCAAGGAAGCAGTAGGCCGAGGACCCTTAGAGAGCGGATGGGTAGGCAGAGAGGGTACTGCTTCTGAAACTTAAGAATTCCTTTAGAGGCTAAAGAGAGTTTGAACTTCTTTGGGAGTCAAACTGCTGACACCTTTTTAGGGAAGAAACTTGCGAAGTAGGGATGTCACATAGTATAGCGTAGGGACAGTTTTAACTTGATTATTTTTGTCTTACTGCAGATGACGCAGAAGGAACCACTTCACACCGAAAGCTTTAATTGCGGATCTAGAGACTGATTTTGTATTTTGTACACTTTGAGATTTATCCTATAAGGATTGTATTGCATTCAAATTAATCTTTATATAAAACTTTTAAACTTTATCAGTTGTAAGTGGTTCTTCAGAGTGGCGTCAGTCAATGGGGTTTGTCTAATCTATGCGGGGGTTGTCTTTTACTCAATGACAGGTACTAGCGGTCCAAAAATTGACGAATGAGATAAGTTATTAAATTGATCATAAATTGATATCAAAATCTCATTCCCCGCAGCTGCAAATCGACCGAACTAGTGTCAGAATGAATGTTTCCAAAGTGTGCCACCCAGTCCTCCCCATTTATGTGCCCACTAACTGCTGATCCACCTTGATCTAGGGAAAGCATACAAGAGACAGCCTTCTAGAATGTCTTCCTATCCTTTGTGCTGGCAGTGTCACTTAGAAGAGACCACTCATGGGAGATTACTTCTTTCCTACTACTTATAGTTAATTTATAGGCTTTGTGATGGGTGGCCACTAAGTTATGATCATGGGGCTGTGTGGTTAAAGCTCTTCGAAGGAGTTAGTTTGCTCGTGAACAGCTGTGATCAAACCATTGAGGGCAGCCAGACTGTGGTCTGACAGGTTTAGAGAGAGAGAGAGAGTCTTATCCTCTCACAGAGAGCAGCAAAGGAGATTACTATTGCTTCGTCAGTATCGTTCTCTCGTAGGCAGTCCAAAACCATCAGCCGGTTGGCAGCTAGTAGCCCATTGAGGAACTTAGATGGATCTGGCAGCTTCCAGCATAACCTGAGGCTGTCAGGAGATGCAGGTAAGTTTCCCAGAGCTGGCATCTCTTGGTAACTCTCCCTATATGGTGCCTTCAGTTTTTATTTTGAATGGATTGTGATCCCCATAGTCATTACTTTACTTTATTGTACAATCCTTATTTTAGTAGTAAAGTACTAACATGTTAATGGGATAATCATGATTGAAGCTCTACAGAGGAACTTAGCCGTAGTGATGGGAAACAATTTAGTTGGTAAAATACCCACACACCTATTCTTAGCAAAGGAGTAACATTTGATTAAGTCTATTGGCCCACGAAAACGATTATGGAAGCAGACAGTCAAAGTAACATAGACTTTATCATAAGTATGTGCCTGAATTAAATATCAACAAAATGTGAAGGGCAGCTTTTGCAACTACATCAAAATCCTAGGATAAGTTAAACTATGTTCCTTACCCAACAGTTTATACTGCTATCTCAGAGTAGAATATTTCTATAGGATCCAGAAAAGTAACGCTGGCATATCTTGTAAGATGAGAAGGGTCGTTGGTTTACTCCTCACATTCTAGTTAGATCAAACTTACTTTGATAAGTGAGTTCTGTAAGATGCATTCTAAAGGGCTTTATATTGCACAAGAGTTAAGTATGTGTACATAAAGAAAAAAGAATATATTTTTCCTTTTGTACTGTTTGTGCCAACGATGCAGCACAGATCGTGTCTTGAGTATGTGTCTAGAAATAAATATCAACTTAATATGACGAGATTTGTTGATTTGAGAAAACATATTATCTTGATTATCTCTTTGTAGAAGACTGTAGGAAGGTATGACAGGCATTATCTATTAATAGTGGTTACATATCACATGTAATTTAAACTCTCTGGCTATACTTAATCACATAATGCATAGTAGTGAATGATTGGTAGGGCAGGGGATCAATCGTTTAGTTTAATTATTACATTTATTGCCCGCATCAGTGCATTTTGATTAGACTTGGAGGAGTAATTTGTGTAACTTAGAGATTTCTCTTCCTGCTTCTTATGCAAAATTCCTGAATTTACAGCATTATGCCACAGCATGGAGTGTGGGAAGGTACCCAGTGCCCCGAAACATATCACAGGCAGATATCAGGCGGCATCTGGACATACACTCTTTTTTTGTTCCCCCAGCCAGACAGGCAGCAATTCCAGTGGGAAGGAAGCTACCTTCAGAACTAGTTTGGAGTGACCACATAGGAGGAGTTGCTCATTTCCCTGGTCTCGCTTCTGGGATGGGCATATAAACTGTAGGGAACAAGGGTTTTGTCATCTTGTGGGGCTGTTTACAGTATGGCACCACATGAAATGCTCTAAAGGTGGGTAGAGTAACCCCTGTTGTTTCTATGTGTGCATGATGCAGTACACATATAAACAGCAAAACACCATGAATGAATGTTTATGTGCAGGAAGGTTTCCTTTCCGGCACATACACAATCATTTAAAAATGATGATTTGCAACTTGCACCATGCAGCACACATATAAGTTACAATATGCCATTCTGAATTGTGTATGTGCAGGAATGCAGACACCTTTACACTATATATCAAGAGTGCCTGCTTAGGCGCTAGGCAGCTACATTTAGAGCCAGTGCTAGGGGAAACACAGGGGTGCACCCCATTCTTGTGAATTTGGCGCATCCCTGCATTTTGGCAATGGCGGAGCGTGTTGTTAGCAATGTTTGCTTAATACCACACTCCGCCATTCCATTGTAAATAAGTTTTTGTGCCTTATTGGCCTGATTCTCAATGGAAAGTTACACTTTTGTGTTAGTTTTCGATCACAACAGCATTTTACTAGTACCATCTTTATGACTGTCCTATCTTTTTATGTGTGGAGACTCAGCAGTCGTGAAAATACTTCTGGCAAAATGCCTTTGAGTAAGACCCCAATTTCTAACACTTTTTGAAATAGCAAACAAAAATGTAAGTTTACCTTTGTGAATCAGGCCCTATAGCTTTGAAACTACTGAAGCAATTTAGATGTACAACCAAAAAGTACCTTTACACCCCATACTCAATATTTCATACACATTCCATCTAAGTCCCTTAACCCATTTTCACACTATATATCTTTAAACAATACTCTATGACACAACATGCTACTCCACTCCATTGTATGACACATCACTCCACTCTATAACAGGTAACTCCACTCTACGACACCCCACTCCACTCTACAACAGTGGAATACACTCCATGACACTCCACGCCACTACACTCTTCGACATGCCCCTCTCTCCAAGCCACACCACTGCAGTCTACCACACATGACCTCATTCTATGGAACTCCACGCCACTGCCCTTGATGACACGCCATTCCATCCAATTGCACGCAACCCCAATCTTGGACATGCCACTTCACTCTAAGCCAATTCTACTCTAAGACATTCCAGTTCACTCTACACTACTTCACTCTATGCCCCTCCTAAAACAGTCCACTCTATGACATGCCACTCCACTGTAATGTAGGAGATGCCACTCCACTGTACTAATTGCCACTCCACTGTACAAAAAGCCACTTCACTCTACAACAGTCCCCACCACTGTATGATACTCCATGACACTCCACTCTAACACACGCCATTGCACTCTAGGACATGCCACTCTACTCAACAACATGCCACTCCAGTCTACCTCACGCTTCTCCACTCTACGACATGCTACTCTATGGCATCCCACTTCAGTCTACTCCACTCCAAACTACGCCCCTCCACTCTAAGACACTGTATGACACAAAGCTACATCACACCACTCCAATCTACTGTACAACATGCTGCTACACTCTGTCACTCACAACTCTCCACCCTCCACTGTATGCCACTCTAGTACACTCGATGACTCTCTACAACATGTCACTCCACTCTATGAAACCCCACTCAACGCTGTAACACTCCACTCCACTCTACAATACGCAGCTTCAGTCTACAGCATGTCACTCCATGATACTCCAAACCACTCCACTCTATGACATGCTGCTCCACTATTTGACATGCCACTCCACTATATGACATGCCACTCCACTATATGACATGCCACTCCATTCTACTCCAATCCACTGTACGCCACTGTATACTACTCTACTCCACTCTATAACACTCTATGCTCCTCTACTCTACGACATCGTAATCCCCACTATGCCAATATGTGACATTCTACTACACTCTTTGCCACCCTATGACACTCTACTCCGCAGGGCAACACTCAATACAATTCCTTCTATGAGACTTCATGTCACTTTACTTCAGTGTACTCTATGAAACAGTACACCACTATACTCCACTGTACTACACAACTCCCCTCGATGCCACAACACTCTACACCACTGTATGCCACTTCACTGTATGACACTCAATGACACTCTACTCGAATACACTGTACAACATGCCAGTCCACTCTACACCACTTCACTCTACTCCACTCTAACCCACTTGACTCTGCGTCACTCTATGCCACTCTGATCTACACCATTCCACTCTACACCGCTCCAAGGTATGCCACGTCACTCTATGAAATTCCCCTGTATTCCACTACAATCTATGCTATTCCACTCTGTACCAGTCCACTGTACACCATTCTATGCTGTGCCACTGCACTCTAAACTATTCCACTGTACTCTATTCCACTCTACACAACTTGACTCTATGACACTCTATGCTCGGCACTGTATGGCCGGTCACTGTACATTATTCAATACTATCCCACTCCTCTCTACGCCACTCTACTCATGCTACTCTACACAACTTTACTCTATGCAATTCTACACTATGCCATTACAATCTACGGAACTTCAGTCAATGCCACTCCAAGCCACTACACTGTACTCCACTCCACTCTCTGTCACTCCATGCCACTCCACCCCATGTCACTCCACACTACGCTATTCTACTCTACACCACTCTATTGCACTCCGCTGTACACCACTATAATATATGCAACTACACTCCACATCGCTCTGCACCATGCTATTCATTCTAGGCTACTCAACTCTATGCCACTCTACTCCACTCCACTCTATGGTGTTCCATTCAACACCACTCCACTTTACAACACTGTACTCTATGCTCCTGCACTATACACCATTGCACTGCACACCCCTACACTGCACAACACTGTACACCACTCCACTCTATGCTATTTCACTCTACGCCATTCTACTCTATGCTATTCTAGTATGTGCCATTTGAATGTACCCCACTTGACTGTACACCACTCCACTGAACGCTACTAAACTATACACTATTACACTCTATGCCACTTCACTTTTTCCTTTTCCACTCTACGCCACTCCACTCTACACCAGTCCAAGCTAAGCTATTCAACTCTATGCCAATCCATTCTACACCTCTCTACTGAATGCCAGCCCAGTCTACAACACTCCACTCTACATCACTCAACACTATTACGTTTATGCTAGCTTACATTTCAAACCTAATTGCACAGACCTTTTGTTCAAAGAGCACCCACTTTGAATTCCTTGTAGGCACTTTAGTGCCGCCGTTTTGGGAGTAGCCTGGCTCCGTGATTAGATTTGGGCGCCATCTTGTAGCGGGTTTGTACCTGAATTTTAATGTTTTTATGATTTATACATTCACACTATTCTTTTAATTTGATTTTGTTTTACTAGTAAGGTCCTTCTTCGGGGGAGCCTGCCACTGGACTAAGGTGTTGCTGGACCCCAGTTTGCCCTTTCTTTTACCTACCTGCTTGTCATGTCCAAGGCTCTTTGGAGGTTCAGCCACGCCCCCTAGGTTACGCTCCTTCTGCCTAGTGGGCTATTTAGAGAATATGTCAGCGTGTCCATGCAGCTTACATTTCAAACCTAATTGCACAAACCTTTTGGTCGAAGATCACCCACTTGGATTTCCTTGTAGGTACTTTAGTGCCGTTTTGGCAGTTGCCTCGCTCCCTGATAGATTTGGGCGTCATCTTGTAGCAGGTTTGTACCCAAATTGGAATGCTTTTTTGATTTATTCTTTCACACACTATTCTTTTAATTTGATTTTGTTTAACCAGTATGGTGCTTCTTCAGAGGACCCTGCCACTGGACTAAGGGGTTGCTGGACTCCAGTTTGCACTTTCTTTTACCAATGTGCTTGCAGTGTCTGAGGCTCTTCGGAGGTTTGGCCATGCGCCCTAGGTTACGCCCCTTTGGCCTAGTGGGCTATTTAAAGAATATGTCAGCATGTCCACTCAGCGACGCATGCAATGGGCACGGCAAGCCCATCTGCGCCCGTCCATGCCTGGACAGTGCTCAGCACCACAACGCCTGCTCGATTCACTCTTGAAAAGCTGCACTTTGTGATTTATGCGAAGGAATAACTTCTGGCATTCAACAAGGCAGGTAAGAAGAGCAACTGTTCTACACTTGAGCCCTGTTCTGGTCCTTTAGAGTGCACCACCTGTGGACATCTCTCTCCTATGATGGGTTATAAGTACATTGGCAGGATAAATCTCAGGGCACCCAAACCTCATGGATACCTAAATGCTTTTGCTATGCTTTGGTAAATGCACGATCACTAGTCAAACATAAACTCGAGTTCGTGGAGATGGTGACTGTGAACAGATTTGATGTAGTATTTATCACCAAACCTTGGGCAGACCAGGTATCCGTCCCAGACCTGGTGCAAGCAATCCTAGCAGGATACTTAATTCATAGAGCGAATAGGATGAGGAAAGGAGGTGGGGGACTGGCTATTCTCTATAAGAACAACTTGGTGGTATTAGGGTCCCCAGCGAGCAGCGACTTGGAATGCGAAGTACTTTCGTTTCAAACTGAACTTACTATTACCTACACATTTAGAGGTATCCTGATCGTTCGCCCTCATGGTCCATGAAACACATTCATTTACAAAATAAGCCCTTTCATTGAATCTAGTATTGATGCTTCAGATTTTTCGGTTGTAGGAGATTTTAAATTTCATTTAGAAAAATTGAATGAAGGCAATACAGTATCTTTGGTCGATTTTATAGACAACTTTGATTTAAATCAACTGGTGAAGCACCCTACATACGAAGCAGGCCATACTTTAGATGGCATCTTCACAAACAATTTGGTATTAAAGGTAATTGAGTAATTACCACTACTGTGGCTAGAACAAAAGGCAGTACATTTTAGCATTAGCAGAGGGCAACCTCAAGAAAGATCCACCAATTTATTACCTGCTTTTGAAGGGACGACTATCGATCCTGTTAAGTTCGAATCCTGTTTAATAAACGCGACACCAAGTTTTATCTCGGATGTAGAATTGGCCGTTTCTTCATACTATTCATGGATCAAGTCCACAGTTGACTTCCTAGCCACCATAAAAATGATCTCCCAGCAACGAAAAACCCCTTCAGAACAATGGTTCACAGACAAGCTTAGATTGCAAAAGCAGCTTTGCAGAAGAAAAGAACGACAGCTGAGATCCAAATATGACCTAGTCCACAGTACTCAGGAGCTATGACAGATGATAAAAAACTGATTTTGGAAGAGAAAAATACGTATTTTATTGAAAAGATAGCCCACTCAAAAAATTCGAATAAAGAGCTATTCCTCACAGTGAAATTTTAGAAAAAACACCTACACCCATATGCAATAATGGCGGTCAGATAATTTGTAACATTTTAGATAAGTTCTTCCAGGGAAAAGTGGAAGATGTATTTAATTATTTTATCAACAAGAGCCTTAATTACACAGTAGATCAAACAATTCTTGAAATTCGGTCAGATATTAAAGGATGGTAGAAGTTTTCCCCTTGGAGAATAGAACATACACAAGCTAATACTTACAACTACCTCACGTTTTTCTTTTTGTTTTTTTTGTGGAGTTTTATATAGCGCAAACTAGACCTTGAGCTATCGGAGTGTTTTACATGAGCACCAGTTACGTTACAGTTGGACACATTCATTTTTATTAGGCACAGGGTGATTAAGTGATTTGCCCAGAATCACAGAATGTTGAGCATCCCAGCCGAGACTCGAACCCGATTCCCCAGCTCTGCGATCGACTGCCCTAGCCGTTAGGCCACATTCTCTCCCCAGGTTCACCATTAGACCCATGCATGCCCAGAATAGTACACCTGGCACCTAAAATTACAAGTGTGCAGGTGACTACTTCGTTCAATGAAATTATTCGAAAAGGCCATTTTCCATGAAACTGGAAGATGGCCTCTATACTTCCTCTGCTAAAAACAACAAATATGGATGTGCAGTAGCCCAGTAACTATAGACCCATTTCCAGGTTACAATTTCCGGCTAAGGTCTTGGAAAAAGCATTGAACGTCCAGCTAGCCACTTTTATAAAAGCCAATGAATTACTGGATCCAACACAGTTTGGGTTTTGTGAAGCTCATAGCACGGAAACAGCTCTCATAAAGGCTTCTGAAGAATTAAGAGGCATTCTAGATTCGGGAGAGTAGGCTGTTCGGATTTCGTTAGACCTTTCAGTGGCCTTCGACACTGTTGATCATAACATTCTCGCAAACCGTCTCTTGGAATCTGGAACTAAAGACCAAGCACTTAAACTTCTTAAATCATTTTTATCAGATAGTCCAATTTGTTCATATTGGAGTATTCTCCTCTGAACAGTTTAGGCTGCCATGCGGTGTACCACAGGGTTCATATTTGAGCCTTACTCTGTTTAATTTGTACGTAACACTAGTGGCCAAACTTATTAGGTCCTTTGGCTTTTCAGGTGTCTTATATGCTGATGACACGCAGTTAATTGTTTCAGTGTCCAGCAACGTAAAAGAAACAGCCGACCGCCTTAAGTAATGCATGACCCAGAATAAAAAATGGATGAAAAGTTGAACGCAGGGAAAACTGAGGTGCTTTTACTGGGCAATGATTCAGACTTTTGGTCTTCTAACTGTGGCTGAAGAAGTGATGTTCTCTCCCTTCACCTTTGACAAAGGTGAGGAATTTAGGGATAATTTTTGATGACAGATTAGCTTCCAAGGAACAGGTTAAAGCTTTAACTTCAGCAGTGTTTTTTATTTTCAAACTTATTAGGAAAATACGTCCCATCATCCCTAGGGATTTGCAAAAAACAGTTATGTCCGCCTTGGCCTTGTCAAGATTGGACTATGGCAATGCATAATATTTAAACATTCAAAAAGGACTCCTACAGAAATCGCAGGTCTTACAGAATGCAGTGGTACAACTGTATTTTGGATATTCCCAAGCATCAATCAGCATTTCAAGGTCTAATCAAACTGCATTGGCGGCTTCCCGTTGCTAAAACAATCAAATTAAAATCCCTTTGCCTAGCTCATAAAGCACTGCACAAGTTAGGCCCGGACTACTTAAAAAAAGCAGTTTGTCTGGTACATTCCAAAAAGAAATCTTTGATCATCTGCTAACAAACTTTTGGTGGCCCCCAGAACCAAGAGAGCACATTGGGGAGGGAGGAGTTTCATAGCAGGAACAGCCAAGCTATGGAACATGCTACCTTTAAATTTAAAAAACAGTCCCAATTTAATCTCTTTCAGGAAACTGTTGGAAACTTGGCTCTTTGGAAATCATTTATAGGTCACTACAAACCAGCAATAGTTTGTTCTATAAGTAGCACTAAGATGCCTCAGGACATTCGAGCGCTATAGAAAAATAAAAAAATCAAATGAAAATAAAATATTCCACTCTACAATACTCCACTATATGTCCCGCTATGCAACTGCCCTATACACCACTTCACTATATGCCCCTACACCGTAAAACACTGTACACCACTCCACTCTATGCTATTTCACTCTACGCCATTCTACTCTACGCTACGCCATATGACTGTACGCCACATCACTGTACACTATTCTACTCTATGCCACTCCACTATGCCATTCCACTCTATGCCACTACACTCTATACTATTCCACTCCATGCTACTCTTCTCTACACCAGTCCAAGCTACGTTAATCAACTCTATGTTACTCCATTCTAAGACACTCTACTGGATGCCCATCCAGTCTACAACACTCCACTCAATGCTATTCCGTCTATGCCACTCCACAATATGTCACTCTATGCAACTCCACTCCATGGTATTCCACTCTATGCCAATTCACCCTACGCCACTTCACTCCACGCTATTTGACTCTACTGTACATAAATATTCACCACTTCTCTCTATGGTATTTCACTCTACACCACTCTACTGGATGCCAGTTCAGTCTACAACACTCCACTCAATGCTATTCCTTCTATGTCACTCCACTATATGTCACTCTATGCCACTCCACTCCATGGTATCTCACTCTATGCCAATTCACCCTACGCCACTCCACTCCACGCTATTTGACTCTACCATACATAACTATTCACCACTTCTCTCTATGGTATTCCACTCTAGGCCACTCCACTATACATAACTCCACTGTAGGCGATTCCACAGTACACCATTCCACTCTATGCCACTCCACTGTATACCACTCCACTGTACACCACTCCACTCTACTCTACCTAACATTCCAAGATGCACAACTGTATGACACTACACTCTACAACACTCTACTCCACTATACGCTATCACAGTCTACTTAACCCCTTCGCTGCTGGCCCGTTTCCGCCGCTGTGCGGTAAACAAATGAACAGGGGCGGGCCATGACGAACCCCAGCCGTCATAAGCACACGAGCACCGTAGTGCATGACGGCTGGGGTTCGTCATCAGCATGCAAGGGGTTAATGACAACTCCACTCTACGTTTAAAACACTTCTTTTATTAAAAAAATAAAAGTTAAAAGTCACTGAAATTCAATGAAAAAAACAAAGGCAAAGATTAGATATAGTTAGGGAAACATTATTTATTCTTCCTATACAAATCAAATGTACCCAAAACAAACATTTGAAATTCTAAAGTTAGTTACACTTAAAATTTATGATTAACACACCACGTTCAAATTACTCTATTTTTATTTTTTCTTTTAATAGAAATCAAACCTAATCTAAACAAACATTAGAAATTCTAAAGTTAGAGATATACCTTTAATTTATAATTTACACACCACCTTCAAATTACAATGACTCGTGCACCTCTGTATATACTTTTGTCAACTCGCTAGCCAGAGTAAATTAACTATAACTCGCCACTGTACAATCACAATGTTTCATAAACAATTTCATTACACTTCGCGAGTCTTATTAAGAATTCTATTCTTTATCATGCTCTAAGTGATATAATATAAAAGGGTATAAGCAGTGCAAGGAGAAGATGTGAGATATAGTTAATGTACTCTGGTTAGCAAGTTGACAACAGTGTGCACGGAGGTGCACGAGTTATAGTGAGGATAATATTGATTTGCTCCTTCGGATAAAAAAAAAAACAGTGATTGGATACACAGTGCAGAAAATACAATTTAGAGATAGAGAAACAGTATCGAAAGTTTACATTGCTAAATGTGGTGACAATGTATTGGTTGGGTGGCATCAAGAGATAGGAGTATTACCTTTAGTCCTGACATTGGTCATCACATTTTCTTATGGTCTAGTACTAAATGATGCTGGATTTTCGGGAATTATTTGACAACACTAAGGATTATTGAAGGGTTTTGAGCAAAAGATTATTTTGATGAAAAATGCCAGCCCATCTGTGCATGAGGTAAGAAATGTACTTAATTTGGAAGAAAAATTACAGAAGAAGATGGAGCTAGAGGTAATAGAGGAGATCAAGTCATCAAAGTAGTTGGCACTGGTGGTTTTGGCTCTGAAGGATGGTAATACAAAAAATAATAAGGATGTGCGTAGATTTGAGAGATTTGAACAAGCGTATTTAGTTAGAATGCCATCCTTTACCTTACATTTCAAGACCCTTTCCATGCTTTAGGGGGATGTGTTTTTTAGTGTGATAGATGTGTCCTCAATATACCATCATATGCCGCTGCTTGTTGATTCAAGGTACCTCAATTCATTTGTTACGCCATTGGATGTGTACAGATTGAAGCAGATGCATTTTGGACTAGCCTCCCAGCTGCATATATTCAGAGAGTAATAAAAAGAGCAGTGAAAGGAGTTCCAAAAGTACTTTTCTTCTTTTGGCCTCTGGAAATGAGGAGGTCGAACATGATGCACTTTTGAGACAGGTGTTGCAGAGACTGTGAGATGCTGGGCTATCTTTAAAAAAAGAAAAGTGTAGATATGGGGTGACATCAGTTGAGTATTTAGATCAGAAGGTAGGAGAAGGTATCAAACTCAAATTAGAGTTTGCAAAAGCATTGCACAGGCCCCAGTATCTACAGATTGTGATCAGGTGCAATCTTTTTTAGGACTGGGTAAAATGTGTTCAAATTCATACAGACCCTTGCTTGTGTAGCTAACCCTCTTTGGTTATTGTTGAGGAAATGTGCGGAATTTGTCTGGTAAGAAGATTGCACCAGTGCATTTGATTTGACCAAGAGTGGTATATGTGCTATGCCTACCCTTGGGCATTTGGTATGTTTAAATAAACTACATTATCCACTGACTTAAGTTTGCGAAGTCTGGGAACAATGCTTTCACGGTTGTTGGATAGTGAGAAGTAATTACATTTGCCTCATGTTCATTGAAAAGGAACTCAAGAAAGGTACTTAGTGATTGAGTGAGAGGCTTTTGATCTCCTTCTCCGGTGTGAGAGATATGTGTTTCTGCTTACGGACTACACTTCCAAATGGGTAGTAACCAAATGTGTTCATTAAATGAATACAAGTGCAGTTATGGAATTTCTGAAAGATTAATTTGCATGGGATGGTATACCAGGGTCTATTGATACTGAGTTTTTGGGAACTCTATTGCTTGTACACCTGGGAACTGCATTCTATTTGCCTCAAGCCAATAGACCTGCTGAAAGGATGAATATGATGGTGAAAGATTGTGTTCAGAGAACACTAGAATATACTTCTCTTGAGGATGTATTGTATGAGATTTGGTGGGTTCATCACAATGGTGACAACAGCATCACATTGAATTCTCTGTATTAAGAGGAAGAACAACAACCTCAAAGTTAAATCCTGAATGGTTGAAGTCAGGATGTGGGGTGTTAGAATCAAAATCATTGGATGAACACGTGGTTTCTGACAGGAGGAAGAGATACCAGGAAAGATGCATGTATTGTTTAACAAAAAGCATTCTGTTAAACAGATTGCTTGGAATGTGGGTGATGTGGTGTTGGTGAAGAAACCATGTTTATTGAAGAAGGGTGCGTCTGAATTTATTGTCAAGAAAGAGCCAATCCTGTCCATAATGGTAGGAAAGATCATATGAATTCAGCCACTGGAATCGATTTAACGTTAAATCCTAAGAAAAGAACAACACGTAAGCCAAATTGGTGGCAAGATATTGTAATGAATTAAAGTTCATGTGTAAATTGGACTGTTTATTATGTGTGAGCATAAGGTTACCATGTGACAATTAGCACTTAGTTCTATTTTTTATTTATTTGTTTTGTTGCATTTTCTATTGTTGGGGGAAAGGATGTGTTGTAATGTTGGTCCTGTGGTGATGTTGTGTCTTTATAGAACCATATTGATGTCACCTGAAGCCGAACTGTGGGTGGAGGTTCTAGTGGAGTCAGTTGGAACTACTTCTGCCTACTGTAATGGTTGGTGGTGTCCTACTGGAACTTATGGTCCTCTTGGATCTTCCATTTTGTGATTTGATCATGTTTATAACATAGGTGCATGAGTTTTATAGTTTGAGAACTCTGTACAAAGTCACCAAACTGTGGCAGTGAACCAACCATTTGTCTATAAATGTCATGGTTTGTGAAATCTGACCAGATTCATAAACATCTGACCCAGGTCAAGGAGAGCTGTGTCTGTAAAGGTTTGCAAACTGTAGGAGGAATTTGTGGACCCCGCTGAATGAGCCAATTTCTTTTAAACGTTTGTGGGGGTGTTTGTGTTTCCCTACGTTCACCTGGGGGCCAGAGTGTGCCCACTATGCCCCCTCAGATGGTATTTAGATTTTTAATTTCACAGTTTAGAACACTGTGCCCTGTGTACTGTAACCTGCACAGGGAGCAAAAGAATAATGGATTTCACCTAGATCTCTTGACTGTTGGTGAATGTTTGATTTATTCAGCATTCTGTACATCATCTGTTGCCACAGAACCATGCACTCTAATGGCAGTTGCAAAAGAACATTGTCTTCAGCTGTTAGCCAATCATATCTTTTGAGTGTGTTATGCTAGCTCATATACCTGAAATTGACAATTTGAGAAAAGACTCGCTTATCCAGTCAGATTTATTTAGGTATTTAATGTATTCTGTGAACTGTCTTCTAACTTGAGGTAATAAACAGTTCTCACACTGGTGGTTCAGGTATCTCTAACTGAACAGATTTTAAGCCAAACCAATCAAAGGCATTTTCTTGAGTAAAATTCTAGTTTGATGCCTTGTTTAGTGCAATCACATTCAGCATTTGTTCTGCACTGGAGAACAAACAATTCCTATGGGACATTCTTGGACCTGACATCTTTTGGCAAGATTTCCCCTGTCCTTTTAATTCTGAAATCTCCCATTTTTGACTGTATGCTGCATTTCGGTTTTGCTGGTTTTAAGACGCTGGACAGTTTACTACTACTGACCAGAGCTAAAGTGAAAGTGCTCCCTGTATAAAATGTGTTGGTGATTGGTTTACCCATGATTGGCATATTTGATTTAATAGTAAGTCCCTAGTGGACAAGGTGTTCCCCAGGGGCTATAAACCAAATGCTACTAGTGCAACACTGATTGTGTCTACCACATGAGTAGCCTGCAAACATTTCTCAGACCTGCCACTGCAGTGTCTCTGGGTGCAGGTTTAAACTGCCATCTCGACCTGGCAATTTCACTTACTTGCCAAGTCATAAACCTTCCCTTATACTACATCTGAGTCACCCCTAAGGTTGGCATATGTCAGCCCTAGGGGCAGAGTGCAGTTTATTTAAAAGGTAGGACATGTACTGTTTTGTTTTACATGTTTGAATTGTGAAATACTTCAAATTTAGCTTTTCACTATTGCTCTCCTATTGGGTAACATGGGGATTGACATAAAATATATTTTACGTTTAATTTCCCATTGGGAACAGATAGAGATTTGGAGTTTGGAGTCTCTGAACTCATAATTTGAAAATACATCTTTTGGTGAAGTTGGTGTTTAAATTGTGTGTTTGAAAATATCACTTTTAGAAAGTGGGCAGTTTCTTGCGTAACAATTCTTTGCCTCTGCCTGTCTGTAGAAAACACGACTGGGTTGGCTGACAGTTGGGCTCTTGGGCATTCACTCTAGACAGTCACACAAAGGGAACTGAGGTGTGTCTTGAATATCCTGATGGCCCATCACTAGGCTGAAGGGCTTTCCTTAGCTAAAGAGATAGGAGGAGTTGACACTGACACATGAGTAGGGCTGTGCCTGTCCTCTCACAATGCTGTTTCTACTCCCTTAGTGTGTCTGGAGCCAGGTCAGAGAAAGTCAAGCTCCTGTGCACTACAAAGGCATTCCTTTGAAGTTTGCCTACTTCAAAGGCAGTAAGGGGTAT
Organism: Lissotriton vulgaris; assembly: GCF_964263255.1. Classification (NCBI taxonomy): domain Eukaryota; kingdom Metazoa; phylum Chordata; class Amphibia; order Caudata; family Salamandridae; genus Lissotriton; species Lissotriton vulgaris. Next base: position 482,653,471 of record NC_141685.1, on the reverse strand, counting down.
ACTTATTGGACCTCTTGCATCTCAAAATCAGGACACTTTTGAGTTGAGGGCATTTGACATTAAGAAGAGCTGGATTCCTGTCAGGAAAGACTGCCACTTTTCAATTTCTTTTGCTGTTGTGGCCTGTTGCTGCTGCTTCTGTCCTAGGAGGGAAAGGACTGGACTTTGCTTTCTATATCCTGCTTTTACGGTTCCCCAAGGCCTTGAGTGTGCTTGCCTCCTGTTATGAAGTCTCAGGGCCATCAAAGACTTTACCTGCATCTTGCTAACAGCACGTGAACCTCTTTGCTGCGAGTCCTGTCTTGCCAAGTGGTGCAAAATACAGTTCCTGGGCCCTTGGACTAGAGTAGTTGGTGATGTATCTCAAGAGGAGCAACCCCAATGCTGTCATCAATGCCACTGTCTGCACTGGAGCCGAGGGCACCGTTCAGGAAGAGCACGATCTCCTACCCCAACTTACACCACAGCTCTGTGTTGCTGACATTAGCAATGTATCGACTTCGACTCTATCTTTGAGGCTGCTGCCTGCACTGGACCCAGGGTACAGTTTGCGAAGAGCACAATGCACCGCCCGAATTACAATGAATCACCGACTTCCACAGCGACAGTCCTCTGCACCGATGCCACGCCACTGCATGCACTGGAATTGAGGTCACTGCTTGTGAAGAGCATGACACACTGCCCTGACTTACAACGCAGCCTGCCACCTGCTGACGCCAGCACTACAACCATGACACCACAGAGTCAGTAGCCAATGTGTGTGACCTCGAGAACTCATCGACCCCGTACAGTTGTAAGGAACTGACACATCGCCACCAATGCCACATCACCTCCCGAGACAGTAAGGAACTGACTCATCACCACCCCTGCCTAGCAGTAAGGAAATTATACCTCACCGCACCTGTCTCAATAAGGAACCAATACTGCACTGGCTTCAGCAACTCCTCACCTCCCCGACGCTGAGCAACATCTGTTTTTCATAATTTTACAAGGTAATGTAACCGGAGTCCATGCGACTCTGCAGCCAGCCCACGCTCCTTTGCGGTCAGCACCGAACTGTGGATTAGTACTAGTCACAACATCGGGATAGCCCAAGTTGAAGCTATTGTTTTCTAAGAGCTATAATTTTACATGATCTCTTCAAAAGTGATATCTTGATTTGTCCAGTCAGATAAATATTGGCTATTTTTCTAAACTGGTGTGAAGTACTTTTGTGGTGTTTTCACTGTTTAACTGTTGTGTGTGTGTACATGTACTTTACACATCAGCTCTGAGATAAGCCAGACTGCTCTGAGCCAAGCTACCAAGGGGGTGAGCAGGGGCTATCTTGAGTGTGTAATCTCCTTGCCCTGATAAGAGTGAGAGTCCCTACTTAGACAGGGTGCACACCACTGCCAACTAGAGACCCCATTTCTAACAAACAAAAAATGAAAAACACTGCTTTTTTTATCCGCTTTCTACTACTGGATGGATTTGCAAAAAACCTGACATGCAGCACATAAATGTATAAATTACAGACCCAGCAAATAGTGAATCTGTCGTTGCTTTTCAGTCCAAGATTCCAATGAAAAACAGTTTTTGTTTTTCTAATACCTTTAGTGCTATTTAACGAATCTGAAGAAAGTAAAAAAAAAAACAACACTGTGGGCCTCATTTAAGAAATTTTGACGCAGGGCAGCACCACAAGGAATCTTGCTGCGCTGCACTGCTCCAATGGCAGGAATGCGCAGTATCTGTGAGATATGGTGCATTTCTCTCCTTTGCCTCCTGAACTAGTACACAATGGCCTGCCATGCCCAAAGGCAGGCACCCTTGCACCATGGTGCAAGGGTACCTGCATTGTGGAATTGATTGATTTCGTGCAGGAAGGGACAGCTTATTGCACAAAATCAATCATTTGAAGCGATTTCCTCTTCCTATTTGTGCTGCACAATGTAGCACACATAAAAAGAGAAAACGAGGAGAAATTAAAGTATTTCTCCTCGTTGTGCCTCCCTAACACCACCTCTAGAGTGGCGTTAGAATCTGATTCATTCCCAGGTTTGTGGTTCTTCATAAATCTGGTATTGCTTCAGATTCCATGGGCGTTGTGTGGGACACCCATAGCAAAACCTTTGGAACTCCCCTTTCACACAGTGTTGCGCATGAAAGGAGCATATTTACAAGGCAATGAAAAGCCACTTAAAGTGGTTTTGCATGGCCTTGTAAATTTTCTGGGGCACATTGCCGCAAAGGCCTTGTAAATGAGACCCTGTTCATCTAGTATGGTTTGGCTTGTAAAGTTTTTTGTAGATCTGTCAAGGAGTAGAGGAGGGAAATTGAGAATTGTGAATGTTGAAAGTGCAAACTCCAGATTAAATGGCATTAAAGAATGCCTCTAAATGTATTCAGATCTATTACATTTCAAAGACTTCAAACTGGTTCTCGATGATTTCTGGCACTTTTATTAGAGGTCATACTTAGCCACAAAATACTTCAGTCAAAGACACTAATCTATTGAAGGAAATCAATTTGTATATAGACACCGTTGAGATGGCCAGGTGGGGTGACTTTTATAAATCAAGCGCCCCAAACCTCAAATTATATCTTACTAGATCTGTGGAGCGACACGTTCTTGCTTTGCTTTACAAACATCTGAAGATACACTTATCTGACTAAAAGGTACATGTTCGGCAACACCGCAGCCTGAACCCTGCACAGATGGATCTCCGACAGCGCCAACACTATAGCCCCTCCTCAAGAAAAATAACAACACCCACGCCAAGAGAGCCAGATGGTTTACCACTGTACTTCGAGAATCCAGTTGCACTTGCCGCCGCCTCGAAAAGGCCTAGAGGAACACCAAATCCACAGAAACCCACAACAACTTCAGAGCCGGCACCAACGGCCACCACCAACTCATCAGAAAAATGAGGAAAAAGGCAATGAAAGACAGAATCTCCACACATGCACACAACAGCAAAGAACTCTTCAACATCATCAAGGATTTCGCCCAACCCACCAGCGAGTCTACCAATATCCTTCCCTCATAAGACCTCTGCGACATACTCAGCACCTTTTCTACCACAAAATCAAGAGCATCTACTACAACTTCGACGAAGACCACCAATACACTAAACCCTCACCAACCACCCTGACACCCTGAAGCCAGCGAATGACAACTGGACAGCCCTCTCTACCGAAGACACACTGAAGACTATGAAGTCAATCCACTCCGGTCCCCAACGGACCCCTGCCCCCACCAAATCTTCAACAGAACCACCGACACCATCGCACCCTTGCTCCGCCACACCATCAACCACTCCCTGGCGACCGCCTTGTTCCCTGACAACTGTAAACAGGCAGAGGTCAACCCCTCCTGAGAAACCCTCGGCAGACCCCGCCAACCTCAAAAACTACAGCCTTATCTCCCTGTTCCTGTTCCCAGTGAAGGCCATCAACAGCCAACTCGCCACTTTCATCGAAAAGCACAACATCCTCAAATCCTCCCAATCCAGATTCAGAAAAAACACAGCACAGAAACTGCCCTCCTTGCCGCAACAGATGACATCTGCATCCTACTGGACAAAGGAGAAACTGTAGCCCTCATCCTCCTCAAGCTCTCAGTGGCATTCAACACAGTCTGTCACCGCACCCTAATACAAAGACTACACGATGCAGGGATCCAAGACAAGCCCCTCGACTGGATCATCTCCATCCTCTCTGGCAGAACGCACCGAGTCAGACTCCCCCCTCTCCTCTCTGACCCTACACCAACCACCTGCATAGTACCCCAGAGGTCCTCCCTCAGCCCGATGCTATTCAACGTCTACATGGCCCGGATCGCCCCCATCCTCAGGCCCCATGGACTCAACATTGTGTCATACGCAGACGACACCCAACTCATCCTCTCCCTATCCAATGAACCCAACACTGCCAAGCATAGCTTCCGAGAAGGCATGGAAGCTGTCGCCAAATGGATGAAAAACAGCTGCCTACAACTAAACACCAACAAAACATATGTACTCATCATGGGCCTAAAACCCGATGCCTGGAACAACACCTGGTGGCTCCCACCCTCAGAAGACTGCCCACCCCCATGGACCACGAACGCAACCTGGGAATTATCCTTGACTCCGAGTTCAAAATGGGTTTCCACATCAACTCCATCTCGTCCTCCTGCTTCCACACCCTCCGCCTCCTATGGAAGGTTTTCAAATGGATTCGCCTTGAACACAGAAAGACCGTCACTCACGCCCTAGTCACGTGAAGACTCGACTACGGCAACGCTTTTTATGGCAGAATAAACAAAAACCTCACCCGCAAGCTACAAAACATCCAGAACAGTGCCGCAAGACTGGTCCTCAATCTCCCAAGACGCTGCCACATCTCCCAGCACCAGCGCACACTCCACTGGCTCACCATCGAGGACAGATTAACCTTGAAGCTGCTCACCCACGCACACAAGGCCCTCCATGACACCAGACCAGCATACCTGAACAGCAGACTCAAAGTCCACGTACCTCAAAGGACCCTACGATCAGCCACACACCAGAAAGACCAGATCGGGAGGCCGCTCTTTCTCCTTCTTCGTGGCCAGAGCCTGGCACACCCTTCCGCTCCACCTCAGACAGACAACATCGCTCCCCATCTTCTCAAGAAACCTCAAAACCTAGCTCTTTAACAGGCCCCCTTCTTGATGGACCGGATCCTACACCCCTCCCCCAGTGGATATTTGCATTCACAGATCTCTCATGTTCTACTCTCATGTTAACATACCATCAACAAACATTCCAGTGCTAACCTCATTATGGTTCTCTGCCTAAGATATTGCATCTCAGAAAAGATTATGTGAAATCTGCTGGTGGAGACTAGTTGTTTCAAAATGGTGGAAATATAATTTTAGGAGAAGCAAGCAGAACTGCAAGCATGGACTTCATTCATGTATGCAACAGTTCAACAACTTTTTGTACTTGATGCTGCTTGGATAATACTAGTGTGGTCACAAGTACAGCAACCCCTGACCTCTTGGTGCTATTTCAGAAATATTCTCTGAGGGTGCTTTTGGGCCCTGATGAGATGACCTTAGGCCAGGTATTTAATGCTCTGAAAACTCTTGTCTGTACATGTGAAGTGAAATACCGTATAAGTGTTAAAAATAGGAGTAACATCACACAAAGCCACGGTCTTTGTATCAGAGTACTTTCATTCCTAAACTGCAGTGGCAAATGGACAGCATACCTACTGTCCGACTGTAGCGCACATTGAGCCTCATCCCGGGTAATGCCTCTCACTCTCCATAAATTGGAGTAAGAAGTATTTAAAAGTATTCATTATAAAAACTATGGTAAAACGCAAAAATCTGCTTAAAGAGATTTCAAATTTCTCGATATTGAATTGAATGCAATTGGAAACCCCTGACATTGCTATAATTTTTAATCTATATAAATATTAAACGAGTTTGTTCAATGTGAATTCAAAAATATTGATACCTCCAAAAGCATTTTAATGTTCCATTGAAACAGTATGAAAAACAAAGTTTGAAAAATCTGTGTCTAGTTAAAATTCTTACTTAAGGACCTAGATCCCAAATAGATCCCTCATGCTATATCAGATGATTCTGACATTGCATTTAGATTGTATGAACAAGAGGTTATATAAGTGCCAGCCCCATAAGTAATTTCAAATGTTTAGAAAATCAGCATGCACAGATTTGAATATTGGCCTCTCTATTAATAAAATGTTTATAGAAAATCAATGAGAAGGTAATAATTGCTGAACCCTACCCACTACTCAAGGGGTAATGTTGGGATATTGATCCATCACCCAGGTATTTCAGTTTATTTGTCAACGTCATTGCCTGGAGTGGTTACATTTTGCACCCCTGCACATTCTCTGATTATGGAATCATGTAGAGAAGCAAATAGACACTAGGCAAAAAAGCTTGAAAAGCTACCACTCATAATCTGTTAGACCTGTAGTATAGGAGCATGGAGAGTTAAAGAGCTCCTGCGGCCACCCATAAAATGAAGGTCTATCAAAGTATGCCCCGTCTTCCCAATGTTTGAGTGAGTACACATGTGCAAACCCTATTAGTACAGTTAGAACCACACTCACTATATTTGCCCAGGTGCATGCTGCACTCTAGCTAGGTGGGTGGTTGTATGGGACGCTCAGAGGTGAGTGATATCTGCAGTATACCCTTATACATTATTGGTACATGCCTAATGTTTGTGTTGTGCACTCAATGCCACAGTCACTAACAGCGCATACTAGAACACTTGTTCACAGTGATGCTGGTTTACTTCTGGCCAAATCAGCACTTTGTAAATCATGAAATCATGCCTTCATATTGTCTAACAATATTTGAACTGATTGGATTTACTTGCAAATGAAAATCAGCATCAAACTAACTTTAATCCAGCCCCCTGATATACCTCCGTAAAGACATTTTTGTCCAGAGCTTTTCATTTTTTATTTGTGTTTTTGTACCTTTAGAGAAGTAATTTATCTTGAGTAGACCAAGCTAATCTGGGCCGAATTTTTCTGGATGACATTTTTAAAAATGGCGTATGTATTGGAGTGATGATGTAATATTTCAGGAACCATGAGACTTATATACTTAATTTTGGTGTAAAAAAAACATAGGTTCTGGGGGTCAAGTAGACAGAAAATATCTCCTCAGAGCAACCCTTCATACATTTTCCTAAATGGCGGCTCTTTAATGATGTGTTTTAGCCTCATATAGTGGTAAATTATTTTAATATTGTCTTGTATCAGGTTTTCCGTTGATTCAAAAATGTAAACATGAGCAAAGCAGGTGGTAGCAGAGAATCTTTACCTCCTGATAGAGTGCTGCTAACTACAAAATACAAGGACTCCTTCAACAAAGAAAAATGTGTCATATGCCAAACTAATCCAAAACAAAAGCTAACATTAACTGCGGCAGGACAGAATAGAGTTTGAAATGCTGTGGAAATATGGCAAGACGAAGTTTACAAAAGATTGAAACTTATGGGTGAAGAGGATCAAATATTTTATCATTGTAATAACAAGTGTAACAAATCTTATACAATGAAAAAAGTCTAGAAATAAATGGTCAAAAAATAGCAGAAACTAGTGAATCATAGAATCCGAGTCTTATGAGAAAGTGACGACAACCAAACCCAATGCCCCGCCATTTAGAAGATCGATGTCTACCCCCGTCCACCTCCAACCACCGATCAGAAAGCAGAGGATCTTCAATGTGTTATATGTGGTTTAGCCAGAACAAGGACCAAAAGGATTGACGAAAGAACAAAGTACAGAGTATGTGAGTCTCAATGGGCAAACATGTTTTAATTTGCAGCTAGTTTCTTCCAAGATGAAGTTTTCAGCCTAGTAGCTGATTTAAACAGCGAGGTGAAAGTATTTGCAGCTGACTTGTATGCCCACCCGAGCTGCATGCATGCATACTTTACTTCTCTAATGATACAAAAACACAAATCAAAAATGAAAAACTCTGGGCAACAATTTTTTAGTATGGAGCACTGTCTTTAGCTCCATACTATGTCCTCACCAGTTACACCCTAACCATTTACTCCAAGCCTCCAAGAGGATCTCAACGCTCCTTATGATCAATAGGGAATGAAGGGCTGCATGGTATACTTGATGCGACTTGTCGGTACCCATCTGAGGGTGATGCAGAATAACACAACAGAAGGGATCAGTATTGGCACCTGGTTCACAGAATCAGGAACAATATTTTATCTGTCCCAGCAACATGCCCAGATCACTAGCATAAAAGCTGCCCTTGTGGTGCGGGGGTCCACCTCCAGCACTGAGCTCCTGACTGGGACCAAAGCAGAAGAGGACCCTCCATACACTTTTGCAGGGGTGGCCCTCAAGTTTTGTTACACCACTATGCCAAATCCTACATGTGCTAATTAGATATTGTGGCTAAAGGCTTTACAATTGTTGTTAACTGAAGGCCATGGCTCACAATTCCCTGCAATGAGGTTTACTTATGGTGAATATTAGACAAGAGAAAGATGGCTGAGGATAGCCCAGGCACACCCAATATTTGTTATCTATCTGCTTTGTAAACTAATGTTCTAAATTATTTTCAAACGTTAGATGTAAATGAAATGAAATGAAAATTATGTTGATAAAGCGCTCAAATGCCGGGGCATCTTGGTGCTGAAACAATGAGACAGTGGTGCACTGAGTTGCTGTAGCTGATTTAAGACGGAAACAGACAGGATTTAGGTGATTTCCTAAAAAGCTGCAGGTTTGGTTGCAGCCTCATGGTGGTTGGCATCTTATTCCATAACGTGGAAGCACAATAGGGAAAGCTTCTGCCCCCCATATAGCTCTGCAAAATTTGGGAGTTTGAACAAGACCCCCATTCATTGATCTTAGGTTCCTCGTGGGGACATACCTTGGGAACAATTTCTGGATGTCTGGCTCTGCCACCATAAAGTGCCTTATGGAACTGACAGAGAGCTTTAAACTCCACTCGTTGCTGGATGGGAAGCCAGCGTAATGCTCTAATTCCAGCTGAAGTAGAATGACCTTTAGGAATATTTAAGAGCGGACTAGCAGCTATGTGTTTTAGAGACTGTAATTTGGCCAGCTGGGTGTTATCAATGCCCATGAAAAGAGACTTACAGTAGTCAATTCTAGATAGCATAAGAGCTACCACCACCATTCTCCTGTGTTCTTGAGGGATAAAAAGTAAAATCTTTTGTGGGATCTTTAATAGGAAAAGGCAGGAAGACGCAAGGCAGTGAATCTGGCCTGCAAATGTCAATTCATTGTCCAAGATGATTCCTAAATTCCAAACCTTTGCTATAGGACAGGAACACTCACCCGCCCTCTATTGGCCACCAGGTTTTGGTTCCACATGGAGAGGCCCTTACCAAATTTTATCACCTCAGTTTTCTCTGTATTAATCTTCAGGAAGTTTTGACCCATCCAACTCATAATATCAGTCAGACAGGAATGGAAACTGACAGCCGTGGCTTCTGGATATTTTGATCTGGATATAATAAGTTGGGAATCATCCGCCTAGGAGACCAGGGTGAAGCTATAACATGTCTGTCACAGATGTGTTGCATTGGAATTTTCAACATCAGGACACTAACATGCCCATTAACCCTATGGTAGGTCACTTTAAAACATGTTAACCCTTAAACTGGTTTATGATTTTCACCATCCTTGGAGGTAGACGTCTCCTAGCACTATTTAGAAATGCCATGGATCGCCATTTAGAAATGCCATGGTTGCCACCATTGAGAAGGGTTGGAAAGTACTGATTGAGTTAGGCATAATGGAAAATACAAAAAGGGAGAAATCACTATTTCAAGAATAGGCACACACATTTAGTGGTGTCTCAGTAGACAGATGATGCAGACAAAAATGAATGCATTGGCTAAATTCTTCAAAGTCACTGCACTTTTAAATAGTATTTTAGCCATGTATACCACATGGAAGGTACAAACTGAGAGATACAAACCTTCGACCTCATCATATTTCTATGGCCTATTTAGAAGAAGAGGACAATGGTAATGTGTTGAAATGAATGCTCCTGGTGCAGAAAATCCACAGTGAGGAGTAAAACCATGGATGTAGAGTTGAGTCAATGGGTGGAAATTGCACCATGCTAACATAGTAAAATCTGCAATAATGATTACCAATCAGCAGAAGTAATTCCCTGAAGAAGCTATCCTGAGCAGATAATCTGCATTTTTCATTGACAGATTAAGCTCTAAAAATATGTGTCATGAATGGGAATGAAAATGGCATGGGAAGGTAAATATCAGGGACCCACCATACAGTGGAAACCTGCAACATGTCCAAGGGATGAGGATTGTGAGTTTGGACAAATTGCTTCATGATATGGGATACATTTCAAGTACCTATACATATGAAGCAACATTTCATCAGAACCAGATATTCCTGTAAAATTCAAAGGCAAATCAGCTGCAAAACATACATGCTTTTGTGGAGCTATGAGATAACCCCCAGATAAGTAACTAAATTATCTCTAACATGTCAAAAAGGGGTTCTGCAGCTTGAGATTACAGTGCACATTGTGGGGGGAAAGCATAGGTAGCAGAGAATATAGATCACTTTGAATACTCAGATAATATTGGCATGGACAGGTTTTTGTATCAAAAGACACTCAATGTAAATATGTTCTTTGTATAAAAAGTCTCCCTTTGAATGATCGTACGGCCCTTGGGGGGAAGAAATCTAATGATGATGGGATGACATAATAAGCAGACATCCAGGCAGTGTGTGGAATGTTATGCACTTTCTCTTGTTATCTTCAAAGTACTGTGGTCTGCACTCAAATTACAAATTTCCTTCTCCATGGAAATTGGGTTTCCTGTAATTAAAGATACATTAGCACTCGTGTTTTTGCTGCTTAGAAGATAAGGAGTTCTAATCCTACTGCATAATGCTGTACATTGTACAATGCTGCTTAGGAGCTGATGTACTTGAGGTAGTGATTTAATTTGATGTTTAAAAATGTATTTTTTGTTTATTTTTACAATAGTGTATTTTTAGCAATATAATTTAAGAGTTGGTGGGGCTGTCAATATAACTTAAAAATCCCAGATAAAGGGCAATAAAGGATTGTTGTACCTTTAAGAGATAAAGATTGAGATTATGGTGATGTACTGTGTTCAATTTTTGATGCTACTAAGAAAAGCATATGATTGGATGTGTCTTGCTGTAAGTATGTTGTTTTATGAATTGATGATCCAAATAAATTTAAGCTAAATCAAGGTCGACTTTACTTTAACCATGGTGAGGTGGTAAATCTGCCACTGAGAGAAGGGGAATTTATACCACACTAACTCTTCTTTGGGGCCAAGTAGTTCAGCCTACCACAGTGTTAGTGATTGCGTACCTTACAGTGTCAATATGCCCATTCCTTTTTCTTTGAATGCTGGTCAAAATAAAGGCAATCACTGATGCCTTTGCGAGGGTCATTGTACAATAAAAATAAAAAAAATCAAAGGCACGGTTCACAAACGAATTGTACATTTACTCACATAGATCCATTGCTATTTTTTAGTACATTTTCAATTTTTGGTGTATTTCCCAAACAATTACAGGACTTCTTATTGGAAATTACAGTTGTCGTCGCTTTCTACGAGTACTCACAATCATAGGTATTTATAAATGCATAAATGTACATATCATGTATTTACCCATCAGTAAATGCTTCGCATAAATATATTGGTACTTGGTAACTTTTTCCCTGTTCTGGGATTATTTGTTTTTTATGGCAAAGCTCTTTCCATACACCCCACAAATTGTGGGGATGGACTCGTCTTATTTCACCCATTATTAGAATTATTCTTACTCTAAACAGGAATACATCTTGATAATATCCATATCAAGGGTAGGATTGGACCATGAAAAGAACACATGTTTGTAAATATTTGCCAACTTTCCATAGGAAATCCGCCCCTGCAATGGGAACAGATTTACTCCCAAGTAAATTTTAAAGTGTGATTAAATCAATTTGCAAGTGAAAACATAACACTTTGTAAATAAAAAATGCATTTTAACACTTATAGCATGTTGTTGATGCACCCAGATTCAAAGTAGCTGCTCAAATGTTTTTGTAATTATTTCATCCCCATTGCAAAAATAGCAAGCTCACCTGCCATTTCTTGGTAAATACAATTTCTATAGGATTTTGCATTTCATAAATCAGTCATATATTTTATTATTCAGCATTTTCTTTTCATATCCAGAGGAAAACAGAGCTGTATCTGCTTCTTTCAAAAGGAGGTCATCTACATTAGCTTATGTTTATATGCTTTTGCTGCTTTGATTAGTGTTTTTTTCAAAGAATTGATAGAAACTATGCACGAATAAATTATCCTTTCAATTTTCACACTTCAGGCAGTAACGTTACATATTTTATGCCAATCTTGCAGCCAGTACCAGTTTCTCAAAGCACGAGGCAATTAATTAGGGAGGATTTCATTCTTCAGTGAAGATTAATTTAGAATTTAGCAGAAGTAATGCATGACAAGATATGATTGAAGTTTAATCATTTAAAAAATGGTTTAACATGTATTTCATTACTTAAGGAATAGATGGAGTAGGCTTTCTGATGTTACTTGGAGATTGCAGTATTTGCTTTTTTAAAACTTACTTTCGCTTAACATAGCTTCATATACGTTTCTTTCAGTGGGAACCATAAAGAAATAATTGGTTTCCTATGTCATACAGGTCTCCTCCATTCCATCTTTAGATTAGGCTTTCCCTTCTCACGAATTAACTGAAATATTGTGCAAGCTAAGGCTCGCATTCCAAAATGTGCAGAATAGAGTGGCCATTTACTACATATGGTAAATACCATCACTCCTGGGTGAGGTATTCATCAGGTGTTGTAAATACCTCCTATTCTGAGTTTGTTATCAACTTGGAAACAAGCAATAACATGTGGAATTGGTATTTAACAGACTGAATTCCAAATGTTTTGGCTTTTATTGCTAGTCTTTTTTCTTGCTTAACCGCATCGCTGCTGCGGTTATTTTTGCGCTACGCGGCTTTTTTGCAAAAGCCGCGTTAGATGACGCGCTCAGCTCTTCATCCGCACACGCCCCCCGTGGCTGATGACGAGCTCAGCTCATCATCAGCATCGAAGGGGTTAAATTTGGCACGTTTGACCCGCCAGAACTCATCAGGGTAAAACTGAGAGGTTTCAATAATTTTTTCACAACCCGTAACTCAGACAATTGCAACAAAATTAACACTGAACTTGTAATAAGCGCAATAGTCACCAAATGTGATGCTGAAGAGGTTCGTATTTCCCCCACTAAGGATAATTATCAGTCGAAACCACGGGTCGTAGATTTTGAAGACTGGGAACTAACAAACTCAAATGGGACTTTTGCTACTAAAACGGGGCAAGGACAGCAGTGACGTAAGCAACGCCCTGCACATTAGAACCATGCACGTCCCACAATCTGTTGCATTGGTCCACAGGGTGCACGAAGGATTGGCTGCACTTTGAAGGCAAGAGAGAGGCTTCACAGTAGCCCTGATAACGTACACAATCCCCAACTTCATCCATAATAGACTGTTCTAATCTATTGGAAGACTGTAAATAGAATATCTTCTATTTCCTAATATACTATGCATGTTGATACTGCTTCTCTCACAATGCACTGTTGAAGTCTGCTGGGAAGCATGGATCTGGAATGTACATTTCACTCTCTTTTTGTGAATCTGTATTCATCCACTCATAAGCCACGCTTATCAAACTGTATTGCATCTGTTAAGTTACGATCAGACAGTAGTTGTTTCCAATAAAGTATGTTTATTAGATAATACAACCCCTAGGCATATAGGGTCCTTCCTCCTTCAACAACAGTTGTCTTCTGACTTCCCCTCTGACATGTTCTCTGGATTCCACAATCTAGAATCCAGTGAACATGTCATACATACAGAACATCGAAACAGTAACCAGGATACAACAGCATCAACAAATATACACATTTGTAAATATTCACAGCAAAGCTATCAGACACAAGACAGCTTCTGCAACAGTCAATATCTGATCTGCAGGCTACTGCAGCTTGCACCACCCGTTGTTTTTGCCACTGCTGTCAATGATTTCAAAAATACAACTACTAACGAACTATTCCAAGCCCCACAGCTGTAAGAATGGCTTGGGCAGCAGGTAATTGTAATTTTTAATGTATATTGAACTAATAATTAATTACTGTTGTGATGATCTCTAAATGAATCAACGCCGCCATGTGGCAGACTGGCACTGGCACAATAGCCGGTGTTGACAAATAAGTTCTAGTGCTGAGCACCGGAAATCACTGGCTCAAATTAAGCACTGAGAATAGAGATACACTCATTTGGCTTATTGAGGGTGCTTTTAAAAGTTCAGCGTTTGTTCTTCAGAATCATTCTTTAATTGCAATTATCTTTTACCAGATTTTTTGTGCCATCAGTTTGCTGCTTCTCACCAAAGGTGACTCAGGAAAAAGTGCTCAGTTTCTACACATAAATAGACAGGCCTTTTAATTTGCGAAGAATCGCAATTCATAAAGATACTTCTCTTAAATCCCTTTCACAATAGCCAACAAACGAAAACTTACACAAAAGTGAACCATGCCCTGAATGTTATTCTTTGTTTTGTCTTGATGTAGCTCCAAGACTACATTCCTGTCACTAAATCTGCCCTGTGCGGATCCTGTTCTGCCAGCTCTGCAGTCATTCAGTTGTCTGCATGATCCTGAAACTGTTCGTTCCTGATGCTGCTCTGGCTACAGTCTTGATAGTGGCAGAAGTATGTGACAATTCACAGTGGCATTACAAGTATGTGAAGTAGTACTCCTGGGGTACTACTTTATGTACACATAAATGTGATTCACATAGGCTCAGGTGTAGATGTATGCAGTAGACTGCCTGCCCTATCCTTTGTTGAGGGGTTCTCTTGCTAGAGTGTGTATACTTACGAGCATGTAGTTCTCTGTTTTAGGTGTAAAAGCCGGAGTGGCAATGGAAATGAGGGCTTTCTTCCACAAAGTGGGAGGGAGAAAGGCACAATTGAGGAGTAGCACAAGAAGGGACATGCAAATTGAAAAATACACAGTCAAGGTGGAAGTCGATCGCAATTTATAAATGTGAAATCAACAACTACTCCAGTACTACTACAGCTGCTATAGCCTCAATTCTACTCTAGCCGAGCATTGGAGAAATTCATACAACAAACGTTGCCAAGACAGCTACTTCAAAGAGATCAAATAGAAATTAATGTGCATAGTGAATAACGCTAGCAAAGCCCCACGCCCCACACCTAAAGAAATAAAATATAGATTAAAGGAATTGCAAAAACCAATATAACTTGCATCGTAAAAATAATAGGAAAATAAAAAATAAAATGAATTTAAAAATGGTCAGTTACCTTAGGTTTTGCATACACAATAGAAATCAGATTGCAAAATGTAAACATAGAAGAGGCACACACTTAGAAAATGACAGATATGGCAATTGTTAAGGAAGTACAACAAAACAGGACTCATCTAACTCTACTCTAGACATATCAAAATTAATTGCATGTCCCAATGACACACACGCAAGCACGCAATGAGATACAAATAACTGTAGCTAATGAGAGATTTCACAACCCCTTACTGCACAATGGAAAGATGGCAGAGACAAAGGTGTGAGCTCCATTTATGTGCGGACTGTAGTAATGTGTATCTGGGGCCTCATTTATGACTTTTTGCCGTAGGGAAGCACAGCAGGCCTTCCTGCTGCACTTCCCTACGGCAAAAGAAAAGGGCAGAAATGCGCCGTATCTATAAGATACGGCGCATTCCTGTCCTTTTCCCCTCCGCCGGCGCACAATGGGCTGCCTGCGCCAGCGCAGGCACCCTTGCACAATGGTGCAAGGGTGCCTGCGTTGCGGGGAAGATTATTTTTGTACAGGAAGGGAAACCTTTCTGTACAAAAATAATCACAAGAGGCTCTTCCTCTTTCTATGTGTGCTGTAGAATGCAGCACACATAGAAAAAGGAAATACGAGGAGAAATAAAGACATTTCTTCCTGTTGCGCCTCCCTTACGCCTCCCCTGGGGAGGCGTAAGCTTTTGGCACTGCTTCAGAGTTACGATTTCTCGTAAATCTGGGGCAGTGTCAAAAGGCCATGGATGTTGCTGGGAACGCCCCCAGCAACACCCATTGCACGCCCCTTTAACGCAGAACACTGCGTTAAAGGGACTGATATTTATCAGGCAGCAGTACGCCACAAAAACTGGCGTACTGCTGCCTGATAAATACCACGCAGGCTTCTGCACCACGGAACTTCATGAAAAGTGAAGTTCCGATGGTGCAAGGGGCCTCATAAATGAGGCCCCCGGTGTTTAATATTTTCCTCAGAGGATTTCTGTTTACCCATTTATTTACATTCAAACGTCTTCTTAGCAGAGATCTCCATATATGGCAAATTTAAACATAAATGTACCTGTAAAGTTACTAGAAGTAATTTAACAAATGTATTTTGAGTCATAAGTGTCCCATAACCTCCTTTAGGGGGGAAGAATAAGTACATCTACTAGGTGTAACTCGCCACCCACAGTTCCTTATTTGTATTTAGAAAGTGATTTATGCTCAGCCCTAGGCATAAATCTACATGCATGAAGATCTCTGCCCATAGATTTACTTTTCTGAATTGGGTCCTAAATATTTCTTTATGTTAACATCTAAAAGTATACTGAAATCCAATACTCACAGAGAAAGTCATATCATCATACTTGCGCACATCGTGTGATAAGGAAAAATCATACGAAAACATAACTTGACATGGCTATAGGTTTCTCCCTTTGTTTTCCCATAAACTTTTAGACTTGACCCTCTCTGCAGCAGCATCCCAAACGTTTTACCTTCACCCTCCTGTTTTCTCAACCTGTTTTGCTGGCTTTTATGACTGTGCACTTTACCACTTCTAGCCAGTGCTAAAGTGCTTGTACTCTCTCCTCTAAACATGGTACAATTGGCTTACTAGTAAACTAAATGTGGCAACTGGGTGTAAGTCCCTAGTAGAGTGCTCCTACAGGTACCCTGGGCCTGTAAATTAATTGCTACTAGAGGGACTGCAGCACTGTTTGTACCATCCACTTAAGTACCTCTTTAAACATGTCTCAGACCTATCATTGCAGCTTGTGTGTGCAGTTTTAAACTGCCATTACGACCTGGCCTAAACCTTCCTTTTTAATACATATAAGTCACCTCTAGGGTTGGCCCTAAACAGCCCATGGCGAAGGGTACAGTGCATTAAAATGGTTGGACATGTACCTTTAAGTTTTACATGTCCTGGTAGTAAAAAACACGTAAATTCATTTAGCACTTTTGTGAGGTCTACCTGTCCCATAGGATAACATTGGGTTACCATACAACATTTAATAAGTGCTTACACTTGATTGTGAGCAAATTGGGATGTCAAGTTTGGCCTCTAAAGAATTGTAATTTAAAACCCTACTACTGGCAAAGTTGGATTTTAAGTTACAATGCCGAAAATACTACTTTTATAAAGTTGACATCTTCTTGTCCTAACCATATGGTGTCTGCAGCCTGTATCCTGGGTCGCATGAATAGGTGAAGCTGGCAGTTGGTCTTTGTGTATTATTCCCAGACAGTAAGACTAAGGTGGACCATCTTTGACCTAATAGGGGGCGGAGCTGTCATCTACTCCACTTGCACATCACAAAGACTCGGCCTCAGCAAACTCACAAAGGGTTTAACACTAGTCTTTTGTGCCCGCAGACAAGCTTTGGCCAAGGCAGGAAGGCAGTAAATTCCAGACACCTCTGGGAATGGGATCCTCTAGAAAATTGTCCTACTTCAAAGCTGGCACCATACATTTTGGACCCTCAGGCTCATATCTTCAGTACATCTCAGAACTTGCGGAAAACTCAGAAACATTGCTGTGCTGATCTGCAGCATGAAGAACTTCTACCTTGCTGCTTTTCTGCCCGAATGAGGAGAATTGGACCGGCATCTTGAGCCCAGGACCACCAGAGAGACTCCAAGGGCCAGTTGGCTGGGCTTGTGATCAGAGCCTAGAGGTAGAAAAGGCTCTAACCACCTTGCACCCAGCATCTGTACTCTGCCTACTGTGAGTGTTGTCTCCCTAGTGGTGCTACCTCAGTCCTGGACCCTTGGAGTTGGCCCTGCTGTGTACTTGAGCAGAACCCAGACAGTGCAACACATCTCCTTGCAGCCTGCCATCGGAACCACAGTTGCACGATGCATCCCTAATGCAGGTCCCTGCAGCACCTGAAAACCGCTGCTGCGTGGCACATCATCCTTGTAGGATTGCGCCATGCACCCCACAGTACGTCAGACCCTCTGCTGCACGATGCATCCTCAATGCAGGACTTCGCATTGCAGCCCCCAGCTCCTCGGACCCACTGTTGTGTGATGAATACTTGACACAGGACTTCGCATCGTACCCTGTAGCTCCTCAGAACTGCCGCTGTGTGACACATCGTTGACATGGGCGCTCACATAACTCTCGGCATCTCAGAATTAATGTACTTTGTTCAGTGGATCTTACTTGGTCTCTGTATCTGGCTCATGCTCCATTGCGCTCAGCCTAAGCAACTAGATAACCACAGTTGGCGCTTTGTGTTTCCAGGCAGTAGTTTTACCTAACTCGGTAAAATTGCTAATTTACAGTTGTACTGATTGGACTTTTGCTGGTTTAGCCTCAAGTAATCTATTAAATAGTTGTGTTCCATTTTTCTAAATAGGTGTGGAATTTTTCTTGTGTTGTGTTTTTATTTTACCTTTGTTTGAAGAGGTGCATAAATATTTACCACATTGTCTTTAGTTTAAGCCTGACTGCTTTGTGCCAAGCTACCAAAGGGTTGTGCACAGGTTACTTTGGGGTCTGCTTTCGTCTCACCCTGATAAGAATTGTGTTTACTGCTTGAGAAGGGTTTCGCTCCAGTATCCAGTAACCCAATTTCCTGCAGACTCTGAATGTTTTATATGCTACATTGAGGCTTATAGCACTTTACCTCTTAGTTCCACCATTTAGATTACTGGCCATACAATTTTTCGGCAGGAGTATTAATTTTAGGCAAGTGAATTAGCCAGATATAATATGCAATTTAAAACATTAAAAAGGGAAATAAGAAAGGATTGAGGTAAATGTGATCGAAATAAAGAGTTTCCCAGACTTTGCCATGTCTAGCTTGAGAATAGTGGAATTTTTCTCTGCTTCCTCCTACTCTGCCCGGTCTCCTAAACTCAAGAGTTTAATACCACTATTCAGTATCAACTGTCTCATATTCTTCCTTCACAGATGCAAATGTGAAGGTAACCTTTCCTACAACTAGTAGATCGAAAATTCTCAAAAGGTATTACTGCCTGCCAGCATTATTAAAACTGGTATTGTGCATTGAATGAACACTCACCTGTAGATGTTAGTCCCCCAAGGTAAAAGGGGTATCTTCCACCCAGAAATGACCTCACCAGGAAGGGTAAACAGACATAATATCGAATCCAAAATATAGACTGGACATAATATCGACCAGACATAATATAGACTACAAAAATATCGAGTTATATCGATATTAATAGCCAAAATATCGACTCAAAAATATAGACTAGACATAATATCGACTAGATAGAATATAGACAAAAGAAAATGGAAAATAAGGTAAGCTTTTACTAATTTTTAATAATTGTGTAATATAAATCTGTAGCGGGTAGTGGGTTTATAGGGGAATAGGGTGGGAAGTAATTTAAATATAATTAATTAATTATGTAATTATTAATAATAATTGTAAAATAATTACTAATTGGTAATTAAATAAAAAATAATTGGTAATTATTAATAATTGATTAATTGATAAATAATTAATTTATAGTAAATTAGTTTCAGTAGCGGGTAGTGGGTTTATAGGGGAATAGGGTGGGAAGTAATTTAAATATAGTTAATTAATTATGTAAAGTATTATTAATTGTAAAATAATTAATATTAGGTAATTAAATACAAAATAATTGGTAATTAATAATAATTGATTAATTGATAAATAATTAATTTATAGTAAATTAGTTTCAGTAGCGGCTTGTGGGTTTATAGGGGAATAGGGTGGGAAGTAAATCAATATTTAATTAATTAATTTAGTTAATTAATTAAATTGTTTAATTAATTAATAATTGTCCATGAAATTAAAATTAATTGGTAAATAAAAGTTATTGGTATAGGAAATTAAATTTACTTGGTACTAATCTTTCTATAAATTATAATTAATTATGAAGTTTTACCTTTTTATACTGTTGCACTCACTGGAGTGGAAATAGTAATTTTAACCCCTACGCTATCCAACGCTTTCCCTACTGTAGCACCCACTGGAGTGGGAATCAGCAGCGGTGCGTCCATTGGGGCGTAGGGGCGTAGCCCCACCAGCCACAATGGACCCGCATCGCGGCCGCCGGCCGCAATCCTACCTATACATTTCACATTTTTTAAATACATCCAATCAGCCTCCGCCCTCAGCCCACCGCGGTCCGCCGGGAATTGTGCAGGGGGGGTGGCCTGCAGCTTGAGTGACACTCAGGCAGACCGTAGTGCACTGTGCGCATGCTTGGGATTGTTGGTTACTATCTCAAGCATGCGCACTAAGTTCCCCAGCGGGACCCAGGGGGGTACTTGATCGCCTGCTGCCAGTGCCACAGCCCGGGTTTTCAAAGCAAACAGGGCGAGCAGCAAATGTGCCCCCCCAGCGCCAGGATTGGCTGGCCACCAGCACGCAGCAGCCATCATTGGAAGCCGCCCGGGGGGGTGGCGCACACACTGTTGACGCACACGCTGCGAGGAGGAACAGGATGTTGGCGGACGGCGGTAAGAAAACTTCGGCAAGTGTTGTAATGTTTATCTATGTATGTTGCATTCCCCTTTGCAGAACGGAATTAGCCACCAGGGTCCGGGACAGTTCCCTATCGTGTACAATGCCCAACATGGTGAAATGAGACCCTGCGCTACGTGCTAATAGCGCCATGGGCTGTCACCTGAAAGCTGCCTTTGACAGCGCCTTCATTTGCTTGAAACCAGCTTGCTTTAATCACAGTGGCCCCCAAGCGAAAAAGTAATACAAAGTACTGTGTTCTGTAGAAAGGGCAAGTTCGTCACAATCGTAGTTAGGCGTGCCATCTAGATTCTAAACAAGGACCTGCCGTGTTTGCCGAGTCCATTTACTACAACTTAGTGCTCATTTTCAATATTCAGTGCCTTTTCTGGCAGCACCTAAATCGGAATATTTCTTTTACCTACATATCCCCCTCTTGTGCAATCGCTGGTGTGAATTAAACTCTGTTTGGAACGGGAGGCACATAGACCGGTGTGGTTCCTAACTCATGAGGATTTTGTGCACATCTTAAGGCTATTCTGTCTGCAGTGTAAACTAATATTGCACGTTATGTTTCCCAGCAGTCTGCTATGTGTTGTCTAGTTTTATAGCTTGCTCAGCTTATGTGTTATTTCATGGCTAGTTTTGTGCAGAAGGTACTGAGCTTGAAATGTTAATTTGGTAACATTCTGGGCAAGTCTGCATCGAACAGTGGTTCCTATCCCCCCTCAGAGCTATGTATTAGTAGCTTACAACAAATAGCAAACCGTATGTGTTTGTCCGCACTGTGTGTTAGTTGCCTTCGCACTAGAGTAGTGGGGCTCATGGGTCCGTTTTTCAAGGAGGGAACTTGGGCGACCCCGGTGATTTGAACAGGTTCCTTTGCTGTAAATTTCCCTGCACAATCAATGTATTTGTAGAAGCAGCGGGCATCTCCAGGAGAAAAGTTCTCAGCATGTGATGCACATTCACTCTTTCGTGACAAGCATGCTTTCTCATTGTGTGTTTGCATGTATATATGTATAATATATATATTTATGTGCATTACACTTTTAAAGTCAGCAATGCAGAAAGTAAAACGCCAGTCTTCCAAGATGAAGTGCATGGTAGTGAAGTACACCAGCACAGGGGGCAAGCAGGGGAGGGCGGGGGTGGAGGGGAGAGCTGTGCTTCAGTCAGAGGTGTACAGCCAGGGCAGGGGGTGTATGCAGGGGGCAGGTGTGGGTCACAGGGGTGCAGCCAGGGCAGGGAGGGCAATTAGGGAGACGGGGTGGAGGGGAGAGCTGTGCTTCAGTCCGAGGGGTGCAGCAGGACAGGGGTGCAAGCATGGGGACAGGGTAGAGGGGAGAGCTTTGCTGCAGTCAGAGGTGTACAGCCAGGGCAGGGGGTGTATGCAGGGGGCAGGTGTGGGTCACAGGGGTGCAGCCAGGGCAGGGAGGGCAATTAGGGGGACGGGGTGGAGGGGAGAGCTGTGCTTCAGTCCGAGGGGTGCAGCAGGACAGGGGTGCAAGCAGGGGGCGGGGTAGAGGGGAGAGCTGTGCTCCAGTCAGAGGTGTACAGCCAGGGCAGGTGGTGTAAGCAGGAGGCAGGTGTGGGTCAGAGGGGTGCAGCCAGGGCAGGGAGGACAATACACAGAGGCAGGATATTTAGCCATCAGTGAAGATTGAGACATGCTGCAACTCTTTAAATGAAAATTTAGGGCAACATAAAGTGATTGTCTGTGCTCTCATTATAGGTGTTCCGTGGAAATGTGGACAACAACACTCCCTACGTAAATTCGTTCACACCTCCAGTAGAAGCGCAGTACGTACGGCTGTTTCCACAGGTGTGCAGAAGACATTGCACTTTAAGGATGGAGCTACTGGGATGCAAATTGTCAGGCCAGCCTATAACTTTATGATATTAATTTGGAACGGATTGAAAAGACTATATGTGCATATTGCTACAGTATATACAAATGTGCAGAGTGTCGTATGGCATTTACTACTATTCAGAGGGTGGGAAAGGGCTATGACTCTTAAGAGCCGAAGCCTCTTGCTGAACTCAGAATCTCTGGAGTCCACTCACGCCGCAGGTTCTTCCAGGTAATAATGACGCTTTCAGGCAGCAGGGGCGTTAATGGTGAGAGAGAAGCATCAGGGCGATTAATGGTGAGAGAGAGAAGCAGCAGGGCGATTAATGGTGAGAGAGAAGTAGCAGGGCGATTAATGGTGAGAGAGAAGCAGCAGGGCCATTAGTGGTGGTGAGAGAGAGGCATCAGGGCAGTTATGGGGAGCGAGAAGCAGGCAGGGCGTGACTAGTGAGTGGGAAAGGTGTTAACAGTAGGAGGGAGACGGGAGAGTTAATGGTAGAAGGAAGACAGGACGTCAGCGGAGAGAGAAGGCGAGGGGGGCACTGTAAGAGGGAGACGGGCATTAATAGAGAAAGGAAGACCGGGGCGTCAGGCAGGCCCCTGCTATGCTTCATGGAGTGCGGGGCTTCCTGCCCAAGGCCACTGAATATATTTGGAGACATGGGAGAATCGGGGGCTCCTCATCGTGTTCCGGGAGGGGAGTGGGCACAGTTTTTATCACGCCTCTGAGGAGCATTCGTGGTGAGATGGAGACATGGGCCTGAACGGAGAGGGCAGTGGTTTTAGTGATGAGATGGATAGAGTGGTCCATGGAAAGGAGACCTTGTGTCAATGGCAAAGGGAGACGGGCATCAGTTATGGTTATAGGGAGAGCATGCGTTTATTATGCTTTAGGGGAAAAAGGCAGAGGTAACCCTGAAAGTAAGGGGTGACATGGAGGGCTTGGCTTCACAAAGAGTTGAGGAAGGCAGCCAGTAGAGCAATAGGAAGGAAAATCGAGACCTCGCCATAAAAAAACCTAAATAAATGTACGAAGAGGAAAACGAGAAAAGAAAAAGGAGCTGGGCTTTTTGGGGTGTGTGGAGAAAAGGGACAGGGCAATGTGGGAGAACGCAGACGAAGCAGTCAGCCACGTTTGTCTTATATAACATGTCCCATACACTGTTTTACACACCTATGATTGCTAGTCTCTGTGTAATGTGTGCGTTATGTACAGTGCTGTTATGTACAGTGGTGTTCATTCAACTTCCTATGTTGCTGGAGTGCATTTGTTTTTTTGCAACTGATTCTATGACTTTTAGGGGTGTATCCTCGAAAGTCTCCTGTTAATGTGGCTGACCTGCTTGCTGAAGTGCACTTTATACTTGCTTTTGAGTGACACCAAGTATTGCTGGTTTAATTCGATTCCGTTTGCTGACTTGTGATGCACGGCTTGATGGGTGCATGCGTTTATTTCCCTGTGACTAGTTTGTTCTGATATAATTGTCTTATTTGCAATCGTTTTCAGTACACAGTTTGCTCAATCAGTTATGATTTTGTGTGACTACCTGGATTCCTGGAGTGCTTCTGACTTCATTCTGTTTCTTTACTTTTTGTGACTGTTGGTCCTGCGGGGAAACATTTTCAATTTATGTTGTCTTGTTTACTGGAAGCATTGCTTTTATTTTCCTTTAGTGTAATAGGCTGGCTGGTGAAGTGCACTTCCCATAGTGTGCAGTCACTTCAATTTGCCTTTAGGTGACTACCTGGCTTGATGGTGGTTTTCTATTTGATTTCATGTAACTCCTTGTCTTGATGAGTGCATTGGTTTTAGTTTGTTTGAGGTAACTGCTTCACATGCTGGTTTCATCACACAGCTGACACCCACCCTGAGAAAAGCCAGAGCTGCCCTGTAAGTGGTATGAACACCAGTACACTTAGGTTCCTTACAGCTCCTTCACTTGAAGTGGGTTACAACCTACCCGTTACGTTTTGTATCCTGCTCGTACCAAGTCAGATCCGGACCCAGACCAGTCCCCACAGTTGCTCCGGATTAAGGGACATTGTCATGTCATCTCAGGCGCGATGTAAAGATTACCAGTGAGCTGAGGACTCCTTTGGCTCAAGAACCAACTAGCTGGAGACCCTTGTGGTTGTTTAAAGATTTAAGATCAGCCTGTAACTCAGTCTTGAGGTGGGTGGGTGACCTCGATTACAAAGTGGCTGTGCCAGATGTCCCATTATGACCCCTTTTGCCTGTCTCCCCTTCAGTCGCAGAGGGCGTAAAACTGGGGGTGCTCAACCCTGCCAAAAAACTGAGGGGTGACCCTAAGAGCACAGCTGCCATCCAATCAGGGGTGGGATGCTTTGGTGTGCTGGTCTGGTTTTCTGGGTGACTGGTTTTCTGACTTATGACTGCGCATTCCTTTCAGTCTGCACTTGCTTCAGTTTACTTTTTGAGTCACTGTCTAGTTTGCTGGATGTATTGCTTTCATTGTTTGACTTGCTTGGTGCTTTTATGTTGGTGCCTGCATGCTGAAGTGTACTCTTCTTCAGTTTAAATGTATGTGACTGGCCTGTTGACTAACACCCTGCGTTTAAAGTGAAGGTTCACAGGTTCACTCTTGCTTTAGTTTACTTTTGTATGGTTGACTGCATGCACTGTTTTGCTGGATGCATTGCTTTAAGTTACTACTTGATGCATTGCTTTCAGTTTGCTTTCAAGTAATTGCCTCTCATTTTCCTAATGCTTTGTGAAGGCTGTTTCCCAACTGCTGTGCAACTTCTTCTACTCTTAGTAATAGGACGGAATGTATGAAGCTCTGTGGTTATACTGAATAAGCAGCTACCTATGTCATGCCATCTACTAATGTAATAACTGCACTTTCACAATTGCTTTATTAACCTTCCTGCTTTCTCAAATTTGCTTGAAAATGCACGATTTTTCTTCTTTTTTTTCAAAATTTTCTTATCCCCCCAAACCCCCCTTTTGGGTGTCGGGCTCGCTCGCTGCGCTCGCTCGCTACGGTGCAGTATGCAAATCACTTTGCGCCCCACCACTTTGAAATGTCACCCACCGCCCCTGGTGGGAATAGTAATTTTAACCCCTACGCTATCCAACGCTTTCCCTAATGTTGCACCCACTGGAGTGGGAATAGTAATCTTTACCCCTACGCTATCCAGCGCTTTCCCTACTGTTGCACCCACTGGAGTGGGAATAGTAATTTTAACCCCTACGCTATCCAACGCTTTCCCTACTGTTGCACCCACTGGAGTGGGAATAGTAATTTTAACCCCTACGCTATCCAACGCTTTCCCTACTGTAGCACCCACTGGAGTGGGAATAGTAATTTTTACCCCTATGCTATCCAACGCTTTCCCTACTGTTGCACCCACTGGAGTGGGAATAGTAATTTTTACCCCTACGCTATCCAGCGCTTTCCCTACTGTTGCACCCACTGGAGCGGGAATAGAACATTTTACCCCTACGCTATCCAACGCTTTCCCTACTGTTGCACCCACTGGAGTGTGGAATAGTAAATTTTACCCCTACGCTATCCAACGCTTTAGCTATTGTAGAATTCACTACAGTTGTTACAATAAATTTTAACTATTTTGCTATGATACGGTAAAATTATTATATATGTTTATTTAATTAAAAAAATGTATATAAATATATATGTATTATTTTTTATATATATTTTTTTAATTTACAATAAATATTTATTAATATAACATTAATTTATTAATTTTAAGTAAGTTTATAATAAATATATTTATTACTAAATTAGTTTTAACTTATTTTAAAGACATTAAAAAAACCAATATTTTTACAGTCTATATTTTAGTAACTCGATATTTTAGAGTCAATATTTTAGTACTTACCTGTTTAAAGATAGCCAGTCGATATTTTGTCCATCGATATTTTAGCAACGATATTATGGCAACTCGATATTTTTGAGGTCGATATAATTTCAGTGATCCCACCAGGAAGACCACTGCAAGACATGTTGTCCATTTGCTTGCTCTATGCTTTCTTCCCCTTTCATTTCTTGCCTCCTTTTTTTTAATCTCGATAAATATTTTTCCATTCCAAGAATTTATTAGCTAGCTATCACCAAATGATGGGGTGGACATAGGAGCAGTTGAGTTTAAAATGTTCTGTTTGATAACAACATGTGTCTAGGCATAAATAAAAAAGGAACAGAGGTCAAGTATGCCTAAGAGCGCCAATGTGTTGTGGAAAGTAAGCAATAAGGGCCAAATCGGACAACAAATGGAAGGATGCCAACTTGAGATAAAGCATGAGCCCGCTGAACAGAGCTAATTATGAATTTATAGAATTTGCTGGAGCTTATTCTAAGTAGTGTCTAATGAAGAATCAATGTACTCAGATCAAGTCAATGGTTGTTCAAGGATGAAAGCGCTTTGGAGGCAAGAAAAAGGTTGGGTAAGCTAGGTGCTACAGGAAACTGAAGTAGGATGCATGGTTGACAAATAAATACAGTTACTTTTCTGTAGTGCCCTTCCAAAGCAGCATTTTCTTTCACCTTGGAACAGGCTGTAGACAGGATTGAAAGAGGACCTTGAAGCATTCTGATTGATTCCCACACTTAGGAGATTTAGAACTTATATGGAAGCTCCAGGACATTTAGAAAGACCTCTCAGGGACCTTTCATCTTGTTCTGGAAAATATTTTTTCCACTGTTAAGTATATAGGGAATGGTGTGCAGAAGACATTGTAATGCAAAAAGGTGAAGTTACAAATGCACACACAAAAACCCATGTACCACACTGAGGTAGCAGATGATCTTGTGATGCTTATTTTTGCCATTGCTAATAGACAAAATGATACATCCCTAATAGACCAAATTATATGTGCTGTCATGGTGTTGTTTACTGTACCAGGCCAAGGCATGTGGAGCGGGGGAGAAATACAGTTGAGGTAATGCTGACCCCAATGAGCATGTGATTAGCTTGATGTTCCAGGGAGGATGATTGATGGGTACCAATGATGGAAAGGTGATAGATGGAGCTGGTAGGAGTTGGGGGGGGGGTCCTGCTTTAATGAAAACACTGATAACACCACAAGAACAACGTAAACAAGGAAGGAACATGAGGTTGTGTAAGAAAGCTTTTAGTTTATAAAAGAAGGGGTACAGATCCCTCGGGGAAGCTCACAAATGGAGTCAGGCAAATTTGCTGACATCCACAGCTGCCGTCCCTGTTGTGCCAGGGAGATGGTGCCTCTTTTTCCTACTTTATCTTGATTCACCGAATAATTCTTATGCTTTTAACATACTGCACTGCAATTGATTTGAGAAAGTTTTGCTGTTGTTGAGATAATATTGCAGTATATATAGGTTACTGCTCTGCTACTGTTTAGTCAGCATTACCAATATATGTGATTGCACTATGTTCTCATTAAAGTTATACTGTATCAGCTGTGTTTGTTGCTCCTTACTGAGAATCCTTATGGATTTGTAGCTGATTAATATTGCTTGATTTGGTTGCAAGTGACTGGTCCAACACAACCACCTAAACAAAAAAGAACATCAAATCTACCAAATATTCTAGGAAATAGGTTTCTATCAAAAATATATATTACATAGCTCAACAAGGGGCTACAATTGTCACAATTGTCTTTGCAGCTGTTCATGAAATTAACAGTTTACATTTGGAAGCTCTTGTTAGCCGTGAAGAAAACTCTTTTGCATGCAATTCTCATGTAGTTGATTTAGCAAAATCTATCTAGCTGTATGAAATTGTGTTATTGGTTGATAGGGGTGGAAGCCACACTCAGGCAACAACCACAATCCTTGTCAAGGTGAACCACAAAAGTCACTAAATTAACCTCTGGTAAACCCTCTGCTAGTTTTGAACAAAGCAGTCAGGATTGACTTAGAGGCAATGTGTAAAGTATTAATGTAGCACAACAACAGAAATACAGTGAAGACACAATGCAAGAAACATCCTCAACCAATTTAGAAAACTAGAGTAAATGTTACTAAATACAATGATACCAGAACTACAAAAAAATCAGTAGAAATGCGGTTATCTGGTTGCACTAGATAGAGGGAGAGTCAAAAGATCAGGTTGACCACGATGGCGTGTAGGACAGGTACAGTGACAAGGTTAGTCCTGCTGAAGAGTTACCTTCTCAAGTCCACTGCAAAGAGTTCCATTAGCGCTAGAGGAGAGTACGAGAACGAGGCTTTCGCTGTGAAGAGCACTTGGAGCGTCATTGATGGTCAACCCTGGAACTTCGCATAGGTGGTCGCCGGAGGCTGTTGTTGCTGTCGTTTTGTTGTTCACCCTTACAAGGATTGTGGGTGTTGCCAAAGTGGGGCATCCACACGTCTCATCCAATGACACAATTCTTTACACAGTTGTTCAGGGGTGGGATCCAGTACTTGTGTTTGTGCAATGCCACTCAGTAATGTGTGCAAAAAAATCACTAAAATGATCTGACAACAGAATTGATTTCTTTTTAGATTCTCCTTAGTTGGCAATATTTTTTTTCTCTTTTTCCAAATCTACGTCCTACCCCACTTGTGCACCTGTGATACTGGCTTACAAACATGGAGATGGATTTTAGCTACCTTGAAAGCTACACTGTGGCAGAGCTGAAAGGATTTTGCAGGGAGAAGGGGCTACCAGCATCAAGGAGGTCTAAGAAAGTTCTCAGAACCTGGGAGGAGGCCCAATCTATAGTGTAGGAATAAGAGGAGGATGAGAAAGTTTGCGAGGAGGAGGATGAAAACTTGAGAATGAGCTCTCACTGATGTCAGTCAAGTGTCCAGGTCCTGGGGGTACCTCTTGGAGATAAGGACTCACTCCAGCAGATGCCAGTAGCAAGGCCCAGGCAGGTCCAGCTGGTACGGATCAGCTCAGTAGTTGCAGGGAGGTCTCTTGAAGCTTGTTGTGTCCCTGTAGCTCTCACAAGGCAGCCAACTATCACTTGGAGTCACTTTGGGTAGTCTGAGATCAATGCAAGAAGGTCCAATTTTCTCCTTCACACGTGAAGGCAGTTTTTCAAGCATTAGGGCAGCCCTTACGGCAGCAGGGCAGTCTTTCTTCCGAATCCTCCACAGTTCCAGGAGTGTTCTGATGAGTGGTTCAAAGGGCCCATATTTTGTGCCCGATGCCAGCCTTTGTGTGGGACATTTCTATGATCTACCCCAAAACTGTTTCTGGTGAGTTCTTCCCCTGCACCTGGTTTTGGCTTCAAACTGTCTAGGTTGACAAAGGGAAGGGCAGGCCTAGTGTCAGGTTTCAATGTAATCATGGCAAGGGGCAGTTCCTTCCCATCCACTTTGTCAGGAAGACCCTCGCCCATGAACACTCAGGTTCCATTGTTCACTTTCAGGGCCCAATTCAGATTCCTTACTGGGAGAATCATTAACAGGCCCAGTAGATGGACATTCATCGACAGGCCTCAGAAACTTTGGAGCAGGAAAATGCCACTTTCTGAAAAAAGCATTTTCAAAATTATAAACTAAAATATAAGTTTCCCTTTAAAGAGGTTTTTAAATTACAATTTAGTTGGGTGTAAACAGCTTGTGTCTGTCTGCTTCCAATCTGAAGTTAGTGCTTATGAAATGTAATGAGGTAACCCAGTGTTAGCCTAAGGGAGAGATAGGCCACAATAAACAACGATTTTAGGAGTTTTTCACTATCATTACATGTAAAAATTAAAAACGAATACACAACTTTTTAAATACCATGCACTTTGCCCTATGATACTGCAGGGCCTACCTTAGGTGCTTATTATCAGCATTAAAAAGGACAGTTTAGGCCTGACATAAGGTTTCTTTTGCTAGGTCAAAATGGCAGTTTAAAACTGGACTACAGGCTGAAGTGGCAGGGCTGAGACATTGTGAAAGGCTACTTGGTGGGTTAATTTACAGGCCCTGAGTACAGGTAGCACCATTTACTAGCGGTTGAAAAGTGAATTAAATATGGCAATTAGGTGTACACCAATTTTATAGCATTTTAAGGAGAGACCACAAGCACTGGTTAGCAGTGGTAAAGTGCAGAGAGTCCTAAATGCTAATAAAAATGCGCTCCACAAAGTTCAGAGTAAATGTGAAAATTCTGAATGCTACACCTAGGATATCAGTTCTAACACTATCTGTATGGTTAGCACATCAGGGCCCATGGGAGAACTGTCCTGGTCTATGTCAGGAGCACCTTTCAAATGGTGCACCTGGTGGACGGCTGGGACAGTGCTCTGTATAATGAAAGCTCTTCCCCCAGGCAGCTGTGAACTCTCACCTGCACAGAGGGCAATGCATTCAGTGAAAGACTGAGCAACTGCTTACAAGCCACTTTATATTTCACAATGCAGCAGCAGGCACCTTCAATTTTAAGAGGGGACAGATATTCCCCTGCTGACAAGTGCAGTGAGTGAGTACACTCCCTGCAGGGTGATGTCTATCCGGGTCAATGGCACCCTCTTTGCTTCCTCTAGAGGGTTGTCTTAAATGGTATACTAACAATGTGTCAGTGTACTGGTTAATGGTCTGTATGATTCTGAATGTGTGCAAAGTAAAATGTATTCCCTCATTTGCATGGGGCTACACTCTCAAGATAGTGCTAGTGCTACATGTGCACCAGTGCTATCAGTATCACAGTAGGGGCCAAATGCATGCCTGCGGCCCCTTCAGTAATACCATAGTGCCCTAGACCTGCACAAAATGGGTGTCCATGCCCTTGCACCCCTGGGGCACTATGTATAAAATGGCCCCAAGTTTCCAAAGTAGTCAGTCCTTTACATCCCTGACCTGGACAATACTAGGTGCAGGGACGAGTAGAGGATAATTACATTAAGAAATGAGCCTTACTGGTTTTCTGGCTAGAGATACAGGGCAACTGCAAATTACAATGGCCTTTGCTGTCCTCTGGCCTCCCACCATGCCTTGAAAATGAAAAGAAATGTCCCCACTACAGTAAAGGGAAACCCTTCCAGAAGACCAGACTCCAGATTCTGAGAATTGTTTGGGTGTAGGATTTCCTGTCAAAGGAAAATGCACTGAAAACTCCACACATAATCTCACATGGGAACAGCATGTAACCCAGTGTGCTGAACAATTGCACTACCACTGAAAAGATGAAAATTTAAATTTGAAAATATATCGCACTTCTGATTTTAGATAAAATTATGCATATCTATATTGGCTTGAATTACATCAGACCTAATTTGCACAAACTTGCTCACCTCTGTTGACTTCAAGAGCTTCACCTTCTCACAAACATTCATCACCCTCTCAACAATAGTCCAAACCATTGACCAGCATCACCCTAAAGTGAGCGAGTATAGTCCTCTCAGCAATGGATAACCTCCAGGACCTCACCTGAATCAACCTTCTGTTTCACCTTTTCAGTAATAATTCAACTTCATATTGACAGCGCAATTTCTAACATAATATTATCTTTTACGTTTGAACTCCAATAGCTTGTAGCATCACTTCTATTTTCACAAATAATGCAGGCATTTTCCTATGAACAACTTGGCATTAAAAAATTCTTAATTTTGGGCAGTTTCTAGGCAAGCAATGGCTTGTTGTCATGCATTGGAATAGGGACATCGAGAAAATCCCACTACCAGCATTTGTACACAGAGGCTCTGATTACAAATCTTTGACAACTAGCCTGTATCATTTCCCCTTTGGCACTAAAGAGCTGCCACTGTGTGTGTGATCCCAAGAGGACCAATACATGGATTGCTTCTCAGGTGCAGGCATGAATCCAGAGCACCTTGAAGCATTGGGACTCCTAGAGACGCAGCAAATTAAATTCCATAGAGGCACACACAACTGTTCAAGCAGTTAAAGTAGCTAGCGATACCTGCTCTGTGTGTCTATTCATGCTCATTGTTGTTTGGAATCATTTATGAGGTTGTTACTGAATGTGACTGTTGTTTGCTTTTTACTGCATGCGGCCATTAAAGCTGGTTGCTGCCTGGGGTTCCAAAAGCTGTTTAAGATGTGGGGTATTAAAGTTGGTTACAATGTGCAGCAATTACAGTAGGTTATTGTGTGGGGCATTAAAGCTGTTTACTGAGTGGTGACATTAAAGCTGGTTACAGAGTTTTATTGCAAGTTACTGTGAGGGGCCATTAATGCCACGGATTCACAGATGGGGTGGCAGATCCTTGTCCTATATGTTCCCAAAACTTTGGAATTTTCTGACAAAGGAATTAAGAATGGAGTCTATTGAGATTAAGTTCAGGAAGATGATCAAAATATGGCTCTACCCTCGTCAGTTTAACTTAGACTCCAGCTCTAGAGGATTGAGGATGCACACTTGACTCACTTAAAACTGGGAGACTCAGGGTAGCTATGCGCTGTAAAACGTTTCATAAGATAAGATGCATATTTATTGCCGTTGATGCACCTACTCCCTTGGACTACTGGAACATATAATCCTGAGCAAGAAAATACATTTACTATTGATGGAGCAGGGTTTTCACTAAATAAAACCTGCTCTGATTAAACCTCTCATTGTGTAGAATAATAATTAAAAAGCTAACTGTGTGATACTAACCAGGTTTGAATAAACTACGCATGCTTGAAAAAGAAAGTGTTAGAGAAATTTGGGGTGGGCCGCAAAGCCTGCACATGACTAATGCATAAACTAATGTCTAAAAGGCTGCAAGTTTAATAATCATATTAATGCTTTTGGATTGTGAGCAAACCATTAATATTGCTAAGCAAAAACACTTTTTAGAAATAAACTCATATACAGTTATGATTTTCTTGTTGTATTTGTCTCTCCTAGAAGATGGCTTTTTATTGTGATGTAGAGAAAGGCCTCAGAGAAAAGATAATTTGAAGTATTAACAGTGGTGCAAGGAAAGGAGAGAGCTTAATCAGCTTGAACCTCAGAAAAGCGAGAACATGCTGCGGAAGAGAAAGATATCAAGGTCTGAGAATGACGTATTGAGTTTGGATAATAGTGTATTTGAAAACTAGAATTTGCCTGGAGTGGTGTGACCGAGACACCCCTTGTTTGAGCCAATTAGAATCTTTAGTTAGGTGGGATGGATAGAGTAGGGTTTGGACTTGTGTGAATTTGGGGTATAATTATACCTACGGAAGTAGGAGGAGTTGACGGTGTCTTTTTAACTTTGCAAGAGGAGAGAGCTGTGATGCTGTTCCTTATTCTTATGGGCTGGCTGATCATCTGCTGTTCCCGATTTATAATCTTTGTATTTCAAATTCTTCTTTGACGTGCCCTGCTTACTCTGATGGCCAGAGGGTAGCATTTCCTAAATCCTAGACTCTTGAAGGAATAGGTAACTATTACCAAACTGAGTGGCATAATTGTTTGCAAAAGATTACTTTCTTTTGTCTCTCTACCTATCCACTCACTCTCATTGCACTGTTCATGGATGTATTTGATGTAACTATTTCCAATGCTTCTTTGTGTGAATAACTCTAATTTTGGACTGTATTGTACTTATTGAGCATTACATTATTCTAGATAATGAATTGGTGCCTGCTGTTATTATGGTATAATATGAGTAAATGAATACTATTTACCAATCCCTGCCTTCTTACAAAGATCCATTATTTAGGTAAGAACAGAGGTGATGAACAAGTTGGTAAGTTTGGTCTAAACTCATGCAGTGTGGAGGGAACTGACAAGTAATAAATTGGGTCTAAGTTATAGATTATTCTGACTGTGTTTCCAAAAAGGTGGATCACTACCTAGGAGAGGGAAGTTCAATATAGGTCAAGAAGAAAAAACCCCATGCAAGATTTTCGGGATATAAACATAAGATGCCGTCACGTACAATAAAAGTCACTGAATAAAGAAAAAACAGCGATTATTGTACACATGTTTTGTATGCATTGTCTGACCTATTGATGAATGTTGCTGTTAAGGTGCACTGCCACAGTACTGGATTGATACAGTACTGCACATGAAAGTCTGGGGTCATGTACACTTGTTTATTCACCAGCCCCTCTCTCCATCAATGGTCCCTAAGAGGAAGACTCACATGCTCAGAAAATTGAGGGAGTACAACAGGCAAACATATGTAATGAGTATGCGAGTGCACAGGCTTAGCAAACGCAGCAGGGACAGACCTTTGACAATGACTGTAGAGAGAGGATCAGGCATGGTCAAATCTATTACATTTGTAAATGCTTGTTCTAAATACATGGCTTCTGCTATCCAGATCCTAGGACGATAGCCAAAGCTTTTTGTTGATAATTGTAGTAGGGCATTGTAAGAAAAGGCATACTTTTTGTCACTGTCCCCCGATTTTTTCCTGTCTGATTTTAGGACTTTGAGCTCTATACCACTGCATCTGTATTTCAAACTTGTTTGTTTAACTTCCCAGTAAGAGCATGGTAGATGGTGCCTAAAATGCACCAATAGAGTGAAAGTTTCATGCCATATGCGTATGTAGATTACCCACATAAATAATAGGAATAAATGACTGCCAGGAGCACCACAGTGCAATTTAAAAACTTTACAGTAAAACATGAAAAAGGAGACTGCCTTCATGATGTAAGAAAACTTAACTTTATTAATTAAAGTCACCCTCAACGGGTACTGTAGCGAGGAAGGGCCGCAGCCCCAAAGGGCCAAGGACTCAGTAACCCCTTCAGGGGATTTATGCCAAACCCCCCCCCCTCTTTTCATTACAGCATAACGACTGGACGAGCCCAGCAGGTCCGTAACTGGACGAGCCCAGCAGGTCCGTACTACCCAGAAGAGGAAGAAGATGATGCCGGTTACTTTATCTGGGTGGAACACAGAGAGTGGGCGGACCCGACAGCGACGTCAAGAATGGCCGCCGAGGACGAACAGGTGTGCTTGTTCACCAGAGAGAGGAGAGCGGAGTCGAGAGGAGAGTTAACTAAGGCAGTTACAGAGAGAGACGTGGGAGAAAGCAGAATTCCATCTACCGGCATCAGGAGCGTGAGAGACGACCCGTCGACAGCGCGGGAGCCAGGAGGCCAAAGACAACATGAGCCGCCCAGCCGCACGCCAGGAGGTGTGTGGCTCACAGAGGTACGGGGGCGCATAGCAGGCTGGGTCGGGAGAAAGGGCGGCTCCGTAACTTGATCGGGCTTCCCCCGCTTCCCTATCCCTGTTCCCTACTGCACCTTCGCCCCCCTATCCCGACACGTTGTGGTATCATTTTGTTTATACGGGTGGTGCATCCTCACTCCTTTTTTCCTTCACTAACGGAGTGTTACACCAAGAGGACTGACCCCTATCCTTTCTGTCCTTTGCTTCGTCACCTGAACCAGACATCATGGAGCCTGCCAACTCCGACAAGAGGAGAAGTACCGGAGTGCCTAGAAGAGAGGAAGAGGTCACTAAGAGAAGAAGCTGACCCGGTAGAAGCCGTTCACCCCGACGAACACTCTCCACTAGGAATACGTGTACTGACTACCTCTTTTCTCTAATAAATCCAGTAGTTACTAAAACACGCCTCTTGACCTTTTCTACCTCGCCCGCTACATGTACCTTGTATGCCCATAGGACTGGTAGCTTAATGTAGTAAAAAGTGTAATTCAACAAATCTGAAATAGTGTACCGCCACAGTGACTAAACCAAAATCTGTTTTTACTGTATACTTTAAACTAGATTCTCCATGAACAGATCTATATATAATACAATTCCTTAAATTATATCTGTGCGTGCAAAAATTCTACCAAAAATTATTCAAAGATACTTCCTACTTATTTTTTAAAATCTAATTTAATAGTGAGTTACATTTTTTATACCTTTAGTGGGAATTTGTTTTTAGAAAAATATATTTTATGCTGTCTGAGTCAAAACTGGCCCCTCATCTCACCTCCAGAGGTTACGTTAACAACCTTGCTCTGCAGAGGCTACTTCCTCTGGCCTGTGGACCTGTGAAGGTGTCAGTCGTGTCAAGAAGTGGCCACTTATCAGGGATTAGATATCCAGGACAGGGACAGAAACAGTTGACAGAATAAGGGACAGGCTTTAGACATGGAGCTGCCAAATGGGATTGAGAGAATGTACATGCTTTCTTTTTCAGAGTACGTCTAGATGTTCTGTCTCAAGTCCCAGTAGGGGGGGTCGTTTTTTGCTGTGTTGGAGGGGACTTGATGTAGATAGGGGATTAGTTTAAGGCTTCTCAGAAATGAAAGGGCTGCAAATGGAGTTTGAAATAGGTTAGAAAGTAGACAAGACTGGGCAGAAAAAGGTTATTTAATCACTGCACACTGTAAAAAAAAGATGTGCCTCACCACCACCTCATCAAAACACTCCCGGACATGGCTTTATACACTGAAGAATGAAGTAGCTGCAGGAAGATAAGGACTGATGGACCCCTGAAGGTACCAAGAGACTAAAACTGTTGTCCAAGAGTGACCTCTTGTTTTCCTGCTCAGGGACACACAAACAAGAAGGACTCTATCAGCCTGATTCATCAAGCCGAAATCGGCTCGCAAAGGGCCAGATTCTGAGAATCTGGCCCTTTGCGAGCGCTATTTTTGCATTTGGGATTCATCATCCCAAATGCAAAAATCGGTAATAGCGATTTCGCAATTTTGCAAGGAATTACATTTAAGGAATCTCTATTTGAGATTCCTTAAATGCAATTCATCATCCATTTAAAAATTGTGAATTCGCAATTACCGCGAGGTCAAACCTTGTGGTAAATAGCGAAAATTTAGAAAAATGCTTTTAAAAGCATTTTTCTAAGTTGCATGTTGCACACACACATGTCCTTTGGACATGTGTGTGCGCAACACCTGTTTCACTTTGCATTTAAGGGGTACTACAGGGTGTCCTTTGGACACCCCTGGCACCCTTAAAATCGCTATCTTATTTGCGATTAGCTAATTGCTAATCGCAAATAAGGAATACTCCCCATTCATTCCTATGGGCCTTTTGGCCCATAGGAATGAATGGGGAGTTATTCCTTATTTGCGATTAGCAATTTGCTAATCGCAAATAAGGATTGTGTAGTAATCGCAATTCTTTTTGCGATTCCTACATGAATTCCGTTTTGCGAGTCTGTAATAGCGATTCCTTATGAATCGCTATTATAGACTCGCAAAACGGGTCTATGATGAATCAGGCTGTATGCTCCAAGAAGGTCCAGCTGACCCCTTAGAATTGGACCAAGCATGAGTCCTGGATGGAGAGAGACCTAGTGCCTAGACACCTGCCGTAAGTAGCAAAGGGCTGCAGGAGGAACATTTCCAGCAGCTGAAGAAAAGGGGGAAATGAAACGTCAAAGGTAAGACTTGGTCCAGAACAAAGCAGCACATCTATTCCAACAGTGAAGGTGGCCGAAATCCAGCTTTTTTCCCCCTCCGAGGTTTCAGTGCCAAAACCAATGGATTCTGTCAGACCTCAACAGCAATGTATTCAAATCTGAGGTGCTTTCACTGGCTTCAACCATGGATCATCGCCCAATAAAAGCCTTGACCTCCAAAAAGTATACTAGGACAAAGATAAAAACTTGGACCAAAGAGACCTGCTTTGGGCATCTGATCTCCAGCATTTGATCTCTACTCCAATGTGACTGACCTTATGTCTAGGTCCAACGCAACTTTACTTTTTCTAGGTGTTTTTGTCGTTACATTTTAAAAATGCATAACTCTGTTTCCCCTGATCATACTTTTATTGTTTGGGGGTATTTTTTCAGATTCATATTTTCTTTCTTTTAAGGGTAGGGTTTGAGAAATGTATTGTGTTTTTTTAACTTTAAAATTGTTGGTGAAATTTTAACTTAACATGCATTTCGTGGGAAAATTGCTTGCTGCTTGCTGCTTGTGCTGTAGCAACCAGAGGTTGAGCAGAATTTCGCTGAAACTTGCTTTGAGACCTAACCAGAGTGTGTTTATTACATTAATAGGGATTCTCTTAATCCAAAATTGATAAAATACTTCCTCACAGTTAGCCTTTTTTCAGAGTAAAGAGTTTGAGGGTGATCAACCCTAACCAGTGTAGGTATGGAAAAATGAAAGCCCAAAAATAGAAAATCCTAATTATGAACCAACCTGTTCACTATGATGAAATATAGAAACATTAGAGACACTGGAATGCTAGATTATGATACTTTTGTATTTTTTGTGTCACTTTCTGGATGTAATTGGCCTCTGAAAAAAGTATCATGTTGACTACAATAAGTCTGGTACATAACATCGTTTAAAGGGCTCGGGTATGTGAATAGTGTCAAATGTACTTTTCCTGCTCAGTGTGACCAAGGTTGGTCATTGATTAAAAAAATCCTTGGTTGGGCAGGATGAATAAACTCTACGAGTAACTTTAGGCTGTCACATCTACGCTGGTGGACTGTCACCATATTTTCACTCTAGGTACCCCACATTTAAAGAAGTCCTGTGTCCTCCTCTCTAATACACGTGATGGTGCCCATACTTTATTTGTGGGCACTCAGCTGCATAGTCGCTCTTCACTTTGAATTCTGAAAACAGATTACACCTGACGTTTCCTTGCAATCCTGTTTAATACATCAGTAAAAGTGCACCACAACATCTGCACTGAAATGCAATCCAGTCACCCTTCATTTAGAAAAGAAATAGTCATTTCAAAAATGCTTTCACATAACACTCTTGCAGAAAAGAATAACATTTCCACAGAGGATTGGATTTTATCAAAATAAACTGGTAGCATTAAAAATAGCTACTTTAATTTAAAAACTTTATTTCGGCTGTAAACCAATAATGCGCATAAGATAAAACATACATTAAAAACAGTTAAAATATACATTATAAAATATTATGTGCAATAAAAAATAACTATTGTGACAAGGTTTTATAATGAACAGTGCTGTCTCACCTATGGAGTCTGGCAGCTGCTGCAGCAGGTTGGATGACAACAGCAGATCTTCAAGCGATTCACATCCTGAAATATCCATGTCAACAGTTTCTATCCTGTTCTTCGACACATCCAGATAGATCAGTTGCTTTAACTTCCCTATAGACTTAATAGAAAATGAACAGTTAACTGTTAGTGTGATTGCCAGGTGGCAGTGCTTGTTGTGTGATTCTGTAGTTTCAATCATAAGACATCAGTGTGATCGCATGGGGAGAAAGAAATCTGTTATTATTCAGTCAATGAACGTTCAAGAGGGAATTATCATGAGTAATTGCCAGAACCTAAATTAGTCGTCCAGAGCTGATGTAGAAAGTACATAATGAGGGGAAAGGGTAATTATCAAATTGGTAATGACTTCTCGAACATTCATTGCAATATCGTTTAGGAACCTCATTTGATTCTTTAGTGAAAAAAAGCTAACATGAACTAAGTGCTTTTGCCATATGTTCATGCCACAGCACTTGACAGGCATTCCGATCTGGCATCATAATAAGAACCGTGAGAAAGGCTAGGCAGAGGTGACAGACATAAGAAAAGGTGCAGAATGGCAGCTTGATATTTGATTCCCCAGCAATGCCTTACCTTTCTATTGCATATTCTAATTATGAAATATTCCCTTCACACCATAAGAATATGTGCATTTTAATTTTCCTATTCCTTTAGGTATTCTTAAACATCCAAAAAATTACATTTCAGTTGTTAAACTGTTGTACTCAATCGTCTGTAAATCGTTCGCTTCCAAGATATGCCAAAACTCGACAAGGTGGCAGGGCCTTCTCGGTAAGGAAGGCTAAGCGTTGGCATACTCTGCCTATCCATCAAGGCTTGGTCGAGACAGAACAGGGGTTCAGGAAGGACTTAAAAACTTGGCTCTTCAATCAGGCGGAGATTATCTGGCCGGGCTTTAATTCAATCTCGCTTTTAGCACCAGGGCGCCTTAATGGAGGCAGCTGCACACTCTATAAATGGCTTTGATGGATTGATAAATGAATTGTTTTTATTGCAGTAACATCTTTCAATAACATACAAACCCACCACAAAGCTCACAAGGAGGTCCCAATTAAAGATGGCAGAGGGGTAGGGAGCTCTGAGGTACCATTTGCCGAAAACATACAGGCACCAGTGTGTGTTCCTCCCTGTCCTTTTGACAGACCAGTGGTACATTTCTGCAACTACTGCCATCTACTAAAACCCACCTACTGCCCATAGAGCTCGAATGGTCACCGTAGATCTTCTCATCTAGACATTGCCACCTATCCAGATTCCAACTTCAGCACACAATCCGTGACGTCAGGAAGCCTGCTGCGCCTGCAGATGCTGTGATAGTGCTTCGTCTTTTATGAAGTAGTGTGGCTCATCGCAGCCCACACCGTGGAACTGGCTGAAAGTCATCAAGAATGCAAGCAACGGGGGGAGGAGCCAAGCTCGCGACCGTGATGGCCGCACTGTAGCTCGGCTCCGTCAACCTTCCTGCCTAAACGCATTTCCTGATCTCCATCCTGCCCCGAGGCGACACACTCGACAAGAAATGGACAGATGAAACAATGCTCGCACTTACCGCCTGTCCCGGGGGCTCCTGTGTGCTGCGGATCTGGAGTTATGCCCTTACTTGGTCCGGGGCCTCCGCGGCGTTCAAGCCGGGGACTTGCCTGTGACGGTCGGCCGGAGTAAGGGTGTCGGCGTCGGCCCCTGGTGGAGGAGAGGGGCCGGCTGAAGAGGCCATTGTGCGGTTGTGCCAGTGGCGACTGACCAGGCCCGGTCTGGCGGCCTGGGGGCCCTGTGGCAGGGTGCGGCCCGCCTCGGACGGGGGTAGACCGTGCAGGAGGCCTGTCCCCCCTTTGTTGCCCTGTCAGGCCATCTTGAAGCCCTTCGCCCGGACTCGGCGGGCGGCGTCCGTGGGACGGTGGCGCCGGCGGTCCCCAATTTTGGTGGCCCTCCTTTCTGCACCCAGGTTGCCAATTCTGGGGCTCGAGGGGACTCCAGTGGTGGACCTTGCTTGAGAGCCCACTCCAGAAGTTGAGGCGCGGAGAGTCACGGCTGCACCTGTAAGATGGCGGCCGGTGCCCTGAGTCATGGATCTGCCCGGGGCGGCGAACCTGGGTCGCTGAAGTGCACGGGGGCCGAGTTCTGTGAGCGTGAGCCCATGATTGGTGATGTTCTGGACGCCCTATACTCTTTACGTGAGGCCATGGTCTTCGGCGCTGTTGTGCAAGATTGTGGGTCGGCCGCCATGTCCGTTGGGCCGTCCCCCATGAATGCGGCTTGACTCCGAGTGTTTGCTGATTCGTCCCCCTTGACTGCTGCGAGGAGTGCTGCCGCCGTGCATCTACAGGACTGTACACCTGCGGCCCAAATCTCCAGGTAGCTTTGACTTTGGCGGGCGTGGGCGGGGGCCCCACGTCGGTGCCCGTTCATGCCCAACTGATTTGGGAGCAAGTTGGATGTTCAATTCGAACTGCTTTGGTGTGGTCCCGCTGTTACCTTGCGGGGGTGACCTCGTTTTTCTGGGCGGCGAGACTGCACTCTGTCTGTTTGCTGCTCCTGATGTTGCTCCTGGACAGTCCGGACTGCCGCAGCTATTGCTTGCTTTGCCGTTTGATACTGGGGTCCTCTGGTTTAGGCCCTTGGCCTGCTTTGTTTCGACCTTGTGTCCATTCCACCTCGAACCATTTGCTGCCCACTACCCTATTGTGTATGAAAGCTGTGACCAGGAGCGGACAGGGGTGAGCCGGAATGGACCCGGCGGCTTATTGGTTAACAAATGGATATGAGGAATGCTCGAAACCGAGACAATATGGCCGATTCCTTCGAATGTTTCTGATACTTGAGGTTGTGCCGATCTCGCTCTGATGTGGGTTTCATTTGTGTGAAGGCGGGGGGTAGGGGCCGAATGACTTGATTGCAGATCTCCTCTCCCGCTGGTTCCCCTTTTCCCCCTTTTTCTGTTTTGTTTCTTCCTTACTTTCTAATCTTCCTATATTTCGGGTTCTATCTAGGGCGACAGGCACGCTGCTGGGGGGGTAGGCCGTAGCCTTCTGCAGGGGTGTAGGGTGGGGTGGGAGGGATGAGGGCTCTTTATTATTCTTATTTCTTTTAGTTCTATGGCTCTTTTGTATCCCTTTATCGGGACGCTGTGTCTGTGCGTGTTTCCCATGGCGCGATAGCTGGTGGAGAAGGGGATGCCTTGCTTGCTTCTACGGCACTGATTGTACATATATCATGACTTGCACGCCCTGACCCCGATAGCGGGTCTCTTAGTCCAGTGCGCTTTTATCGTTTTGGGGCGCGGGCAGTGGCGCGGCGTTCTTTCTTTCCCTCTTTCTGACTTCTTTCCTCCCTTCCACCCTTCTTTTTCTATTTTACTTGGGTTAGTATAGTGAATACACATTCTTACGCTGTTGCTCTGGTTCCTCTGTTATGCATTAGCATACATTTAGGTGGTCGACGGCTGCGTGATGGGCCATGGTGGGGACTGTCTTGAACTGGGGTGTCTATAAATTGACTCCTGTTAACTGTTGCTTTTACCCATTTCTACCGATGCCCTGCCGTTTTGACGCTTGAAACGTGGCCCGCCACGGGAACTTGGATTACTAAAAAGTGGCACCTGATCCTGCTATACTTCCTATTATATTATAAAATTAACCTTCTCTAATCCTGCTTCCAGCGGTTATACTCAGCCCTTTAATGTTGGATCGCTTGCTTGCACAAAGCTGGGCGACTGCCGGGAAACTTCATTATTGTCTCATGTGCTTTCATAATGTTTCGTGGCCGGCCTGACTGGTTGTAGGCCCGTATATGTATGCTTCCATCTGAACAATAAAGGTTTTCCAAAAAAAAAA
Organism: Lissotriton vulgaris; assembly: GCF_964263255.1. Taxonomy (NCBI): domain Eukaryota; kingdom Metazoa; phylum Chordata; class Amphibia; order Caudata; family Salamandridae; genus Lissotriton; species Lissotriton vulgaris. The sequence goes on along the minus strand of NC_141685.1, from coordinate 482,610,587 downwards.
AAAGAATGCAAGCAACAGCCTCCCTCCTTTCTCCCAGCCCCACAAATGCCATGCAGCTTAGCAATGCACAGGATGATGCCAGCTGACAGCAAATGTCCACCCAGATGCAGTTGTTTTAAAATATGTTTTATTGTTACTTGTTAAGATCGACAAATCACCCCGATAGTGTCTCCAGGCGCTGCTGCATATCTTCATGTATGGGATACAGACGAGGCTATTCTGAGTAATGGACTAATAGCACGGCTAAAACATCAATTTTTAAGAGCTCTTTAAACTGTCTGTGGTCGATATTAACAAGAAGCTCTATTGAGGGGCTAGGCACAAGAATGATCTGCACGCATTTCTGGCAGTTTGGGTGTGGCGAGGGTGTAACAGACATTTCGTGCTGGACCTAAGACTTCCGATGGGGGCATACCACTTGAGTTTTTTCTGTAAATACTGAGGTCCATTCCCATAAAGGAATTTGTGAACCAAACAATAAGTTTTAATCGTGATCACTTTTTTAATGGGCAACCAGTGAAGGCTTCTTAGAATGGGTTCTGAAGGGGATAAGGGTGGAAGATGACAAACTAAACATGCTGCTGTATGTTGGACCACCTGAAGTTTTGAAAACAAACCTTCATTCATAGAAGCCATTAGCAAGTTCCCATAGTCCAGCCGACTAATTATAGGTGCCTGGACTAGGGATTTTCTTGATTGATGTGGTAACCACTGAAATACTTTTCTTAAAAGGCGCATAATACCAAAACATGTGCCCATGGTATAGTTAACATGTTCCTTCATGCACAGATTCTCATCCATCATGATTCCAAGGTTTCTCATCACTGCTTTAGGAGTTAGAGCTATGGCTAAGCTTTAAGTTCACGGGTATCTGACTAGATCGAGTGGGCTTTTCCAAACAGTACAACCTCAGTTTTGTTTTTCTTAAGTTGGAAACAATTCTGCTGCATCCACATCCATGCAGTGTTGGATTCTTACTTTGATAGACTCCGGAATTGTTCTCCTTGTGATGACAATCTGATTGTCATCTGTGTAGGACATGACCCTGAAGCCATGTGATGTTATCACTTGTGCAAGAGGTGCCATGTAAATGTTAAAAAGAGTGGGACTTAATTTGGATCTCTGTGGCACTCCCCTGTCGAAGGATATGGTTCGGGAGACAAAGAACTCTAATTGCACTGTTTGAGTACGACCACTCAGAAAGTGTTCTAGCTAGCCCAAGGGTTTCCCGCCAACACCAAACTCTTCCAGTCTTTTGATTAAGACTGTATGAGAGATGGCCAGCATTGCTGTGTGTCCATCATCCAGGGAAAGTCTTATATTGTCTAAGACCTCTACCAGTGCTGTCTCCGTGCTATGCAATGCATAAAAACCTAACTGGGAAGTGTAAAGCAGATGGAAGCTTTCTAAGAATGCCATCAATTGCATATTCACCAATGTTTCCAAAGCTGTTCCCAGAAAAGGAAGTAGGGAAATAGTTCTAAAATGTCCCTGTTCTGGAGTTCTGGACTTTTTGGTTCCGTCCAGAGGTGTCAGGGATAACACCCGAAGACCCCGGAGTTCTACCTGTCTCGGTGCACAAATAAACAGAAACACGGGCTTCTCGATGGTGGCGTCAAAGACCAAAGGTTTATTACTGCAGGGACACAGAAGTCACAGAAACTACACACGGGCAGAATCTAGGAGCCTGTTCGATTTGTACAAAGAGGGTTGCTCCTTATATACTAAAAATTGGGCTTGAGGCAAATTCTTTACATGTTAGTACATTCCCAAACCTTTGTGTCCTAAACAATAAATATTTGGCGTTGCACAGGAATCGTCAACAATATCTGATGTCAAAACATTACGAACGAGAGGTTCCCACTGTTCCATCATAATCCCATGTCAACTTTTCATTCAAGACCCGGACCGCCTCATCGTAAATTTCATTACCTCCCCCTAATAAAGGCCCAGAAGGAAAGGAGCAGAGCCAGGTGCAGAAGATAGAAAGGCAGGATAAGAGATGTTTGTGGGTCGTAAATGGGCAAGGCTACCAGCTTCGGCTGCCTAATCATATGGCTGAGATACCCGCCACCCCCTCTCAACACAATCCCCAAGGATGGGAAACCGGAAACGGTTCTGAACTTTTGGAAGGCGGGAGGGAGTGACCCTCCCGGCCGTATTTATTAAAATATGAAACAAAATCAAAACATTAAAATAACAGTTTCATATTATGTACAATTTCATTTCCACATTACGATGTTTGGCTAACCTTAACAGATCTCTAATACAAAGGTTCTCCTAGCCGAACTAACATCCTACAAAACATTTGACTTGAAATTGTACATCCTAACGTTAAGGGCCAACGGCAAGGTCGTAACCGGTGTCAGATCCCTAAACCAGAAATACCCCCCCTCACTTGTGAGGAGATCGACCGCACAGAGGCGTACCTCAAGTGCATCTACCAATTTCCCTTGGACTTGACGGGGGCCCCAATGAACTCGACGCCATTTAACGGTCGTCCGAGGACTCGTGTGAGGTGTCTAAAAGGTAGCGTAAACCCCCTCCCGAACCCCACACAACTTACCCCATCTGCCGTCGCAGATGTCCTGGCCCCGGGAAATTCCCCAGGAGGGCCCGTAGCCCCTCCTATCCAGGAAGGGGCCTTGACCACCTTTCCTTTCCTTCCGGCGGCCTATCCTTAGAAGGGACCGCCTCCCCGTTGAGGGGCCAATGGCCACCTCCCCCGAGCGCTCCCATCCATAATGGGTGACGCACCCGCATAGGGATCTTCCAATTACTGCTCACCGATCATGACCTTACCGCCACAGGCCGGATAGCTGACCGGCTATCCGGACCCCCCACAACAACTCCTGCCTAAAGGTCATGTTTTAAACTCTTTAGCCAAGCTATGAGGTCTCCTATGAGTAACTCATTCCCCACCCGGTACAAATGAACCCCATCCCCCAAATACATACTGTCCCCTTTGATACAACCATGCGAAACAGAATGCAGTGTACTTGACCGAAACAATCTACTCAATTTGTTATTTATTTTCTTTACTGAATGATTCAGAGCAGAAACCGAAATAGCCCCCCGCCACACTTTCCGTGGGATCATATGGGACCATGCAATTGTGCACCATGGAACTCTTCTTGCCAACCAACTTACTGTGGAAAGCATTGCCTCAAGAAGGAGTCGTCTACCAGTGGCCACCAAATCATCGCCCCCAAGATGGACTATGACTATAGACGGCGGTGACCTTGTCCGCCCTAACAAACCCTCGAGAAAGGATTGAAACTGATCAACACAGAGCCTGCCCTTTCCGTAGAAGGACACCCTGTACCCGTATTCCCCAGCCACGTGAATCATGTCACCTGCTTTGAATACGTCCGCGGCACGCCTCACGTATGAGTGGCCCACGACCCACACCTCCTTTTTCGCAGCCGGTGATGTCTGACCGCTGGTCCCCAGGTGTCGGGTCGACTGCACAGTCCGCCCCGCCTCGTAAGCTTGCGCAACTGAAAACCAAACAAAAACAAGAAGCGTGAGTACATCATTACAGCTTCACAACATGTGCAACCGCACATACCTTTTATAACAGTTCGAGGACCAACGCCCCACACGTTTTACTTCGTCTACACTCAGACCCCTGGCTGTAGCCTCAGTAGCAGCCCCTATCCGAAAGGAATGGGTCCCGAACTCGCCGGGGTTCAATCCCGCGGCCGAAATCGACATCGCAAGCACCCGCTGGAACTGAAACCTCGTCAGTGGGGTGGCGTCAGCGTGTCTCAACAAGGTCCCCCCCCATGATGCCACCCTCTGCGCTAAATATTCCTCTACGCACACCACAGGGCACATGGAAGACCCGGGGATCCTCTGAATGATTACGCAGTCCCCATTTGCACCCTGATCGGTTTTGGACCTAACAAACGAGACTGTCATTGTCTCCCCCCTGACCTGAATGTGCTCCCGGCACAGTCCCCCCATCGTATCCTGCTTGTTCCTCGCCACCAATTCGCTTACCCGCATAGCCCCATGGAATGCTAGCGCAAATGCAGCTCGGAATAACACTGCTTCGTACTGGGATGAACACGTTGCCGGGAGTACGGACAACAACAGGGTCAACCTATTCAGACCTATCGGGTGCCTCTCATCTACTCTGCGACCCTCAAGGCGTTGCCACCCACGTAGCGCTTTCTGCACCACAAAAGACGCTGTCGGGTCCTGGATCCCATGAGCCCTTGCCATAAAGGAAATGGCGGCCCGATGTCTCTGGGCCGTAGCTACTGATTTTCCTGCCTGATGTAACAACAGCAGAAATCTTACAACAAGCTCTTCCTGTCCCCAAAGCTCCCCCCCAGCAGAACCCAAAAAGGACAAATAGGAACAGAACGCCCCTTCATATGCCTTCCTTGTCCTGGGTGCTAAACTCTCTCCCACGAGGTTTTGTAGTTCGGGGCACCGAGAGACCAGAGAGCTTCGGGAAAGGGTGCTGCCACCAGGTCCGCTGCGGGCAGAAAACCCCAGAAGGCCTGCATACGGAAACGAGAAAGCGCATCAGCCGCTTGGTTCAGTACCCCCGGGACATGTCTTGCCCTAAAGAGCACATTCAACTGCATACACAATAACACGATTTCTTTGAGCAGTCTCAGAATCCATTTGCAACGTGCTGCCTGACTATTGATACACTCAACCACAGTCATGTTATCAGACCAGAAAACCACAGAGTGATCACGAAATCCCTTCGGCCATGTTTTCAAGGCCACCAAAATAGGGAAGAGTTCAAGGAAAGCAATGTTACTCGTCAGGCCGCACTCGTGCCACCATGACGGCCATTTTTGAGCCGACCATTGTGTACCAAATATGGCGCCAAAACCTACACTCCCCGCGGAATCTGTCCAAAGCCCCAGCTCCTCGGAGGACACTGCCGGTTTGTTCCAGACAATTCGACCATTAAAATCCGCCAGAAATGCCAACCAAATGCGCATGTCCTGGCGAACCTCTGCCGAGAGCCTCGTGCGGTGATGTCCTTCCTTCAGGCCGACCATGGCTTGTGAAATCGAGCGGGAAAAGGGGCGCGCCATTGGCATTACTCTCAGGGCAAAATTCAACTGCCCCACCACCTGTTGCAATTGATGCAGGTTCACTTTTGTCGCACGTATACAAGTTTCAAGGGATGTCCTGAATTTTAACACTTTTTCCCTGGGTAATCTAAAACAGCCTTCTTCCGAGTCGAGCTCGATCCCCAGAAATTCGAGCAAAGTTGAGGGACCCACAGTCTTACCTGGCGCCAATGGCACACCGAATTGTTTCATTAAGACACAAAATTCATGTAAAGCCTGTCCACACTCAGGATCCCCGGCAGCCCCCAAAAACAGAAAGTCATCGAGATAATGCATAACATGCTGAAAACCCGTCTTCCTTGTGAATACTCATTGCAGAAAACAACTGAACTTTTCAAAATAGGCACAGGATATCGAGCACCCCATTGGCATACATCTATCCATGTAATAGCAACCCTGAAACATAAAACCAAGGAGACGCTGATCGTCTGGGTGCACCGGGAGCAACCGGAACGCTGACTCGATGTCTGATTTTGCCATCAGCGCCCCGGGCCCCAGGCGGTTCAACATGGCAACGGCCTCATCGAAAGATGCGTACCGCACCGAACATACTTCCGGGTCTATCGCTTCGTTAACGGAAAGACCACGTGGGGCTGACAAGTTATGTATCAGCCGAAACTCACCCGGGTCCTTCTTGGGGACCACCCCTAGAGGGGAACAAACAAAGTTAGCAACCGGTGGCAAATCAAATGGACCGGCGACACGACCTCGAGTCACCTCCTTCCCAATCTTTACCTGTACCACCGCCGTATGCTGTAAGACCGACAGTTGATTTTTACAATTTGCTACACCCTGAAAATCCCCCACTGGAATGCGAAAACCATATGAGAACCCATCTCGCAACACCCCAGCGGAAGCATGATCCGGGTATTCGTTGAGCCAAGGAATCATTGCCATGGTATCAATCGGAGTAGGTAAAGGCGCCCCTCGGACTATTTCAGACCTGTTTGGCGCTTCCCCTACCACCGTTATCACCCGTTTTGGCTCTGCACATGGACTCAGGATGGGATGGCTGCCCACACCCCCCACATTCGTGTCTGAACTTGCATGACCTCTGGGGCCTCGTACATTTTCCCCTGTTAAAATTCCAACAAATCCCCTTTTTACCTGCGTTGCCACTCGGCTTCGAGTGGTACTCGTTACCTGCACCCGTCCGAAAGGGTGTCCCAGAGGATTGGCGGGAAGATTCCCCCCCCGTTACTCCCTGACAATGGCACTTTTAACATTCCTGAACTCTCCATTTTTTGCCATGAAACGGAGTCGTAACAATCCCAAGTTAGAACTGGGTCGTGCTCCTTAGCTTTTCTAAAAATATTGTCATAACAGAACCACTGATTGCCCCCGTACGATATGGCATACTCCATGATACGTGACTGATAAATAGGCAACTCGGTCAGCAACTCGGGCCTGCGCTCACCCATGATGGAGGTAAAAATGCCCCACGCTCTGCCCCAAGTACCTATGTTCTCATCAACCTTAAAGGCGGCCATTTTTGCGCGCCAAACACCCGGATGCATGAGCTCCTTTTGGCTCTTAACATGCTCCATCTCGTAATGGTCAGTAAGCAAAGAAAAAATGTTCACATATTTATTCGCCCAAATCTTTTCCTTAATTTCCAGTGGAACGTGCTGAGCCACCTTCTCCCTTCGTGAAGGTACAGACCCCTCCCCCGCAATCGGCAATGGCCGCTTACCTGAACCAGATGCTGCATTTGCCGCCGAACTTGGGCCTGATGCATTTTCCGCCGCCGGAACTGGCGGGGTAACAGGAGATGGTGCCTTCGCAGCCTCTCTAGATTCCCGCAGTTGTCTCATTACTGCCCGGGCGTCTTCAGCCGTGGTGCCCTCACTATCTTTTCCCAACCACGCTGCTAATTGTGCCGCTAACTCGGGAGGCATATCTTCCCCGGTCACGGGGGTCGGATGCCCCTCCTTCGGAACCGGGGTTGGCTCCTCGAGTGGGGTATCAGGGACCGGGGTTTCCCCCCCAAGTGCCCCCCTTTTGGACCTCTTGCCTCTCCCACCAGGGACTACTCCTGGCAAAGCTGGTCCGATGACTCGCTTCGGTCCTCCCTCCCCGTTCTTAGCCGCCATCTGCTTCTTCAAATCGGCTACCTCTTTCATGAGCATGCGGAGCATCTGATCGGTACCGACCCGCTTTCCGACCTTCTTGCCTGGCATTCTCAACGAAGATATCTGTAAAACAAAAGGAAAGATTACAACGCTCAAAATTGGCTCTTCGTTCCGTCTCGAGCTCACGTGCAGCGGGGAGGTGCAGCTTCAGAGCACAGGAACAAGAGGATCCTTTCTTGGCTTGTTGCTCCTTTTATCCGTCTTCAGGGCGGGCGTAAACCCGCCCACGCCTGCCTCCGAGGGCGTGGCCAGCTGCGTCAGTGTCTAGGACAACCCACTCTAGGGCGGGAAAAAGGCGCGCCCCGGCTACGCCGCTTCGGGCATACCAGCCGAGACTCGCCTCCCGCTCAAGATGGCTTCCCGGGGGGATCGTGGTACTCCACCATACGTTCGGGGGGACCGAATGGTCGCCCCTTTCCATGATCAGGCCAACGAACACGAGAACCAGTATAGCAGGACTGGCCTCGGGCTGGGGAGGCAGCATCTGCTGTGTCATGCAGCCATGGCGTGTTCTGTTCTAAGGTGCACGTGTCACTAGCAAGGTGAATCTCCGGCTAAAGCTTACGTGTCCTTTAGGTGAAAGGGGTCACTGCGTGTCCATTGTCTACGTGAGGGCAAGAAACACAAAATGGCTTCCGTGATCTAAGATGGATGCCATGGGTAGATCAGTATGTTGTCTATAACAAGAGTGCTCTTGCTCGTAGCATAGCGAAAACACTAGGATATGCTAAATGGATCATTTGCGGTTCACTGATATCAAAATTATGTATTTACGACAATGTTGAAAACACGGGTTCAAATTGTCACGGAACCTCAGACCCTCCTTTTGCCCTAACGTAGGCAATTACTCTATGTCCGAGTCTATCTCTATGCTCATCAGGTCAGTGACATGTTGCTGCATCATCATTCTTTCTCGCGCCTTTTCTCCAAACGCAGGTGGTTTTCTGAAACATGTTGCAGCACAGAGACTACACAAAGCGGGACCACACTGGATAATCAGGCAGCATGAGAATAGAAATACTAGGATGACACCAATGACCATCAGAACCTTCCATCCCCACGCTGATATCAGAGTCCAAAACCACTCCATGAAGGACCAGTTTCCCTTGTCTACGTGTATAGAGTCGGAAATCTTGTGTAGCTTAGAGATCGCCTCATAGACAGTTGGAGCGTTATTGGGAATAAAAACACAGCAGCTCGATTGGATCATTCTGCATACCCCACCTCGATCTGCAAGTATTACGTCTAGAACCATACGGTTCTGCAACGTCATGAGTCGATCCGCCTGAAGCTCAGCTGTCAAGTTGCTAAGGGCACCAGCAGTTTCGGTAATAGTAGATTCAACTACCCGTGTTAGCTGACGTAGATTTCTACTATTGGCCATAGGCCCCCAGAACGGAAGGAAACCTTTGAAGAAGTCTCCAGCTTCCTGACCAGCGGTATCTTCCTTGCTGAAAACACCTCTTGCTACTCTGGTCTTGTGATAGTCTGAGGAAGCAGTGTACGTCGGAGGCAACAGTCGAGCAATATAACATGAACCTGAAAAGTCAGCAGGCAGCCATGTATATGCTCTGTCTTGGCAAATGAAGTAGGTACCCCTAGCAGTAAGGAAGGCAGGGGAAGAGTTAGATGGAAACACATACGTCTCAACGCACTCACTCCTCCCTAGCTGAGCTCTCGGAATTCTCCCATTTCCTTGCAAACAGACCTGACCTCGGTGGGGCACGACCCAGACTGGAGTGGAGCTTTTACGCTTGCTTTCTCCCAAACTAAGGCGATACTCTGTAGAATTCCAACTCAAATATACCCGTAATTCGTCTCTAGGGTAAGATGGAGTATTATTGACGTCCTTAATCATGTCAATAATTTCCTGGACTAAAGCTTTGTTGGCAGAGTTGTATTTAGTGGAACGTGGTGGACGCGGAGGATAGGTCTCAAGGGCATAGGCAAAAATAGTCTGAAAGGCCTGAAATGATCCATTATAGCTAAAAGGCAAAACCAGATAGGGAATGCCTTTATCCATAGTGTGGGGTATCAAGCCACACACCCAGCAGTCTGTAGTGTTAACTACCAGTTGGTGTTGGTGCAGAAGCTGTACAAATGTGTTGTTAATGAATTCTGAGCGTCGAGCTTGTTCGTGTTCAGGAAACGAGTGAAAAGAATGCATAGAAGAAACAGTAGAAGTAGCAGGATCAAGGGGAGGTACTGTAGTTACCGGCATAAAAATCAAATTCACACCAACGACGATTCCACCCACCAACGTTATCAAAACAATTAAAAACGTAACTGTACATTGCATTAGAAAGCATTTGCTGTGAAAAATTCTGTATAATCTATTTCTGCGAACATAAATTACATTTTCTCGTTGCAGCTCAGGAAGCTCCATCTTCTACAATTCGCTCGCGACCACTGATGATGTGTACGTAGATGAAAATGCCTCTATCAGCCCTGGGAGTTCCCAGAACTAACAGAAAGATCGACCTTGTGTCTGACCCCTGCAGATTCAACTAGGCACACAGCCACGACCCTACGGCTACCCAGACGGCAAGGCAATTTTTAAAACAACAAAACAATAGCAAACTTCCTGGCTGGAGGCAATGTACAGTATTCAAATTTAAACTTGAAAAATAGGCAGTTTCCTGCTTTATTTGTCCATATTGCGAGATCGTAAATTGTATCTCAGTTTAGCAGGAGCTGTTTCATCTGAAAACAGTGTATTTTCAGCAGGTGTTGCAATGTTTAAGTTCGCAGATGGCAAAGTTTCTTCTGATGCAGAGGACAAATGTTCAGAATTCAAAGGAGCAATTTCAGGAGGAGAGCCAGAGTTCGATGTGTCAGTTATTAGTTCGGCATCGCTGAAAGGGATAAACCTGGGTATTTGTTCAAACTTACAGGCACCGATTCCCTTCTTCACCCAGTTATCGTAAGGAAGTGGCAGGGGCACACGTTTGACGTGCGTCGTGTGAATCCAGTTCTTCCGTCCGGCCACACGAATAGCAGTTCTCGTCGCTAGCAGCACCTGGAAGGGGCCAACGAATCTGGGTTGAAGATTTTTCGTTCTTGCAAAATTCCGTACAACAACGTGGTCCCCTGGTTTCAGCTGATGACCTGGACTCTCCGGTGGCTTTGGCAATGCATCGAAAACCTGTTGGTGAATAAGACTCAATTTAGCAGTCAAGTCGTAAAGGTAATCAATCAACATTGGATATTCCAGAGAACAGAATTCTTTTGGCCTTGGCACTCCCCAAACATTAGCGGGACGACCAAAAACTATTTCGTAAGGACTAAGCCCTACTCTAGAATGCACAGTCGCTCTCGTGGATAACAAAGCCAAGGGTAGTGCATCTGGCCAGGACAAACCCGTGGATGCCTGTATTTTAGCAAGTTTTAGTTTGAGGGTGCCATTGTAACCCTCAACTAAACCAGCAGACTGGGGATGGTTCGCACTGTGAAACTTCTGCTTGATCCCTAAACCGGCACACACACTCTGCATAACTTTCCCTACGAACTCACTTCCGTTATCTGACCATACAATCCGTGGCATTCCATACCTAGGGAAGTATTCCTTGAGAAGAATGTTGGCAGTGGACAAGGCAGTATTGTCCTTCAGTGGATAAGCTTCAATCCATCTGGAGAAAGCACAAACTACCACTAGGACGTATTTTAGATTGTTGCAACGATCCATGTGAATGAAGTCTAACTGGATCACTTCAAAGGGGCAGGAAGGAGGAGCGAAGTGACCAGCGGGTGTGGGAATTCCCTTTCCAGGATTATGCATCAAGCATACCATGCAATTTTTCACCACTCTCTCTGCACACTTACTAATCCCATCATTCTTCCAGACTGGAGCCAACATCTTACAGATCCCTTTAGAACTAATATGCGCTGCTCCATGTGCCATCGTTACTACTGCAAGCACGTACGCATCAGGCAACATCCAACGCTGTTGTTCCGACAAATCAATCCAACACCCACTCGAGTCCAATTTACCCATACTCTCTTTCCATGCAAGCTTTTCCTCCTCAGTCGCTTCCTTCTGAATTTCTCTCACGCTTTCTACTGTGTCCTCACACATTCCAGACTCCGAAATCCATCTTGCAGACGTAGCAACATACATTCTACTCATCATATTTCTAGCTGTCTGTTTAGCGGTCTCATCAGCAAAAGCATTCCCACGACCAACATCATCCGTGATTGCTTTATGAGCGCTGCATTTCACAATCGCAACTTCAGTCGGCAAGGTTAGAGATTCCAACAAGTCGTTAACTAGCTGACCATGTTGAATCTTAGTCCCATGGGACGTAATGAAACCTCTCTCTTTCCACAAACGGCCAAAACTATGGGCCACGCCGAACGCGTACTGACTATCTGTGAACACATTCACTCTCTTTCCCTTAGCTAAAACACACACTCTTGTTAGCGCAATTAATTCCGCAGCTGGGCAGAATTCTGACTCACTCTTGCGGTCTCCACAATCGTACTCAAAGTCGTTACTGCATAGGCAGCAGTCACATCACCATTCTCCAATTTAAAGCAAGACCCATCAACATACAACGTGCCATCTGGATCTGACAACGGAGTGTCTTTTAAATCAATTCGTCCTTTTGTCTCTTCCTCGGTTCTGAAACAACAATCATGGGGTTCAGAATCACTCGACTCCTGATTAGTCGGCAACAATGTTGCTGGATTCAAGACATTGCATCTTTTGATCTGTATATGACTCGCTAACAGTGTCAGCTCATAGCCTGATAATCTAGCACTGGTAAGGTGTTGCATCTTGGTTCGATTCATGAGTGTTTATTCATGAGTGTGTCCACAGCATGAGGAACCATGACCACTAGCATGTTATTCATCACTAAACCAGCAGATTGTCGAATGGAGGCCGCAGCTGCCGCTGTAGCTCTCAAAGAACTAGGCAACGCTCTAGCTACCGGATCTAATGTTGATGAAAAATACGCACAAGGGCGTTGTTTATCACCAAATCTCTGTGTCAGAACACTCAACGCGCAACCTTCTCTCTCGTGAACATAGAGCGTGAATGGCTTACTGTAATCGGGTGTACCCAATACAGGAGCTGAACATAGTGCATTTCGTAACTCAGAAAAACTCTCCTGACATTCAGCAGACCATGGCACTGGACTCGGAACATTTTTCCCAGTCAAAGCTACCAATGGTTTTGCTAAAAGAGAAACATTTGGGATCCACTGCCTACAGTAAGAGGTAATACCTAAAAAGGCACGTACTTCTCTCTGTGTGCGGGGAACATCCATCTGCGTAATTGCTTTTATTCTCTCTGGGGTCAACTTCCTTCCCTCCTTTGACAAGAGATGACCTAGGTAGGTCACTTCTTGGCAACAATATTGCATTTTCGAAAGTGACACCTTGTGATTCAGATTAGATAAATGATGCAATAAGGAAATTGTAGCTGCTTTGCAAGTTTCCTTGTCATCGGCAGCCACTAGAAGATCATCTACATACTGCACTAAAGCAGAACCAGGAGGAAGTACAAAGGAATCTAACTGACTTTTTAATGCCTGACTGTAAATGGACGGACTTTCACAATACCCTTGTGGAGCACGTTTAAACCTGAAGCTTCGACCTCCTAAAGTGAAGCCGAAAATATCTCTGCTTTCCTCGGCTATCGGAATGCTGAAAAAGGCATTCTTCAAGGCGATAACTGAAAACCATGTGGCTGTTGCAGGAATCAACGTTAACAGTGCAGTGATGTCTGGAACCACAGGAAACTGTGGAATCACAATCTTGTTAACCTCCCTAAGGTCTATTACAAACCTATAGACTGGAGGCTTTGAAGGATCAGTACGTTTCAGAATTGGCAATACAGGGCTGTTACAGACATTTCCTCTAGTTTCTTCAACCACGCCTTTCTTAATCAAATCTTGCACAATCAATAAAAGTGCACGTTCACCTTCACTAGAGATTTTGTATTGTGGGATTCGTGGAAATTTGACATTCGCTTTCAAAGTAACTACATATGGTGGAATTTCTAAAAGACCTACATCGTTAGGACCAGTCGCCCAAAGAGTATCAGGGAGAGAACGCAGCTCCTGTGGGAGCGCATCCATCGACAAGTACATTGGAGAGGTGATTCTTTTACCCAACGTAAGCTGTACTCCTTCCGGAGAACAGTACAATGTCGCATATAGTCGTTTTAACAAGTCTAAACCAAGCAGATTTTCATTACAACCTGTCGTCAAAATCAAAGGTGCTTTCAATTGACGAGGTCCAACAGAAATAGACAAAGGACCAGATACGGGGTTGTAAACAGGGGCGCCTGAAAAACCTACAGAAACATTTGTTAAGCCAGACAAAGGTGCGCCAGGGAGTTTCTCATGTATGATAGAACTTTTTGCTGCACCAGTATCCAACAGAAACGGTTCGACTACACCTGATGTTGCTACTGCGACATAAGGCCCACTATGATCCACTGGAACTGATACTACTCCCTCTCTTTGTCCATGGCTGTCCTAGTACTCACTTTGCTGAAATCCTTCATTAGTTTCACAATAGTCCTCAACGTGATACTGTTGAGATCTATTTTGTTGAGCAGACTGTCCATTTCGCTGATCAAAATGATTAGAAGGGCGATCGTTCGTTTGTGGAGGCATAGCACCTCGTCCTCGACCCCTAGAATTTTGCACAAAACCACCACGACCTCTCTGGGCTGCTGCAGCATTATTTTGCGCTAAGACAGGACACTCATTTTTATAATGACCTTCTTTCTTACAATACGCACACTGATTCCATTGGTATTGCGGTCTCTGAGAACCATAATCTGTCCTTTGATATGACCCTTGCTGTGTATTAGTCTGATTCATGCGAGGCGGATATGTTTGCTGTAAAAGAACTTTAGTTTTTAAATCTTTCGTCTTCTTCTCTGACTTTTCCTTCTCCTCTTTATCCCTATTTTCATAGTACTGGGCAGTTGCAAGAATTTGCGCAGTCGTAGAGACAGCCCACGCACTTTCGGAATCGTTCAGTTTATTACTAAGTTCTGGCAACAAATTGTGTACAAATTTATCAACGAATAGTCTCTGTCCTCCTTCTGTGCTCATATCCTGACCACTGTGATCCACAAAAGTCTCTTCGAACCTTGTGAAAAAGTCGGAAACACTTTCGTCTTTCTTTTGCCTGCATGCGGACAACTTGTCCCAGTTAACGCGCAATGCTGGCATCAGAGTCTTCATTAAGTCAATTATTCTACCGGGCAAATTAGCAATTAGAGGTTCGGGTTTGGAACCACCTATTTGCTGACCATCCGCCGCAATTATAGCTGCCCAATCACCACCTAGAGCAACTGGATGATTTTCTTTACGAATTTTAGCCCAAATTGGTTGCGGAACTACATTCCCAAATAACATGTCAATGTCCGCTAGATTCATCACACAAGCCTCAACTGTCTGTGCTAACTCCTTATAATATCCGGCTGGATTTTTACGCGGATCTGGCAAGGCCTGTTTTACTGCTAATACTTCGGCTCGCTTCCACGGAATGTGTATCCACACTCTCTGGAATTGCGCCGGAGCGGCAACAACACCATTGAGCGCATCAGCTTGCACAGCTTCGCGCCAAATTGGAGGAACCTCCCTCATTGGATATTGGCGATTTTGCTTCGTACTACTCTTCTCTAACTCCCTCGGTGAACGAAGGGATGGATCATTCCTATAACTTAAAATTAGTTCCATCGCTTCTTTTACATTCTGACCAACTATCGTACCAGCAGCAAACTCTTTCTGAACACTAATTAATTCTTCTAAATTTGATTCAGAGTCATCTTCTTCTAATTCATCACGTAAAAGGGAGCACATTTCGTCGAACACATATCTTTGTGTTGGTTCATTCCATTGCATGAATGTATCTAACACATCTTTAGTACTATATCTCCTACTCTTCGAAATCCATCTAAGAGCTGTGGAATCTAATATTCCCCGTTCTTCAGTACTGGGAAGCTGACTACGTCTCTGTACAGAGTCAGAAGTAGGAGTCTTAATCAGAGTTTTATAGAAGGGAGATAGAATATTCGTGACAGAATCAGTGATTCTCCGACGAACAGAAAGTGGAGTCATAATACTAGCAGAAGTAGAAAACACAGTAGCAGTTGGAACGGATAGGACAGAAACAGTAGGAGTATCAGGCAAAGTAGCCTGTGAACCAGCAGGTGTAAGTGATACAGGTATAGGCAAAGAAGCCGGCAACCCTGGAAGAGGGGGTGCCGAAGGAACATTAACATTGACCACAGGAGGTACAGGAGCTTGATTCTGGGGAGCAGGAATACCAGGTTGTCCAGCAACCGGTAAAGGTGGAGCCGTAGCACCTTATGCATACGGTGGAGGTGACCGTAACAAGTAAGACAACAGAGGATCATTTTCGGGGTCCTCTACTATCTTAGCTGTACTCGATGGCAAGGCAGGATAGCACTTGTCTATCGCTAAATTACGCTCTCTGTTGGCCATCTCCATTGCTTTCTCGGATTCGTTGACTTGCAGCTGCTTGACAGACTGCTCTAAAGTCAACTCTTGCTCTTTCTGTTCTTTCTTCAGCTTTTTAATTTCTCTCTGTTTAGATTCTTTTCGCCAATAACGAAGAGAATCAAACATTGCCGGCCGGGCTTTCTTCTTGAACAATTTCGTTTCTAAATTGTCAATAACTTGTGGTTCAAAACTACCATGCAGTGGCCAACTAAGGACACCGTCTTTCTCTGTATAACGGACCCATACCTCATTATACGATATAGGACCCACACCAAACTTACAATAAAGATCATATAGAGGAGTCCCGATCGGAGGAACCAGACATGAGTCTTCCAACCGGGAATCACTGTTGCAACCAAAACACGACAACATACAATTTTTCCGACTTACCATTTTATAACCCGGAACACAGAACAAACAAAAACACGAACAGAAATGTGCACTCGAACCAAGAACTTAGGCCTACCAAAAGCGAACAAATGTATCGATACCCAAAACTAAACCAAATGATTATCGTAACTAGAACAACCAGTGATAATCTTACGAAACCAAACCAAACCAAGAACTAAAAGGATTTTATCCAAACAGGAACAACCCTTACGAAGTAACCAACTAGCAACCACTTAATACTTAACTGAGGCACTGAAGACGTCACCAAGGAGAAACCCGTCACGTCTCGCCGTACTAAGGACTGCACCTCGGGTCCAAGACAGGGCGACGGTAAAGGCAACGGACCACTGCGGCCGTCCTGAACGGGAACCCTCGTGGAAGAGAACGTCGGGCCACTTTTGCGATATGCCGGGATCGATGAAGTGGGGCGCCTCCCTCAGGAATCTTCACACGAAGCTTCTCGAACTCTTCAGGCTTTTGGACCGGTACCGAATGACGTCGCCCCACATTGGGCGCCAATTGGAGTTCTGGACTTTTTGGTTCCGTCCAGAGGTGTCAGGGATAACACCCGAAGACCCCGGAGTTCTACCTGTCTCGGTGCACAAATAAACAGAAACACGGGCTTCTCGATGGTGGCGTCAAAGACCAAAGGTTTATTACTGCAGGGACACAGAAGTCACAGAAACTACACACGGGCAGAATCTAGGAGCCTGTTCGATTTGTACAAAGAGGGTTGCTCCTTATATACTAAAAATTGGGCTTGAGGCAAATTCTTTACATGTTAGTACATTCCCAAACCTTTGTGTCCTAAACAATAAATATTTGGCGTTGCACAGGAATCGTCAACAATATCTGATGTCAAAACATTACGAACGAGAGGTTCCCACTTTTCCATCATAATCCCATGTCAACTTTTCATTCAAGACCCGGACCGCCTCATCGTAAATTTCGTTACCTCCCCCTAATAAAGGCCCAGAAGGAAAGGAGCAGAGCCAGGTGCAGAAGATAGAAAGGCAGGATAAGAGATGTTGTGGGTCGTAAATGGGCAAGGCTACCAGCTTCAGCTGCCTAATCATGATCAGGCCAATGAACACGAGAACCAGTATAGCAGGACTGGCCTCGGGCTGGGGAGGCAGCATCTGCTGTGTCATGCAGCCATGGCGTGTTCTGTTCTAAGGTGCACGTGTCACTAGCAAGGTGAGTCTCCGGCTAAAGCTTACGTGTCCTTTAGGTGAAAGGGGTCACTGCGTGTCCATTGTCTACGTGAGGGCAAGAAACACAAAATGGCTTCCGTGATCTAAGATGGATGCCATGGGTAGATCAGTATGTTGTCTATAACAAGAGTGCTCTTGCTCGTAGCATAGCGAAAACACTAGGATATGCTAAATGGATCATTTGCGGTTCACTGATATCAAAATTATGTATTTACGACAATGTTGAAAACACGGGTTCAAATTGTCACGGAACCTCAGTTCTTTAGGCTCTGCCGTGGGGCTTTTAAGAATGGGTTTAATCCTAGCTGATTTTCATTTAGCTGGAACTGATTCCAGGTTTAACGAGAGATTGAACCAGTTGGTAAGACCATGAAGAAGGACAGGGGCCAGAGTGGACATAAAATACGGAGGTGCAAAGTCCTCTAGAGATCCTGACTTAACTCTCTCTATCAGGGCGTGAAATTTGTCTTGCATTACCATAGCAAACTCCTCCAGTAGCAATGGTCGAACACTTCCCTCAATAAAATGCTCTGTTTTCACTTCATGTGCATTCTCATTGGCAAAGGTATTATAGATTTGGGTAATTGTTTCATCGAAGAAATTAGCCAGCTCTTCTACCAAGGTCTGTGAAGCCAGGATTGATTATTCACAAGCCTTGGGGTTGGTAAATTCTTTAAGAAAAGTATACAATTCTTTTTGTGAATTAGCAGCGTTGTCGATTCTATCTACAATATGCACTTTCTTGGCAGCTTTGATGTTGTCAAGATAGTGTTTTAGGGCCCTTTTTTGGGTTAATCTGCCTTCGTTTTTCTTTTGAAGACCTTCATTCATGTTACAGTTTCCAAAAAAGCAGTCTTTTTAGTCTTCAAAGAGTCTGTAACCCATAATGCCAACGTGATCTTATCCTTAGGCTTACTCATTGTGACAGGGGCCATCTTATCTAATGTTAGAGAGATGGCACTCTCTAAAGCTACTAAGGCCTTGTCCAGATTGGTATGGTCTAATATGAAGGGAGGGCCAAAATATGAGGTGAAAGTGTCTAAGTAAACTTTTCTCCATGGCTTGCTTAGCTTAGAAGCTGTGGTCATGCCATCAGGAGAGACTTTTGCTTGGAAGTGGAATTCAATGGCATAGTTATCCAACCAGACCAGTGGGGAGGGAGGGTCAACCCTAATATTTGATTCATTATTTAGCAATAGGTCCAAGTTGTGACCTGCTATATGAGTGAGTCTTATAACCTTGGATACAGTCCTAAGGATTCTAAAGCTGTGGTTAAACTAGTGATATCAGGGTTTAAGGTTGGTTGTGCATGGTCATTAACCCCTTCGCTGCAGCCGCGATTTTACCACTGTGCGGTAAACAAAATGACAGGGCGGGGCGGTGACGAACCGCAGCCGTCATCAGCACACGCCCACCATGGGGCATGTCGGCTGGGGTTCGTCACCAGCATGGGAGGGGTTAAAGACCCCCAACAGTAGGAAGTTGTCTGCGGCAAGGATGTGGGAGGCTAGGCATTCCATCAATGTATTGCTAAAGTCACGTTTTAACTCTGGAGTCTATATAAAAGTGCCCCTCTCCATGTTTCTTTACCAGGTGTTTCCAGTCTAAAAATACAGATTCCTGCCACACTGTGATATACGACTTGAATAAGATTAATTTTATTTGATTGCAAGAAGCTATTACAATATCCCTTCCTATTTTGTTTTTTGACAGTGATACTTATGGTGGTCTGGATTGATGAACCATCATCCAAAACAAAGTTATCTACCCTCTGACCCTGCTCGCAGGCAAGTCACTCCCCATGCTGCTGCACAGCTCTGCCTGCATTGTTTTTGCCTAATCCTGTATTTTTCCCCTGTGCCTAGCTTGCTTTCTTGCCCAGACTTGTTTTTTCCCCTGTGCCTGTACTTGCTTTCTTGCCCAGACTTGTTTTTATTCCCCTATGCCTGTACTTGCTTTCTTGCCCCGACTTATTTTAATTCCCCTGTGCTTATACTTGCTTTCTTGCCCATACTTGTTTTTATTCCCCTGAGCCTGTACTTGCTCTGTGCCTGTACTTGCTTTCTTGCCCAGACTTGTTTTTATTCCCCTGTGCCTGTACTTGCTTCTTGCCCAGACTTGTTTTTATTCCTCTGTGCCTGTACTTTTTTTTCTTGCCTAAACTTGTTTTTCCTTCCTGTGCCCAGTTCTCCCGCGGCCCGCCCATTTTTCACGCCGCTGCATCCCTGCGGCCCGCCCCCTTCAATCCAATTCGCCGCCCCACCTCCCAGCTGCTCTTCCCTCCCACATCCCCTCATATGGAGGCTGCCGCAGCTGCGCCCAGCACCAGGACCCCTGGACCCCGCGAATGCCACGACGCCCGACACAGCTACGATGCCAGAACCCTCCAGGCACTCAACACCAGATGATCACAAACCTGCTTCCTGGCCACCCCGAAGCGCACCCACGAAGCCTTCACCTGCCAAAACTGCAGCTTCACAAGCATCCGCCCCACCATGCTGCCGACCAGGAAAGAATCCAACCACCTCAGATGCATCCTTCTCAACACCCGCTCCGCCCGCAAACATGCAGTTGAACTCTGGGACCTACTCGACTCAACCTCCCCAGATGTTGCCTTCCTGACAGAAACCTGGCTGAACCCCGCCTCGGCACCCGACATAGCCATAGCCATCCCGGAAGGCTACAAGATCACCCACAAGGACCGCACCAACGGAGCAGGAGGTGGAATCACCATCATCCACAGGAACACTCTCAGAGTCTCGACCAACACCAACGACACCCTCAGCACCGCCGAACACTGCACTTCCAGATCCACACTGACCCCAATACCACCCTCAGAGGAACCGTCATCTACAGACCCCCCGGACTCCGACCACAGTTCAGCCACTCCATCACCGACTTCGTCAGCACACATGCCCTCGCTGCCACGGACTACATCCTCCTTGGGGACCTGAACTTCCACCTCGAGAACAAAAACAACACCAACTCCACCACCCTGATCGACAACCTAGCCAACCTCGGACTCAGACAACTCGTCACAACACCCACCCACTCTGCCGGTCACACGCTTGACCCCATCTTCTCTGCAAGCCCCCACGTCTCCTTCAACCACATCACCGAACTCCACTGGACCGACCATCGCTGCATCCACTTCACCTTCAAGAAACCCATCACGCACCACCGCACCCAACAGATGCCTCGCCGCTGCTGGAGCAAAGTCACCGAAGACCAGCTAACCACCACCCTCGCCCAGAGCCCACCCGTCGACCCAACACCCCCGCCCGCAACCTCAGACAGTATATCAATGACTGCGCCAACACCCTCGCCCCGATCAAGAAACCTTCCAACAGTCACACCAACAAGAAAGCCAGCTGGTTTACTGAGGACCTACGGGCCTCCAAGCAAACCTGCCGAAAGCTGGAAAAGATCTGGCTCCGTGAACGAACACCGGAAAGCCACGCAGCTCACAAGAATGCTACCCCCAGACACCATCACATCATCAGATCTGCCAAAAGGGCCTCCTTCAAAAACCACCTTCACAACAATGCGCACAACAGCAAAGAGCACTTCAATATCGTGAAGGAACTCTCCAACCACAGCTACAACACCAACAACGTCCCACCCTCGCAAGACCTGTGCGACTCGCTGGCCACCTTCTTCCACCGCAAGATCACAGACATACAAGACAGCTTCAACGACACGACCGCCCCGACAACCACTGAGACCTCCGCCCCCATGACCACCATCTGCACCAACCCCCGTCTCTCCTGGACCAACATCAATGACGACAACACCATCAAGATCATGAACACTATCCACTCCTGATCTCCGTCAAACCCATGCCCACACCACATCTTCAACAAAGCCAGCACATCCATCGCACCCCATCTCCGGAAAGTCATCAACACCTCCTTCGAGACAGGAACCTTCCCAGAGAGCTGGAAGCACGCCGAGATCAACGCCTTACTCAAGAAACCCAAGGTGAACGCCAAGGACCTCAATAACCTCCGGCCCAGCTCCCAGCTCCCATTCCCGGCAAAGGTCATCGAGATGACCATCAACGAACAACTGACCCGCTACCTTGAGGAGAACAACATCCTGGACCCTTCCCAGTCTGGATTCCGCAGCAACCACAGCACCGGGACTGCCCTCTTCTCCGCCACCGATGAAATCAAGTCCCTGCTGGACAACGGAGAAACGGCGGCCCTCATCCTCTTGGACCTGTCAGCCGCCATCGACACGGTCTGCCACCACACACTATGAACACTCCTCCACAACGCCGGGATCCAAGAGAAAGCCCTGGACCGGACCACCTCCTTCCTCTCTGGCAGAACACAGAGCATCCGCCTTCCCCCCTTCCGCTACGAAGTCACCGAGATCATCTGCGGCGTGCCCCAGAGCTCATCCCTCAGCCCAACTCTGTTTAATATCTACATGGCACCGCTCGCGCACGTCGCAAGGACCTGAACATCACCTCCTACGCAGATGACACCCAGCTGATCCTCTCCCTCACCAAGGACCCCTAAACTGCCAAAACCAACCTTCACGAAGGAATGAAGGCTGTCCCTGAATGGATGAGGAACAGCTGACTGAAGCTGAACTCGGACAAGACCGAGGTCCTTATCCTCGGATTCACCCCTTTGGCCTGGGACGACTCCTGGTGGCCGACTGCACTGGGAACTGCTTCAACACCCACCGACCACGCACGCAACCTAGGGGTCATCCTCGACTCCACCCTCTCCATGACTAAACAGGTAAAAGCCGTCTCTTCCTCCTGCTTCAACACCATCCGCATGCTCTGCTGGATGTACAAGTGGAACCCCACTGAAACGAGAAGAACGGTCACTCAGGCCCTCGTCAGCAGCAGGTTCGACTACGGAAATGCCCTCTATGCAGCAAACTCCTGAGAGGGCTCCAATGCATCCAAAACGCCTCTGCACGCCTGATCCTCGACAACCCTCACTGCAGCCACATCACACCCCAGCGGAGAGACCTGCACTGGCTCCTGGTCAACAAGAGGATAACCTTCAAGCTCCTCACCCTTGCACACAAGGCACTCCACAACACTGGACCAACATACTGCAACAGACGACTCAGCTTCCACACCCTCACCCGCCAGCTCCGCTCCGCTGACCTCACCCTCACCACTGTCCCTCGCTTCCGAAGAGCAACCTCCGGCAGCATATTGTTCTCCCACCTCGCCTCCAAGCCTTGGAACACCCTCCCATCTACCTATTGCAGACCCAAGACCTGCTGACCTTCAGAAACTCCTCAAGACCTGCCTTTTCGACCAGTAGCAGCATTCCCCACCCCAGCGCTTTGAGACCCTCACGGGTGAGTAGTGCGCTTTACCCAAATGATATGATTGATTGATTGATCTACCCCACACTCCTAAATCATGTTGTGTTCCCCATGGAGGCGTCTAACTTTGCGACACTTCATACTACGGGACTAGACTGCATCCAAGAAGTGAAGGAAACCAATTTACTAATACAAAAAGGGCAAGGGAAAGAGGTTGGTAGATTCATCACACATCCTCTCTAGAAGTGAATCACCAAAATTAGAGTGTGACCTTCCGAATCCGAATGTGTTTGTCTAACTGCTTTTGTAAACTTGAAGAGTAAAAACTGGTTGGGATGGTCTCAATTTAAGGTGCATCCCTTTTAGGATACAGGGACACTCCCCTACCAAGTACCATGCATTGACATCGGGTCCTGCTCCTTGTCAGGTGGGGGGGGGGGGTGCAATACCCCATGGACATCCCTTCCAGTGCTCTTAGCAGAGATCTTTTTTATTCTTATTTTAACATAGGGATGGTGAACTTTCCCCACTGCAAGATGAGCTCTTCTCTGCAGAGGGCCTGATGAGTGTAGATTAGGCAATGTGAAGTGTGATATGTTAACTTTACTTATAGAAATCCATGGTACTAGGTTCTTCAGCAAGTATTTTCCATGGCAAGGTTAAAAAACAGCAGGACTCCAGACATAATTCATCCTTAGAGTCTCAAATGGATTGACATGTTTCTTGCCTTCAGTGGCCGAAGGATCAACGGCATTCTTCAGGTCTGTAACATTGCCCTGATCTATCAGGAGGAGAGGGGCACTATAGTAGTGACAAACACCTACCAGTTTGCTCTTTAGAGTAGAGGAATGATATTAACAAGTCACTTGCATGTAGTATCCATGGATGTGCTTGCAAGTGACAACATGGCTGGTGCAAGGAGAAGACACAAATCTGACACAGCAACACCCCACTTGCCACTATAGATGCGGTTCTCAATCAGTATTTTGAAGCAATGCATTGAAGCAGTCTATCATTTGAGAGAGGCTAGAAAAGATTGCTGGACATATTGCAAGTAAAACTGAAAAAACACCACAACTATAGAAGTGTTGGGAGCGTGGCTTGGTACGCGGCAAGATGGCAGCACTGCAGTGCGGCTCTGCTGGTCGCCACTTAAATCCTTTCAGTTATCCTGCGTTGCTGTGGTTGCCCGCAAGCCTAGTGCTGCGGCAGAGAGTGCTCGAGCTCTGGGCCTTCCCCCGCTGTGATTTTGAGCGCTGGAGACTATCCCTCGGGCATGATTGGCACCCCGACACGGAGACTGCTGATCTCAAACATGGTGGCTGACTAGAAGCGGACGCGTCTCTGACCATGAGATGAAGCCATGCAATTCACTGGAGAGCTGTGGGAGTTAGATCGGACCCCCCCCCGGAGGCAACGAGGACCTCGGCGGGCGGGCAGAGAGCTGGAAGCAAGCACGTTGAGGCGCACTGGGACGCTTGTCTGCGACCTCCAGAGCCAACAACTGCTGTCGGTCACGACAGCTGGGGGTGAGTGTTACGCAATTGCCCGGCTTGAACTCACGCACTAGGCCTCACTGTAGGAAATGGCCGCCGGTGAGGTGTGACTGTGTGCCCGGGGATTCACTACGCAGCTTTTGTGAACTTAGTCACTAGTTCGATGCAGCCCAGGAACTGTATGTGGCCTTCGGCATTTCTCTCCCCCTTTTTATCTGGATTTCATGATCACAAACTAGCATATCTGGGCAATAGTCGACCTGTCTGAGCTGTTTGGCACCAATTTCATGCTTTTGAGACCAGCTATCTGAGGCCTAAATTTTTTTCAGCTGGTTCCATGGCGCAGAAACTTTCAGTTTATTTGCAAGTTGTGGATTGCATAGCGGAGGCCTGGGACAGCGCTGGGTGTGAAAGGTGTTCCACTCGGGTGCTATCTGAAAAACTGTACATGACAGCGCGCTCCCTCGCGTGACAGGATACTGAGCGGGTCGGAGGAGGTGAGAGTCATATAAAGGCCCGGCTTTGGGAAATACACTAGGCCTTGCTGCCGGAAGGGACCGCCCGAAGCTGCGGGAGCTGTGCTGTGTGCTTTTTATAACAGTAACTCTGAACGTTATACAGGAGCGTGACAAGGAGATAGCACTGTTCTTCAGATACTAGAAGGGCGGATTTGCATTATGTGTGTTGTAGCAGGCCAGACTTGGCAAATTGATACCACGACTATTATAGAGACTCAAATATTATTTTTTTTGCCAATCCCCAGTGCCAGCTGACTTTGTGAACCTCTACCTCATTCACCATGGGCAAGCTTGAAAAGAATCAACCACAGCTGAATTTTGAATTGCAAAAGAGTGCCAAATTGGTACAAAATGCTGCATGGAATTGGACTCTTCCGAACAGGTACCAACCGCACTAGAAAAGATACTAGCGGCGATTCAAGCCAGCCTACAGTCCATAGAAGGCAAGATTGAGGCACTAAATGGCTGCATGGACACTATATCATCTAAACTAGATATACAGGCGGGAAGGCTGGGCGAGGCCGAATAAAGGAT
Organism: Lissotriton vulgaris; assembly: GCF_964263255.1. Lineage (NCBI taxonomy): Eukaryota > Metazoa > Chordata > Amphibia > Caudata > Salamandridae > Lissotriton > Lissotriton vulgaris. The sequence continues at coordinate 482,585,408 of NC_141685.1, read as the reverse complement.
ATCGGACACCGAAGATGGCCTGCAGCAAGTGGCAACCAAGACCTCGAACATTGAGAAGATACTAACCCTTATCAGAGTAAAAAATGAGGACATTGAAGCGCTCTCAACGCGCAACCGTGTGCGCCTTTTTTGCCTACCTGGGTCAACGAATGTAGCGCGGCTGGAGGAGTACATCGAAGCCATGTTTAAGGAGGTAAGCGGTCCAGAAACTCTTTCAAATATGTTTGTGGTGGAGCGTGCTTACAGATCTCTGGTGGCCCGGCCACCTCCTGGCGCTCCACCTCGGCCCATTACAGCACAACTATTAAACTTCAGGGACCGAGACACAGCACTGCACATTGCCCGCCAGAAATGCACCGTACGTCATCAAGGAAATGAACTCTCATTTTATCCCAACTTCACAGCTACGGTTCAGGCTACAAGGAAGGAGTTCCAGATGTTAAGAAAATGTTGCTAAAGGAACAGGTGCCGTACACTATGCTATATCCTGTGTGCCTTCGTTTTGGAGTTGACAACTCGGCAAAGATTTTTAGTAACCTGAAATTGGACATGGAGTATGCAAAGACTTTACGACGCAAGAAGCAGATTTCAGGCCCTACTTCCGACATTGATGAGTAACATTGTAAATTTGTGTTCTCCTTTTCCTCTTTGTATGCAGGATTTGGGGGATTGCATCGCTCCATATCTGACCACCTAGTATCATCTCCGACATAGCTGGATGGTAATAACAAGCCCATTTTATGTTAAAAAGTGTAATATTAAGTTGACTGAATTGATCATATGCAATCCAATTGCTAGACTACACCATGGTGGAACATATAAACAAGGGTCTGATGGAGTAATGTTTGAGATGGGGCGTGCAGTATGGCTTGGTGCCGATAATTATGGAAGGGGCATGCCGGATTGCTCTAGATAGTCAGGCAGCTTCCCATGCTATGTGATCCTCACTGGTCATGGGTGGGCCGTAAAAGCAATCTGCACATTCAGTAGCGGCCCCCTCCCTATCATAAGGGAGAGAGATGTGCGCCAATACTCCCCCCCCCCCTATGGGTGTACCCCATCAGGTTCTGGTTGTACTGAGTTTTTTGTTGGGTGGGGCAGTTAACAAGGGTACTGGCTTTGGCAAATTGGGGTTGCCAAAGTGGGTGGGGGGGGGAGTTTTATGGTACAGAACTGGAGATTTGGTTGTGTTTGACAGATCAGAAATAGATACAGATCGGAGTGTGTTTTTGTTAGACATGAGTGAGTTACAACTTTAGTATAGAATCAAACATTGCAGCAGTAGTAATGGGTGAGCGATATAACTGTATAACGTGGAATGTGCGCAGCCTCCATACCCCTAAAAAAATCAGGTAAGTAATAGCATATTTTGAGAGGCACAAAATCCAAATTGCTTTACTACAGGAAACGCATTTGTGCAAATAAAGAGAGCCCACTACTGCGCATAAATGAGTGGGATATAAGATAGCGTCCTCGTTCTTCACGTATGCAAGAGGTGTCCTGATTTTAATAAAAATAGGTATACCGTTCCTCCCTATATTGTCGCAGGTTGATAATGAAGGTCGCGGGCCATGGTACAGGGAAAGTTAGGCAACACATTGATAACACTCATTAATGTATACGGTCCAGTGGTGGAGGAGTCACAAGCTTTTTTACAGCTGCTGGGAACGTTATGAACATGGCCAGAAGCGGTGACCCTTTATGGAGGGGACTTTAATACGCATCTTGACCTTGATAAATCCAATCCACACGGGGAGCGGAACATCAAAATAGCGCGATGCGTCGCGACGCTATGGCAGAGCTGGGTCTGGTCAATGCTTGGAGACTACGGATTGCTTCTAAAAGGGTGGGCATGCATATCACTCCAGCGTATAATAGCTGGTCACGATTAGACTATTGGTTATTAAATGAAGAAGCTAATGAGTGGGTAACAAATGTACATAACTTACCACACACCCTTTCAGATCACAATCCGATACTGTTAGAAATCCAAATACCAGCTAACAGGCACTTTCCTTTTACATGGAGATTTAGAGCTGAATCTTTACTCGATCCCGTGTACGAGGACACTATCAGACAGGCAATAACACAGTACTTTGAATTGAATGTGGGAACGGTGAACAGTACAGCCGTCTTGTGGGAGGCATTTAAGGTCACAATCCGTAGGGTATGTATTAGCATAACTTCAGGTATTTTGAATGATATTAAGGGTCAACTAACAAAGATTGGCAAATGGGTGAATGAGCAAGAAACACAATATAACTAAAGTCCGACAGCGGTTCCCCTTGACAGACTCCAGATTTTATTAAAGGAATATGAAGAGCTAGCAGAATCAGAGGGGCGTTATAAGTCACACTGTCATGCGGCAAGAGCGTACGGAGAGGCTGGGCGATCTGGCAAGAGGCTGGCGGAAACACTGCGCTTCAGGGCGGAACACCAGCACGTTGTTAAAATAGTGGACGATAGGGGTGGGGAACACTAAAGGCCGCAGGAAGTGGTTAGCAGTCTAGGGATTTTTATAATATCTTGTACACCACACGGGGTAAGTGTGACGAAATGGCCCTGGCTGAATATCTTGATGATATCACTTATGTGTGGTTGGTGGACGGGCATCGTGAGTACCTCAGTCAGCCCATAGGTGAGTTGGATGTCAAGGAGGCAATCATGTCTTTACCTAACAGTAAGGCCCCCGATCTCGACGGGCTCACTTCTGAATTTTACAAACAATATGCAGTCCTCCTTTCTCCTTACTTGTTAGAGGTGTATGCGGAAGCTCATGACTCTTGGGTCCTACCTTCATCCCTTAGATAGGATCTCATCATCACTCTCCTCATGAAGGATAAAGTTCCAACACTATATGAGTCGTGCCGCCCTCTGACGTTAATTAATCTGTACGCAAAGATATTGGGCATCAGACTGCAACCACTACGACCCATCATGGTTTTACCTGACCAATCGGGCTTCGTACAGGGGTGCTCAACATCCAACAATCTCCCCACAATATTTGCCATGTATCATATTTTAAATCCTGATCTCCAAGTGGCAGTGGTTATGCTTGATGCAGCGAAAGCATTTGATTCCATTGAATGGGGCTATATTTTTCATATCCTGAGAAGATAAGGGTTTCCTAATGTTCTACTGCGCTGGTTGCAAGTACTCTACACCAACACGTCGGCAAGGGTCCGAGTGGGTGGTTTTACATCCAAACCCCTCCGAATAGATCGAGGCATCAGACAAGGGTTTCCGCTATCACCCTTCTTGTTTGCCATCATGATGGAGCCTCTAGCCTGTATAATACGGCAGCGTCACAGACAGTCAGTGCTTAACTTCAATCATGGACCCGTCGGGATTTCTATGTATGCAGATGGTATGGTTCTTTTCATACCTGATCCACAGACACATCTTTCGTCGGTATTACAGGAATACATTAGATTTGGTCGATTCCCAGGCCTCACGATAAATTGGGAAAAGTCTTTGCTAATTCTACTAACATTGCGCACTCAACCTACCCCCTTAGAGTACCTTCTGGTCTGGAAACTGAGCCTGTTAAATATCTGGGTATTTGGGTGCGCCACGACCCATAGATAGTTATTATAGAAAATTATGGCAGAGCATACAATAAGTTGGAAAAGCAGGTAGAAAAGTGGCTTCATCTCCCTTTGTCTCTGGCAGATCGGGTGGCAGTGATCAAAATGGTAAATCTACCCCTCCTTTTGTACCTTTTTTGTAATGTTCCGATTTGTCTAACCAGACACTTCTTTGCTATGATTAAAACAAAGCTTTTCAAATTAGCGTGGAGAGGCAAGCAGGCTAGAATCAGCTGGTCCACATTGTCGTTCGCATATGCTAGAGGGGGATTTGGGGCGCCAGATTTGTATATTTATTATTTATGTGCGCAGGCTCAATACGCCTACTATTGGTTCAAGCTGCATGACTTTACTCCGCACAAAGCTGTGGAATATAGTGACGCACATCCCATGACATTGACAGGAATAATCATGCATATTAACAGGGAAACGCCTAAACAAGAGATCAACCCCCATAGACATAACAGTGGAGGCATGGCAAGCCATTGGAAGGATGGCAGGCAAGCTTCCTCTTCATGCACCGGCGCTGCCTGGACATGCAGCACTATCTGTGACACAAGAGCCGGCCCCATTAAAGCTTTGCGGGACGTAGTATTCACACACATGTGCGACCTATACCCAGAAGGTACATATATGAACGACATAGATTTAGGGTTTAGCACTAATCCCACATCGCTATTTCTGTACACTACATATCGCCTGAAGCGTGCCTTGAGAAGTCACTACACATCATTCCCTGTAAAGCCACTGACTCCTTTCTTTGCAGCTTCTGATTGTAGTTCCCACCAAAAACACCAAAAAAAGCGAATTACCAGACTATACAAAGCAGTTCAGGAGGAAACACTGACAGGGGCGGATCAAAGCCTTGAGTGCTGGAACTCCTTTTTAGAAACCCCAATAACATTGAAAGAATGGGAATAAATATGCACTCTGACTGGGAGACTTTCGCCCAATGGGAATCTACGCGTTATTCATTTTAAGTTTCTTCATCAAGTGTACCATATTCCCCTTAAATTGTACAAAATAGGACTTCGCGACTTGGCTCAATGTAATAGGTGTGCGCAGGGTGAAGCTGACTTTTATCATCTTGCGTGGAATTGTGTGGCTGTTTTTACTTAGAGATACTTAGTCATATACACAGAATGACAGGAACTACGCTTCAGTGTACACCGGTCACATGTTTGCTTTGTTATGCACCTCAACTAAAAGTTGGTTGCTGCTTCTATGCTAGAGACGTTTTGCGCTGTATGCCGTACCCAATATAAAATGTTACCCCATTCCTTCTGCGACAACGTGCGCCCCAGTTCTGCCTCACATGTAAATGTAAATGTCCAGTATTTGTAAAGCGCAAACAATTAATTGAAAGTGTCAAGGCGCTGGGGGGCTATTGGGAAGATTAAGCGAGCTATTGCCCAGAGTCACATGGTGCTGAGCTGATCTGCCGCCGGTGCCGGGGATCGAACCATAAGCCCCCGGGTTCTGGAGTCAGCCGCCCTGGCTGCTGCGCCACACCTCTTTGCAGCGCCTCTGTCCTGCAGATTTGACCAACTGCTCTGGGGGCCGTAAGAGTTGGGGTAGAGCTCAGTTATAAGATGCCTATTCATTGACTTAGTGTGCAGCCACTTCTCGTACGGGGTAACGGGTCTTTGCGCCCCAGGGCGCAATGAAGGGTGAAAGACACTGTGGCGTATTGACTGAAAGTGATAGCACTCGGTCCCAAGGTATCGCTAGATCGGCGTGACGGTTATCAAAAATCAGAGGGTCCTCTGTGTCAAAGAGATGGCCAACCGATCTGCACCACCCTTTATCCCAATGTTTGAAGGCCACCAGGTCAAGACCCTGCGTGAAACTGGGTTGTTAGCTATAGGCATGAGAGGCGATGGGAAAAATGAAAGACCACATCGTACGGCAACCGTGTCCCAAGCCTTTAGTGTGGCATGCGTGACCGGTGATTTGTGTAGCTCCGCAGTGCGCTGAGATTTATGGAGGAAGGGGATCTTCCGCAAGGACAGGCCCGCCATTGCACTTTCCATGAATAACCAATGCTTTTAAAATTCACTGCGAGACCACTCTGGTAAAACTTCCAGTTGAGTAGCCCGGTAGTAACGATTTATATTGGGAATCCCATGGTCGCTCTCCCCTGGGGGGCATATAACTCAGTTGCCTGTTCATCCTAGGTTTTTTATCTGCCCAGACAAGAGAGAGGAATTCCTGTTGAAGCAATTTCAGGATGCTGGGAGCGCGCTCTACAAGGAGCATCTGGAAAAGATATAGTATTTTCGGGAGCATATTCATTTTACTTGCTGCCACACGGCCCAGCCACGAGAGACCAAACGGCGTAGGTCTCATCGGGTCTGCGACAGGAGGTGGTTATAGTTTAGGGTGACTATGGCTTTGGTTGAAGTTGCCAGCCTACTGCCCAGATATGGGATTGACTCCGGGCCCCATTGAATTAGCCATAGCCGTCTAAGGGCTTCCATTGTGGAGGGATGAATAGAATCCCTAGGGTTTGTGACTTAGAAACGTTGACCCAGAAGCCAGAGGCTTGCATGAAGTTCTCTAGCTCTGCAAGAATTGCCAGGTTTGAGGTCTGGGGGTTCTCAAGCGTAGAGATTACATCATCTGTGTATAGACTTACAGTGCAGCGTTATCCCCGAATAGGATCCCAGAGATCAGAGGGTTCTCCCATGCTCTCTGGGCCATGGACTCTATATAAAGAGCGAATAGCTGTGAAGAGAGCGGGCCCCCCTGTCTTGTGCCTCGTAAAAACGGGAAGTGATCAGAGATGTATCCATTGACTTGTACCGTGGCTGTGGGGTGGCTATAACTGCTGAATACACATTTGCGAAAAAGTGCCCCTATTCCAAATTGCGCCAAAATAGCCTCCAAATACGCCCAGTGCACCCTGTCAAATGCTTTATCAGCATCGACCGACAGCACTACCGCTCAACCCCCTTCGATGGTGAGCTTTGTCAATGAGGTGAAGTAGTCTCTGCGTGTTATCCCCGCATTGCCTGGTTGCCACAAACCCCGCCTGGTCCGGGTCCACTAGACCCGGCAGCAGCGGCCCAAGTCTGGCCACCAGAATCCCAGTGAAAAGCTTTAAATGAATATTCACGAGAGATATTGGTCGATAGGAGGCACAGTGCTGGCTATCTTAACCCGGTTTGGGAAGCACAACAACCGACGTGAAGAGCATTATAGGTGGAATATCCGAGGTGTCTCCTATGGCATTGAAGAGTCTGGTTAATATGGAAACTATTATGAAAGCTTTGATGAGGTAGGAGTTGTACCCGCCTTGCCTTGCTTTTAATTCTATGTTTTAACACTAGGCTTAGGCTTACATAAGGACACATACCGATCTAGGGAGCATACACCAATCTTGACATCACAGAATTCTAACATCTGCCATTGTGAGAGGGTATATTCCAGTTATCATTATTTGGTAAGAATTGCTATGTTGTCGTCCGCATTTCCGTTTGTTTATTTTTGCGCATATTTATTTATTTATTTGATTTTTGCAATTTTTAAAGCGCACAAATACCCGTACGGGTGTCTCGGCGCTGGTGATCTCAGAGCTCACTAAAGTATGACGGGGGAGTTAGGAAGAGGAGAAGAGCCATGTTTTGAGGCTTTTTCGGAATTTAAGAAGCGTGGGAGCGGATTTGATATGGAGTGGGAGGGTGTTCCACAGTTTAGGTGGCCTTTCTTGTCCGAGGGACGTTCAGCAAGAGGGCTGCAGAGGATCGTAGCGTCCTGCGTTGCTCCACTGGGCGAAGAGCTTTTTTTAGGAACTGTGGTCCTGTGTTATTCAGGGTCTTATAGGCTATACACAGGGCCTTAAATTTGATTCTACTCCTGGTTGGGAGCCAGTGGAGCTTTTTGATGTGCTGGGAGGTGGAAGTGAATTTAGGAATGGAAAGTAAGGTTCTAGCCGCCGCGTTTTGCACGGTCTGCAGCTTGTTAAGAACCCCTTCCTGAGCATTCAGAAGGAGTGAGTTGCAGTAGTCCGTTCTTGAAAAGACTAAGGTGCTGATGAGTGTTTTGCCGGCTGATTGAGGTAGGTAAGGAAGAAGTTTTTTGATTTTTTTGAGGGTGAAAAAGGCGGATGATACGACAGCATTAGCGTGGTGGTGGAAAGTCAGTTTATTATCGAAGATGACTCGGTTACGGACCTTTACCACTGGTTGGGGGGGGAGCCCAACTCAGGTGGCCACCACTGCGAGGACCATGCTGGCTGTAAGCTCCCGAACGTCATCACCTCCGTTTTATCGGAGTTAAGTTTGAGGCAGTTTGATGACATCCAGGAGCTTATCGCCTTCATTCCCTCCTGAAAGTTGGATGCGATGCTAGCTCCGTTGTTGTGCACCGATAAAACTAGTTGCGTGTCATCGGCGTACGTGGTAAGGGCTATTCCATAGGATTTTATCACCCTTGCTAAGTCCGATACATAGATATTAAAAAGCGTCGGACTTAGCGAGGAGCCCTGAGGAACACCGCAGGGGAGTGAGAAAGTCTGGGAGGTGAAATTGCCCACCTTGACAGTCTGAGGACGATTGGCAAGGAATGAGGCAATCAGATCTTTAGCTGTACCTCCTATTCCCAGAGCTGAGACACGGTCGATCAGAGTGACATGATCGACTGTGTCAAATGCAGCGGAGAGATCTAGGAGTATCAGGACAGCCGCCCCTCCTTTGTCCATGGTTGTTCTAATTTCGTCTGCGGCTTTCAGGAGTGCTGTTTCCGTCCCATGCCCTTGTCTAAAACCAAACTGGGTGTCATCAAGCAAATTGTTGTCATTAATGAATTTCGAAAGTTGGATGTTCATGGACTTTTCGAAAATCTTTGCTGGGAATGGGAGACAGGCGATGGGTCTGTAGCTTGCAGGGAGGAGTGGGTCCAGAGTTGGTTTTTTCAATAGTGGCTTAATGATGGCCTCTTTCCAGACTGAGGGATATATGCCTGTTGAGAACATGGCGTTGCAAATGGTGGACAATGCGGGGGAGATTGCTTCAGGGATGAGGTTCAGAATGGAAGGGGGGCAGGGATCGAGAGGGGATCCGGATTTGGTGCTGGCTACCAGGCGTTGAATGTGATCCTGATCTACGGGGATGAAAGATGATAAGGTAGGCTGAGTGTCCGTGAGGAGTGCCACCGGGGAGGGAGGGGGGGCAGAGTGAGAGAAAGTGTGAAAAATGGAGCTGACTTTTTCCTCGAAGAAACTGGCCAAGGCATCTGCCAATGACTGAGAGCCTTCTATGCGCGGAGTGGGGGGGTTGGATAGAGTAGTGACTACCCGAAATAGTTCTCCTGCCGAATTTTTAGCCTGATCGATTTGGGTGATAAAATAGTGGCTTTTCTCAGTGGTTATCAATCTTTTATAGGTGGAGAGGGCATTTTTATAGTTCAATTTGTCTGCTGTTCTATAGTTGCGACGCCACTGTCTTTCAAGGTTCCTGCAGTATTGTTTTTGCATGCGTAGGGCTTCAGTGAACCATGGGGCTGAAGGTATTTTCCTGTTCCGGTGTGAGCTTTTAATCGGGGCTAGCTTATTACAGGCCATGTCTAAGTTTGTCAGGTAGTTGGAGGATGCTTTGGTAGGATCTTGCTCATTGGGAATATGGTTATCCTGCATTATCTCTGCTAGTTGAGTTAGATTGATATTTTTCCAATCTCTGTAGGATGAAGGAGCTGGTGCAGTAAAACTAGGTTTGATGGGGTTTGTTTGCACTGTGAAGCAAATGGCTGAGTGGTCTGTCCAGATGAGTGGAATTATTTGAGTGACATTTACCAGAGGACTATTGGTGAAGATGCCGTCTAATGTGTGACCTGCCTGGTGCGTAGGGGAGGTTATTAGTTGTGTTAGGCCTGCAGCTCAAAGGTCTGTGAGAAGCTGCGTAGTATCATGGTTGTTCAGAGTCTCTAGGCGAAAATTAAAGTCACCTAGTAGAGTAAAATGAGGGGTGTCTACAGCTGCTTCAATTAGACTGCCTATATTGGCTAAAAACTTTGCTCTTGACCCTGGAGGGCGATAAATCAGCATGCCCTTGAAAGAAGAATTGGCCGAGAGGCCTAGTGTAAAGATCAGGGACTCGTATTTTGGGCAGGCAAATGGTTTCGTAGTGAGTTTAAAGAGGTCTTTATAAATTATGGCAATGCCGCCACCTCTTTTTTTTGGCCTATCTAATCTACATACATTGTAGTTGGTGGGGGTGGCTTCTCTAAAGTCGGGTCCCGAGGCATCATTGCCCCAAGTCTCGGTGAAGAACAGGAGGTCCAGTTTGTGTGCGTCAATTAAATCGGCAATTTCTAATTTGTGTTTGGGAAGAGATCTGGCGTTTATTAACGCTGCTTGGATCAATGGAGGGTCATTAGTAGAAGGTTTCACAGTCAGTTTGTTGCAAGTGGGACATAGAAATGGGCCAAAGATGTGGTTGGAATAGCCTAGATGCGGTGGAGCATGGGGTTGAGCAGCAAAATGCCTGAGTTTTAGTAGGTCGGCAGTGGAATAGGTCAGTCTCACCGTTTCGGAGGGTGGTCGTGATGATGAAATTGCAGGGGGGGTGGCCGTTGGCTCGTCCTCGGCGCGGACGAGCGCAGACAAGCTTGCCTTATGCGCGCCTTCGGCGCGCAATCGTCGCGCCCGCTGCGCTCGTCCGCTGCGCTTCCGGTTGCAGCACATGATTTATTGGACTGCAAATGACATTGGAGGGGGTGTGGTCAGCGCGAGTGGGCGTGTCCGCCGGTTGGGAAGGCGGCGTTGCCCTGGCAGCAGTGTGCCGCGTCAGCCCAGAATCGGCTTGGCGGTATGCTGCTCGATCAAGGTGAACACAGGGAAATTAGCGGTTAAAATACAATTTTACACAGATAAAAATGCTAACTCCCGGCTTTCCGCCTCAGGAGTGGAGTTCTGAGAACGCTCGCTCTTGTTCAGCGCGCGCTCTATATAGAGGCAGGGGGCGTGGTCAGCGCGAGTGGGAGTGTCCGCCGGTTGGGAAGGCGGCGTTGCCCTGGCAGCAGTGTGCCGCGTCAGCCCAGAATTGGCTTGGCGGTGTGCTGCTCGATCAAGGTGAACACAGGGAAATTAGCGGTTAAAATACAATTTTACACAGATAAAAATGCTAACTCCCGGCTTTCCGCCTCAGGAGTGGAGTTCTGAGAACGCTCGCTCTTGTTCAGTGCGCGCTCTATATAGAGGCAGGGGGCGTGGTCAGCGCGAGTGGGCGTGTCCACCAGTTGGGAAGGCGTCGTTGCCCTGGCAGCAGTGTGCCGCGTCAGCTCAGAATCGGCTTGGCGGTGTGCTGCTCGATCAAGGTGAACACAGGGAAATTAGCAGTTTTCATATTGGATATTTGGTAATTTATTTTCCATTAATCTGTGTTCATTAAATTAGGCACAATAAACCATATGCAATCTTGATTTTACTATAGAGTTGGTCATGTTATCTATCAATATTACTTGAAGTTGACTAGAAAAGATAGGCACCAGCCATGTCCTGTTTTTAAATCCTATATTTTACCCCCTAGGTGTACATAAGGACGCACACTTACTTTGGAAGAATTCCCGATTTTGTGACATTATGGAACGCCAACATTTGCCACTGTGAGAGGGTACATTCCAGTTGTCACTTTTTTATTGGTACGAAATACTGTGTTGCTTAAACTCTCCTGTCCACTGTTGCAACTACTGGATACTTGGTCACTTTGTCCATACAATTGTGTTTAAGAAATAGACAAAACAAACCTCCCTCAATCTATGTATAGGCTATGGGGTAGGTTATGATATTTCTTATCAACTCTTGGAGTTAAAGTGTCTTATATTATGGACATAGCTCTGTCCTAATACTGGGTCATTTATTTTACATTTTCGCACAGTTCATACGTTATATGTATTTGATATGTTTAGTCTTTCGTGCATTTTTGAGTCCTGATTGGTCAATAATTGTATTTATTTTTGTTATATTGAGTCATGTGTCCATTTGTGTACTTTTTTAATTTATTGATGTATGTTTTAGTTTAGTCCTGTGTCTTAATATTTGAATGTAATATTTGTGCTGTCTGTCAGCCATGATGAAGTTCCCAGAAAGGGAATGAAACGCTTTGGCTGGAGTTTCTTAGTTTGATTAATTTTACAAATTTGAAATAAAGAAATTACTTTTAACATCACTAGTTGACTTGAGGACTTTTATGAGCTGCGCACCCCAATTGAATCAAAAAGTAATTCTTTGATCTGGAGCACAGTAGCATCACGCAGCGGCTGGCGTAGGGGTTGGCTGCAAAGCTAACTTACTGGTTGGAACTGGCTTGAAGTGCGGAACTAGGGGTCCGCCGTTGCTCCATTGAACAATTACATTTGGGAGTGGATTTAGACTTTGACTCCTTGTGATGTAATAAGGATGACTTATTTCTGCCAGAGACACTATCATGAGGCATTGACAAAGCTAATAGGTGTCACCGATGTGACCTATTGGCTATGCCAAAGTTTTTTGCTGATGTTCAGCAACAGCCAAAAGAAAAAAGGAAAAGAAAAAGTGTATCATGATGTAATGCGCGCATAGTGTGAATGCTTCATGATGCACCTGGCATCGTGCCATTTTGTAGCTTTACGTATATGTGATGAATATGCACAGGCATGCATTACCACACATGCCTGTGTCTACTGATAGGTGTTGGCACAATTTTCCTAATTTCTTTACAGACCCAAGATGGCAGACGAAACTTGGCTTACTGTGTATATGTATATATATACATATATATGCAAAAACCTCCGTTCTCCTGCTACAACCACACTCGATATCGATTGCGCTGGAAACAGACACGGACCACGTTGGATGCTGGTTATTTTCGTTTATTCAGCTGTCGCCATAACGTTTCGGCATAAAAGCCTTGATCACATGACAGCGTAACCATTTTTTTCTAGCTTATTTAAAGTGCACAGTGCTTAATGCTGATTGGTTCATTTGAATCTGTCAACCTTTGGGTAAACACAATTGACGGACTTTCATATCACGTTACTTTGATATATACATATATTTATAAGTAATTGTACATAGTATTCACACTCTATTGACAATTTCTTGATACCGGGATAAATCCCTACGTAAACATAAATGATTCTGGGTTAAATCCCATTATGTGATTGTTAGAACTGGGGGTCTCTAGTTGGCAGAGGTAGGTACCACTGTCCAAATAGGGACCCTTGCTTCTAGTCAGGACAAGGAGATAACCCTCTCAGATAACCCCTGCTCGCCTCAAGGTAGCTTGGCCTGAGCAGTCTAGGCTAACCAGAGGCAATGCGTTAAGTATTTGTACCAACACCCACAGCAACACAGTGAAAACACCACAAACTGATTCCACAACAGTTTAGGAAAATAAAGATATTTATTCTAAACTACACAAGACCAAAACGGCAAAAATCCAACATACACAGTTCAAGGATATGGTTTCAAAAGAGTTCTTCAGGTTGTAATCAAAGTTCTTTAAGTTGTGATCAAATGATCCACAGATGCGTGAAAAGTTCACAGTTGCGTCACGTTTACTCACAGTACCTTTTAGATGCAACAAAGTTCCACAAGCAGGAAGCTGGTGCGGTGGAAACAAGCGATGCTTTACTCCTGAGACCCTGGGGAGGCGATGCGACAGCCCCGCTGCAGCAGCGGGCGTGTGGCGACGAATCCGATCTGTATGGGGAGGAAGGCAGCTTGCGTAGATTCCGGTGCGTAGGTTCCGTGGGAAGTCTGTTCTCCAAAGGCACGATGCGATGATCTCGGAGGGGCTGCGACGATCTCCGGGGCGATGATGCGCAGTCCAGCGGTGACCCTCTCTCTCGCAGCTCCTCGATGTGATGTTTCTGCGACGATGTTCGCAGCGACGTGATGCGGTCCGCAAGCAAGCAGTGCGGCGATCTCACCCAGGCGACAGGCTCTGCGACGACACTCGCAGCGATGTTCGATTCTCCCGCACCGGTCTGGTGCGTCCCGCAAACGAAGGGTGCGACGGCCTCGGCAGCGATGTTAGGTGCTGCGCCGATCTCGACCTTCGTAGCGGCGTGAAACTTCTCGCGCTGTCGGGGATGCGCTCCGCAAGCGAGCGATGCGACACTTTTCAGCTTCACAAGTTTCTCAGCTTAGTCTCAAGCTTCCCAGCTCAGGTTCAACTTCTAGAGGCCCCACAACTGGATCAAGCACTCTACGAAGGACAGAACTCTCTCAGCAGAGTTCAGGGAGACTGGGGGTGAAGTCCTTTTGTTCCTGGGACTTCGGAAACAGGGAGCCAGCTCTTCTCAGGCCCTTGGAGATTCCTTACAAGACAGGGGACACAGCTCACAGCAAAGTCCTTCCCCTCTCCTTGGCAGCAAAGCAACAGCAGGTCAGTCCAGCAGAGCAACGGCAGGACAGTCTTCCTTCTTCAGAGTCAGCTTTCTCCTTGGCAGAGGTTCCTTCTTGATTCCAGGATGATCTAATTTTCTGTTGTCAGGGGTCCGGTACTTATACCCCTAAAGTCTTTGTTCTCTCTGTGCATGTGGGCCCTGAGCCCGGTCTGAACCAGTTCTGGGTGGGTCTTGAGCACTTTGTTTTGCTGGCTGCATCTTTCCTTTCAGAGTGAGGGGCAGAGTCCTCAGCCGCCCAGCAGGAGGTGGAGCCAGCATTGTGGCAGGCAGGCACAGCCCTATTCAGCCCAGGTGCTAACTCCTCCCACCACTCAGGTAGCAATTGCTCCACTCAGCCTAGTGCTGACTCATCCAGCCTCTGGGGGGACTCCCCAGCCCCTGTCACTCACAAACCAGACAGTCAATACACAAACAGTCTCAGGCACACAGAAGGGTCAGACAAGAGAACGGCAACTTTCTAAAAGCGCTGTCCTCAAACACAGGATCCAAAAACCATCTTTCCTAAAAGATGCGTTATTAAATTCTGAGTTCAGGGATACTAGATACTTATGTCCTATCTTGTTCCTATGGGAAGAAATGCCGTAAACCACTGTAGCCAGCATCCCCCATGTTAACCTATGGAGCAAGATAGCCTTACAATAGTGAAAACGAAAATGGCTGTAATTCACTACCAGAGCATGTCACCTGCACTAGTACATGCTCTACCTTTCACATACACTGCACCCTGCCCAGGGGGGTACCTTGGGCCTTCCATAGGGATGACTGATGTGCACGAAAAGGGAAGGGTTAGGCCTGGTCAGCGGGGACGCGGACCAGGAGGACATGGCAGTTCTAAACTGCCCGTAGGCGCTGCAGTGGCAGGCCCGAGACACCATTTTAGAGCTACTCCTGTGGGTGGCACAATCAGCGCTGCAGGCCCACTAGTAGCATTTGTCATCACCAGCCCTGGCACACCCAGTGCACTTTACTAGGGACTTCATGGTGATACAAATATGCCAAACATGTATATCCAATCAGAATAACAATTTACATAGGGAGCACTTACACTCTGGCACTGATCAGCAGTGGCAGAGTGTCCAAAGCATCTAAACCAGCAAAAACGAATCCAGCACAGCATCAAAAATACAGGAGGCAGAGGCAAAAAGAGAGGGGTAATCACGCCAAAAGATGTCAGGTCTAACACGTGTCCCCTCCAGCTGAAAGTGGGGAGAACTACCCACCCTCTTGGGAGTTCTCTTCACTAAGGCGGAAAAACCTGGACAGACCATCAGCGTTGGCGTGTTCTGTACCGGGGCGGTGTTCCACCGTAAAGTCCATCCCCTGTAGGGAGATGGACCACCTCAACAGTTTTGGATTTTCACCCCTCATGTGCATTAACCACCTGAGGGGCCTGTGGTCGGTCTGAACACGAAAGTGAGTCCCAAACAGGTAGGGCCTCAACTTTTTCAGAGCCCAGACCACAGCAAAAGCCTCCCTTTCCATCGCACTCCACTTCTGTTCCCTGGGGAGTAGCCTCCGACTAATGAAAGCTACTGGCTGGTCTCCATTCTCCTCAGTGGCCTGTGAGAGTACTGCTCCCACACCATGCTCTGAAGCGTCCGTCTGAACTATGAACTCACTGGAAAAGTCAGGTGCCTTGAGCACCGGTGCTGTGCACATTGCAGTCTTCAGGGCCTCAAAAGCAGTTTGGCAGGCGTCAGTCCAGTCAACTCTTTTGGGCAACTTCTTGGAAGTGAGTTCTGTCAAGGGGGCGACAATGGTGCCATATCCCTTGACAAACCGTCTGTAATACCCGGTGAGTCCTAAAAAGGCTCTCACCTCTGTCTGGGTCTTGGGGGGCTCCCAAGCCAGAATGGTATCAATCTTAGCCTGTAGGGGCGCCACCTGGCCGCTCCCCACCTGGTGTCCCAAATACACCACAGATCCCTGCCCTATCTGGCACTTACTGGCCTTGATAGTGAGGCCTGCCTTTTGCAGAGCCTTCAACACTTCGCAGAGGTGTTGCAAGTGTTCCTCCCACGTGGAGCTGAACACAGCAATGTCATCCAGGTATGCGGCGCTGAATTCCTCCAGCCCGGACAGTACCTGGTTAACCAGTCTCTGGAACGTGGCAGGGGCATTCTTCAACCCAAAGGGCATGACACGGAACTGGAAGTGCCCCTCTGGCGTTGAAAATGCTGACCTCTCTTTGGCCCCATCAGTTAAGGCGATCTGCCAGTACCCCGAAGTCAAATCGAACGTACTGAGGTACTTGGCAGCTCCCAACCGATCCACGAGCTCATCAGCTCTGGGGATAGGGTGTGCGTCAGTCTTCGTGACCGCATTGAGCCCACGGTAGTCCACGCAGAACCGGAGTTCTGGCGGGCCACCGGGGGTAGCAGCTTTCTTGGGGACCAAGACCACTGGGCTAGCCCAGGGGCTGCTGGAGGGCTCAATCACCCCTAGCGCCAACATCTTGGAAACTTCTTCCTTGATGCTGGCCCTGACCTTGTCAGCTACCCTGTAAAATTTTTGCTTCACAGGCAGACTGTCTCCAGTGTCCACGTCATGGACGCACCAGTTGGTGACTCCTGGGGTCAGGGAGAACAGAGAGGAGAACTGACCCAACACTTGGCGACAGTCATTCTGCTGTTCTTGGGTCAGGGTGGGCGAGAGGACCACACCATCCACCGACCCATCGTGCTCCTTAACTGACAGGAGGTCAGGGAGAGGATCGCTATCCTCTTCCATCCCTGCATCTGTAGCCATGAGCATGGTTACTTCAGACCTCTCAAAGTGTGGTTTGAGGCGGTTCACGTGCAAAACTCTCAGGGGCTGCCTGGGAGTCTTCAGGTTAACCAGGTAGGTTACCTCACTCTTCCTTTCCACCACCTCGTATGGCCCAGACCACTTGTCCTGGAGCGCGCAAGGCTCCACTGGCGCCATCACCCACACTTTCTGCCCAGGTTGAAATTCGACCAGAGTGGTATTCTGGTCGTACCATCTTTTCATTTCTTCCTGGCTTGCTTCCAGGTTCGCCTGAGCGAGTTTCCTGAAGCGTTGTGTCTGGTTGCGGATGGCCAGCACATAGCTGAACACATCCTGGGGGGTTTTCCCACGGGACTTTTCCCAACCCTCCTTCACCAGCGAGAGAGGTCCTCTGACAGGGTGGCCATACAGGAGTTCAAAGGGACTGAACCCTAAGGACTTCTGAGGCACCTCCCTGTAGGCAAACAAAAGGCATGGTAACAAGACGTCCCACTTACGTCTCATGGGCTCCGCTAGGCCCATAATCATACCTTTCAGGGTCCGATTGAACCTTTCAACCAACCCGTTTCCTTGAGGATGGTAAGGAGTGGTGAACTTATAAGTTACCCCACACTCCTCCCACAGAGACTTCATGTACCTAGAGATGAAGTTGGTACCCTGGTCGGAGACCACCTCTCTGGGGAACCCCACACGGGAAAAGATCCCCATCAATGCACGGCCCACCACGGGTGCTGTGATTGTCCTGAGAGGGACTGCTTCCGGGTACCGGGTGGCATGGTCCACCAAGACCAGGATGAACCTGTTGCCTAAGGCTGTCTTGGGGTCCAGGGGCCCTACGATATCTATGCCCACCCGCTCGAAAGGGGTGCTCACCACTGGGAAGGGTTGAAGGGGGGCCTTCAACTTCATTCCAGTCTTGCCACTAGCTTGACAGGTTTGGCAAGATCTGCAAAAGGAACCAACGTGCTTCCTCATCTGGGGCCAGTGGAAGTGGGTGACAAGCCGGTTTAGGGTCTTGTCTTGCCCCAGATGTCCTGCGAGAGGCACGTCATGAGCCAGACCCATTAGGAAGTTTCTGAAGCGCTCGGGTACCACCAGCACACGGGCTGCACCGGGCTCAGCAAACTTAGGCTCGCTATAAAGTAGGTCACCTTCCCAGTAAACGTAGTGATCTTTGACTGCTCCGCCTGCTGCCTGATCTACAGCCTGTTGCCGCAGACCAATGAGGGAAGGGCATTCCTTCTGCGCCTGGCAGAACTCTTCCCTGGAGGGACCACCTTCTTGCTGCCAATGGGTCAGCTCAGGTAGGTCTCCCAGTTCGGCCACCTGTTCCCCTGTAGGTTCCAGGGCATCCCCCTCAGGTTCTGCTTCTTCCTGGACCGTGGGAACGGCTGGGGCTGGTTTCCCGCGCCCTCTGCCTCTTCCTCTCCTGGCAGGTCTCTGGGCCACTGTTTCAGGCTCCAGTTCTGCTGATTCTCCCTTACTGGCTGCCATAGCACGCGTGGTCACGCAGATCCACGCAGGCAGACCCAACATCTCCAAGTGAGTTCGGTGTTCTATGTCTTTCCATGGAGAACTCTCCAGGTCGTTGCCTAACAGACAGTCTACAGGCAAGGCATCACTGACAACTACCTCCAAAAGACCAGAGACTCCTCCCCATTCAAAGGAAACCTTCGCTATCTTGCAGAGGCGCACTGAGCTGTCAGCGGCCACTACAGGGCGGAGTACGCCAGGGATGATTTGCTCGTCAGACACCCACTGACACCTCACGGATGTCACACTGGCTCCGGTGTCTCGCAGAGCTTCAATCTCCCTCCCATTGATGGTCACCTTCTGCCCATATTTCTTAGTGTTAGAGGGCAGTAAGGTTTCCTGGACCATCTCTCGGTCTCCTAGCGAGACATGGGTCATAACTGCTAGCTCTCCCCAATCACTAGAAACCAAATCCCCACCCAAAGCTACACTAGCTAACGCTGGGGCGGGAGCACCAGTGGGTGCGGGCTTCTTCTTGGGACATTTCGGAGCAATATGGCCCACCTCGTTGCAGTGATAGCAGGTAGGGGGGCCCTGGTTATTTCTCTTGTCCCGCCTACCCTTAGAGGGCCATGGCTGTTTAGGCTTGGGGGGTTGGGAATCCTTTTCCTGGGAACTACTTTGGGGCCCTTGCGAGAACTCCTTTTGGTTACCCTTGTCCCCCCCACTCTTTTGCTGGGGACCCTGCCCACCTTTGGCTGTGGTACCCACAATTCCTTTGTGGACCCTGGTACTGGACCAGCGGTCCGCCTCCTTAGCAAGCTCAATGGGGTCTGTCAGCTTGCTGTCTAAAAGATGCTGGCGCAGCTCTGGAACACAAAGACTACTCAAGTGCTCCCAACTGATTAAATGCAACAACCCCTTCAAATCAGTTACTTTACTGCCCTTCATCCAACCTTCCAGTGCACGCGAGTACCCATTCACACACTCCATCCAAGTCTCAGACTCTTTCTTCTTGGAGTTTCTAAACTGCAGTCTGTACTGCTCTGGAGTAAGGCCATACCTGAGACATAAGGCCTCCTTCATATTGGGGTAGGTCATGGCACCTGTCAACTCTAAAGGCTCTAGAGCACTCCTCCCAGACGCCTCAAAATGTTTCCACAGGCCCGCCCCCCAATACTTGTCAGGCACATCATTCATCTTCAATGCAATTTCATACGAAGTGAACCAGGCATAAATATCCTCACTCCTATGGTAATTCTGTACCAGGTCTTTGGGAATATATACCTTACCCCCATGCACTGGCTGCGCGCTGCCACCATTAGAACTGGCATCCACCTCCTTGTTTTTCAGATCCAGCTCTTTTATTCTCAATTCATGATCCAAAAGCAATTTCTTTTCCTCTAAGGCGCGGGCCTCTCTCTTGTCTTCCGCTGCCCTTTCTTTCTCCAACTCCAATTGCCTCAGTTTCATTTTCATGACTTCCAAGTCATATTCTCTTATTCTTTGATTTTCCTGTAACTCTTCTGGGGTGAGGCCCCTACCTGAGTGGTTGCTGCCAGCTCCTGAGCCTACTCTGCCCACTGGCAGATCTGTGCTTTGAAAAGCATTTTCTACATCCACATCATCTTCCGCTTGTGCCTCCCAATGGGCTCTCAAGATTCTCTGTAGCTCCTCCTTTCTGTAGGTGCTTTTTATGGGGCACTCAAACTCAAGGCAGAATTTCTTCAGTTGCTCAACTCTGTATGAACACAAATCTTCAATGCAAAACTCTAATTCTGCTTCTTCTGCCCTCTCACTGGGTGCCTTCCCATTCTGAGACATGATGCTTTTCGAAGAGTTACTCAACAACAGAATTCAAAAACTCAAAAACCAGTAGTATGCGGTGGCGTAATGGTCTGCACTCACTAGTGATGTACACCAATTACTGTGGGTCAAGTACAAATACAAGTTCAAATCCCACCGCCTGACCACCAATGTTAGAACTGGGGGTCTCTAGTTGGCAGAGGTAGGTACCACTGTCCAAATAGGGACCCTTGCTTCTAGTCAGGACAAGGAGATAACCCTCTCAGATAACCCCTGCTCGCCCTCAAGGTAGCTTGGCCTGAGCAGTCTAGGCTAACCAGAGGCAATGCGTTAAGTATTTGTACCAACACCCACAGCAACACAGTGAAAACACCACAAACTGATTCCACAACAGTTTAGGAAAATAAAGATATTTATTCTAAACTACACAAGACCAAAACGGCAAAAATCCAACATACACAGTTCAAGGATATGGTTTCAAAAGAGTTCTTCAGGTTGTAATCAAAGTTCTTTAAGTTGTGATCAAATGATCCACAGATGCGTGAAAAGTTCACAGTTGCGTCATGTTTACTCACAGTACCTTTTAGATGCAACAAAGTTCCACAAGCAGGAAGCTGGTGCGGTGGAAACAAGCGATGCTTTACTCCTGAGACCCTGGGGAGGCGATGCGACAGCCCCGCTGCAGCAGCGGGCGTGTGGCGACGAATCCGATCTGTATGGGGAGGAAGGCAGCTTGCGTAGATTCCGGTGCGTAGGTTCCGTGGGAAGTCTGTTCTCCAAAGGCACGATGCGATGATCTCGGAGGGGCTGCGACGATCTCCGGGGCGACGATGCGCGGTCCAGCGGTGACCCTCTCTCTCGCAGCTCCTCGATGTGATGTTTCTGCGACGATGTTCGCAGCGACGTGATGCGGTCCGCAAGCAAGCAGTGCGGCGATCTCACCCAGGCGACAGGCTCTGCGACGACACTCGCAGCGATGTTCGATTCTCCCGCACCGGTCTGGTGCGTCCCGCAAACGAAGGGTGCGACGGCCTCGGCAGCGATGTTAGGTGCTGCGCCGATCTCGACCTTCGTAGCGGCGTGAAACTTCTCGCGCTGTCGGGGATGCGCTCCGCAAGCGAGCGATGCGACACTTTTCAGCTTCACAAGTTTCTCAGCTTAGTCTCAAGCTTCCCAGCTCAGGTTCAACTTCTAGAGGCCCCACAACTGGATCAAGCACTCTACGAAGGACAGAACTCTCTCAGCAGAGTTCAGGGAGACTGGGGGTGAAGTCCTTTTGTTCCTGGGACTTCGGAAACAGGGAGCCAGCTCTTCTCAGGCCCTTGGAGATTCCTTACAAGACAGGGGACACAGCTCACAGCAAAGTCCTTCCCCTCTCCTTGGCAGCAAAGCAACAGCAGGTCAGTCCAGCAGAGCAACGGCAGGACAGTCTTCCTTCTTCAGAGTCAGCTTTCTCCTTGGCAGAGGTTCCTTCTTGATTCCAGGATGATCTAATTTTCTGTTGTCAGGGGTCCGGTACTTATACCCCTAAAGTCTTTGTTCTCTCTGTGCATGTGGGCCCTGAGCCCGGTCTGAACCAGTTCTGGGTGGGTCTTGAGCACTTTGTTTTGCTGGCTGCATCTTTCCTTTCAGAGTGAGGGGCAGAGTCCTCAGCCGCCCAGCAGGAGGTGGAGCCAGCATTGTGGCAGGCAGGCACAGCCCTATTCAGCCCAGGTGCTAACTCCTCCCACCACTCAGGTAGCAATTGCTCCACTCAGCCTAGTGCTGACTCATCCAGCCTCTGGGGGGACTCCCCAGCCCCTGTCACTCACAAACCAGACAGTCAATACACAAACAGTCTCAGGCACACAGAAGGGTCAGACAAGAGAACGGCAACTTTCTAAAAGCGCTGCCCTCAAACACAGGATCCAAAAACCATCTTTCCTAAAAGATGCGTTATTAAATTCTGAGTTCAGGGATACTAGATACTTATGTCCTATCTTGTTCCTATGGGAAGAAATGCCGTAAACCACTGTAGCCAGCATCCCCCATGTTAACCTATGGAGCAAGATAGCCTTACAATAGTGAAAACGAAAATGGCTGTAATTCACTACCAGAGCATGTCACCTGCACTAGTACATGCTCTACCTTTCACATACACTGCACCCTGCCCAGGGGGGTACCTTGGGCCTTCCATAGGGATGACTGATGTGCACGAAAAGGGAAGGGTTAGGCCTGGTCAGCGGGGACGCGGACCAGGAGGACATGGCAGTTCTAAACTGCCCGTAGGCGCTGCAGTGGCAGGCCCGAGACACCATTTTAGAGCTACTCCTGTGGGTGGCACAATCAGCGCTGCAGGCCCACTAGTAGCATTTGTCATCACCAGCCCTGGCACACCCAGTGCACTTTACTAGGGACTTCATGGTGATACAAATATGCCAAACATGTATATCCAATCAGAATAACAATTTACATAGGGAGCACTTACACTCTGGCACTGATCAGCAGTGGCAGAGTGTCCAAAGCATCTAAACCAGCAAAAACGAATCCAGCACAGCATCAAAAATACAGGAGGCAGAGGCAAAAAGAGAGGGGTAATCACGCCAAAAGATGTCAGGTCTAACAGTGATCAACACATTTTTGCCACCTTACTTAAGATGCTAGCTCATATTTACAATCCTGGGATAAATCCACATGTTGGCCATCATTTCATATTTTGAATTTGTCTGCATTGCTATGTACAAATAATTTTACCATTTCGTTAATGCTTCCTATTTTCCTATACTGTTTGTGGTATTTCACCCACCCATATAAAGTGCTCCTGTGCAAAACCAATTTAAAAACAATGTGAAAAAAGGGCTAAACATTTGAACTCATTTCATCTTTAGTTACTTGCTTTCACTTCTTTGTTATTGCAGTTTGTAGTCCCAAACTTTTCTCCCTTTATTTGACATCCTTCTACCATTCAACTTATTCTTTTTGTTGCTACATTGATTTTCCCAGTTACAATACTCGTGATGATCATTTACTCAGGTTGCTTTCCTCCGTACTAAATATCAGATATATGGCCCTGCTACAAAAACTCTTTTGTTACTGCTGTTTCTACATGTTCATGGATAAGATACAAGCCCTACTAGTTCTACCTAAAATTGACTATTTACATATATATTATATATATATATTTTTTTTTTCTTTCAAAGATCACCTTGTAAATAGTCACTACGAAAGGAAAAGAAAGAGAAAAGTAACTGTTTCAGGCTTCTTTCCTTGCATGAAGTGTAAGGCCTGTAAAAATTCCCACAAAGTCAAGGAATATCACATTCCAGGAAGGAAGAAGAAAGGTAAAATAACTAAGCTGGTGAATTGTAATTCAGATCACACTGTCTATTGTCTGACATGTCCCTGTGGGAAGAGATATATAGGGAGTACAGTGAAACCCACCAAACTCAGGGTCCTAGAACACATGAGGGCTATCTCCTCAAAGGATCCAAACTACCCAGTAGCTCGTCATTTCGAGCAGGTACATGACAGCAATAGCAATCTATTGACGTATTTCATCTTGGACCAACTAGTCAGGACAGAAAGAGGGGGTAACTGGATAAAAAGATTAAGAACACTTGAATCAAGATTCATTATCCAGTTACAGACCAAGACCCCGGGAGGGATGAATAATGAAGAGGAGATGTGGACTCACATCTAAGCAATACCTCTCCGCCTCACTGTCCTCTGATCTGTCCTTTCTGAACAACCTGGAATAGTGATCTTGTATATAGTTCCTGTATATTGACAGAGAAGTCTGACCCGTCACCGAAAATGTAAATCTGATCAGTTATTGTTCCATTCACAGTAACAATTGAGAGAATGATTTTTCGAATAGTGAGAAACATATCATTTGAGCCCATTCAGGGCTAGATTGTAAATACTTTATTACTGTGTTTCTAATTAATTTTTTGGTGACTCGCAAAACTGTGAACAATGAGTGATTTTCACCGAGAGTTGGTTAGTGGAAATCAAATCATTGGTACCATCGGCACAATGTCATCTGTATATATCGTTTTAGCAATGAATACTGTGTATTCCTATGTTGAGAGGGGATATTTTCTCCCCAGTAACAGCTTTAAATGTATATATTGAAATGAGCTAAATATCCGTTCAAAGATGGCCGCCGTGAAAGTCATGAGAGAATGACATGGTGTACCTTTTTCTATTGCTACGTTTATGTTTTGCCGAGAACACGTGACTTTGAGTTAATCACGTTTTTTTTGATTTAAACATGATTGCAATACAGTGTCAATCTACACTGACGAAGGCGGCAACGCCGAAACGCGTTTGTGGATTGATTTGCTGAAGGTTTATTGCTGAATAAAAACGTGACGAACCTACGCCTTATTGGTTTGGAGTGCTCTCATTTCAAGGTAAAACCCAGGACTTGGGGGTTTCAGCGTTTTGGAATATATATATATATATATATATATATATATATATATATATATATATATATATATATATATATATATATTTGGAAAGGAATCTTGTTATCAATTTATTATCTGCCAAGTGCAAAGCTAACAGTCTTGAAGGTATTCGCTCTGATGTTGATCAATATGATAATACACAATTTGTTGTGAAAGTGTAATATTGATGAAATAATTTAAATAATATTCAGGTTACTAAATGCCAATATTGTTCCTTGATTTCTCACAACCAATAATCAGCCAATTGGTCATCACTCACTAGAACTGGATGATGCATGGAATATTTCTTAAATAATCCAGGTTGATTTAAGACAGGGACTCAGCACTATTTTACAATCCAGGTTCCTAATCCTCTTATCAAGTAATAAAGTGTAATTTATACAGTGGAATTATACTGACATCTTTGAACAGGTTGCAGATCGCTGCTGCTTAGTTAGATCATCAAAGACCTAAAAAATTAAAACGTATGGAGGGCAGACATATAACTATCTAAGGACACCCTGTTGCTTGACAGGTGGGCAGGTGACGTTATTGAGAGTGTGATTCAGTAGGAAAGACAATCTCATTCTCATGGCTTGAGATGGACGAGCCACCATCTCTTATTCGGCTCATGTTATAGGCTCAGGATTTCTGAGCAGGGTCGACCAGGGAGTTAGTAATTGGGCGGTCTGGAAGTTAGCAAGAGGGCAGTTTACATTGCTTAGGAGATTTTAAGTATGATCAAAAGAAGGATGTAAGGGGTCAAAAACATGCAAGAACATTTTAAAGGTACACCCTTCCAGTTGAATGAGTAGGCAAACATATCAAAGGAACTTAGGACCCCAGTGATGAAAAGAATGGTTTACTGTGGGACTGGTAGCTCCAATTGAGGAAAATACTGATCGGTCAGTAAGCAGCGCTGGTCAATGAATGAGCCTGAGGACTCGTAGGTAAAGAAGAGACTGATTGGTCAAGCATCCTTGGTTCCCTGATTGATGGGAGTTTCAGAGGACAGGGAGGTCTAAGCGAGGAAAAGACCAATAGATGAGTAGACTGCATAATGGACAGCAGTCCTTGCAACAGACCAGGAGCTCCAGAGGCCGTGTATGAGTGAGCAGGCAGAAGTGATAGAGAATAATGCAGGAGATTTACGTTTTACATTTAAATACTTGTATTAGTGTCTATGTTGATAAGTCTAATGATGTAATTGTGTGAGCGTTTCCCTAATTTGACAATCAAGTGAAGTTTAATCAACTTCAACGCACATGAGCTTCTTCCTTACGGTAGCCGCCTAGATGCCCAATTGCACCAAAGTAATGATCATCATAATAAACATGTTCTTACAGCTAGTATCACACAAGGAAATTGTACATTTATGGTATGTTCTTTACATAAAAGAAAGAAATACTACTGCTGTAAATATACATACCCCTGGAACCGTTTGAAGTGAATTATTGTCCAGCCACAACTCCTTTAGGTTCTGTATCTGTTCCAGACCTTCAGGCTGTGGAATAAATCGAAGGACCTAGATTAGACAGCGCACATTGTACATTTCCCTTGCATAGGCACCATTTAGGATGACTCCACACGCAAAGAAGTATAATAGCATACATAAAATGCAGTAAGCAGTGCTTAATTTGTAAAAAACATAAGTTCCAGGGATCTCATCAGGAGGCCAGTACAGCTTGCACCACACATTGCCCCGTCATGCTGCCAATGATGGCAACAACACTACTAGTAACCTCCACAGTCCCACAAGTGTGACATTTCGCACTACTCCAGGACTTCAAAGCTATAAGAATGTCTTGGGCAGCAAGTAAAAGTCTTTTTTAATGTATATTGAACTGATACTTGACTGTTGTTGTCGTTATCTCTTAATTAGCCAGTCGGATCCACCTTGTGGCAGACTGTCACAAGCTCCGGTCTTGATAGTTAAGAGCCAGAACCGAGCACCAGAAACCACTGGCTCAGATTAAGCTCTGGAAGTAAGATTCCTGTTATGATAGTCACAAAACCTCATTTTTTCGACTGATCTCTAGGTTCAATGAACACAAGATGTTTACGCTCAATATACACGAACTCCACTTCCAAACTGTGAGCAAAATAGCAGTAGAAGCAGTCGATTAGAAGTTGATTGTGATGACTCACATTTGTAAGCAATTGATTCAGTACCAATCAATTGAACTTTCTTTTAGGCTTCGCAACAAGCTCTGAAAGAGCGTCACAAGCGTGTACGCCTTCATGCCAATAATTGAAATGTCACATGCTTTCTTATTCAAGTAATACCTTTTCTTACATGAAAAAGGGACAAAGATTCGGAGATGCTGAGGACTTAAAATTCAACATGAAGCACATTGGGGTGCAGAATGTCAAATCTAATGTAGCTAAGAGTGCAAAATTTTCATTTGATGAATTTCAAACAGGACATCTCGGCTGACTTTTGAAAACGAGGTATTCCATTGAGTTAAATTTTTATTCAGGTTAATGCATTTTATCTGTCAACTGTAACAGAATGTTGCCTAATACGTAATGTTGAAAATGGCAAAATATATTTTTGCTACAATATTGCACAGGCCTAAATGTAACGCATATAGGACTGGAAAGCCTTTGGGTAGCCATGCGCTCTATAAATCTGACAGACTAAAATAGAATAGAACGCATATGTGACTTTTAGGTGGTTACCTCTACTCCATGCATAGGAGAAATGCACGGCGGAGCATATTTCATCATCCCCCAGAGGGCAGTCAAAATTGCAGATGTGGTAGGTAAACAGTTACATGAACATTTGTAATCTCTTCTATCCCATGATATGTTATGTGTTGATCTCAATCTGGATTACAGCTCTCCCTTGCATATTTCTGTGTCACTTTGTGTTTAGGCTACACTACACGTTTGGGCCAAGTCGATGAACCTTATGCATGACACCCAAACTCTTCCAAAATATGCTGCTCTAAAAACCCGCACCATACACACCAACCAACAAACAGAACAATCACTTACCCAAAGCTGGTAAGTCTATGAAAATATACTGATCTCTCTTACATTTCTCTGCTTGCCTCAGGTTTGTTGATAAACATTTGGAAGCCACCTGCAACCCTTACACATGGCACCACAATTCTTCCTAGCCAGGTCAGTTGTACTGACCTGCTGTGTCTATACATGGAAGGAGTTTGCATGCTCTAGCATGTTGAGTTTGGATGCTGGGAAAATGTGATGAGGGTGTTGTTCATAGACAAAATCTCATTATTCACACAATACTTATGTGCAACAAGTCAATACGTAAAGACATATATGGCCAGAAACTATCAGAAATGAATCCATATATATTAAGTCAGGTGTATCAGATAATAATAAGCAGCATCAATATAAATTGAAAGTGATAAGGGGTCAAGGAGCGTACTTGACACAAAGGGCTCAGCGTTGTGCAAACAATGCAAAATAGTGAACAGCAAAAAGGAAAGAAGCAGTAAAAAGGAATAACTATTCAATAAGGTGCATGGAAAATTTGAAGATACCAGTTCATAGTAATTCCATTGCACATATAGGTATTCAATAACCCACATCTTTTTCAGCTGGTGTATTTTCGACTGCATTTCACCCTTCCATAATTCAACAGGTAATCATCACGACAAAGCAATAAAAGAACACCAAAATATAGATTGCTGCATGAAAGAAAAAGTGCAAAATTAATCCACCAACACTTTTAAACCAAAACATATTAAACATAATAAAAAAGGGGGAAATGGGCCATAGCTTGAGTACTTGCAAATTCAGTACTGGGGTGATCTGAAAAAGAAATACATTAATTGTACACACTACAAAAGTAGTATGGAGGTATCTAAACGTGTCAAGATGTGCACATGGTGACACACTCAAGCCAGGAGGTGAATGAAACTTACACATAAGTCTTGCAAATGTATTTCTCTTAAAACAATAGATTAAAAAAAAGGACTGACAAGGCAAAAACTGCATCAGACGAGATTAGGGAAAGAGGTCTAATGGCACTCACAAAGAGTCGCAATAAATGGTGTACTAAAGTGCTGAACAGTCACTGATAATTTTCGAAAAACCTGAAAATCAAAGGGCAAGAAAACTGAATCAACCAATGATAATCCTTAGCAACCTGTTATAGGAGAATCACAAAAGGGGGCAAGACAACGGTACCTGTGAAGGAATGAACCAATCATCCACACTGCAGTGAAGTGCTCCAGTACACAAAGAAACTATGGGGCTTATTAGGATGGAGAATTTTCCGCGGAGGATGTGGAAAATCCTCTGCGGACCCACCAAGACCCACCGCCACATTAGGATGGCTGGTGGGTCCTGGTTTCCGTCCGCAGCTTTTCCGCCGCGGCTGGCTTACAACTGTGGCGGAAAAGCACTAATATGGTACACCGTCAGCCAGATTAGGATGTGCTCGGAAACATGCTTTTCCGCGGCGGCTTTTCCGCCGTGGAAAAGCATGTGTAACTTCACTGCGGGGGCCCGTTGCGGGCCCCCTAGGTGAAGGGGGGGTGAGGGGGGCACATGGGGGGTACCTATGTGCACCCCCATGTGCATTTGTATGCAGAAAGCGGCAGGCACCCCGCGGTGCCTGCCACTTTCTACATACAAATGCAATGCGTGCATTTTTAACATTGCTGAGGGTGCAGCTTGAAGCTCCACCCACCGCAATGTTAAAAATAGAGTATGTGACCGCCAGGGTGGCGGTCACATCCTAATCTGCACAGAGGGAACGCCGCAGCCCATGCGGACGTTCCCTCCTACTCAGGGGCCGCGGACGGACTCAAGTCCGTCCGCGGTCCTAATGACCCCCTTTATGCGGAACCTGGGCACACCAATTAGGGGTAAGGTAGACACCCGAGGGATGCACGTGTGATTCGTCAGGGGCGGAGAACCACCAGAATGTTCAATGTAATGGGGTGAGGATAATAACCTCATGAGGCATACGTCAAGGTAGGAAGTACAGTAGAATGCTCAAGGAGTGCTATGTTAAGCATACGTAAAAGGATTAAAAACACTCAAACTAGTTAACTGATGACCCCAGGATAACACACGTATGAAGCATGACTAGAAGAAAACACTAGAATGTGAGAAGTGAGGACAATGAATGGTATGCCATTAGGGCGCGCGAAATGAGGACAATGAATTGTATACCATTAGGATGGGCATCGGAAGGCACCGCGAGTGTATAGAAAGTGTGGGGGTATAGGGGAGAACACTGATATAGAAAAGAGGAGCACTCCGTTTGGTTACTGACTCCTTTGACCTATTATGATGAACTTAAACTCAGCGTGCTACAGGGGCTGACATGTTGTCTAATCATGCCTATATAACATCACAACATAACTCAAGTCTGAGTACTTGACCTCTGTGCACAGTAGCCTCAGGGCTGTTTCTATATTCATATTAAAAACTAATACTTCTATTCATTCAAATGATAAACACATGATCTGACCCTAAAAAACCATTCAATTAAAACTCCATGTGCTCTTAATACACAAAAACATTTATTCTTTTGCAGTCACAGAAAAACATAGTCCTGGAAGAAATGTACAACAAATGTAAAAACCGTAGGATTGCACTAGTGCCACTTTCTGTTTTCCTTGGAACTCTTCTTTCATCCTCATTTAATTTTTTCTGCACATTTGCGCTCTGGTCCGGTCACCAGGTGGATGTGGGTTTCAGTAATTATTTTTATTTGAGCACTAGCAGCCCGTCCCGACGTTGTCCGGGTATGAATTGCTGCCGACCAGTAGTATATTGTTTTGTAGGATTTCGTTTAGATAGCATTTCTTATCTGTGACAGGCCTGTGAAACGCTCCGATTCACAGTGCACTGCTGATGCACTTAAGAGTGCGCATTCAGTAGTGTGTGAACTCGAGTTTCCCTACTTTATTTTTCCTTGCAATATTATATAGCGCGAACTCGCCAACATGGCATGAGCACAATTTACATTACAGAAGAACACATTCATTTGTGGTAGGCACGGGTAGACAAAGCGATTTGCCTGGAATCACAGGATGTTGAGCTGATGCCGAGATTCGAACGTAGCTCCCTAGCTCTAAAGTTTGCAATTCTAGAACTTGTGGCAGGAGGTGTGTCTAAAAGTGTATGTTGGTGCTGGCCATCAATGAGAGAGACCTGTGCAATTTTCAAATGGGTGGTGAAAAAATATGAGTATGTTGCTGGAGATGTGGGCCGCCGTGCCACCAATGTACTTACCAGGGGAGGGTAAATACCCATTATTCTGCAACTTTCTTTCCGCATACCATCACTCCGCATACTTTCATTACAAAAGTACCATGACTCCGCAATGCGATTATAACGCATGGCATTACATTTTATATGCTTTTACCACGCATAAATTTACAACGAAATTCGTTGTAAATGCATGAATGTTAAAAGCATGTTTTTTTTTAATGTTTGGATAAGGTAAGTATGGGCATAGGGGTATATGTTTTGGGGTACTGAGGTATATATTTTGGGGTGTTTGGGTATTTTGAGGGTTCAGATATAGTTTTGGGTTACGGGGTACAGGGGTAGTTTTAGGGTTCAGGGGTAGGTTTGGGTTTGGGTTACAGGGTTAGTTTTAGGGTTCAGGGCTAGGTTTGGGTTTGGGTACAGGGGTATTTTTAGGATTCAGGGCTAGGTTTGGGTTTTGGGTACAGGGGTATTTTTAGGGTTTAGGAGTAGGTTTGAGTTTTGGGGTACAGGGTTATTTTAAGGGTTCAGGGCTAGGTTTGTGTTTTGGGGTACAGGGGTATTTTAGAGTTCAGGGCTAGGTTTGGGTTTTGGGGTACAGGGATATTTTTAGGGTTCAGGGGTAGGGTTGCGTTTTGAAGTACAGGGGTATTTATAGGGTTCAGGACTAGGTTTGGGTTTTGGGGTACAGGGGTATTTTTAGGGTTTAGGGATAGGTTTGAATTTTGGGGTACAGGGTATATTTATAGGGTTAAGATGGGTTAGTGTTTAAGGGTGTTGGGGTATTTTAAGGAGTACGGGTGGGTTATGATTATGGGGTGCAGGGGTATTTAAAGGGAGCAGGGTGGGATTAGCACACGATATGAGACATGGCATGAAGGGCGGAACGTACCACACGCCCCCAGCGTTTGTCACGCCCCCAGCACAGGCCCAGAGCACAACGCAGACACGCCCACTAGGCACAACTTTGCTGGCACGGTTCTTTTACCTTTTAAATGTATATGGTAGGTGTCTGCATAGCCTATGTCCTTCTGCTGCAACTGCCCTTTCCAACGCTGTATTGGGTATTGTGATTGGTGCTGTGGTTCCTGAGATTACCCGCCTCAAAGGTTTGGGCTCTCTCTTTATTATATTAGTATGGATATGGATTATATCCATAGAGAGCCCCGCTACCGTGAACTTTGTGGACGAGGGAGTCTGTATTTGTCGCTTTTACAGTGTGTCTGCCACGAAGGATGTACAAGTTTGTTTACAATACATCACGGGGCGATCATGGAAGGTACCAGTCGCTTACTAACCCAGTTTCAATATGGCACACACAGTAGAAGTTCGCGAGTGCGAGCAGTCCGTTTTCGACAGCAGTAATCCGTTAAGACGTCACACGCAAAGGCGGTTGTACGCGTTTCTCTGCACAGAGAGTTACGGGGTCATCAAATTGTCAAGGATTGGATGTGAGGCTGTTTCCCTATTCATAGAGGTGAGATTTACTGCTTAAGGAATGTTTTTTTACAGCACAATATTGGTTTATCGTGCAGGGAGTATAACAACTTTTTATAGCAATTACAGGTACAGGATTACATGGGTCTTCGAGCGGTTATTGATCACGTAGAACTCTGCAAGGTCTTTTCATTTCTTGGGTGTTATTATTGGGAGGCACCAGTGCGATCCTACAGTTTTTACATTTGTTGTACATTTCATCCAGGACTAGTTACTGTATGGATAAAACTAGGAACCTGATTCTCAGTGAGTTTTTTTTGGGGTACAGCATTGTTTGGATTCTGACACGGTACTTGGTTTGATGATGAGATTAAGACATATGGTTTTTCTCTTTGCTTCTACACTGTATTTTAAACTTGGCTTATGGTTGTTTTCGTTTTCTTTTTCTTTTCCTTTCGAGCACGCTAAGGCGGTAGTAGTGGCCTGGTGATTTTTCACTAAAAGCATAATTCATTCAGAAAGTATTTTAATCCGGAATTGTCTGTCAATTTGAATATATGCTTTCCTGCACACTGTATTATAAAAGCATATTGTTTGTATTATTCACAGAAATGACCCCCTGAATAAAGACCAGGAGGGCCCGAAATGCATTGGGCGGGCATTACAAGGAACGTCTTCAAGGATTGAATTGAGCAAAGAGAAATGCTTTTTTCAATAATGTTTTTCTGTGATTGCAACACATTAATTATTTTTGTCTATTAAGAGCATATGCTTATGTTCCATGGAGTTGTAATTTAATTTTTTTCAGCATCAGATCATGTGTTGAACATTTGAATTAATAGAAGTATTCGTTTTTAACCCCTTCAGCGCGGCGCGAATTTTCGCGCTGTGCTGAAGGTTCTAATGAGCCTATCGGCTCATGACGGAACGGTTCCGTCATGAGCACAGTTCAACCGACGCTCATGACGGAACCGTTCCGTCATGAGCATGGAAGGGGTTAATGTGAATATAGCAACAGCATTGAGGCTACTGTGCACAGAGGTCTCGTTCTCAGTCATAGGGGAGAAACCTTAGAAAAGGGGGCAACTGATGTTCATAATTAAAACCAATCACAATAGTCCTCTTGAATTGTGAATCCAAAAAACTACAAAAATGGAAAAAACAATAAACAAATAGTAACCAAGGAAAAACATGAAAAACATACTGGTGATCTCAAAACATAAGCACAGGGGATGGTACCCCTTAAAGACAGAATGACAATGTAAATAGGAAGAATCTATCCAGTGTGAGGGGCTTACAATATAGATTGGTAACAATGAGATAAGTTAGTCCCAAAGGTTCAGAAACCTGAATATAAGAGGAATGAATTAAGCAAAGGAGATCAACCAATGAAAAAGAGACATGTAATGATGGCATTGTTAGAAGGCATTATCACATATCAGGGGATTTACAATCAAGTGTGAATTTGAAATCAAACAATTAGGTCTTGATCATGTTATTCCATTTATCAAGTGTATTTAGTCCTGTATTGACAGTCACATTTGGAATTCCAGCGCATTCTTATCTGTGATAAGTTACCCCCATGCTTGAAGTTGAGGTTGTTCAATGATCTGCCACGTGAAAACCTTTTCAGTGTGGTTTTGTGACAAATGTATTTGGGTCCTAGCCAAGTTATAACCAATGCAGAATATCTGTCCATCTGAGTAGAATGCTACTTTATCATTCTTCATAGAGGAAATACTACTTATGCAAATAATGCCTATCTGTGAAATATAAATCTTGTAATACCTCTACCACTTTGTATGTGTGCAATCTCTTTGTGAAGATTCTAGCATATTCTCCAGTGTGACACATCTGATTATATCAATAGAATGTATTATTGTCTGGCTTTGAAAATGGCAGCCACGGACTTTGAGCCTGTTCAATGTTAGACTCAGGCAACCCCTCCTGCTGGGGTTAAAGCCTCAATGCTGAAACAATTCTTCTTGGATTCAACTTCTTTAGCAGCATGTCTAAGGTGGTTCTAAAGATGGTGCTTACACTCCAAGGACAAAATCACATATCCACTACTCTGAACCCAATTTCCATCATATTGGATTTTATTGTACTTTAATAAAAATGTTACAGCAACAAGAATACACCAAAGTGACGTAAACCTCTGCTCACTTGGACAGCAGAGACTCACACCCAAAAAATAAATTACACCACAAACTTACAGATAAATTTGGAATGACAGTGCAATCCGTCTAATGACCACGATCTTGGAGGAAAGCTCCATCGAACAACTCTGGAGCTAAACGTGTGTCAGCTGTGAATCCTCACAAATGCTTATCTTCAGCATGTGAAACCTCTTCCTTATGACTATGGTGGAAGAGTAACACAAATTTATTTTTCAATACCTTGAAGCCTTAGTGTTTATTTTATACACAAGATGGTGCTACAAGCCTGTTATCAATTGAAAGCAATTACATAGTGATGTATGCACCTGCCTGCCCTCTGGAACTGATCTCTTCGGCACGGTATGACTTCACTGGATATCCCAGTAGCAATCACTACAGGACAGGCTTCTCCTTGGTGGAAGGTGATTTTAAATTATTATGTCCCTTTGCATAGAATGCATTAGGCCTCTTTTCTTCTTTGATTTATCCTGAGCACAGAAGCAAGTAAGTAGCCATAGGAGTGACAACCGTAGTGCCCAAGTAGTCTCTGATGTCTTAATTACTGTTCTCTTCCTCTCCCTGAGACTTCACTCGCATTTCTTCAATCGGTCTTCTGCTCTTCGACCCTTCATGTGTACCAATAATGTGTAATGGCAATAACTTTTATTTAACAGATTTAGAAATGGGACACGTTTGGTATGAAGCACAATGTACAACATGAAAATATTATTAGTTTGTACAACTTCTTTATTCCTCATACATTTCTCCCTATTTAAGTTCCCTAAATTGTGCTTCAGTTGTTCATTAGGTTGTTAGTGCCATGTGATGTCTACACATCCGACATGCATTCATGGACTTGCCCACCTCACGGGTAAGAGTGCGCTTTCAAAATACACATAACATACCTACTTCTTGTTTTCAGCTCACAGTCATACCTATGCATCCAGCATGCCCCCCCCCCCCCCACCTTGAGTCCTTTCTTTAAATCATTTGTATTACTTTACCCTTGGTACTGGAAGCCTCTCCATCTTCCTGTTCACTCATCTTCCTTTGGCTAATTTTCATGTTCACTTGTTGAATCACTTGCTGTCTTAGGCTTTTATCGGGCCTTTTTTGCTTGTTCAAATTGTTGCACCACGTGATTGTTCTTTTCAAATAGTTTTAATGCATATCATGTAAGTTTTTAATTTTCAGTGTTCCTATGTTTTTAAATCTTGCTGCATATTTTTGTGCTTTTTATATGTAAGCCAAAAATAAATTAAATACATACATTATTGGAGAGTAACAGTCCTGCCAGACTAGTCAGATAGTATCTCTGTTTGGAGTACATCACTAAAACATTGATAGAAACACTCTCTTTGTACTTATTTCTTCCTTAAAAGCCTTCCAAAGGTTTGTCTAGGGATTATACTCACTTTCGGAGGATTATATGTTCTAGGCACGATCATATTGAGAGTTGTGGTGCACTAGACGTCCAAGAAGAAGACAGTAACACCTCAGGGACAAGCTTTCTGTAAATCAAATTCTTGAGGATTAAGGATCTAGAAATGAAATTACGTTCCAAATTGAAAAAGTGAAGTTAAGCACACACGAAAGACCTGGTTCACAAAATGGTGAAGAGCCACAAGGAATGATATGGAATGCCCTAAAGTATAATTTACACTTTGTATACATTCCATGATTCTCAAAGGGGAGAATGCGTTTGTATAGATATAGAAGTGCGGACTTACAGAATTAGAACATCTGCAGCCTTAAATATGGAGATAGCAAAAGGTTGGGCAGTCTCAAAGGCTGGGCATTCTCAATGGAGGTCTAGCAGTGTCAGTTTCATGTTTATCTGCTCTGTCAGCGCCATTTAATGTATCAGATGGCTTCTTTTTCCTCCACATGTTTCTTCTAACTACACTTTCTTCATCACACTGTTCTGTGTCTTACTAGTTCTGACTTGATCTCAGCAGGTACTTTTCTGGCCAGTTTAATGTTGTCTTAGGGAACTATGTGTCACTATGAATTGCAAATCGCTTTGAGAACTTATTCAATATGCAGCCAACTGTTTGATATCCAAGGCGGGCCCACTCTGAGGATTCTACATTAGCTACTCATCTCTTAGAAGATGACGTTTAAGGTTCTGTGTGTGACACGCCTACTTGTTATGGAAACGCCTTGCAGTTTATCAAGGACAAGGTCAAGGGCAAGGTCAGAATTCTGCCATCCGCCATCATTTGCCCTATCTCACATGCCTCATATATTCTTTTGGATTTTTATTCTTCTCCTGTGCTGATTACACCAATCTTTTCATCTACCTGAATAAGGACTTCTCTGTCACTGAGGACATTTTAAAAAATATCCGTGGGACCTCTGACAAGGGGCTCTCCCTTCCTCGGTTGGATGACTTGTGGACCCTTAATACAGCCATTTAACTCCTCCACAACTCTTTGCAATCGTGGCTTAATTTCCGACTCTGCCTTGGCACCTCTGAGAGTCATTAAAGGCTTTAAACACTTTAATTTATTTTTTACTTCTGAAAATCGGAAGAAAAATGTTTTAGCACCTAACAATTTCCTGCCACAAAACATCGGTCCACAAAATCATCTAATACCACCTACATATTGGCACTTTGCTGTATTTGGATCTTGCCAAATACTTTGGGGTATATTTGATATGCATTCATGCAGCACAACGCAGCACGCCACCTTGATGCGCTGCACTGCGTGAAAAGGAAAGGGCAGGAATGCACCATATTTATATTACAGCACATTATTGTCATTTCCTTGTGCTGATGCACTTCAGGCAGCCTAGTGCCAATGCATAGTGATTTGTGCTGCATTGCATTACTCTACATTTATCAAGCAATGCAGGGCCATGCGAGGTGGCCTTGCTTGGTTTTATACATCTGACACAGTAGTTGCATTGCCCTTGTACCCCATTGCATAGCACAAGGTCGATGCAAATCGTTGATGAATGTGCCCCCTGGGATTGCGTGAAATCCATGGGTGGATTCATGGGAATGCCCATCTTCCACCCATTGAAGATCTCCAAGAATTAAATAGGATGCAAGGCAGCACGAGCCGCTGCATTGCGTTAAATTTTATTTACAATGCCACGCAAAAGTAGTGTAACCACGACAAAAAATGTAAGTAAATCTGGCCATGGTAGCATAAAGTGTAGTCTATGCCATTGCTGGGCTTTATCCGCCAGAACACTATTTCTAGGCATCTGCCCTCTGTACACTGGCTCCCTATCGCAAAGCGTTCAATCTTTAAAGGAGTTTGAAGTTGTCATGGGGCTGTATAAAAAATTGTCCCTCCTTTCTTAAATGCTGTTTGGTTACATATTTCTGCCCTTCAAACAATGTTTTTCCCTTATGGCAATGTTCCTGTTTCTCCTCCCACTGGCCAGCAGGGCTTCTTCAGGTGGCCCTCAGATCCCAGTAAAGCCATCTGCATTCTACAAGTAGTTTCCCATCAAGGCATGGTTGCTGTCTCGCTTGGTTCACCTGTACTATGATGGGTTGCACTTTGTAAACTTATGTGTGCTCATCGTGATTAGACCCATAGGAGGGTATAAGTGCTCAACAAAGTATAAGCATAACTCAACTGTCGCTAGTTGCACATTCTCTCTTTGAGTCCCAGTTTATGCACTTTCACACTAACTAGTTTTTAAAGCGCTCCTAGCTCCTTCATCTTCTAAGTGCTTTGCGAGTCTGCCAGCAATGTTTCACCACATAATATGTATCCGTAGCTGACCCAATAATGCGTCCATACTACTGATTCCTTTTAATGTACTATAAAATGATGCCCCACCACTTTCAGATATAGCACATATGGTCTTTCATGAAGTAACTAATTTAATTTTCGCTTATCCACTTCTTCACTTATGAAAATGCACATATTGTTCCTGTATTTTCTTTGTGCGGTCTGAACGTGTAAATCGTGTTATTGTATGCCAACTTTTTAAACGTTAGCTTCAGGTTTATTGCTGTTAAATTGGGCAACTCTTATATCTAGCAAATTACACAATGGGGGTGGTTGTCTGCAGGTGTCCTATGCAATTTGTCTGTTTCTGGTGCTATTGCCTCTGATATCCTATTATTTCGCACTGAAATGTTTATAATTCCTCAATGAAATCATCTGAGACAATTGCCTCTTCAGCTCGATTACCTTCGCTTTCATTTTATTTCGCCTTCAGCTGTTTTCTTCATCTGCTCGACAAAACTTGTGCTGCTTATCATTCTCTGTGTATGCAGTTCACTCCCTCTTTCTCGCTCAAATTGATTACTTTTTAGCTTCTTTGTCTGCCGCCATTTCACAGAGATTATGCAAATCTTGCTACATCAATAGCCCGTTCTACTTCAAATGGTTTATCTGCAGACTCATAGCAGGGTGCACCTCTCTGGCGGCTTTGGACGTCTCATTATCAATGCCTCAGTGGTGGAGGTGTGGTGGGTGTGGGAATTTGGCCTGCAACAGTTCTTGCATGGACATGGAGTGGGGCATAGCATATATTTCAGGAGTCTCTATGTCCCTTCTGTGTTGTCCTTGTGTCTTTGCATAGATGTTGTGGTTACTAAGAGAAATGTCACTCCTAATGACTTTCTTTCCCGACATAAAGTATTTCCCCGAGCAAGGTGACTTTGCCTACAAAGTTTTGTGTGCTTTTAGTTCGTATTGCTTTTTTGTGTTGCCCAAAAAATACTAATATATTGTAGTTGTAATTGCATTTATATAGCGCTTACTACCGTGGCGAAGAGTCAAAGTCCTTTTTCGGCTAGTAGCAGAGTACTCTGGAACCCAAAGAGGATTGTGGGGAATTAGTATTGGGAGATATGAAATTAGTTTGAGCCGTGGACATGTGAGTTTGTTATTTGGATTGAAAAAGGATAGTGGAGAGATAGAAGAGGGAAGAGTTTGCATTTATATAGCTCTTGCTACTTCTGATGAGGTGTCAAAG
This sequence comes from Lissotriton vulgaris, assembly GCF_964263255.1. Classification (NCBI taxonomy): domain Eukaryota; kingdom Metazoa; phylum Chordata; class Amphibia; order Caudata; family Salamandridae; genus Lissotriton; species Lissotriton vulgaris. The sequence continues at coordinate 482,546,222 of NC_141685.1, read as the reverse complement.
CACTTTTTAGTGGGTAGCAAGCTACTCTGGAAGCCAAACAGGAATAGTCGGGAATTAGTATAGGGAAATATGAAATTAATTTGAGCAGTGGAGATGTTAGTCTGTTGAATTGAAAAGGATATTGGAGGGATAGAAGAGGGAAGGGTCTAGAAGGTATTTTTTTCAGCTCTTAGCAGTAGGTGGAGGTTTGGGGATACGTAAAGGGGAGGTGGAGGTGGAAGGGTTTAGAAAGGCTTGTTTGGCTGATTTGAATTAAAAGAGGTATAAGAAGATGCAAGCATATGGTAGAGGAGGGAAAAGTCTAGAAAGGGTTATTTTGAGGATCACAATAGTAGAATGGGGTTTGGGATGAGTCGTAGAGTGGAGGTGGAGGATATATTGAGAGAGGTATAGGATGAGATTATGGGGTAGTGCATTTGAGATGCTGAATTAGAGGAAAAGTAATAGAATATAAATATACATAAGTACAAGGAAGGTGTATATATGTATGTGTACTGTCATGGTCAAACAACTCAAGCACACAACATCTCAGATTATACATAAAGACATGTATCTTCAAATTCTTTAGTGTTTTTTTACGTTCAAATTTCAGGGTTGAGATGAAATGCAGAGTACAGAACATACATTGAGGAAGCTCTTCCTCTGCTTCACACCCACTTTGTCATAGATATAGGGAACCCCCATAGACCTCTGGGGCTGCAGAACACGTGTAAAGAGTCCTGGTGAGCAATACAAATAAATATTAAATATTTTTTTAATAAGTTTTATGAATAGTGTTAATGCTTTCACAAGACAGATGTTTTCTTTTTTTACAGATCAGTCTTTGTTCATAACCAGTTTAATTTGTGTAGAGTAAAGTTACTGGTATTATATACCATCACTCTAGTGAGACACAAAGACACAGCAATCAAAAATGCCATTGACAACTGGTAAGAACAGAGACAATACATCTGAGTTTACAACTGAAAGGAGCATATGAATCCGATGCATGTGATTATAAGGTTCTTATGGATTTAAGGATAACAATGCTAAGTTTGAGCTTTCTAAGAGTGTCAGTTTAGTTACTCACATCTACCCATAAATGGTGTTCTGTCTAAAGAATGTGTGATGCAATCAAAAGTGAAATATTACTTTAGGAGTTTTATGCTACCAGAACATGTAAAACTTAAGAACACATGTCCTACTTTATAAATACGATACACCCTGCCCTATGAGCAGGGTGTATTGTACCCGAGAGGTGACTTTTCGTGTTAAAAAGGAAGGTTTAGACCTGGCAAAAGGATTTCAGTAGGATAAAAAGTAGTTTTTTCAAAGAGACCTCACAATATGTATACCAATAAGTAACACATAAAAGAGAACGTAATCACATACTTAAACCAGTAAATAATACTTCACTCAAAGTAAAGTGAACTCAAACAAATACATACCTAATGTATTTGTTTAGCAGTTTCATATGGTACACTTGCACTAAATACTACTATAAGGGCTGTTCACGAACAAGGAGTTGAGATTTAAAAATGTGAGGTAAAAGTCAGAAAACTATAGGAACCATTATTAGTTCAGAAATAATTGGAAGAGCTGAGCTTTAAATGTTGCTTAAGGGCAGAGAAGAAGGACTGGCCCCAAAATCATGAAGAAAATTCCAGAGTACAGTAGAAGTTCCTAACGATTGGTAATTCATGAGTGTTGGGGATGACGAGTTATGGACCACTGAAAAGGGTTGTTTGGCAAACGTTAAGTGATGGGTGTGGGTAAAAGTGCCTGTGTGGTCAGGTGACAGCGAAGCATAACTGTTCGTTGAGGGAAAGGATGGCGATTTCCCTTGTTTATGTGTGGAACCAGTGAAAGGAATGAGCTCAGAGATTTCACTGATTGTGAGAGGGAGGGGTCGATAGATGTTTTTATCATAAATTCATTGAGAAACGCTTTCCAAATCATGTTTAGGGCTGACAAGCTCTTTACAATATTATATACCAGACATCAATTGAAAGCACAAGACTGTTGTGATTCGTTCAAAGGACGGTAGATCCACATCAACAGTGAACAAAATCGAAGACTTTTTTATTTCAGATAATATACCCATTATGGATTTTATGAGATTTCAGCATTATTTTGCATCATTGTTTATAGCGCCCATATCTGCTGAGGGTAATGTGCTAGGAGTTCAAACTGGTAAAAGTTGAGTGAACTGGGGCAGGGAACTTTAACACAGATGTTGCATTTAAAATGTATCTGCCTCGATTTCAAATAATTATGCAAGCACACTAGGACAAGCTAATCGTCCCTCAGGGGAGCTTAAATGCCTCAAAACAAAGACACTCGTGAAGTAATTATTTCAACATAACCAATTATATGGATGATTGGTCCGTAGATCCAATCCGTGATAGATTTAACCTGAATAATTAGCTAATTTATTTAAAAACAGTAAGAAAAAAATCATTGACCACCGCTGTGCAGCATGACTGACAGTAAAGGAAAGGAGTGCTATGAGGCAACCAGCGATGATCACGCTATAGTGCCTTTTCCCATCACTTTCAGCCATGCAGCCGTGCTGCTGTAAACTTAGCTGAAAGTCATTGACAAAGCCAATAGAACTCAAAAAGGCGAAATCTTTTGAGTTCCTCAATGCTTGTTAATACATACATACACTGTTGCAACACATAATATGGAAGCAAACCCGCTAAATCAGTCTTAGCCCTTCAAAATCTAAAATGATTATTTCATCTGACAATAGAGCAAGTTCGGTGGTTTGCTTGAGAAATACATTAAAAAAAAAAAAATCAGCAAACCTCTGAGGCGCCATAATAATGAAGCTACGTACCTAACACGGTGCGCAGTGCGTAGGGTATCTCCGTGTTTTACGTACATAGTGAACACACTCGAGACAGAAGCAGCATTAAGATTGCAGCGGAACTGTGTTCAATGAAATGAAGCGCACAATGTTCATTTTAAGAACACATTCACTTCAGAGATTTCCCTCAAACAGATCATCCTGCATCTCAAAGTCAGACCCACTCTTTTCTTCCCTGGGGTGACACATGCACCTAGCAAAGCACCGGGGGATGTCCGGGTTGCAGCCACGGCCGGTAGTGGGATCACCGGGCGGGCGGAGACGTGGGGAGGGGGAGGGGCAGGGTGGGGTGGGTGGTAGTAATGTATGGATTACGGACCTTAACACGTAAGTAAACATATAAATAAATACAACGAATTTCCTTGTGCTCACGGCATCACCAAATACGATGCAGTGCGCGCAACTAAATTATTTATATGTTTAATTACCTGTTAAAGTCAGTAATCCATACATTACTACCCCCCACCCTGCCCCTCCCCCTTCCCACGTCAACGCCCGCCCGTTATTCCCACTACCGGCTGTGGCTGCCGGGTTGTTTAGAAGATAAAAGTCGCCGGCACTCGCAGACGTTTGGTTCGTCCGCCGGCCTCCCCTTCCTGTGATTTACTGACAACGCCGTGATTTCTCAGACCGGCGACTTTTATCTTCTAAACAACCCGACCATTCACTTGCACAGACGGTTTTTCTGGAATTAGCTTCCCTAATCCGGATCTCCATACCCAGGATCTCGTGGACCCCCGGAGTGATTCAACCCCTGTGAGTTCTCACGCCGGTCCTGTGTGCTCCTTAACAGGATCGTTTTGCCTCTTCTGCCCTGGACTGCCTCCTCGTGTTGGACCATCTAACCCCCCACTGGCCACCATGTGTGCAGCATCCTGCGCTACTCCCTAATCAAGTGACCTTTGTCCTGATGATGACCTGAAATTGACCAGATTGAAACGTCGACGACTACTCAGCTCAGAACCCTGGTGCTTTTGTGGTCAAATTAATTCACTCAATTGACCAATATTGACCTTGTATATCATTTGCTATCACTGACCACGTTAATATTTTTTCTATCACTCCATTCATGCTGTTTTTTTACCCTTCTGTCACTGCGCCGCCCACTGTCACTTGCACTTTCAGTGCACACTTGTATGGTACGGTCACTGTTTTATTTAACTATATTGTAGTGCTGATATAACTACTTATATAAAATAACCCTGTTCCCTTCACCAATCCTGTTGTGGTCTCCCTTTGTCCCCCTCGCCCCCTTATGGTTTCTGCTACCACCTTAGCTTTCCCCACCAAGAACAAAGAGCAGCAGCGGGCCCTCAGATGTCGCACCTTAGTCCCAGTTCAACAATAGTTATATAGTTTCGTGCAAACAACCCCTGCGTCAGCTGCTGAATGACGCCACAGAGCTTCAGATCACTAGAATGTTTGTAGTTTTGGTTAGGGGTGCACGTAGTAAAGAAAGTCCAAAGAGAACGATATTTGTATGCAAATGTTTCTTCTTTATTTATATTTTCTTATCATAAAACAGGTTCTCATTATCAAATAGATCAGCCAACGCCAATGATGATAATTAGGGTATATTGAAGTATGGAGTCCAGTGCTTCCTCCTTAAAGTCGGCGAGATATGGTGTGCTTTCTTGACCCAGTCCGGTATATAAGGACCGAATTTTAGTTCCAAAACAGCCAGACAGCAAGTAACGTGTAAGTCCCCTGGCACGGGACTTACACGTTACTTGCTACTAGCTGTCATTCCGTCGAGGATCTGTTGAAATAAAGACTGGCCTTTTTGATTACTCTACGTTGTCGATACACTGTTGACGAAGGAACTATATTAAGAGGACACCACATTCCGCTGTACACCCTTGCATGGCTATATGCTCAACTGTACAAAAAAACTAAGACCACGGCTGACTGACGTTACTCTCATCCCAGGTCTAAGATATACTGGATGCCATACTTCAATATACCCTACTTATCATCATCTCTTAAGAAATTTATAAATGTATATGCCCTGAGGAAGCTCCCCTTGAGGGAGAGAAACGCGTTGGCTGATCTATTTGATAATGGCAACAAGTATACGTAAGCAAATGCAATCTAAACGTTTTTTTGGGTGAACCAATGCCAACATTGCACAGATGACCAGTGGCGGCTACAACTATAAAAATATGGTGAGGCACTACAGTGCCAAACTCACCATATAGTGCTCCTCCAGTGCGCCCCTTTCTCCCCGATCAGTGTCCACAAGCAGGAGAGGGAAGGACTTCCTTCCTGCTCCGTTGTCACCAATACAACAAATCCTGGAGCTGCTCTCATGCTGAGAGCAGCTCCAGGATGGTGGGAACAGCCTAACCCAGTGCTAATTTTGAGGTTGGGGGCCTGTGCCAGCAATCTCCTGTCTGTTTCACAGCCAGTGGTTTGCTGGGTGCACACTGCGCATGTTGGGCTGGCATTAGCAATAGAGCCAGCCAATCCAACATTCGCACGCAGAGCCAGCTCTAATCCTGCAATTGCAGGATTTAGCCCCGCCTCCTGATCTCCCACTGAGGCGTTTCAGTAAAATGGCATTGACATGTCATTTTACTTATTCTTGTGGGCATGCTGCATTCGTAGCAGGTGGGGCGACGCTCCTTCGCTCAAACGGAGGAGCCACCACTGCAAATGACCCTATTATTGCTTCCCACCCCGTTTAATGGGCTGCTGGTACATAAAATGCAATACCAATATTGTTGACTTATGAACACAAACACCAACAATTCTTCATGTTATTGTTATTAACATTATTGTTATTAACATTATTGTTATTGTCTGGACTACCTCCATTACGGTCGCTCCCCCAGCACTCTGCTCACATAACGGAAGGCTTCTCCTCGCTGCCTGACGAACCTGCCCTGATACCTGCTGCCTGCTCACATAACGGAAGGCTTCCCCTCGCTGCCTGACGAACCTGCCCTGATACCTGCTGCCTGCCGCCCTGCTACAGCGCACAGCGCACTTCACAGCGCTTGGTATCGTTATTGCCTGCATTACTCTAATACTGCCATTTAGTGCATAGAGGCTGATTAGATTCTTGCGAAGCGTTTCTCTGCCTACTTAAAATTTATTACAATCTGACTCAAGCTCCGGCTGTGCCCCAGTTTCGATTTCCTACCGGGCGGCCATTTCAGTTGTTTTTACTTTTTGCCGTGTCCCCTCCTAGACCCCGCCTCCCAGCTGACCCTCCCACGCTCCGCGCCCCTCCACTCCCCATGTTAGACAGATGTCCCAACGCGCTGCGGCCTCGCCGAAGGTGCGCCAAAGGTAAGCCCGTCTACGCCCGTCCGCGCCTGGACCGCGCCCAGCACCAGACCCCCTGGCCCCCGTCCCTCCCAGCCCCCCCGCATTACCTACGATGCCACAACCCTCCTAGCCCTAAACCCCGGTCGAGCCCCCAACTGCGTCCAAGCTGCTCCTGGACACACCCATGGACCTTACTCCTGCAAATTCAGCGGCACCAACAACTACTCCGCCACAATCACTCCACAGACTCCCGACCCCAACCAACTACAATGCATCCTTCTCAACACTCGCTCGGTCCACAGACATGCCATTGACCTATGGAATCTACTAGACACCATCTCTCCAGACGTCGCCTTCCTAACAGAAACATGGATGAACTCCTCCTCCGCCCCAGACATCACCATTGCCATCCCTGAAGACTATAAGATCACACACAAGGACCGTACCGGCCACACAGGAGGTGGAATCGCTATCGTCCATAAGAAATCAATCCGCATCTCAACCAGCTCTGACGCCAACCTCGCCAACTCCGAACACCTCCACTTCCAAATCCACATCGACCCCAATACCACACTCAGAGGCACCCTCCTCTACAGACCACCAGGACCTCGCGCAAAATTCAGTGAAGACATCACGGACTTCATCACTCCACACGCGCTTCCCTCCAAAGACTACATCCTTCTGGGAGACCTCAACTTTCACCTTGAAAAGATCAACGACCGCACCACCACCACCCTCTTAGACAACCTCGCCAACCTCGGACTTAAACAACTGGTCACTTCCCCCACCCACATCGCAGGTCATACTCTCGACCCTATCTTCACCTCCAGCAATCATGTCTCCTTCAGCCACACTACGGATCTCCTCTGGACCGACCACAGCTGCGTTCACTTCACCTACAACAAACCAATACCCATCAACCACCTCCAACCAACTATGCAAAGAAACTGGAACAAAATCACCATCGACCAGATCTCCTCATCGCTCCTTCTAAACACCCCAGCCCACTCTTCGAACCCAGACCAACTTCACTCTATGGTTATCCAACACCGCCGACACCTTAGCACCACTGAAAAAACGACAAAGCAAACCGGGCAACAAGAAGGCCTCATGGTTCAACGATGATCTTAAGAAGTCCAAGAAACTCTGCCGCTCCCTTGAAAAGGCATGGAAAAAAGACCCAACCACTAGCACCAAGGACGCCTTCAAAAACGCCACCCGCACTCACCACCAACTAATCCGAAAGGCCAAGAAAACAGCATTCAAGGATCGACTCGACAACAACGCCCACAACAGCAAGGAACTTTTCAACATCGTCAAGGAATTTTCCAATCCCTCGGCCAACTCCAACGACATCACCCCCTCTCAAGCCCTCTGCGACTCCCTAGCCTCATTCTTTCATAACAAAATTGCAGACATCCACAACAGCTTCGACAACCAACCCGGAGACCAACCCACCCAACCATATGCTGAACATTCTCCTCCCGTGAACACCCTTAACGACTGGAACCCAATCTCCACTGAGGATACCATCCGCCTGATGAACTCTATCCACTCAGGATCCCCCACAGACCCATGTCCTCACCACATCTTCAACAAAGCAGACTCCGTCATAGCACCGCACCTCCGAGACGTCATCAACTGCTCCTTCAACTCTGCCACCTTCCCGGAAAACTGGAAACAAGCTGAACTCACCGCCCTCCTGAAAAAACCCACAGCGGACCCCACCGAACTCAAAAATTACCGCCCCATTTCGCTCCTTCCTTTCCCGGCCAAAGTAATCGAGAAAGCTGTCAACAACCAGCTCGCCGCTTTCCTCGAAGCCAACAAATCCCTCGACCCCTCACAATCTGGCTTCCGAGCAAAACACAGCACTGAGACCGCCCTCATTGCAGCAACAGACGATATTCGAAATCTTCTGGACAATGGAGACACAGTCGCCCTCATCCTCCTCGACCTCTCTGCAGCATTCGACACAGTCTGCCACAGCACCCTTTTACAACGCCTCAGTAACATCGGAATACAAGGAAAAGCACTGGAATGGATCACCTCGTTCCTCACCGGAAGAACCCAGAGAGTCCGCCTTCCACCATTCAAGTCCGAGGCCACTGAAGTCATCTGTGGCGTACCACAAGGATCTTCACTCAGCCCCACCCTCTTCAACGTATACATGAGCCCGCTCGCGGCCATCGCCCGCCAACACAACCTCAACATCATATCTTACGCGGATGACACTCAACTAATCCTTTCCCTCACCAATGACCCAAGCACCGCCAAAACTAACCTACATGAAGGAATGAAAGAAGTTGCCGAATGGATGAAACTCAGCCGTCTGAAACTAAACTCAGATAAAACAGAAGTCCTCATCTTAGGTACATCCCCCTCTGCATGGGACGACTCTTGGTGGCCGGAAGCCCTTGGAAAAGCACCCATCCCGACAGACCACGCACGGAACCTAGGCGTCATCCTGGACTCTTCACTCTCAATGAACAGACAAGTCAGCGCCGTATCCTCATCCTGCTTCAACATTCTTCGCATGCTCAAAAAAACATTTTGCTGGATCCCAACCGAAACCAGGAAAACAGTCACCCATGCTCTGGTCACGAGCCGACTGGACTACGGAAACACCCTCTACGCAGGTACTACCGCAAAACTCCAGAAGAAACTCCAACGAATCCAAAACGCCTCAGCCAGGATCATACTAGACATCCCGCGCAACGAACACATCTCTGGTCACCTGAAAGACCTCCACTGGCTACCCGTCAGTAAGAGGATCACTTTCCGTATGCTAACCCACGCACACAAATCACTCTACGACATCGGACCAGAATGCCTCAACTCACGACTGTCCTTCTACACCCCCCGCCAACTACGTTCTTCCAGCCAAGCCCTCGCCACCGTACCTCGCATCAACAAGACCACCATGGGAGGCAGATCCTTCTCATACCTGGCTGCTAAAACATGGAACTCACTCCCCACTTACCTTCGCCTTACCCAGAACCACCTAGCATTCAGAAAGCAACTCAAAACGTGGATATTTGACAAGTAATCCTCCCCCCCTCCCTAAGCGCCTTGAAACCCTATGGGTATGTAGCGCGCTATATAAATTCTTTGACTTGACTTGACTTGACTTGTCTGCTACATTTCAAGTGTCGAGTAGCGAACACCAACTATTCATTATTACATTGCTTTCAGCAGTGTTTCAAGGGCCTGTGGTAGAATGAATGCAACACATAAGCTTAGGACTGAACAACACAAGAAGCCTCATGGAGTTCAGGCACTGCGCTCCATAAAAAGTAATTTGCACATTTTACCAAAAAAACTGATGTATGTACTTTCACCAATAGGTTGCATGAACTACATTCCAAAAAGCATTTACTTGTGTGCGGTGCACCCCCGAAAAAGTGTGTACACCACATCTCAACAGTTTACAGAAAAATGCAGAGGTTTCAATCTGTTCACCATTTGTTTTGGAGTTGGGAGCGCAGGCCGAAAAATGAAAGAGGGCCCTATCTCAAAATTAGACTAACGTGCTGACCTGCACAGTGTGATTTCTGCCATCCAGTCACTACATCTGACATGCAGTTGGAAATTCAGTCTAGGAGGACACTGACAAATTAATCACAGGAACCCTTTATAAACGTTTATGAGATAAGAACCTTACAAATATGTGGCCTATAATTTCAGCAACACAGAAAGTCATAGGTCTCTATGCACCATAGCTGAGTAATTTTTGATACCATATGGTCAAAGGGTTCATAGCCCTTTGGAGGCAGGCATTATGCTTCCTAAATGAAAGGCGATTAAGTGCTTGGGTATAAAGCTACACTGGTACAGATTCCAAGTCAACGAAGCAGCCCCATTCAGAAAGAGTTTTAGTCTGATAATCATGTATTTTGGAATGTGTTAGAAATGGGTTTTCTGGTTGGCTAGGGTAGAATCCACCACTGCAGTCAGGATAAGGGGATTACACGTCTAAATTAACCTCTGCTCACCCCCTTGGTAACTAGGCATGAGCAGTCAGGCTTATATCAGAGGCAATGTGTAAAGCATTTGCATAAATCGCCAAACTTGAGAGCTCGTGCCCTCCCTTAGTCTCGGATCCGGTTGTGGCTGATGCGGATTTTGACCTATGGGTGACCAACTCCCTGGACGCCATCCTCCCGGAAAAGAGAGTGGCAAAGAGGGGAAAGAGAACGGGGTCTGCCCCTTGGTATTCACTGGAACTGTGAATCCTTAGGAAAGGATGTAAGAAGTTGGAGAGGGCTTGGTGGAAAGACTGGGGGGTGGACAGTTGTGATGAATATCGCCCGGCAATCAGAGCATATAAAAACGCCCTTCGTTGTACGAAGGCCCAATTTTTTGAGGAAAGAATAAAAAGTTCCTCCAACTCTTCTAGAGAGACTTTCAAAGTGGTAAAGGAGCTCCTTAAAATTCCTGAGCCCCCGCTGATCCAGGATAACCCAGCTGAGAAATGCAGGGAATTGGCGGAGTACTTCCATTTGAAAATAGAGAACATCATAAGCTCGCTGCCTCAGGTTGTGCAGAGCACAGACATGGGCAATCAGGTAGGAAGAGATTGTTTACTACTGGACACTTTTGGCCCAATATCTATGGCAGAAGTAATGAAGGAGTTGGGGTCCATGAAGAGTGGTTCTCCTGGGGATCCGGGCCCAATGAGGTTTCTGAAACAGGTGGAATCTGTTAATGCGGCCCCTGTTACGAACTTGATGAATACTTCCCTTGCCCAGGGTGTGGTGCCACCGAGCTGGAAAAGAGCAGTGGTAAAGGCTCTCCTGAAGAAATCTAATCTGTATTTATCGGATTTGGCAAACTTCAGGCCTATTTCTCTGCTGCCGGGACTTGGCAAGATCACAGAAAGACTTGTTAATTATCGATTGTCAGACTTTCGGGAGTCCAACGGGCTGTTACGAGAGTCACAAACGGGCTTTCGGGCAGGGCAGGGCACAGACACCGCCCTATTGGCAGTCGTTGAGGAAGCCAGGAGCATTTTGGATTCAGGAGGGTCAGTGGCAGTGATCCTCCTGTACCTCAGTGCGGCTTTTGACACCGTTAACCACCAAGTGTTGATCCAACGTCTGTCCAATGTGGGGGTGGCAGGAGTTGCGCTGCAGTGGCTTCGGTCATTTTTGTGTCGCCAGACCTATCAGGTCTGGGAAGGCAGTGAAGGGTCAACATCTATCCCCCTCCAGTGTGGGGTGCCACAGGGCTCCTCTTTAAGCCCCACGTTGTTTAATGTCTATATGGCCCCCCTGGAGGATGTGGTTGCCCCATTTGGGATAAAAATCGTCAGCTATGCTGATGATACTCAGCTGGTGGTCGCATTGTCCCAATTTGAGAAGAACTCTGATTCGCTGCGCCTATGTATGGCCAAAGTGCACACTTGGATGTGCGAATTGGCGCTTAAATTAAACGGTTCTAAGACCGAAATAATGTTGCTAAGGCATAAGACTCCCTCACTCCCTTCAACCATCTGGCCCAGCTGCCTGGGCGAGCTCTCCAGCCCCAAGCAGGAGAACAAGAGCTTGGGGGTTTGGCTAGAGCAAGACCTCTCCTTTAAGACTCAGGCTAGGAAAACGGCAGGGGTCTGTTTTGGGCTCCTCAGGTCAGCTCGTAAAGTCTTGCCTCTCCTCCCTTTGACATCGAGGAAGTTACTCATTCAGGGCCCGATTATTTCAAGGCTCGACTATTGTAACGCTATTTTCCTTGGCGCCCCTGAAGCAACTTTCAGCAAGCTTCAGCGGGTCCAAAACGCTGCGGCTAGGATGCTGACGAACGTGCCAAGGAGACAGTCGGCTAAACCTGCCCTGCAGTCACTGCATTGGCTTCCAGTGCGGGAGAGGGTTACATTTAAAGCTCTCTGTACAGCACATAGAATCCTCCAGGGGAAAGGACCTCCCATTCTAAGGAAATTAATGGTGCCTTATAAAGCTAACAGAGCTTTGCGCTCCGATCAGAAATATCTGCTTCGGATTCCCAGGGTTCACAAGGCCCGTACTGGTGGTAGAAGATTTTTGGTTCATACTGCCACTCTCTGGAACGCGCTTCCACTGAAGATGCGCTTAGAGTCTGGCACTCTTCGTTTTCGGAAGCTTCTGAAAACACACCTATTTCCCATGTGATGTATCTGATCTGGCTCTGCGGATATTGTTGTTGCCTGGACAAGCGCTGGGATGCCCGAGGGTAACTACGCGCTATATAAAACTCTAAATAAATAAATAAATAAATAAATAAATAAATAAATAAATATAAAAAACCGTAATACAGTGAAAATATAAAAAAGGACGCCACACCAAGACCCAAAATGATAAAAATCCAACATACAGTGTTCCAAATACCAATAAAGCAAAAATAGACTTTATATACAGATCCTTGAAGTCGATAGCTCTCTCCGGGGCTATCACGGCATCGTGTCCATACAAATCTAACAGTTCTGGCCGACCACGACGTTGCAGGCCAGCTAGGGTGTTGAGGAAACCCGTAAAACAATACCTTCGGAGATGCAGGGAGTGGAATCTTGCTGTGAGCTCTGGAGTAGTGCGTCGGCAGGGGCCGGTTCCGGGAGTTGGTGCAGGAGTTGTCGGGCCCTTGAAGTCGCACGTGTTGCAGGTCGAAACTCCTTGACTTCGAAGTCAGGAGCGCCGGTGTCAGCAGGCGTTGAAGCTGCAGTGTTGAGCAGAGTGGTGCGAAGTGCAGTGCCCTCAGGTCATGGTGCAGGCAGCGGCATGGTGATGGTAGTGCAGCAGCATCGATGAGACCAGGGCTGCAGTGCGGAGCAGGGGGGTGCTCATTGTGGTGCTGACAGGTCATGGTGCAGGGAGGGGCGTAGTTGCTGAAGCACTGTTGTCGGTAGACCCAAGGCTGCAATGCGAGAAAGGGCAATGTGGTGTGCGGGCACACAGGTCACAGTGCAGGCAGAGGTGTCCGTTGATGAACTGGAGATTATGGCGCTAGGTGGGCCAAGGGTACGGTGTGGGACGTGTGATTCACGAGCGGTGCCCCCAAGCCAAGGGGACGGCAGTGGCATCAATGTGAGCTTGAAGCAGCGTCATTGGTGAGACCAGGGGCGGGGTGCGAAACGGGATAGCGTTCCATGTTCTCCACGAATTGTATTCACAGGTCACAGTGCAGGCGGCAGCAGTGTCAGTGACATCATTGGAGATACCAGGGTGGTGGTGTGAAGTGAGTGCAGTGCCCACAGGTCATGGTGCAAGCAGGGTCTCGGTGGCGGATTCGGACGCCATCGTTGGTGAGACCATGGTTTGGTGAGAAGTGCGGCGGTGCCTTCAGGTAACAGCCAGCAGCGGCGTCATTAACGGCATTGGTGTCATTTTCTCCTCTGTGGCAGCTGAAACATCCAGTTCCAGAAGCCAGTACCGAGAAGATTTTGGGGTCGTTGATTTCCCTGAGACTTCCAACAGGAAGCAAGCTCTACAAAAAGCCCTTGGAGATACATAAAATGTAGAAAGAGCAGTCCAGCCCTCTCCCTGCCCAAGACAGAAGCAACAACTGCAGGCCAACCCAACAAAGCACAACAGCAAAAGGGCAGTACTCCTCCTGGCAGCTCTTTCAACTCTTCTTCCTGGCAGGTTCCTTAGTCTAGCAGTAACCTAAAGTTCTAGGGTAAGGGCCCTCGTATTTATACCACATTTTCCTTTGAAGTTGGCACATCCAAAGTTCCTCTGGCACACATAAACCAGTTCAGCCTGGCACATGCCAGGTTCACCACAGGAGGTGGAGACAGCTTTGTGGAAGGCAGCCTCAGTCCATTCAGGTGCAAGTGACAACTCCTCCCACTACTCTAAATGCAGTCAGGTCTATTCAGCCTGTTAATGAGTCACCCAGGAAAGGCAGGACACACATCAAGCCCACTCTTGTGTCTGTCTAGTGTGAATGCACATCCCCTGCTCCTGCCACTCCTAACCCAGATAGGAAATACACATAAGGCAGAGGCACACAGCATGGTTAGACAGAAAATACCCACTTTCTTAAAGTGGTATTTTCAAACACATAATATAAAAATCATCTTTACTAAAAGATGTATTTTTAAATCCTGAGTTCAGGCATACTAAACTCAATTTTCTATCAGCTCCCACTGGCAAGCTACCTCGGTAAAGCATTACCAAGCAGCTCCCATGTTAACTTATAGAAGGGATAGTCTTTTCACAGTGAAATTGAAATACACAGTATTTCACTATTAGGACATGCAGAAATACACCATTACATGTCCTACCTTTTAAATACACTGCACCCTGCCCATTAGGCTACCTTGGGCCTATCTAGGGTGCTTTGATGTAAGAAAAGGGAAGGAAACGGATCGGCAAGAGGGTGCACTTGCCTGGTCGATATGGCAGTTAAAAACTGCTCTCAGACACTGCAGGGGCAGGTCTGAGACACCTTTGAAAAGCTACCTGTGTGGGTGGCACAAACAGTGCTGCAGGCTCACTAGTAGCATTTGATTTACAGGCCCTGGGCACATACAGTGCCCTGTACTAGGGACTTAAATCAAATAAGTCAATTATGGAAACACCAATCCATAAAAATAATTTACATGGAGAGAAGATGCACTTTAGCACTGAATAGCAGAAGTGCCAACAAAAACAAGGTAAAAAAACAGGAGGCCCTGAAGCAAAAAGGCTGCATATTAACTAGCTGAAAAAGCCAAGTCTAACAGTATGCCTAAATGTCAGGCATTCTTGTAACCTATCCACGTTGACATAATGGTTTGGAGCATGCACATCCTCCCATGACATGGGAGGAGAGGTGGGATTTTCCATAAAGTTCTTAAAATGAAGAAGCAGGTAGAATTTAACATTTTTGACTTGAGATGTGAAAGATTATTATCAACGTAAAATCAATCTAAACAGGGTTCTGTGAGGAAAACCTAACTTACTCTTAGTAGCTTGGCACATGCTGAAAGTACTTGGTAAGAGAAAAAAACATCAACACCAAATCAATTTCCAACATTACATTTAGGAAATAAGCAAGTTAACATTCCCAAACTAATTTAGTTAAATAGAACAAATTATAATTTTTAAAATAGCACCAAAAACGAAGACAATCAGATGTACTGATCTGGAAGTAGTAAAACAATATTGAAAAAACACAAATGACTGCATAGAAAACATTATGAGCTCAATACCAGGCGTAGGTGTGCGGAAGCAAGGAGGGAGAAGAGTTTGTGGTTAGTCCTTTTCAAAGGTTTTTCCGTGAACTTCTCTGGAAATTCGAAAAATGTAGTCTGGCACTGTGGCAAGGCTAGAAGCTGCGGCTGGAAAGGACTCCAGTTGTGAATAACTGTTTATTGGCTATTTACAGAAGGCTCATTGATCAGCAATCCGGTCATTATAATTCAAAAATTGGCTTTGCTTGCTCTGTCCTTCTATTAGGCCCATGTTTTAGATTTGATTCCAATGTGATTGGAGAAAATGTTCTCTGAAGGCTTACAGGTGCACTTTAACGTTGTGCAACTTTTACCACATGTGCATGTTGCAGCTTGGCTTGCTGAAGGGTTACATTTGATAAATAAAACATAGTTTTCCCTATTTAGGAAAAGACATACAGCGTTGGGACCTGTTGAGCAACAGCAGGCTCTGAGGTCATAATACTGGATAGACAAGAGAAACATACAGGGGGAACCCAGGCAAATAAAACAATTATCGTCAATGTGCACTATCTCTATGACTTGGGTGGGGCAAAACCTCTCGGTGCATAGCCTAAAGTTTCTTGACTTTTTTTATTGACCTCTTCTTACAAGATTTTAACAGGTACGGGAGGCAGAGAAGTGGGCACATGTTTTACTCAATACACTAGGGGATGCTAAAGAAATTGAAAAAGGAGGCTAACATATCACAAAGGTATAAGAAAGGAGCCCTCCAAGCCTTGATTATAGCGGGGTCAAAAATGCATATTGAATTTTATCCTGTAATAAATCGTAAGATTGTAGGGAGGTATTAACATCCTTTGTCTAGGCCATTAAGGGAATATGTCTTTACTGGAAGAAGTTGATGAGGAAAATTAGAGTAGGAGGATTAGGGCTCACAGATCTACAACTTTACTGCTGGGCTTTTCAGCTTAAGAGCAATAGAAAGTTACTTCATTGTCCAGATGAGACCCTGATGTTGGTAATGTTTAGAGCATTGCTCTTGATCTTGCCTGCGGAAGGTTTCTCTTATGAATTGAGGGCACAAACATATTTCAAGAAGGTCAGCTTAAAATGTCTCCAAGTAGCAGCAAGTACCTGGCTTGAGGTTAGATCATTTCTGGGTACTGCATTTACAGTAGTCTGTCTCCCACATGGGAATCCTCAGGCACTCAGGAGTGCCTCCTTGACATTCTTATTGATTCTCTGAAGCAGAGTGTTATAAACAAATGAGAATCAAGGAAGTGAGCAACCCGGAATACCCTTGAGGGCTTGGGTAATGAAAGTAGAAGGGTAAAATTGCCTTCAAGGGACTTATTCAGTCTATATTTGTTAGTTGAAATTATTCTAGAAAGGATCAATGGATCATCCTTGGGGTGAATTAATCAAAACTGATCAATTTATATTATCAACATATAACATATAAACAAAGACACAAGGTGTATACGAAAAGGTTTTTATCAAATAGTTCATTAAATCAACTTCATATACAGATAAATAAACAAATAAGATTTTAGGACTGTGGGTACACATATAAATAAATTGCTAAGTGACTCAACAGAACCTAAAAAACACCTATCCCAAAACACATTAAGTAAAACAAAGAGGGGGATGAGATGTATTGTCGACGTTTCGGTTTCTTAATAATGATTTGATGAAACCATCCTCAGGACCATTATCAGTGCTGATCTGTATAGAAATATTGTAATCTGCTCGCAAATCGCAATCACAGTTTCACACAGTGAAAACGTTGGTGGATCACAGTATCCTAATGCCTTAACTAGTGGATGTGGAAAGCACTCATCAAGGCTGGATATGAAGTCAAATCTTCACTCCCATGCATGTATATTATAACGCAGAAATCGCCCGGTGTCACTCGTGCGGAGTCTTATCTGCTTTTTAGACACAGTCTGAAGTAATTGTGACCAGTATGAATTTTAAACAGGTCAGTAAACAGTCATTTGTCCTGCAGCGCCTAGGATTCTGGCGAAGTGGAAGCACAAACACGTCCCGTCTGAAACGAAGCCACCGTTTCAGACTGGTCACAATTACTTCAGACTGTGTCTAAAAAGCAGATAAGACTCCGCACGAGTGACACCGGGCGATTTCTGCGTTATAATATACATGCATGGGAGTGAAGATTTGACTTCATATCCAGCCTTGATGAGTGCTTTCCACATCCACTAGTTAAGGCATTAGGATACTGTGATCCACCAACGTTTTCACTGCGTGAAACTGTGATTGCGATTTGCGAGCAGATTACAATATTTCTATACAGATCAGCACTGATAATGGTCCTGAGGATGGTTTCATCAAATCATTATTAAGAAACCGAAACGTCGACAATACATCTCATCCCCCTCTTTGTTTTACTCAATGTGTTTTGGGATAGGTGTTTTTTAGGTTCTGTTGAGTCACTTAGCAATTTATTTATATGTGTACCCACAGTCCTAAAATCTTATTTGTTTATTTATCTGTATATGAAGTTGATTTAATGAACTATTTGATAAAAACCTTTTCGTATACACCTTGTGTCTTTGTTTATATGTTATATGTTGATAATATAAATTGATCAGTTTTGATTAATTCACCCCAAGGATGATCCATTGATCCTTTCTAGAATAATTTCAACTAACAAATATAGACTGAATAAGTCCCTTGAAGGCAATTTTACCCTTCTACTATAAACAAATGAGGGCAGCTGGTAGATGATGGGCAGAAGCTAACCTGGGAATATTGGAGTAACAAGACTGAAGGGAGAACTTCCAGGTTTAAAATCTACCTAATGAATGCGTGGCTCAAGAGTCTGGGTTGGACAGGACCTGAACCTAGCCAAGTCTGTTTTGTGTAGAAGAAGGACGTGGCACAGTGGTTCCAGCATCTTCTTAAAGCAGCGGATGACAAGAGGAGAGTGCCATTTTTTGCATGCGATGGATAATTGCCGGACGCAGAGTTGGAAGAGTTATGGCAAGTATCTTAATCTACACGTTACTTGGCAGTTAAACCCTCCATAGTTTATTGGACCCCAAAAAGTTGGCAATATTAGAGGAAGTGGTGATTCCAAATATAAGTGGTGTGGTAGAAATGATACCGATGATATGCATATGTTTGTCACCTGCCCAAATTTAGAAGGTATCTGGATTGCTGTGGGTAAGACCATTTCTCACTCACTGGATACCACCATGGAGGTATGCAGCGTTTTAATTAACCCAGGGGAAAGAACTATGCTACGCTCGTGCAGTTTGCGAAGTTTGCACTACTTCGCACTACGCGACCTGCATGTAGCACAATGCAAATACGCGTAGCGTAGTGCAGTGGTCATTTTTTGCTTGCTCGCGGTCCTCAACATCAAGTTGGCGACCGCGAGCAATCAAAATGACATCCCGGCAAGACTTTTTCCTAGCTCGCGATCAGCAACATCAAGTTGCCGATCTCAAGCGTGGAAAATATACCTCCCAGAGAGATTCTCAAAGCGGGGAGGTCAGGTTTCTCATTGCGAGTGGTCACGTATTCTCGCGACCGCTCGCGATGAGAAACTACCAGTCCGCGTTGAGAAAGCTGCAGCTCGGGTAAAAATCTACTCGAGCGGCAGAAAACTACAGCTCGCACTGTGCAAGATGCCATTGTGCCAGTTGCTTTTCCGCACTGTGCAATCATTGAAAACGGCAAAAAAGTGCGAACAGGGTACTACGCAGTTTGCGTAGTGCTACGTGCATCTCGCTTAGTGCGAAGTGCACTTCGCGTAGCTACGCGTAGCGCTACTTCACGAACTATGCCTAGCCCTCGTTTTCTTCATGTTTGAGATAAGGCAGCAGGATTTTGGGGGGTTCTTCTCTACACATATAGCAAAGAAATCAGATGTTTTACTTCATTTTGATTGCAAGAAGGGAATATGCAAGGTATGGAGTCAAGCCTCCCACCTTATTTGGATGCTTGGAAGAGATCAGTGGTTTTCTTTATGGAGATTGATAAGTGGGGGAATAATAGGAATGATGGTGGTGACTTTTGGGACTTGAAGATCTAATAAACCAGTCTGTCCAAAGATTACATCTTCTTAAAGCAGTTGGATTATGGAAGCGACTAGTACCTGAGGTAGCCCAGTAAATTTGCTTGAAGAAGAGAGCCCAATTTCAAGCACAAGGACCACTAGAATCCTGGTTGGTGCTTATTGATTGGAGATGATATGAGGGCAAAAAGAAATGTTTAGACCAGAGAGACCCCATTCTTGCTTACGATTCAGGAGACACAGTGGATGCCATTGCACTCTTGGAGTGCTGAATGCCCAAATGAAAGAATAAAAAGGCTGAAATTGATGTACAAAGGTCAGTCATTTATAAAGGGAGAACACAACTCCTAGCAGAGTACATTTATTCTCTCAAAGACCTGATTTGCAAAAGAGAAAATGTAAACACAAATTAGGAATTCCACATGCTGTTTTCAGCTATAGGAGCCATACCACTTGGCCAAGAAGGCCCATTATGAGTTAGGCATGCTTACCCGCATCGCTGCTGCGGCGATTTTTGCGGTATGCTGCATTTTTCGTTATCCCGCTTTACATGACGAGCTCAGCTCGTCATCAGCACACGACACCCGTGGCTGATGACGAGCTGAGCTCGTCATCAGCATCGAAAGGGTTAAATATTAGACTAAAATAGGCCTGACCAAAATTATTTTGGTATTTACTGGTATGTGCAATCAAGTCACGTTTATTGATTCAGCTTTACAGTAAAGCCATACAATAATTGAACATATAATTATACCTTGCAGAATACCCAAATGTATACACTTCATTATAATAATACAACCCCCAAATAATATGACATAAAAAACATTCCCCTCAAAATTGTACCTATGCTAGCATGCCTCCCTTCTGTAATTTCATAGATGCAAGCTACTGAATAGGTTGAACACCTCAATGGGCTTGCAATTAGTTTGCATGGCTTCCCTTGATAACATGAATGTATCTACCATCCTCAACTACATCACAAATAATGTGTAGCTTGGGTAGGCATTGAGGCACAATGAATAAAATAATAGATATGGATCAAGGGCATGTTTTAAATCTAAAGGAAACTGGGACAGAAAAAAGAGTACCAAGCTATATCAAAACGATAAAACCATGTACAATGATTCCTGGTTATGAAAGAAAAAAAAAGGGCAAACAAGGAATAATATTGTAAGTACACAACAATAGAATAAGAGTGCTATAAGTAATTTTTTTACTATGCCAGCTGATGGCTTTGGAGTTTTAAGTTACCTCCAGAGCCTTATCGGAACAAAAACACAAAATATGCCAGCTAAAGTGCATCATTGCAGGGCAAAGGATTTACAAAATATATTGGTGTAAGAGATAGACCTATACGACCTTAGACCGCCTCATAAGACCACAGTAAGTGCTGATCTTCCTCTTCCTTATAAGGTAGCAACTATATAGGCTCAATCACAGCCCTAATCCCACCATAAAAAGCCTTTTTTTAAATATATTGGTATGAGAGATAGACCTAATATGCCTCAGAGCACATTGTACGACCAGTATAAATAACCGCTCTTCCCCTCAATTGTGAAAAACAGCTAAAGTGCAACCCTGCAGGGCAAAGCCTTTGAAGAAACTATATATCAGTGCCAAAGATGGACCTATACGTCCTTGTACCCTCTTATAAACCCATGGTTTACAAGCAGCACCTACATAGGCTCCAATCACAGCACGTGTCACCTCCCATCAAAAGAAAGTGCAGATGCAATTTAGACCAATAACAACCATTTGCTCCAAACATCGGCCTGATGCTCCAGACATGAATAACATAAAATAATAATAGCCTTTGATTATCTTTCTTACTAAGTTTGCTACTCTCCCAGCCCTAGGCTGTAATCAGACATCTTTCCTTTCAAGTAGGGAATATATATAATGCTACAGCCCGGTGTAAGGGCATCCTTACAGCTTCACCTTTGGTTTTTTAAAAACAAGGGGTTGAGGTAACGCTTTCGGGGGTTAAAGACTTAGAACAGAGTAGCATAAAAAGCTTCAAAATGTCTTGGCCACCCAGGGAAAAGTTGCACATACCAGCTCACTGACCGTAACCATTGGACCCTGATTTGGTATAGGATTGAATCTGTAATGTGCCTAGCCTAAATCTGATTTATAGAGCCTTTTCTCAGGTGGCTTTGGCAGCACAAACTGGCTAACTGTTAGTGGTCTACTAGTGCCATATCACAACAATTTCAGACATCTTTGAGTACTACAAATTTTCCAGGTTCTTCTAGTTAGAATATTTTACGCTTTTATAAAAAGTTTTTTTCCATAAATGCAATCTTCTGTCAAAAATAGCCCAGCTGTTGCTCATAAGTGGTTAAGAAGCAGAGTTTGTGATCAAAAGCTAACAATTAAAGTAATATTATATACACAAATTCATAATGGGCAAAGATGGGAATGTATTGGTAATGGACTTTTATGATATCAAGCACCAGTAACCAAATTGACTTATATGAATTTAAAAGATATACTGATCTTCGCTAACATTTAAAAAAATTGTGAACTCACTCTGCTTTTTTAAAATGTTCACTTTTACATTTTAATGAATGCCTCTGAAAGGACACAGGGCTTAGTTTGCTACAGTATCATAAAGAGATCCTGGTTTGGCAATGAGTACAGTGTCCCATCTGCCCCTTCTGTTATGTTTTGTAATGTATGCCAAATTAGGCCTGGGTCGTCACCTAATCTTTCACCTACATTTTCTCTGACATTGTACTACATACCGGTTTTTGGTATTGACCTTTTACCTAGTTAGGTGCTGCATAAATGTTGTGTGGTTTTTCCAGAAAAGTAGCCTCATTTATTATGAATGAGGATTCTCAGAATCACAGCAGGATTACTAATAGAGCAAGGATTCGCACGTAACGCGACTTGCTTGAATTGAGTCCTCTCGACATAATGTTAATGTGCTAACCAACATGTTTGTCTTATTAATATTGCATTTCAAGACATGTTAGGTATCTAGAAGAAGCTTGCTTATGTGTCTCTACTAACCATAATCTGCTTGCACTAAAATGGCCGCTGCTACGCGGGATTTCCTACTGCGCATGCATCTTTCATACTCATGTGACATGACGTCTTTCTCAACTTGGAGGGAAACTTTCGCTTCTGCGCACTAGAACTAAGATGGCTGCTCTGTGTTACAGCATGCATGAAGCTTGCACTGCTGCTTTTGCTAAGCTGTTCGTTTTGCCTAATCATTAATGCAATAGTTAAATTAAAAATAATGGGAATAGAGTAGAGATAAGTGGTATACAGTCCATTCATTTATTTTGTGTTTTAAAACTGTTTCTTTTCTACTTTACATGTATCGTAATCTTTGGGCCTGGGAGGTGCTATTAGTTCATCTTGAAAAACCACACCGCGCATGTCAAACTCCAGAAGGAGCTATGTCATTCGTCATTGAATCACAGCCAAGCTTACAGTACACTAGAAGATGTGCCTGGGAGCGAAAACTTTCAACCCCAGGAGAGGAAGCTGGACTGTACAATACTGAACGCTATTGTTACTGATTGATACATTCATTGCCTTGTGGAATAAAAGTGCATGGGAAAATAAAGTTATGGGCGGGAACGTTAATTTTAATATCATCAAGAAAAGTTTCATGTTGGTATGGTGTGAGGACCTCTGCTCTCTCCTTGTCGAATTAAAATTGGGGCTCCTTACACTTGCAACATTGAGGGGTGGTAAACTGCACTGGAAAACAGTATAACTAGGGTAGGCGTAGCTAGTTAATTTTTATCCTACTTGTCCGAATAGCTGACCTGTTACTGATCCAACGCATTAAATAGGTGTTCGGGAGCAGAGGTGCTGGCTGAGCCTCTGTCACAAGGAACAATACCCAGATCGGGGTTTGAGAGCTGAAGTGCTGGCGAAGCACTTTGTCGGAGAGATCGATAACTCTTATCAGGGTCTGGCTGTTAGCTGCAGAGAGGGAGTAAGGCAGGCGATGCAACTTTAACTGCAGGTGCTGGTCTTAGCCTTTGGTGGTCCTGCCCTGATCCAATTTGGCTTTACCTGTCCTGATCTGCACCTGCTTGCCTTTATGGTACCTGCACTTTCGGGGTTCTGTCTTTAAAACTGACCCGTGGCCAGGGTTAGTTCTTCACACCATTCTAGGTAAATATTCAATGTGGATATGTCATTGTATTGTTTCCTACTCTCTTCCCACCCTTGAATGTTAAATGCGTAAAGACTGCTTTATAAAAACTCTGCATATTTTCATTCTCATCGTTATTTTCCTAATTGAGAATTTTCTATTGTTCAATGTTTGGATTATGACATTTAAAGCTTTTAGATAAAGAGTTTAAACCTTTCCCGAGTTGTGGTTATTTTATGAGTGCAAATGTTCTATTTCTACCAATTATGCTAACACCCTGATCCATTAGGTTTTCAGGTACTGGTGACTAGGATTGGTAAGTCCAATGGTATAGGTCCTGAATGGTTAAACAAAATTTGATATGAGTGTAGGTTTTACCTGTTCAAATTGAATATATATATGGGCCCAGTTGAGTATGGTAAATAACGGGCAGGTGAACCTGCACTCTATCATTACCATTTTCTGCATAATAACATCCGTTCAGTCATTCTTGGCCAACATGACAAAGCAAGGTAGAATGCCTGAGGGTACCTTTTGGGTATATAAACACCACTGTTTTTCTGTTGCATGATTCAGAAAAGGGGGTGGTGATGAACAGAGTTCATCACCACCCCCTTTTCTGAATCGTTTTTCTGTTGCAGGCAGAGGATAAAGACTTTAATGCTGACACGCTGAGAGGGAGATGCTGAGGTTCCTGCATGCAGACACTCTAGCACACAGTGGTCTGACATCCCTTGCGGGGTGTCCATCTCGAGACCAAGACGGGGTCCTTCGTTCTCACACTTCAGGTAAAGGGGTTGGCTCCAACCTGGGGGGATTCTTGGCTCTACATACATGCTTGGTACACTTAGGTACATCTAGTTAAGGTTGCAGGAGTACACTTTATTATTACCATGTATTTACATACCTGCCTGTATTCATTGTTTTAGCACTATGTTAGAAATCTACCATCCATTTACTCTGTTGGTGCTTATAATCATTTATATCTGTTTCTGTCTAATGGTTGTTTCAGCACACCTATTTTACACTAGAATGACTCTAGTTCAGTAAAGGTTTATTGAAAATGTACCCACAGTTTATTCTGTGTATCTCTCTGAGACAAAATTAACACGATTTACTGAGCGAAAAGTACTGTACTGTTTCCACAATCCCTCATCGGACAGGGTTGCCATGTTCGATAGTTACCAGGAACTATTCCTTCCTTGGTAAAAGGAGTGTACAGTGGCACTGTGAGCTAGCTGGTATACACGCAAGCATACCTGGTGGGGGTGTCTGTACTCAGTCAGGACACCAATCCCACAGTTTATGTTGTCTAAATGTGCAGAACCTATATAAACTACACGTATTTATTTATTTATTTGTTATTTGGGCTTATAGAGCGCGACAGCTATCCGTAAGGGTCTCCCGGCGCTAAGATAATGCAGCTAACAAAGAATGGTTGGCCAAATAGTTATTGGTCGAAAAGCCAGGTCTTAACGACTTTACAAAAGCAAATAAGGCTGTCCTCAGACCGAATGGCCGAAGGAAGAGAGTTCCATAACTTAGGCCCAAAATAGGCAAAGGAACGGCCTCCCATTCTGGAGAGTTTGACCCTGGGAGGAAGAGCGGAGGGAACGGGAGGGGGAATAGGATTTTACTAAGGTCTGTAAATAACTAGGTGCTGTCTTGTGCCTAATCTTGTGCATATAGATGAGAGCCTTAAACTTCACCCTGTTTTCCACCTTCAACCAGTGAAGATCACGGAGGCGGCTGGATATGTGGTCGGTTTTACGGCTACCGCTAAGAAGACGCGCTGCAGCATTTTGTACCAGCTGCAGGCGTCGAGTGACAGCCTTGGCCACCCCCAGGTAGAGTATGTTGCTATAGTCCAACCGGGAGGGGACCAAGGCACCCACCACCGTCCTCCTTGTGTCATCAGGCAGCATCCACAGGATCTTTCTAAGCCAACGTATAATGGTGAAACATGTGGCTGATACTTTACTGACTTGACATTGCATTGTCAGGTCCCTGTCAATGGCGACGCCCACATTTCGTACTTGCTCCACTGGTACGGGAAGAGGACCCAGGTTTGCCGGCCAGTGTCTCGAAGTCCACAGGTTACGCTTATGTCCTAGGACAAGGACCTCCGTCTTCTCGCCATTCAGCTTGAGAAGATTGTGGTTCATCCATTTTGCTATTTCTCCAAGTCCAAGCTGAAGGTGGGAGAAGGAGGCCTTGTCAGAGTTGGTAAGTGAAAAGATGACCTGGGAGTCGTTGACATATGTGAATAGTGTGAGACCGACGCTATCAGCTATGTGAGCCAGAGGGGTAACATAAAGATTAAAGAGTAGGGGACTGAGGATAGAACCCTGAGGGACACCGTGGGACTGTGAATAGGTATTGGAGGTGGCGGAATGGGAGAAAATGTGAAAGGTGGGCTTAGAAAGAAAAGAGGCCAGACAGTCCAAAGCCAATACTTCCACGCCCATGGTGGCTAAGGCGTCTAGAAGGATTTTGTGTGAGATAGTGTTGAACGCCGCACTGAGATCAAGTAATATCAGCATGGCCGTCTCACCTTTGTCAAGCAGGGACACCAGGTTCTCTGTGACGCCCAGGAGTGTGGTCTTCGTAGAGAAACTAGGCCGGAAACCAGACTGCGAGGGATGAAGTAAGTTGTTGGAGCTCAAAAACTGAGTGAGATGAAGGTGGATATGACGCTCGAGGACCTTGGAAAAAGCAGGTAACAGTGAACTGGGGCGGTAGTTGGCAAGAAGCTCCGGGTCAGCAGTTTGCTTTTTCAAAAGTGGTGTGACCATTGAATGTTTCCAGATGGCAGGAAACGTGGCAGTCTTTAGTGATAGATTCAAAGTGGAACCGATTGTAGACAATTGCGGGGGATCTAGCGCCCTAAGTACAGAGATAGGGAGGGGATCCAAAGGGGAGCCAGATTTTATATTGCAGAGCATTTCGTGAAGACCTTCAGGCTGTAGTACAGGCCAAGTTAGAAGCGGATGGAGAATAGAGGTCACGGGTCGGGGTGCATCCTCTACTGGAGTGGGTTGAGCTATAGACTTGTTGTTGGGATTGCAGGTGGAGATGTCCTGGTGGATCTTCTCCACCTTACTTATTGAAGAACTGGGCAATTTCATCGCATTTCCTATTTGTCAGAGGAGGAGTTTTTGCTGATGTGAAAGAGCCTGCGAGATTTTTCACTAGGCTGAACAGGACTTTGGATTTGTCGATGGCATCTGTTATGGACTTCGTCACAAAGCTAGCCCCAGTAGAGGCACATGCTTTGTGGTAAGATTTTAAGGCAATTCTGTAGGCCAGAGCTGCCTGCTTAGAATAATCTTTGCGCCAAATGCGGTCAAGCTTCTTGCACCGGGACTTCTCAACTTTTATTGCCTCGGTGTACCAAGGGGCTAGCATCTTGTGAGTACACTTTTGAACACACAGATGCAGATTTAATTTGTTTTCCCCAGTACAGGGGATCTGTACTCTACTTGTTTAAACTGGGCATCACATGCAATGCTCTGTTTAACTTCCTCTATCATATAATCCATTTTTTCAATGAGTTCTGAACATATTTATTGATTTGTATGGTTGTTTAAAGTTTGTCCTTGTTTGACCAGGACCTGTAAATCACATGCTGCTAGTGGGCTGTAGCACTGATTGTGTCACCCACATAAGCAGCCTGTAAATGTAACTCAGGCCTGCCATTGCAGGGCTTCTGTGCAGTCTGGTACTGCCATGTCGACCTGGAAAGTGCACCCACTGGCCAGGCCCTAACCTTCCCATTTATTACTTGTTTGTCACTCCTAAGGTTAGCCTAAGCTGCGGGCAGGGTGCAGCGTATGTGAAAGGTAGGACATGCCCTGGTGTGTGTCGCATGTCCTAATAGTGAAATACTGCCAGTTTGTTTCGTTTTTCACTATTGCAAGGCTACCTGTTCCCATAGTATAGAATGGGGAGTTTGCTTATAACATCTTATAAACATAACTATCCCTGGAAACAAGGTGGGAAAAAAAGTTTAGTATGCTTGAATGTTAAAATGCATCTTTTAGTGAGGCTGATTTTACGATCTGTGTTGAAAATACGACTTTTACAAAGTAGGTATTTTCTTGCTTAGCCTTCCAGTGTGCCTCTGCCAGGATGAGTATTGACTGTCTGGCTTCGGAGTGACAGGGGCTGGGGATGTGCAGTGGCTCCAGAGAGTCTGGATGAGTCAGGACTGGGCTGAATAGACCTGGGCTGCATTTAGAGTAGGGGGAAGAGATTTCCTTTCACCTGAATGGGCCTGGTCTGCATTCCTCAATGCTGTCTCCACCTCCTGCCAGGAAGCTGCACCAGAGAGGACAGAACTGGTTTTGGCAGGGCAAAGAGCTTCTCTGCCACAGAGAACAAAGGATTTTACTGTATAAAAAGAGGGGCCCATACCTCTTAACTTTAGATCATGTCTGGTAATCAAGAGGAAAATGTGCCAAGGAGAAAACGCTGGAGAAACTGAGGAGGAATACTGCCCCTGTGCTGTTTGTTGTCTGGGGTTGGCCTGCAGTGGCTACTTGCAGCCAAGGAAAGGGAAAAGGACTTTGGCGTTTGCTATGTCCCCTGCTTCAGGAGGATCTCCAGGGGTTTGACACTGAGCTTGCCTCCTTTTCTGACGTCTCAGGAGCACAAATACTTCACTCCCAGCTTTGCTGAACTTCCTTTCTGGGATTTCTGACCTGCAAACAGGTGCATGTAGCTGTTCTGGGCCTCTGGAGGTTCTTCTGGCTGTTGGGAGCTGGAAAAGAAATGCAACAACGAGAAGCGTGGCACATCCGCACCTGTTTCCGATGCATTGCCAAAAAAGCGTTGCAGCACCTGCATGTGGCTCGAGAAATCATTGCTTGCAACATCGAGTGCACCGATCTCCGAAGTTCGAGATCACAGCACTGATTCCGACGCAAGATCTGCGAGGCTGTAGGAACCCTTACATTGCCCCGGATCGTCGTATCGCATCAAGGCACCAGGACTGTTGCATCATTGGGTGACACAGTAAGAAACAGACGCATCACCTCCCTACGCAGTAAGAAACCGATGCATCACCTCCTCTCCCGTAAGGAACCTACGCATCACCTTCCCTGCACAGCAGTAAGGAACCAACACCTCACCTCCCCTGGAGTAAAGAACCGATGCATCACCTTCCTTGAGTGTACGGAACCAAAGCAACACCTTCCCTGCAACCCTTTTTGTTGTGTGCGCCACAAGTCCAAGGTACTTTGTGTGAAAAGTGTTGCATCTGCAATTTGCTTTGAACTGAACTATTTCTACCATTTGAAAGTCATATGTTTATTACTGCATTGTGGATTTTTGTTGTTTTGGTCTTATTTGGTTTAGATAAAGATTACTTATTTTTCTAAACTGGTGTTGTGTCCATTTGTAGTGTTTTCACTGTATTCCTATATGTGTGCACAAATGCTTTACAAACTGCCTGTCTGCTCGTGCCCAGCTACCAAGGGGGTGAGCAGGGGTTATTTTATAAGTGTATCCCCCTTACCCTGACTAGGAAGAAGGATCCCTACTTGGACAAAGGTATCTATCTCTGTCACCTAGAGACCCCCATTTCTAACACCGGTGGTCAGTGGTGAGGATCTGGACTTTCATTTGTGTCTTATCTACAGTGATTGGTGAACACTACCAGTATAGTGCAGACCATTACGCGACCACCTACATTTGGTGGAACTTTTTCTTTGTGACTATTTTTTCTTTGCAACTGAGAACTGCCAATCTTCATCATGTCAAAGCCAGCATCAATTGCATCTATGGCACTTGAGTTTGAGGAGGATAGGTTTGAAAGCTACACTGTGCCACAGTTGAAAGCTATCTGCAAATAGTTCAAAATCTCTGTAAGAGGCCTCTCCTGAAAGTAGGAATTCTAAAAGGCGCTGAAGGCCTGGTTGGAGTCAAGAGATGCCAGTGTGCATGTCTAACAACCTATGGAGAAGGTGGAGATTTAAGAGGGACAGCTGGATGGGCTGTTGGCTCTGCCTCGGGGGAGGTTACTTTCCGGGGGGGGAGGGGCAGCAATGTCTCTTCAAAGGGGTTGTCTTCAGTGGAAATACTGGCGGACAGGGAGAAAACCAGGATGCATGAATTGGAGCTTACAAAGCTCAAGCTGGGGAAAGAGGACAGGGAGTTGGCATATCAGAGGGAGAAATTAGCCCTGGAAGAGAAAAATATGCTCTTGGAGCATGAAAGAGGTTTGAGGGAGCTGGATCTAAAGGCAAAGTGTATAGAGTCCAATCCCAATGGTGGCAGCACACCATCAGTGCCTGGAGAAGGGAGGATTTACATCCCTAAGGAGGTTATTAAGGATATTATGAACCATGAGGAAATTGGTCAGTGGTTTAAAGCATATGAGGTAACAATGAGGTCTACAGAATCCCTGAGAGAGACTGGGGAGCGGGGTTATGGAGCCGCTTTATCACTGAGGGGAGGGAAACATTGCTAGCATTGTTATGTTGTTATGTTATGTTATGTTAAAAACATTTCTACCGCGCACGGTACCCCAAAAGGTTTCATGGCGCTCAAGACAAATGCGGGAGAGAGTGTGCTGTGAGGGGCTCAATAGGCTAGTTTGAAAAAGTGGGTTTTGAGTAATTTACGAAATCAATCATACTGAGGACATAGTCTGAGGCAGGAGGGAAGGAGGTTCCACAATGTGGGGGCCAAAAAGGAAAAACAGGAGCCACCATGCTTTTTTCTTTTGTACCTAGGGATCGTCAAAAGGTTGTGGGAAGTAGATCGGAGTGCTCTAGAAGGAGTGTAATGCTGGAGGCTGGAGATAATGAAAGCAGGTGCTTGGCCAATGAGGGCTTTGAACGCCAGACAACCAAGTTTAAACTGACAGCGGTAGGCCACCGGGATCCAATGCAGACTGTTCAACAGGGATGTAACGTGTTGGTGTTTCGGGAGATGGAATACCAGTCTAGCCGCCTGATTTTGCACCAGCTGAAGATGATAGGCCGGAATACCTACTCAGAGGGAGTTGGCATAATCAATGCGTGAGGTCACCAAGGCCATGATAACCAAAATAAGGGCTTCAGTGGTGAGGAACCTACGAATTTTGCAGATCCTGCGAAGATGGAAAAATCAGGATGATGTTACCGCATTGATTTGAGGTCTCATAGACAGATCATTTGAAATGATGACCCCAAGGCTCTTAACCGACTTGACAGGGCAGGGTGGAGGCCCAAGGGAGGGGGGCCAGAAGCTAGAATTCCAAGGATTGGCTGGCCCACCCATCAATACCAACTCCATCTTATTAGGGTTAAGCTTCAGCTGGCTATACTGCATCCACTCTGAGATCTCCAGCATGGTTGATTGAAAGTTGGAACAAGAAGGGGAAGAATCCACGGGGAAGATCAGTTGAAGATCGTCCGCGTAGTTCAGAATAGTGACAGGGGCGTGACGGAGGGAAACCAAGAGGGGTTGCATGTAAAGATGAAATAAAAGAGGGGACAAAGCAGAACCCTGGGGGACACCACAAACTAAGGGAGTGAGGGGGGCCGAAAAGTTGGACAAGTGAACTGCCTGAGAGCGCTGATGAAGAAAAGATCTAATCCAGGCAAGGACCAAACCCTGGATGCCGGCATTATTGACACGGTCGATCAAGATAGCATGGTCGACCGTGTCAAATGCGGCCGACAGATCCAGAAAAACAAGGGCCTGGGCAATGTTCTTATCGGCACCCTGTCTCAGCACATCCATCACCGCTACGATGACAGTTTCGGTGGAGTGAGCTGGACAAAAGCCAGCTTGATGCCCCTCCAAAAAGGAGGAGCTCTCGATGAATGAGCTGAGACAGCGGTGACGTAGGCCTCCAGGATTTTCCCCAAATAGGGGAGGAGAGAGATAGGTCGAAAATTACTCATGACAGACGGGTCAGCCCCTGGCTTTTTTAGAATGGTGACAACCACCGCCTGTTTGAAGGATTCAGGGACCAGGCCGGTAGCAAGCGATTTGTTAAGTAACGACAGCGGAGGGTCAGGACACGCCAAGAAAATATCTGTAAGGATTTTGGGGGGACAGGGATCATTGGGAGATCCAGAACTCACCGAATGTAACAAAGAGATAAAATCCGTCCGAGAGATGAGAGGGAGAACCTCTAATCGACAGGGGTTCATAGGAGGCAGGGGTGGGGGAGTGGGTGCCCACTAAAGATCAGATGTCTTATTCCCTATGAAAGAATCATTGGTAAGGAGGTATGGTTTGACCCCAGAGCTATACAGACTGAAGTTCAGGGCCTGTAAGAAGCTGGAGTGAAGCACTTGGGTGGAGTATGTGTCTTATTTCTGCAGAGCACTGGCTGGATGGGTGAAGGGTAGTCAGGTAAATGATTTGCGGGGGTTTTATGATTTGGTTGCATGGGAGCACTTGTCAGATAATTGTTTTCCAGAGCTATGCCAGCACTTGATTGACAGTAGGCCAACTGACCCCAGGAATCTTGATGTGGAGGCGGACCGCTGGGACAATACCAGGGTCCAAAAAGGTTGTGTGGAACAGCAGAAGAGTGAGGGGGGAGCAAGACTAAACAGAATGAGTTCCAAAAAGGGATGCAAAGTAATTCCCAAGGGAAGCTGGAGAAAGGTTCCCAGCCTCCCACTCAAAAGAAGCAATGGTTCCCTACAGGTTAGCATGTCCAGAAGGGCCTCAAGGCATGTTATGGTTGTGGTCAGGTGGGTCACTTCACGGGAGACCCTATGTGCCCCAAAAATTCAAATATTACCACTGTACTCACCGGTGCACCGCCCCTGAAGACGGCTAGTTTAGCTTTGGGGGAGGAGTCGGTGCCCAAGAGGGGTGGGGATCCAAAGAAATTACCCTGGTCTCTTTGGGAGACAGTGAGATGGTCCAAAGAGCTCATCTGCCTGATAACATTAAGAAATACAGGCAGTGGGTGACCATCAATGGCCATAGTGTGGAAGCTCTGAGAGACACTGGAGCCAGTGTGACAGCTGTCAGTTGTCAGCTAGTGGCTGAGGAGCAGGTAGTCCCCAACACATTCAACCCAGTAGTTGTAGCTGACAACTCTGAGTGCCTCAGCAAAGTGACACAGGTTCCCTTTGAGTGGGGGGGGGGGTGGGTCTCAGGTACCTTGAAAGTAGCTGTGAGGCCAGCGTGCCTGTTGACTGTCTGCTAGGCAATGATTTGGAGAGTTCCCCTCGGGAGAAGGCGGAGTGTAAGTCTCATTTAGAGATGTTGGGTCTGCCTGAGTGGGACTCCTCTCCAACCTTTCCCTGTATTCAGCACCCCAGTTTGAGAGGGTGGGTATTGACATTGTGGGGCCTCTGGATCCCAAAACAGCCATGGGCAACAGGTTAGTCCTGGTCTTGGTGGTCCATGCCACCAGGTACCCAGAAGCCATCCCTCTCCGTAGTGTTACTGCCACCATGGTGGGTCGTGTGTTGATGGGGATTTTCTCCCATGTAGGGTTCCCCACAGAGGTGGTGTCTGACCGGGACACCAATATCATATCCAAATATATTGAGTCCCTGTGTCAGGAGTGCGGTGTTACCTACAAGTTCACCACTCCTTACCACCCTCAAGGCAATGGTCTTTTGCTGAGAGATAAAAAGATGAAGGGCATGATTATGGGTCTTGGTGACCTCATGAGGCATAAGTGGGACATCCTCTTACCATGCCTGTTGTTTGCTTACAGGGAGGTACAGCAGAAGTCCCTAGGGTTCAGTCCCTTTGAGCTCCTGTATGGGCATCCTGTAAGAGGACCTTCAAGTCTGGTAAAAAAGGCTGGGCGAAAGCTCCCAGTAAACCTCCACAGGATGTAGGACTTCTTGGTCAGTGGATTGTGTAGAGTAATGATGCTCCTGGGAAATACATAGTGAGTAAATACTAGTGTACAATTATGATTGCGGTGCATAAGGGTGGGGAGAGCCACCCTCCTCCCCAATGTGTGGATAACCACTGATAAACTAAAACAATCCCTTGCACACACCAACTATATCTATTATGTATCATAGACAATAATAAAAAAACACTCTTGTTCCTCTGTTGAAACAGTAATTTCAGTTTAATCTTGAGATCCTTAGCCAACACGTATTTCATCAAGCTTAATTGCCATGCGCAGTGACTTCTTCAGGGCTAAGAAACAAACAAGTGTATAGATGTTGGAGTAAAAGATATCCAACACTAACATCAGATGTCTGTTACCCTTTGTGACAGTATGTATTATCGCAAAGAGCTGCTCAAGTATAGTCCTTAAGCCTGTGGAAACCCATGCCGTTTTAATAAAACATATCACCATTGCTGTCTCTATACAGACTTGTGTAGGTTGATTTCTCTACAATATCTTTCCACAGTTATCACTATTCCGCAGTCCTAGTAGATGCATTATTTTAACACCACATTATTTTCTTCCCTTTTACCTTTTCTCCATATAGGATCTATACAAAGAGATTAGAGGTACTTCTTTGATTATAAACATACTTTTTCTTGATCCAAGGCAACATTTAGGGGGTGCCGTGTTTCTTAAATCTCTTTAGAAGAGTCACTGCTAAATGTTTGGAGATTGGATGTCACTAAATAAGTCAACAGAAATGGGCTTATCTTCATTTGTTGACAATCTTTTGTTTGGAATAGCGATCATCTTTTAACTACACAAGTCTGTAGTGACTTTTTCAATGGATTAAAAAGAGTGTTTTTTTATTATTGTCAATGATACATAATATATACTGTTGGCGTGTGCAAGGGATTGTTGTTTTAACTTCCCAGGATGTATACAGCTACATGCACACATTCAGGAACCAGACTGAGCACTTCAGGCAACTCGCTCGGGCAAATCTGGAAGCCAACCAGGAGGAGATGAAACAGTGGTATGGTCAGAATGCCACTCTGATTGAACTTCAGCCTGGTCAGAAAGTGTTGGTCATGGCCCCAGTGGAGCCCTGTGCACTCCAAGATAAGTGGACTGGGCCATTTGAGGGGGTGGAGCACAAGAGTAAAGTCACCTACCTGGTGGACTTGCAGTCTCCAAGGAACCTTTTGCAGGTCTTGCATGTGAACCGCCTTAAGCCCCACTTGGAGAGGTCCAAAGTGGGCATGCTTCAGCGACAGATGCTGGAATAGAAGAGGAGATTGAGCCTCTTCCTGACCTCCTGTCTGCCAAGGAACTTGATGGGTCAGTTGGCAGTGTAACTCTCTCTCCCACCCGGACTTCCGAACAGTAGAGTGACTGCAGCCAACTGTAGGGACAGTTTGCTCCTCTCTTCTCCCTGACCCCTGGTGTCACTCGGTGTTGAGTCCATGATGTGGACACTGGGTACAGTCCTCCTGTGAGGCACAAGATTTACAGAGTGACTGACAGGGTCAGGGCTTGTATCTAGAAGGAGGTCTCCAATATG
The DNA here is from genome assembly GCF_964263255.1 of Lissotriton vulgaris. Taxonomy (NCBI): domain Eukaryota; kingdom Metazoa; phylum Chordata; class Amphibia; order Caudata; family Salamandridae; genus Lissotriton; species Lissotriton vulgaris. The sequence continues at coordinate 482,511,425 of NC_141685.1, read as the reverse complement.
TTAGCGCTAGGGGTGATTGAGCCCTCAAAAAGCCCTTGGGCCAGCCCAGTGGTCTTTGTCCCAAAGGCTGCCACAGCCAGTGCCACACTGGAACTCCGTTTCTGTGTGGACTACAGAGGGCTCAATTCAGTCACGAGGACTGATGCACACCCCATTCCCAGAGCGGATGAGCTCATCGATCGGTTGGAAGCTGCCAAGTACCTCAGTACGTTTGACTTTACGTCTGGGTACTGGCAGATTGCCTTAACTGATGGAGCACAAGAGAGGTCAGCATTTTCAATGCCAGTTGGGCACTACCAATTCCGGGTGATGCCCTTTGGGATGAATAATGCCCCTGCCACCTTTCAGAGTTTGGTCAAGCAGGTGTTGGCTGGCCTGGAGTATTTCAGTGTCGCCTATCTGGATGATATAGCAAGGTTCAGTGCCACTTGGGAGGAACACCTGCACCACCTCTGGGAAGTGTTGAAGGTGCTGCAGAGGGCGGGCCTCACGATCAAGGCAAGCAAGTGCCAGATCAGGCAGGGTTCGGTGGTGTACTTGGGAAACTAGGTAAGGAGCAGCCAGGTGGCGCCCCTACAGCCCAAGATTAATGCCATCCTGGCTTGGGAGCCCCCAAGACCCAGACAGAGGTAAAAGCCTTCTTAGGAATCACTGGGTATTGCAGAAGATTTGTCAAAAAGTATGGCTCCATTGTTGCCCACTTAACAGAGCTGACTTCCAGGAAGCAGCCCAGAAAGGTGAACTGGACTGACATCTGTCAAAAAGCTTTTGATGCCCTGAAATCTGCCATGTGCACAGCTCCCGTGTTCAAGGCACCCAACTTCTCACAGGAATTCGTGGTGCAGAAAGATGCTTCAGAGCATGGTGTGGGTGCTGTACTCAAACAGCTGAATGAGGAGGGAATAGACCAACCCTTAGCCTTCATTAGTAAGAGGTTACTTCCACGGGAACAGAGGTGGAGTGCGATTGAGCATGAGGCTTTTGTTGTGGTCTGAGCGCTAAAGAAGCTGAGGTCCTACTTATTTGGGACTGACTACCGGGTCAGACCGACCAGAGGCACATCACATGTTTGATCAGCAGCAAGTAAGTGGGCTGCGTAAGCACTAAGGCCAGCTGAAGTATCTTGCTGGAATTTGTGTTCAGGTTTTAAGTTGTGTTTTTAAACTGAAGTACTGAGAAACTAGTACCTACGCTATGATTTTAAATTGCGCGCAGTTATTTAAATTGATGCACCTCACCTGTGGTCCTGCCCGATCCACCCTGGTCCGTCACGGCAAGTTCCGTTTGAGCGGAGGGCTGGGGCAGGCCACTTTGACTCACTTCCGATCAAACACTTCCGCTAAGCAGCGATCTAGTGCTGCAGGGCGGTGTTTATTTAAACAGAGTCCGGCAGGATTTCGTAAAGACAGCAGCAAGTAAGTGGGCTGGGTAAGCACTAAGACCAGCTGAGGTATCTTGCTGGAATCGGAGTTCAGGTTTTAAGTTGTGTTTTTAAACGGAAGTACTGTGAAACTAGTACCTACGCTCGGATTTTAAATTGCACGAAGTTATTCAAATTCATGCACCTCACCTGGTCCTGCCCAATCCACACTTGTCCGTCACGGAAAGTGCTGATTGAGCGGAGGGCTGGGGCAGGCCACTTTGACTCACTTCCGATCAAACACTTCCGCTAAGCAGAGGTCTAGTGCTGCAGGGCGGTAAATATTTAAACAGATATTAACAAGAACACGCAGCGGGCGCGCCAAAGGCAAGCCCGTCTACACCCGTCCGCGGCCATCCAGGGCCAGGGGCCACGAATGCTAGCCATTTTCCAAGCAGACATACCTTAAAATATTCTAACAGTGATCTTAGAGACCTAGAACCCAGAGGACAGGCACAATGCAGACACACCCTATCAGTAGACCAAGGACTGAAGAGGTGTGCACATTGCCCATTTAGGCTAGCCCCAACATTAACCACTCTTACTAATCATGAAGGTATGGGGTTGAATTGCCTACTCATTAATTGCATGTCATTAAATAAACACAAAACAGAGATTTATGACTGCATTATAGAAAAGAATCTAGACATCCTATTCCTAACAGAAAACTGGCTGGACGAATTCTCAGCTCCCGACGTCCAACAGGCACTACCACCATTATATGGGATCCTTAGAGTGGACCGCACAATAAAAAAGGGAGGGGGCATAGCTATGATCTATAAACTATCTGTATACTGCTTGTTGCAAGAGGCAGTGATAGACCACTGCGAAGCTGCCTCCTACCCAATAAAAGCTAAAGCCAAACAGATAATAAAGGGTCTTTTGATCTATAGAGCCCCGGGGCCAGCTTCAATTTTCAGAAAAAGCCTTATGGATTACTTAATCCAGCCAGCGCTACACTATAGCAACCTGCTTGTTTTGGGGGACTTGAACCTACATTTTGATAATAAATCAAGTGGAGAGGCACAAGCCTTGAGCCAGGACTTAGCAGGCATCCAACTAGAATTAAAATCCACACGGATAACACATCAACTTGGGCATATATTAGATCCCATTTTTCAAACTGCCAGAGGCTGACAGTGGAATGCCCAACAGCGGTCCCATGGTCGGACCACTATTTGGTGGCTTTTACAATCCCTCAAATAAAATCTCCACAAAAAAGGAGCTGGCACATAACAGCAGACATATGAAATGGAGACATTTTGAGGGAAACAGTTTTACACAGGCTCTGTTAGCAACCCCCCCCTTTTGAACATTGACATCTTCCAGCAGAGTCAAGAAGTAAATAATTGGATCAAACGGGCACTTGATGGGGTGGCCCCATGGGTAACCAGCACCCCGCGAAGGAACACGAAAAGTGCACCTTGGTACAACCAGAATTTAAGGATAGCAAGACAGGCATGTAAAAAGTTGGAACGGAATTGGAGGAAGGGTTTCTCAGACTCTGATAAAACAGTGTATAAGCTAAAGCTGGGACAATACCATGCACTCATAAAAAAAAAAACGCTGCATATTACACAGAGAGGATTGAAACAGCGGATAATTCTTCTAGGGAACTGTTCGGCATCTTCAAAGAATTATCTTCATTAGAAAGAACAGTAGCATCTGCCCCTTGTTCAGAAGAATCTTGCAATAAAATCACAGAGTTCTTCGCAGAAAAGGTCTCTAAGATATAGGACACTTTCCCGGACAGCGCTCGTAAGGGACACTTAAACTACAAAGAACAAATGAAGGAGTGGGAGGCAAACAGTATCTCCCAGTTCGCTCCTCCTTCCCTAAAAGAGCTGGAAAGGATAGTACGGAGCATAAAATCTGGATCACCACTTGACCCAGCCACACCTAAGGTCATTTGGGCCGGACTAGAAACATTACTACCCTATATCCAGCAGCTGTTAGAAATGTCCTTCAAAGAATGGAAGGTACCTGCTATATGGAAACAAGCCATTGTCCGCCCATTGAAAAAAAAAGCAGACAGATGACAGGAACATAATGGAAAATTTATGTCCAGTCCTACTACTCCCTTATTTCCCCAAAATAGCGGAAAAAGTGGTCAATATACAGTTAGGGGCTCACATTAAGACACATAACCTACTGCATCCAAAATAATCAGGATTTAGATCATCTTACTCAACTGAGACAGCACTGCTCTATGCCACAGAGTCAGTACGGAAGAGAGTAGATGAAGGTCTGACAACTGCGCTGGTTCTTCTAGACCTCAGCACAGCATTCAATATGGTGTCACATGAGTTGTTAGTGCATTGACTCAGAAGGGGCGGTGTGGACGGGGTGGCCTCTTACCTGCATGGGCGAAGCTTTCAGGTGTCACAAGCCCCATACATCACCAAACACATCAAGTTAGCACAAGTTCTATAGGGCTCAATATTGAGCCTAACGCTGTTTAATCTATATGTTGCCCCCCTAGCCGAAATAGTGGAGAAACACAGCATCACAATAGTGTCATACGCAGATGACACAGAGCTTGTGGTCACCTTAACCCAAAAATCTGCAAAAGCAGCCAGTAGATTTGCGAACTTCCTGAAAGATTTAGCGGGATGGATGACAGGTTACTGCCTTAGGCTTAACGGCAAAAAGACAGAAATACTAATAGTTGGAAATACACCATCTATCTGGTCATCGGCTTGGTGGCAAACAAGCTTAGGCCAGGTTCCCACCCCTAGGACGGAAGTGAAGTGAAGAACATGGGGATGTGGATAGACCACAGATTATCTTTTGAGACTCAATCCAAAAGGGTTTCAGGCAGATGTTTTGGAATCCTTAGAATATTAACGAACATCCTACCCCTGGCAGCAAGAAAGACCCTGGCCCATGCACTTGTTACTTCCAGGCTAGTTTATGTAAACTTGCTGTACCTGGGAGCCAACAAAAAAGGACTACAAAAGCTGCAATCTGTCCAGAATGTGGCAGCTCGGCTTGTTTTAAATCTGCCAAAGAGAGCATCCTCAAAGATTGCACTAAACTTATTACACTGGTTACCTATTCAAAAACGAATTACATTTAAAGCCCTGTGCATTGGGCATCGAATCTTGCATGCCAGGTGTCCACTGTACCTCAATGACCTTATGATTCCTTATGAGACAGGAAGACAACTGAGAACCACGGGGACACATTTGGTGAAAATTCCAAGGATTAGGAAGGCACGAATGGGAGCATGCTTCTTCAGCTATTTAGCAGCAAAGAGTTGGAACTCCCTTCCCCTGACCCTTAGGGGTGAATCATCGGAGAAACTCTTCCGAAAAAAATGAAAAACCTGGCTGTACATACAAGAGTAAGAAGGAATACTTATCTAGAACATAAAATCCTGAAGGGTGCAAAATCTCTTAATAGCGTGGGGACACACCAGTTGGTGTAACCAAGTGCTCTACGAATACAGAAATAAAAATACAAATATTGGTGCAGCTGAGGGGTGAGAACCCAAAGTTGTTGAGGTGGTCCATTTCCCTACAGGGGATGGACCTCACAGCGGAACACCGCCCTAGTACAGAACACACCAATGCTGATGGTCTGTCCAGATTTTTCCACCTTAGTGAAGAGGACTCACAAGAGGGCAGGTATTCTACCCACATTTCAGCTGAATGGAACAAGTGTTAGACCTGGCATCATTGGGGTGGTTTTCCCCTGTAATTTTGCCTTTACCTCCTGCGTTTTTGCTGTGTGTTGGACTTCATTTTGCTAGTCTAGATGCTTTGGGCACTTTGCCACTGCTGTTCAGTGCAAAAGTGCAAGTGCTCCCTTTGTAAATTATTGTTATGGATTGGTGATTCCATGATTGGCATATTTGATTTACTAGTCAGTCGCTAGTACAGTGCACTGTGGGTGCCCAGGGCCTGTAAATCAAATGCTGCTAGTGGGCTGCAGTACTGATTGTGACACCAGCATAAGAAGTCTGTAAATGTAACTCAGGCCTGCCATTGCAGAGCCTGTGTGCAGTCTGAGACTGCCATGTCGACCTGGCAAGTGCACCCACTTGCCAGGCCCTAGACTTCCCTTTTCTTACATGTTAGTCACCACTACGGTAGGCCCAAGGTACCCCTGTTGGCAGGGTACAGTGTATGTGAAAGGTAGGACATGCCCTGGTGTTATTGGCATGTCCTGATAGTGAAATGCTGCCAATTTTGTTTTACTCTATTGCAAGCCTACCTGTTCTCATAGGATAGAATGGTGAGTTTGCTTATAACATCTTATAAACATAATTACCCCTGGGAACAAGGTAGGAAAATAAAGTTTAGTATGCCAGAACTCAGAATGTTAAAATGCATCTTTTAGTAAGGGTGATTTTTATATTCTGTGTTTGAAAATGCCACTTTTAGAAAGTAGATATTTTCTTGCTTAGCCAGTCAGTGTGCCTCTGCCAGGATGTGTATTGACTGTCTGGCTTTGGGGTGCCAGGGGCTGGGGATGTGCAATGATTCAAGAGAGTCTAGATGAGTCAGGGCTGGGTTTAAAAGACCTGGGCTACATTTAGGGAATGGGAAGGAGATTGTATTTCACCTGAATAGGCCGGGTCTGCCTTCCACAATGCTGTCTCCACCTCCTGCCAGGAAGCTGCACCAGAGAGGACAGATCTGGTGTTGACTGGGCAAAGAGCTTCTCTGCCACAGAGAACAACGCATTTTACTGTATAAAAAGAGAGGCCCAGACCCAAGAACTTTAGATCACTTCTGGCAATCAAGAGGAACATTTGCCAAGAAGAAGAGCTCGGGAGGAATACTGCCCCTGTGCTGTTTGCTATCAGAGTTTGGCCTGCAGAGGCTACTTTCTGCCAAGGAAAGGGAAAATGACTTTGCTGTTTGCTGTGTTCCCTGCTTGAGAAGGATTTCCAAGGGTTTGAAACTGAGCTTGCCTCCTGTTCTGAAGTCTCAGGGACACAAAGACTTCACCCCCAGCTCCCCTGAACTTCCTAGCTGGGAGTTCTGACCTGCCAGGAGTTGCCAGTAGCTGTTCAGGGCCTCTGGGGGTTGTTCTGGCTGTTGGGAGCTCGAAAAGCAATGCAACAATGAGAAGCGTGACACATCTGCACCCATTTCCGACGCACTGCTAAAGAAATCACCACAGCGCCTGCCTACAGCTCGAGAAACTGCTGCACGCCACATCGAGTGCACCGAAGTCCGAGATCACCGCACTGATTCTGACAAAAGCCCTCCTTATGCAAGAACCCACGCATCAAGGCGCCAGGTCTGTCGCATCGTTGGGAGACAGGGTAAGAAACCGACGCATCACCTCCCCACGCAGTAAGAAACCAATGAATCAACTCCTCTCCAGTAAGAAACTGATGCATCACCTCCCTTGTGCAGCAGTAAGGAACCGACACCTCACCTCCCCCGGAGCAAAGAACCAACGCATCACCTTCCCTAAGTGTATGCAACTGACTTATCACGTTCCCTGTGACCCTTTATGTTGTGTGTGGAACGCCTCCAAGGTACTTTGTGTGAAAAGTGTTGCGACTGCAATTTGCTTTGAACTAGACTATGTCTACCATTTGAAAGTCATATTTCTATTATTGTATTTTGGATTTTTGTTGTTTTGGTCTTTTTGGTCTTGTTTGGTTTAGATAAAGATTACTTATTTTTCTTAACTTGTGTTGTGTCTATTTGAAGTGTTGGGAAAGTCCTCTTTTCTCAGAGGACAGTTTGTCTTATCATATTAGCTTCAACAGCAGAAGTTCCTTCATAATTGGTTTCCTCCTCTACCTGACACCCTTCTTTGTGTATTGTGAACTGTTACTTGAAAAATACCTTGGCGACCTGTCAGATTAAGGGCATTCTCTATCTACAATTTTACTTGTGAATGGCTGTTAACAGAAGTCCACAATGCTTTGTGGCTTAAGCAGAATTTAAATGTTCAACCTACCACCAGGTTTTGCAAGGAAAGGTCACCCAGCACTTCACAGATTCATGTTCCCTCTCCATGTGCTAGACAGTATAATGGGTGAGAATGAACTCCACAAAATAGAATAGAACTTGTTTCCAGCTACCTAAACATTTGTGCTTTCTTGTTAGCACTTTAAGCTCTTCGAAGGCAGAACCAGAAAACCTTTCGATAACTAACTCCTTAAACACTTGTGCAAAAATGAGTACATACTCAAATTCATGCTCATAGCATGAAACTATGTTGACAGGGAGAAGCCCCACAATTACTTCAAAGAGTGTATTAAAAATAGGATGGCTTTTCTGCAATTGTAAACCACAGTACTTGTGTAAACTGTGAATGTATACTTTAATAGCGTCCAACCAGTAAATCAGATTGGTCGGCAGTTCTGAAAGCCAGAAACGTGATTTCGGCATGGAGCACATGCTCATATCTCAATAATGAGCATATGCTCATGCTCAAGAGGTAGAACAATACTGAAACCCAAGTGCCACTTCCTGTCAAATTTGACATTGGAAAATCGATTGCCGAATATAGCGAAATTGGAATAGGGTCATGAAGTTTGGGAAATGGTATTTGCAACTGGTACTACCTCACAAAATACACATTTGAAAACTAATTAGCACCTACAAATTTTTCTAGGATGAAACTGCTGGGGCAAAAGAGGACCAAGTGCAATAATTAACGAGGCAACACATACATGTGCCAATTTACAAAGGTAAACTTAGACCTGAAGTCTAAGTTTACCTTTGCGAATTAAGCCCACAGTTTGCATCCATTTTGAAACTCATCTCAGCACTCATTATGAGGCCACAAGTGAGAGTTAGAAACAGGAGGGAAGTCCACAATATCCGGCGATGGCGAAAATATAGGATTACTACCAAGGACAGACCTATCACCTGGATCCTCCTATCCTAGAGAAAGACTGCTGCTACATATGTAAGTTTCATAATAGTTTACTGGAACCTGCACTCACAATGGAACAAGAAAACAAAGTAGTAGGGTCTAAAGGCAAACTGTTTTGTGGACCTGTAGAGGCCTTTTTGTAACCAACATGGAGCCACTGAGGCAAAACATCACAGTCTGGTCTAAGACGGGAGGGTTTGGTCATCAATGTACATATTATCTAGTCAAAATAAAGGTATTACAGAATGAAAATGAAAGCACCTGCATTCAAGATTGGCAGAACACAGAATGAAATAAGGCAACAAAGACAAGAATTCAAGAATTTAATTGCATGAGAAAATTGACTAAGTTTTAAAAGGTAGCTAGGCTAAAGGTTTCTTCATACTTAAACCACTGAAGCAGGAAAAATAAAAGGTTAATGCTTTGGTTCTATATTTAAAATTGAATGGAAAAATGAAGTAAAGTAGACACTCCCACACACTAAAAAATCGTTACCTGGAAAATCAATTAAAACATTTTTTAACCTGTCAATCCTTCTACCATAATAAACAGAACACAGCAATTATGCAATTATTCGCGAGAGAGTCTGTGGGAGATGCAATTAAAGAACAGGTACGAGGTAAATCGCCTGTCACAACAAGTTACCTCCAAATATAATAAAAGATTCAAGCCGGGCGGAATAGACCATTGTTTAATTGCTTTGGAGATTTCATGATGACCAGTACTGATCCATACAACACGTGAATCATATTTCACTTAATTTGGTCCGTAAACCGAACCATGTTGAACAGTCCTAGCAATTTAATTAGGTCTGACCAAAACGGTTAATCAAAATCTCAGACACTCCTCGTGTGGTAGAGGTAACCATTGAGGCTGGCAGCAGATGATTAACCCCTTCCATGCTGATGACGGAACCGCTCCGTCATCAGCTACAGTTGAGCTGTGCTGATGACGGAGCGGTTCCGTCATGGCCCGGCCGCCGCGCCTGCGCGGCGCTGATTTCGCACCTGCGCGGGCGTTCTAATGAGCGGGGCGGGTCATGACGGAACCGCTCCGTCACCAGCATAGCTCAACCGCGGCTGGTGACGGAGCGGCTCTGTCACCAGCATGCGGCCGCCGCGCGGCCGCCCCGCCCCTTTAGCGCTGCGGCGGAATAGCCGCCGCAGCGAAGGGGTTAACAGGCAGGGCAGAATTCAGACCCAGTACGAAGACAGAGCCGAGCAGCAGCACAACTGGCACAGCGGCCTGAAACTGACCCCATCATGTACAAGTGACTTAAACCAGCTGAAGTGTTACTAATATTATTCAGGGTCCCATACAAGATAAAACAATTTTTTAAGAAGAGTAACACATAAGGAGCAAAAAGGAAATGAGCAGGCTGCAACTCACCTCTAACACATGCACATACCAACATTTCCTATTACCATCCGCACCACATATTTACAATTCTGACCAAGCATAAACAACAAATCTCCCCATTTAGTAGAACAACTGCCTACTACAATATTAACGACCAACAAAACTGACACAACATAAGCAGTCTAAACACATCAAATCTACACTACAGTCTGCAACTTAGCACACAATATTTACATCTTGCAGGTTCTGGACACACCCTATTCAGACATCCGCTTACATTGAAAACTCAGTCGCAGAATGGCACAAACTGGACACTCCGAAAGACTGGCCAAATTAGTTGTGTCATGGCCCAGAACAGAGCCATTCAGATACAGCAATTTCATTTGCAAATTCTTGATCAGTAACATCCCCCAAAAATGTAATCACATTTTTCATCTTATTCTCATATCCCCCCCACCTTTCCCCATCATTGTATTCTCAATGCAGCACATTGCAATACTTTTCAGATTCCAGATTTGACCATCTTTCACCATAATGGCTGACTTCATTACCTGCCTTAGCCTTAACGGATGTGCTAACTGCAAGTGCTTACTGAATTTCACTGGTGCTTGTGCTGTAGACATATTATGAGCTAAATCTGCACAGGTACAGTTTCTTCCTGCTTAGTCCAGCAGGGTACAGCAAAGTATCAATCTAAGGGAAAACATACATCCTGAGTATAGATATATAGTCTCTGAACTCCTTGGGGCCTATTCACAAACTTTATTTTGTAGTATGTTTAGTTCTACTACAATCCAGTAAAAGTACTACAAAATGCAATTCACAAATCTATGAGTGCAAATCTCCAACTTTCCCTCTCCAGCCTTTTCTATGGAGAGATCCTCACATCTGTATATTTACTGTTTAGTAGTAAATGTGGGTCAGACAAGGTGGAGTGAATCAAAAAAGGGGCATACTAACTGATAAGTGGGACGTATCTAGGGAGGAGTAACAAGGGGTTTAGACAGTGTTAGGGAAGGGTTTAGTGAGGGACATGCACCCACCTACAAAAAACGCAAACCCACTGATATTCACAAACTGCAATTCTAAAGTGATTAAAGCCAAAAGGGACCTAAAACAATAGTAAATTACTCCTGCTTAGAGTTGGAGTAAGTCCAGCACCACACATGGTCAACCACTGGAACTGTAACACCCTCCTATTGAAAAGAATGGAGGTAGGCACTTAAACTTAAACATGTCACGTCACATTAAATTATTTAAAATATTTACAAAAATACATAAATATAACTAAATATTTATAAAAAACTAAAATAAAATATATATTTCAAATTATAAAATATTGTAACTACCTTTTAAATTTATAAAGTAATGTAACATTCATTTTCTTTAAAATATAATTAACATTTTTTAAATTTTTTATGTTCATCATTTGCAATAATGGATAATAGGCTTTTTGTAAACATTTTACTTTAGGTGTTTTTGTTTACTTAAAAAAGCAAAAAAATAATATATTTCAATAAGAAAATATTTAGTTCAAAATTAAGTCACCAGTTTTGTAGCATTATCAAAAAAATGTCTACATTTAAAATAAATATTTAAAAGTATTTTACATATGTATCATAAAATATTTTAACTTTTATTTTAAATTAAATACACTTTTCTTTACTTCTCCATATCCCTAGCATAGGGAGACTCCACAGTTGGGGTGAGGATCTTCCCATTTTAAAGTATAGGGAAAATTAAAAGCATTTATTAAACTTATATCCCGGCTGTCGGGCAGGGAAAGAACACTGCTCCTGCCAGTGGATGTGAGTGGAAGAGAAATTGCTACCGTTGGGCGGGAGCAGAAAAAGAGACAAATCGGTTCCTGTGTGCTGCACAGGAGAGGCACACACTTGCAGATTACTGCCTGGGGCTGCAGGTGCCTTGAGTTTTCTTCTGCAGGCCTCAAAAACAATGGCAACCTAGGTTGTGGGTGCTCTGAGTGAGACAGGGGTACCAAAAAATAAAAAAAGGAAAAGAAAAATGCTTTGCAGTGCAAGGCAGCATAAAAGAGAGCAGCCACAATTATTGATCATCAAGTATTTAAGCCCTATAAGTATGACGCAGCCCATAATCCCCTGTTAACATTTACATATTTTTTTGTGGTGGCCCCAAAATGGACAGATGCACCAACAAAATGTTTGAACTGTGTTGTAGGGAGCTCAAGAAAATTCATTAGCCCCATAATTCGCCTTAACAAAGTCACCTTACTTCTCCCAGGGGACTGAATCCCTGACGCCTTGGGTAGGTTTTGCCTAAGTATTTCAGGGATTAGAGATTTTGCTTTTGGGCTCAGCAATGGTACTGAAAAGAAAATAAAAAATCTGTGACTCGTGTTTTCAAAGCAAATTCCGTATTGTCAATATTGATGTTTAACAGTGCATGGTTTTCCAGTATGATGAATGCTTTTGAATACTGATACTAAACTTAATGATTTATTGACTCGAATGGTGGATTATAACATGTATGGCAGATTGAAACCATTCCCATTGACTCCAGTGGTGTTGCATTGATGAAATATAACATGTGGCTGATTTTACCGGTGTTGTGTCACCTTGACAAAGCCAGTAGGCATGTCTTATTGATAATGACACCTCCATATAATGCGATGTTGCATCGAGTATAGGACAGGCATATTGTGTTATTTATGTAATTTTGTGTAATGTGATATAATGTATTCAGTGGTGTTGTTGTGTACCAAAGAGCTGTGGTTACTAGACTACTTCACCTGCCCTGAGTAGGCCTTGGACTTCTGTGCTTTGCTACCCTGAGAGGGACAAGTGCTACAATTTAGGGACTTGGGGCCAGATGTAGGTAAGTAACATTTACCGATTCTTCATTACCGAAAATTACCGAATTTTACCGATTCGGTAATGAAGAATCGGTAAATGTGAGGGGTGTGTATGTACGGAATCCAGATGTTCCCTTTTACCGAATCGGCAAAAGTCGGTATTTACCGATTCGGTAAAGCCTATTGATTCCTATGGGCTTCAAAGCCCATAGGAATCAATAGGCTTTACCGAATCGGTATTTACCGAATAGGTAAATACCGAATTTCACAAGGGTGCAGGGGGTGTCACTTTGACACCCCCTGGCACCCCCTAAATAGGATTGGGTGCCATGTGGCAGGCATACAAGCCCTAGGGGCAGGCCTACCTGCCACATGGCATAGGTGTGCATGCACACATGTGCATGCACACCGGAATCGGTATTTTACCATGAAGTTGGATTTCATGGTAAAATACCGATTTGTTAAGGCCTTTGGGGCTCATAAGAGTCCCACCTACATATGGAATTTACAGAATCGGTAAAATTACCGATTCGGTATTTTACCGAATCGGTAATTTTACCGATTCTGTAAATGTAGATTTACCTACATGTGGCCTTGGATTTAGGCCCCTACATACCGATTGGCCATTTACCGGTCGGTAACGGCCGAAATCGGCCGTTGCCGGTCGGTAAATGGCCTGAAACGGCCACCTACATCGGGCCCTTGATTCCCAGTAAAGATAATGGTAGTCTTATTAATTGTGAAAAACACACACTCTTTGTAACCAATAACCCAATTCTGTACAGTATTCATTTGGTCTCTCATACTTTCATGGTATTTTTTCAATTTTCCTTCAGGTTTATATCATTCATATAATCCTGTTTCTTCTCTTGAAAGTGCGATCAGCCAAACACACTTGTGGGCATTTTTCTATGCAACCACAATGTTGCCTGTAGTGTTTCTGCTAGCTTTTTCATCTCGTTATTTCATATTAAACTACCCAACTTGAACATTTGCTTCGGGATTATTCAATGGACACATGAATGCTTAACCCCACGGGATGCCATACATTCTTGCATTCTATCTGACTTAAATTGGACTCCATTGTCGGGCACCAATCCCTCAGGAATGTACTTGTGGCAGTAAGCCAAACACTACCTCAATGGTTGCACTCCTTCCATTTGTACCTCTAACCATTTTGAATAGCAGGTAACCTGGAAAACTATTTAAGCTTTCTTGCGAGGAAGAACAGCAAAGGGTCCCAGGATAACAATTGCCACCATCCTCCACACCAGCCTAGACAGGCCTTTCAGTAATTCTACTGGGAATGATGGTACTCTACACAACGTTGCTGCCTTATAACTCTTACAACACACTTTACAATCCCTTGTCCATCTGTCAATCTTATCAACCCTTTCCAGGACACTAACAATATTCCCTTGCCTTCCTCATAGTGCAATGTCATGATCCATGGACCACGCCCACCTGTGTATAGCAAGCAGGCACAGAAGCAAATTCCTCCAAACTTCAAAGGTCTTCTGCTTCATAAGAGGTCAGTATTGCGTTCAGAGTGGAGTGCTGTTTCATGTGCGACTTTATGGCTGCTCTGCTTGACCTACATGAGACATGCAAGTGGAACCAAGACAAGCTGCATTTCTCAAAATGCCAAAGGACTCTCTCGAGACTTGTATTGGTGGCAGCCATCTAAGAACCACTGAGTATATGTTTCTCGTGTTTCAGAGCATTTCTTTTTGGGCAATTGTGATTTTTGGCTGGTACTGCTGGAACCTTTTTGTTAGGTGTTTAGTGTGCTTTCATCAAGAGTGATTGAGGATCTTATTCTCAGAGGTGTATTCTGGATAAATCTAATAGACTAAGATCCTGTTTTATCGTTTGGCAGATGGGTTCTTCGTCACAAATGTTATTTTAATGAGTCATACCGAATTGTGATGCTCCATATTAGATGTAATTATAAACAAACAGTGGTCCTGAACCTATAAATTACAGTTTTTTGAACAAATCAAGAGCGAATCAATATTTGAGTAAGAAAGCAGCAATGATCTGTCTGCTAATTGTAAAGACTGTATTGTCTATGAAAGAAACCTTGCATCACGGTTAGAGAAAATATATTCCTATTTAATTTTTATATTCATATTTTGCAATACTTTTTATATCGATAAAAAACACACACAAAAGTTGCCCCAAAACAGGAGCGTGCAAAGGAAAGATGTGATCCAGAAAATGAAAACAAGTGAAAGGAGAGGTAAGTAAAGAAATGGTGATTAAGAAGTAGTTCACATTATTTTACAGCCAATACTAAACAGAACATTTATCATAGTATTGAGCACCTGGCCAACAACATAGTTTTTTGCATTCTAATCAACAACATTGTCGTACATAAGCCTACATATCATCAATTTTGCACTGTGTACAATGCTAACAAATAATTGGTCCAAGGTGTATATATATTGGAGATGTCGACGTTTCGACTCGACTTATTCCCAAGCGGCGAGTTGGACCTGGGGATTGCGAGTCTTCATCAGGACTAGAGATAAAATGAGGCAACCAGGGAAAATGAATGACCACTTGATTATAGAGCAAGTGATGTGGGGAGATCCAAATTTACCACAACTCAACAGGAAACCTTGAGTTCATATCTTTTTCCATGTCAAAGGGACGTTATGTTCTGTTTAGTATTGACTGTAAAATAATGCGAACTACTTCTTAATCACCATTTCTTTACTTACCTCTCCTTTCACTTGTTTGCATTTTCTGGATCACATCTTTCCTTTGCACGCTCCTGTTTTGGGGCAACCTTTTGTGTGTGTTTTTTATCGATATAAAAAGTATTGCAAAATATGAATATAAAAATTAAATAGGAATATATTTTCTCTAACCGTGGTGCAAGGTTTCTTTCATAGACAATACAGTCTTTACAATTAGCAGACAGATCATTGCTGCTTTCTTACTCAAATATTGATTCGCTCTTGATTTGTTCAAAAAACTGTAATTTATAGGTTCAGGACCACTGTTTGTTTATAATTATATTCACCCAGGTCCATACCTTATGGGCTACCCCATTTTCATAATGGTTACCATATTAGATGTAAGCAGTGGAACCGTCAGCCCACTGTGTGGAAATGCTGTAGAGATTGGGGGTTTGCCTTTTTTGGTTAGGACATACTAGCAGGACAGAACACAGAATGAAACTCTCACAGTCTTTGCTATATATTTTGGCCATTGCTGGCATCTGTGTGCTCTTGTGAAAATGCTGAATTAGTTGACTTGAAGTCAATAAACCATGGAAAGATATATATCTTATATTCATTAAGGACTGGGAGCAATGTTAAAGAGTTTACGTTGGTAAATCTATTTGTTAAAAACTATTTTAAACAGGTCAACGTGTATAGTCTCTGTATAAGGATAAACATAATCCTTTTCATATACTAATGAGTATATAATATTAAAGTCAGAATGCAATTGATTAAGTTGAGTAAGTTATGGATTTATCAACAAGATTATTCTAACAAGTTTCGCTGCCTTTTGCCTAGGTTTGTGCTACAGAAATGTCACATACATATATAAATACAAAAAACACTTAAACATCAAAAAGAGTATTTATTGGACAGCTGTGATCTCTGGCTTCCTTTGGTTATACAGAAGGGATAGCTTGGCCCTTGTGTGATTCTAAATGGCTCAATCCCCTGAGAATGGGCGGATTTTGCGGATCCACGATCCGCGGATTTTGCAGATTTGCGGATCGTGGATTCGCAAAATCCCCGGATTTTGCGGATCCGCAGATTTGAGGCGGGGCTTCCATGCGAGTGCACATGCTTCTTGTGTGTATAAAAGGTCAGAGAAAGATCAGTTCAGCAGATGAAGAGAAATAAGCTCCTGGTCACGGAAACAGCACGGGTATTGCGCTCGTGAAAGTCACGGATGCAAAAGCCTCTATCCAGCATCACAGCTGATTTTCCACGGTAGAGTTGGGAAGAAGGCACACCTGTCCAGCCTCGACGACGCTCACGATTGTTTTTGGGCTAATGAATGAGTCACTGAATTTGAGCATCAACTAGTTTGAGCGACCATGTGTGTGTTACTATGCAATCGCCCCGAAGGGCGCAGGGGTCCCTTGAGTGAGCTGTCCATCATAGTGGGTGAATGGCGGGAAGACGGTGCAAACCGCGAGTGTGTGGGCGGGGCCAAACGGGCAGTGCTACCATGCGAGTTCACACATGCTTCTTGTGTGTATAAAAGGTCAGAGAAAGATCAGTTCAGCAGATGAAGAGAAATAAGCCCCTGGTCACAGAAACAGCACGGGTATTGCGCTCGTGAAAGTCACTGATGCAAAAGCCTCTATCCAGCATCACAGCTGATTTTCCACGGTAGATTTGTGAAGAAGGCACACCTGCCTCGACGACGCTCACGATTGTTTTTGGGCTGATGAATGAGTCACAGGAAGGGCATGTTGTAAATATTTTAGGATGGCGCCGGCAAGCTGCCAGCGCCATCCTAAAATACTTACTAAATTAGCTTCAACAGGAAGCTCTAATAGATAAAATCGAGCACCTGCTTTATTTTATCTATTAGAGCTTCCTATTTTAGGATGGCGCTGGCAGCTTGCCGGCACCATCGTAAAATAGTTACAACAGGCCAGCCTTCAACTTTTGCCCCCGGAATAATCCGCCGCTCGCGGACTTGCGAATTCTCTGTAAATTCGCGGGAGTTCGCGGATCGCGAATTTACTGAAAATTCGCAAAATCCGCGAGCGGAACGGATTTTCCGCTCATACTTAGTGCTAGAGCATGCATGGAGAGGTTGTGTCTGCATTTAAATGGTGGAAATGCGGTGGAACAGTGCCCCTAATTGAAATCATTTCCCCTTGGTTATAGTTCTTTATAGGCCACCCCAGAATAATGTAGCCAGAGTTCTTGCTGAGGGGCAGCCCTTAAGTGAAGTTCAGGCGTGTCCCATGATACCTCTGAGCTCTATAACCAGGGTATGTGCTGATAGTTTCTGCACCCCCTGATGAGATCACCCCTGACAAAGGCATCAGTGTTCAGAACAGTGTTCAACACAACTCCCAGAATGGGCAGTCCGGCAAGGTCATCACAAAAGGGGGTGATGGTCTACATCCTGTGGACAGGCATTTGCATATTATGATAAAGTGCATAATAATGTGACAGTTATGCTCATCACTATTCGCTTACTACAATCCAGAGTGTTTATGTCATCGATTGCAAGTACACTAAAGGCTATGCAGCATTCAGGTGCATTGAGAAAGTGGTTACTGTTATTTCTGGTGGCTTGTTTATGAATTTCGTGAGTTTTCAAGCATTACGGTGCTAATCTGTCAGTATTCTGAAGGTATAGCCTAAGGGACAGAGCTCCCAACCTTGGAACTGTGGAACTAGGCTACAGTCCCGGTGTGGAATCAAGACCATGTGATTCTGACAAACCACTTATCTCCGCATGCCCAAAAACATAACCTAACCTTATGTAATGTAATCTGGTGCTCATGTAAAGTTCTTCAATGCCTTTGGACCGAATTTGTGCTATATAAAACTCCCAAAAACAAGCTTCCGGTTAATTTACGCTACTTCGTTGTCTACATGTACTGAAAAAACCACATATCGAATGATGATGTATTCACTTCTCGTCGTAAACAGTCATTTTTAGCTCGAGCCTAGGCAGCGCATGTGCTGCTCTGCGTGCCATGGTGTATTGGAGTATGGACTTGAAACCCCACCCACTCTCCGCCCATATATGTCATTGGCTTATGTCATTGCTAGAGGTGTGGTGCCGCGGCTAGGGCGACTGACACCAGATGCTGGGCTCACGGTTTGATCCCCCTCTCCGGCGGCAGGGGTCTGCCCAGCACCATGCGACTCTGGGCAATAGCTCGCTTAATCTTCCCAAAAGCCCCCAGCGCCGGGATACCCCAATGGGGTGAGCGTGCGCTATACAAGTACTGGATTCTCTGAATTTATTGTCCTTCGTAAATGCTGGCTTCTAAATCATTAATAGGCTTTTTAGTCCCTACTCAGTACAGCCTTGTCTTAATTTCTAACCTCCCAGGAGGACTGCTGATTTTAATTGGTTGTTACGATATGTCTTATTTACTCTGTAAGCACTATTTTCTTTAATAGTTTCCCCTACTGCAGACACTACATGCTGTCCTGCTACATTCAGCACACCATGCATGATTTCACGGGGTGCTTTTACAAAAAAAAGCATTTGTTTGTCAACAAATGCTTTTTTTGGTAAAAGCGCCCCATACCGCGCTTTTTAAAATGGTTCAAACCTTTCTTTAGACACAGCTCCTCTAAAGAAAGGGACGTGGCCTCTAGTGAAAGCGCAGCATGGGGCGCTTGTAAACAACAAGCATTTGCAATGCAATAGATCTCTCATTTTAGAAACTTTGACCTATTGGTATTGTAAATGACAATGCCTTTTATTATTGCAGGTTTTTTAAACGTAAATAAAAGGCATTGTCATTTACAATGCCAATAGCTCAATATAAAATTGAGAGACCAATCCTTATTGGTGTGGCTTTTGTTATCACATTGGTGTAAGTTTCTTCGTCTTTTTGAAGATATTACTTCGTTGAAGAAAAAACATGGGAGGAAATGCACAGTATTCAGTAGTAACCTGGGAAACGTTGGAACTTGCCCGTTTTGGATACATTTTTACTTTAAAACCCCAGAATAATTTTCTTCATTTTCCAATTACATGTTGTGTGATGGCCATTGATGCTACTAATTCAGGAATAATCATGGCTGTAAAATAAGGTAGCACTTTTAGCAAAATCCATTTAATGTATCTTTACAAATACAAAGGCATGTCCCTTGAATTGTGAAAGATATTCATTCATATGCCTTACCATTTCTGTGAATTCATTATTGCCTAGATCAAGTCGTTCCAGCTGCGTGAGTTTGTTCATTGACCTGCAAGAGATGAGAAAATTACAATCAGCATCAAGCATCCTTGTTTCTGCATTTTTACCAATTTAATTCACTTTTAAATATGAGATTAACCTATAAATAAATGTCTGTTTTTGATAGGCCAATTTTCATTGCTGGGAACCAGAACACTTCTCTTGATACACGTGACCAAGTTTCTATCCATATGAACTCCACACTAGCTAATGTCTTTAAATGTTGCATTAGGCTTATCGGTTTATCGCCATTTGCGTTGCAGCGCACGCAATGTAATTCACTTGGTTTATTTATTTATGTACTTACCTCTGGTCGGCCGCATGCCGGAGTTTACTACCCCACATCCTGCCCCTCCCCCGCCCGCCCCACTGCCCCGCAACACTCCCACTACGAGCCACTACTGATTTGGACCCATCTCATTCAGAGATGGAACTTAAGACCAGAGGTTTGCAATTTCAAAGCTTGCACTGCTCTGATTGGCAGGCTTTGTAATTGCAAAAGTCCTACTTGCAATGTACTCGGCATCAGTGGTGCTGAAACAATTGTCAGGATGGGGTTGCTGCCATAGGTGTAACACCACTGAAGTCAATGGGATTGTGGGAATTCCAAGAGAACAAGTGTAGTGAACGAGCCACGCCGATTCAGAAGGAGTGTGGTACTGGGTGGTATGGAGCAGGTGGTGCATTTTGCAGCATACAATTGCAAATATATTACTAAAGCATGGTATGGTGTGGTAGCACATCTACAGACTGCACATTTTCAATTGAAATGGCTTCTAAATTGCACAGACATGCAATGTTACTAATACAACTATAGAGGACACAAATAGGTAATGTGAGGTGTTATAGTGAATATTTATTATTTGCACATCACCAAATAAAGAGTCTTGATTTGCTTTGATTGTATTAAAATCTGTGTTTCCATCACACTTCAGAACCACATGAAAGTGTGCTTTGTTTGTGCTATCTTAAGTGCTGATGAATTTTCAAAGGGTTGTTGAGTTGATCTATAGTCATTTACTTTTTGTGTGTGTTTGAAAAAATAAGTTATTCTACGGCCTTTCCTTTCTCAATCCCTATACCCCAGTAATGATTTTCGGATAGTTCACATAGTTCACTTTAAAAAATCCTCACCTGGCACTCACAGAAAGGAACACCAATCTCCAAAGTAATAAAATATGCATCAATTTGTCAGAAGACTTATGCTGATATTTGACTCCTGTCTTTAAATGCACAGCAAATGTGACAAGATAAAATCAAACTTTTAAGGTGGCTATTTTGCTCATTAATCTTCTGAAATCAAGAATGGTTCATCTGGGAGTGCCCCCGCAACTCTACTTCCAGCACCTAGGCTCAACATCTTGTGTCACAAAATTTGCAACTAAGAATGTCAGTGTTATGACTTCTCAAGATGAAATCTAGTTGAAATATTTTTTTATTAGACAGGACTCATCTGAATCCTTGTGTGTGGCCTTTAAGCACAATGCCAGAGTAGTATGCCCAGCAGAGTGCAAATTGGTCACATTACACCTTGTCTTGCAACTAGGCCATTAATACAGTGGGCTTTTAGAGTCTCAAAGATTCTACTACTCCAATTGATTTTCGCCAGTGGATATTTAGGAGGAACGGAAGGAACATAAACTTGTCATGGGTAGGATGCAGATGGGTAGCCATTAGGAAGTTCCTGATCACCCATAAAATTAGAATTTTGTGGGTAAATGTTAACCTTCACAATAGTTGTTCACATCAAATGTGTGTATCTACTCTTAAAAGCACATGAATGACAGCTTATGATTATAACTTTAGTGTAAATAAAGTCCACACACACCCACAAAACATTTGATGATTTGTGTAAGCAATTTAACTATCAGTTGCGAAGGGTGAAAGCCCCACTCAAATATTAAACACAATCCTTTCCAGGGTGAAGCACTAAAGTCACTAAATTAACCTGTGCTTCAACCTCTAGTGGCTTGGCAGAAAAGCAGTCGCACTTAACTCAGAGGTAATGTGTGAAGTATTTATACAGCACTCATAGAGTAATAAAGTGGAAACACAATACCAAGGAAAAGGCAAATTAATTTCGAAAAAGTTAACTTGAATAAATAAAACAACACCAAAATAATACAAATCTGTTCAGTAGAACTGGAGATATCAGTTTTTAAATTTTTAAGTGAAAATAAGGCAAAGAGGCACAAAGTGCCACTCATGGTAATCTTGTCGTACGGAACCGGGGAGAAAGTCACAAGTTCAGCCCATCTGCGATGGAGCATGGGTTATATAAAGGAACCAGATTAGACCCTCATACTCATGTCCAGTGCACATTTTTCAGTTTTCGTTGGCAGAGATCGTGAGGAGGAGACTTCCAGTGCAAGGAGCAGGCAGAGCATCTTGGACAGTTGCTGCTGTAGAACCAAGAGACAGTCATGCGTTGTGGATGACTGATGCTATGGTGTAAAGAGCTGGTTGTCACTGGAGCTTCTTGTTGGCCATCATTGTGGGCTTTCGCTGTCAGCACAAAGTGCAGGCCGGTCATTGCCGGTCGTTGCCGGTTGGTCACTGTCAGCAGGTCCTACTAGAGCTTTGGGTTGTCAGTCATCTCCGGCCGTGATTCTCATCACAAAGAGCCAAAACCTTTGTATCATCACCTTTTCAGGAGGAGTTCACACTGATGCCAGCCAAGGGTTCAGCCCTACGTGGCTTCTCTTGGGGATCAAAACGAACTCCAGAAGAGGGTAGTAGCAAGGCTCAGGCAGGTCAGCTGGGCAGATGAGAGGAGGTCTCTAAAAGCTTGTTCTGTCCTTGTAGTTCCCACAGGAGGTCAGCATACCAACCGTTTGAGTCACTCTGGGTAGCAGGTCCAATCTTCCTTCCTCAGACAGTGGGGCAGTCTTCCTCCTTCTGAATCTTCCACAGGTCTGATGAGAGGCACTCTTGTAACTAGTGCCAGTCTCTGGAAGTAATACACAACCCACAGCAGCAGAGCCATTCACAGTCATATGTTCCAGGACACTGGCAGAAAGGACTCAGTTGGTTTGAGCAGAAAAATGCAAAATTTGTAAAGGTAGAATTTTAAAAGTTGCAACATAAAATCCGAAGTTACTATCCAAGAACAGTTCATTTGAGCGTAAACATGATTTCTCTATCTATTCCCAATCTGAAGTTAGCACTTATGAAATAAGGTAACACAGTGTAAAATGACTTTAGAAGTTTTTCATTGCTAGGACATGTAAAGCTTAAACACACATTCTACATTTAAAATTGTAATTGTGATTGTGATTGTGGGTGTACTTGTAAAGCGCACTGCGACTCCATGGAGTAACCTGGCGCTGAAGACCGCTGGGGAACCCGTCCTGATTTTCCCTGTGAGATGGTCCCTTTCTGAGTATCTCCAAGGTGAAACCAGGCATCCCCGGCGTCTGTGGGGGGCCGTTGTAGAGATGAGGCAAGCTTAATGCCCAGAGTTGCTGAGTGTGTTCCCTGGTTAAAGTAGGCACCGAGGCAAGAATTATCGAGTCCGTTTGACCCTGGTCCACTACCCTGCCGCGTCGGGAATTGAACCCTGGTCTCGGGATGTTCTCTGCTTACGGGTCTGCCGCCTCTAACCAGTGAGCCACACCACTCCACAATTACCATCCACCCTGCCCTATTAGTCTTTAGGGCCTACCATACGGGGTAGCCATAAGTATCAAAAAGGAAGGGTTAGGTCTGGCAAAATGTTTAGTATTCCAGGTTGAAATAGTAGTTTAAAAATGCTCTACAGGCTGCAGTGGCAGGTCTGGGACATGTTTTAAAAGGCTACTTTATTGGGTGGCACAATGAGCTCTGCTGTCCACTAGTAGCAATTTATTTACAGGCCTTGGGTAGAGGCAGTATCATTTACTACAGATTTAAAAGTAAATTAACTGTGCCAATTAGGTTTAGGCTCCTCATCCCGCCGTATTCTTTTCATGCTCCACAAGATTTTTAAATGGCTACCACGGAACACCAGACACACCATCCTGCAATCTCTTGTCACAAGCTATGCCAGGATCTTCAACTGTCTTTTCCACTGACTCAAGACCATCCAGAATGCCGCAGCAAGACACAACCTCAGCCTCTCACAACATCCCCACATTGCACCATATCTGAGGGAGCTCCACAGGTTCCACATAAATAAACACTTCCAGTTCAACTTCCTCACACATGCAAACAAGCCACAACCAACATACCTTAACAGCCACCTTCACTTCCATAAACCGACGAGACACCTGTACTTAGCCTCCCTCTCACTTGCACACACCTCTCAACTCCACAAAAGTAGAACGGGTCGTCTATCATTTGCCTACATTCCACCCAAGACCTGGAATGACCTCCCTCTCCACATCAGTGTCTTCTTCTCACTTCTTGAATTCCACAAGAAGTTTCTACAATAAGCTGAATACCTGTCTCTTCAACTAATCCAAAACCCCTGCTCTAGTGCCTGGATACCCTATGAGCTGATTAGCTGCGCTAGACAAATCATGTAACATAACATTTTATCATGTTTGAAGGATAGAGCATAAGCACTTTAGCATTGGTTGGCAGGGGTAAAGTGCACAGAGACCAAATGGCAACAAAATTAAGTTTAGGAAAGTAATGAGGTGAAAGCAATATGTTTGGGGGAATACCATGCCAAGGATGTCAGGTCTAACAATTTGATAATATAATTTTCACCCAGCCCCAAGTCAGTCAAATCCACCCTTGAGTCTGATTATACCCACAAGGAACAAATACCCATGAAAATCAAGACAACCTGATGTTTTCTCTCTATTAATGAAAGTGAAACAGTTCCTTCTACAAACAAATCTCAGACCTCCTTTTCAAACCTTGTACATCTAGATGGTGGCAACGCCCTGTTCCATGAACTTACAGACTCCGCACTGGCATTCTACAGGGCACAGCAGGTATCTTGAAGGACTTTAAAAAAATGAGACCACATCACGCCCACTCTAATGGAACTCCACTGACCGATTTTGTCGGCCTGCATCATATTCAAAAGTTGTTGCAGCATTTACAAAGCCTGCTTGATCTGCATTCCCTCCTATCTGGTTGAGACGCTCACCATCTTTCGTGGCTCTCAGCACAGCCACAGTCAGGACACCATCAGACTGGAGACAAAGAAGTGCAATAAAAGCAAGGAAGGCAACACATCCTCTCCATATATGTATCTGTGGTATGGAATAGCATCCTATTTTTACAACTCTGTTCCAGGGAAGGAAAGAGGTGGATTCCACCTCGTTTAAGAACTCTCCATCATGAGGCGTATCACTCCAGTTCCACTGTCAAAACCCAGGCAACCCTCCACTCACTTGTTAACTGTATCTTTTCCTTTTTAACCTGTACAGCGCTCAAGTACTTTTTAATTTGGTTTGCATTAGTTAAATATCACATGCACACATAAACACACACTGTGGATTGATCAACCTGCAGGTTATTTGAATGAGTGAGTATGAGAGAAGTTGGAGCATTACTGGAAATCTATGACTGCATAAATGTCCATGTCCACTTCCAGGCAATTGGAGCAAAACTATGAGTAGATTTTTCACTTTTTAAATATAGTTTGTCTGTTGACCCCTTTCTTTATCTCATTGACAAACTGTCTTATTGATGAATTTCAAAATCGAGTTCTCGAGTTTATGATGGTGCGAGAAATCACCACAAAGATGCAGCAACGCACTAGAAAGGTGTAACTGATTGCTACAGCTAAGGTTTTAAGTGAGGTGGATGCTGACAGTGATTTACGCTGCCAGTAATTTGAACAGACTTTGAAACAGGTCCCTACTGTACCCTACAATCATGTCACTAACTGTACACACAAAAACCCTATCCTTCTTCTCAAACATGGGTGCGACACATAATAAGGTAATCCAAGGTAGAGATGAAGTTCCTGGTATGTTTCACATTTTTTATTAATGCTGCTTAGTATATGTCCCGCAATTTCATCTGAGTAATTAAATAGGTGAGAAACTACTGTTCTTTAGTTTTCTTTTTCATGAGACATATGAATATTCGATGAATTAGAATCACTGCTAGGTGATTTCAGGGTGTGGATTGGTGTACATGGCAGGGGTTGAGAGGTCTGGCGTGGAGACTGTTGTCAGTGTTAGTGTATGATAGTGCCATTCACTGTGTAGTAAACAAGTTCTACATGCATCCCAATTCAATCCTTGGATACTTGGCCTCTTTACAGAACAATGGTAACAAATGTGCCAAAAGTAATTAAGGTCCTATTGTTAAGTCTGTGAAAGAGGTGCCCAGCACCAAATGAAAAGTAATTGCAGAGTTTGATTGTATGTGAGACAGAAGGTATGGTGTTAGAAATGGGGGTCTCTAGTTGCCAATGGTTTGCACCTTTGTCCACGTAGGGACCCTTCTTGCTAGTCAGGGTAAGGGGGATACACTTCTAAAATAACCCCTGCTCACTCCCTTTGCTAGCTTGGCATGAGCAGATAGGCTTATCTCAGAGGCAGTGTGTAAAGCATTTGTGCACATATACAATAATACAGTGAAAACACTACAAAGAGACACCACACCAGTTAAAACAAATATGTAATCTTTATATAAACCAAACAAGAGCAAAATGACAGAAATCCACTATACAGTAATCAAAATGTACTGCTTAGAAGGTAAAACCAATTCTGTCCATTGCAAACCATAGAGGCCACACTTTCAACATAAAGTACCTTAGATGCTTTAAAATCATTGAAAAAAACAGCTGCAGGGAAGGTGATGCACCAGTTCCTCACACGTGGAGCAAGTGATGCGTTGGTTTCCTACTCCAGGGGAGGTGATGCGTTGGTTCCTTACTGTGTGGGGAGGTGATGCATCGGTTTCTTACTAGGGCCCGGTGTCCTTGTAGATTTAGGACCCCGGGGCGATTTGTGGGAATGGGGTATGCATCTGGTATCAATGCGGCAGTGGCAACAGCACTGTGTTGGTCTCTCTAGCCGTGGTCCTACGATGCTTTGGTTCTTTCAGCCGCACAGCAGGACCTGTGTCAGAATTGGTGCAGTGATCTCGGACTTCGTAGATCGGTGCACTTGATGCATCAGGCAGCAATTTCTCCAGCCGCAGGCAGGCACTGAGTCAGTTTCTTCAGTGGCACGATGACGATGCATGGAAATTCTTCCCGCATGGCAGCAATGCATCAGAAACAGGGGCCGATGAGTTGAGCTTCTCTTAGTTGCGTGTCTTTTCCAGCTCCAAACAGCAGGAACAACCTCCAGAGGCCCAACTCAGCAACAGGCACCTCTTGGCAGGTCAGAACTCCCAGCAAGGAAGTTCAGGGGAGCTGGTGGTGAAGTCCTTGTATCCCTGAGACTTGAAAACATGAGGCAAGCTCTACTTCAAGTCCTTGGAGAGCTTCCTTAAGCAGGAGACACAGCACACAGCAAAGTCCTTGTTCTTTTACTTGGCAGAAACAGCCACTGCAGGCCAACTCCAGACAGCACAGAGAAACGGGGCAATACTTCTCTTTCAGTTTCTCCAGCTCTTCGCCTTGGAAAATGTTATTCTTGAATTCCAGAAATGATCTCAAGTTCTGGGGTCTGGGCCCCAATATTTATACAGCATTTCTCTTTGTTCTATTTTGGCAGAGAGCTCTTTGCTCAATCAAAACCAGTTCTGTCCTCTCTGGTCCTGCTTCCCGGCAGGAGGTGGAGACAGCATTATGGCAGACCAGGCCAATTCAGGTGGAAGGAAATCTCCTCCCCATACTCTAAATGCAGCCCAACCCTGACTCATCCAGTAAAGGCAGGACACTCATCAACCCCCCCCCCCCAGTGGCTGTCTAAGAGAATTCATATCCCAAGCCTCTGTCACTCCAAAGTGGTATTTCTAAACACACAATATAAAAATCATCTTTACTAAAAAGATACATTTTTATATTCCGAGTGCAGGCATACTAAACTCCATCTTTCTATTTTGTCCCAATTTCCATTCTATCCTATGGGTCAGATAGCCTATCAATAGTGAAAAACGAAATACACTATATTTCACTATCATGACATGTCAAACACATCATTACATATCCTACCTTTCACATACAATGCACCCTGCCCACAATGGTACTCTGGGCCTACCTTAGGGGTGCCTTACATTATAACAAGTATTTACAATGCAATGGTTTCGCCTTTGAAAAAGTTAGAGCTATTGTCGTTGTAAATGACAACATTTTTATTTATGTGTTGGTTTTCAAAACAGATAAATAAATGGCACTGTCATTTACAATGCCAATAGCTTAATCTCTCGCAAATGCCACACACAAACACACAGACCCACAGAGTCCCACACACATACATACCTGCAGAGCCACACGTAGTTCTTTAATTTAGTGTACTGTTTTTGTTTCTAGGCTATGTAAATAGAAAGTTACTTTTAATTGATTTAATCACATGCCTAACAGCTGATGTGGAACGGTCTGCACAGAAATTAACTGTTCAGGAGTAGGTAGTGGCTTTTGTTTGGAATATTGTGCAATATAAAAGCATACACACAATTAGGCGAGGAAGGGATGGCTCTAAATCACCCCTCCCTGACTTGTAAAGGGAGGCTGGTGCAGGTGTGTGTCCAGGGAGAGGAGACCCCATATCCACTGAGAATCAGTTGATTTATGTTAAAGGAAACAGTGCAGCTGTGTACAAAGGGCATCAGGCTTGTAAAATGCCCAAGCACACCACAGGCTGTGAGTGAGAGTCAGCGTGCCACTGCTGGACACTACCTATGCTCCCAGTCACTACTTTACACTTCCAGCCCATGAACTGATCAACTGTTCTAGCTAAAGTAATGGTCTACTAAGCTGTAGTCTTTTGAGGGGACTAGCCTGTTTGACCGATTCTAGCAATTATCAGAAGGTACCCAATATAGCACCACCTCATGTGCAAATAAGGTTGTTTCTTACTGTAGTTTTGCAATCTCAGATTGTTGCATGCAATCTCAAAAAACAAAAGCCTCCTCTGTATCCGATGAGAACTGCTCACATAACAACCTGGACTTGCTTGAAAAGTTGCCTTAATCCAGATTTTTTTCCTGCAGATTGCACACGCCTTTTTGCAAATATCACAACCTCTATTTCAAACGTCATACCTCTGAAACCTAACAATACCTAAACTCCTGAAGTTAGTCTGCCACCCACTTGCAAAAAGTCACATACCCTCCTTCTACCGAAGAGCACACTTAACTCCTATTAATTTAATACACTACGTAGACCGGAGCAAATGCAAAATAATTGTTTCCATTAGAGCACAAAACTAATCCAAATACCGAACTATAACCACTGAAAGAGCACTCGCTTGGGATCCGAAGCACCATGCTACTTGGCATAAAATAATTGAATTGCTATACTAGAGTAGAAGCGTTGTACATGTGCAATTACATAATACAATATATTACCCTCATGGCCCAAACTCAAACCATAACAGCAGTAGGGAAGAGGTAGTTTATGTAGGCTTTATTATAATTCCCTAATGCTGCTAGACACACCTAAGAAAAGACCGCTACGGATCATGTCTTCTCCAAACCTAATCAAAACTCCCGTGAGAAAATGTTCCATAATGGTTGCAATACAATATAAAAAAATAACACAAACATTCGTCCTATGCCATGTGTTATAGATAATGAAAAAAGAAGAACTGACGCAGTCGAAGAGCGGTTAAAGGCACGAGTAGTGTTAATAAGCTACAAGTATGGCAGACCGACTAGTCTACACAAGAAGGATGAAGATTGGGGTTAAGAGTCACAAAGCGCGCTCCTAAGAGCAAGATTCATATCGGATGACTGATGACAGAGCTGGGACAAGACACAAAGGGGTAGCAGTACTGACATTCTGTACTAACGGCATGCATACTACGGTAACTACCTAGCTATCCACTACTTACACTGACAGTCCATGAATCCACCCTCACGTCCATAGCCCGACTGCCTATGTATTTAACCCATATCATTTGTCCGTAATTTTACCACTTCCGGGTCGCATAACAACCAATTGCAAGCCTGAACACATTCTGGACGTGATCTGTGAGTGTGAGGTGCAGCTAAAGTGTAAGACGACTTCAATGACGCAGTGGGCACCCCAACCAATCCTAGTGCGCCATACAGAATTCTGAAGTACGGATTGGCTGTGGAGTCCGAACTCCCCATTGTCCGCTCCTTCTGACAGTCGACGGGTGCTAGATTAGCTTGGCGAGCGTGGAATTTGGCCGCTGCATTAGTTGAAGGAAGATAGACAGGGACCGGGTGGTGACAACAGTCTGTCTCGAGAAGGCTATGCTGGACAGGACTCCTACCGTTCTGAATGGAGGAAGGGCAATAAAATCGGAATGTGTCCTTGTTTAATGTAACTGGTACTCCTAAAGCGCTCCAAAACCTTCGGGTCCAGTTGTTCGTGTTATATAAAACAGCAAAAAAAATGTACACAAGTCAGGTCCCGGGCCGGCAGCCAATCACAGAGCGGCCCGGGAATGACGTCACGGGGGGTGTCCCGGCCGGCAGCCAATCACAGCGCGGCCCAGGCAAGAAGGGGCGGGACTTAAGGTGACTCGCATTTCGCCTACTCCCGCCCCGGTCCGCCGCGTCCATTTCTGGGCGTTTGATGCGGAGGGTGAGGAGGAGCCTAGCACCTCGGACTCAGGGCTGCCAGGTCAGCGCTCTAGTTGCCCCTATCCTCCTATAAATGTGTGTTGGCCAGCGACCGCGCAGCGGACGCGTGCAGTGGATGCGCCGGAAGCGCGCCGAAGTCGAGCCAAAGTCAAGGCCGTCTGCGCCCGTCCGCGGCCGGACGGGGCGCGGGGCCATAAATCCTGGTCGGCCAAAGTCTCCAGATGTACGGTATGGTAGACAAGAACTGTTGGATCTCTGTCCTACTATCACCCTACCATGTAAACATTCCATGGAGGCAGTATCGCTACACAGTTGCTCAGTGTGTCCTTTTACTCCTGAGGCCGCTCCTACGAAAGCGCCCTCTAAAGGACAGATAAAGGCTGCACTGATAAACTGCAGATCCCTCAGTAAACATTGCATTCAAATTTATCACCTACTTGAGGATGATGCACTAGACATCCTGTTTTTGACTGAGACCTGGCTAGGAGAACACTCAGACCCTGACATAATAGAGGCCATGCCACCTGGCTATTCCCTCTCCAGACTAGACAGGAAGGACGACAGGGGTGGAGGGATTGCAATCGCAACCAAAGTACCGATGGAATGCTCCATATCTCCCCTGACGATCGATCATTGTGAAGCAGCCTCCTTCACCATTTTAATTGGGCCTCAACACTCCCTTTCGGGCATCCTTGTATATAGACCCCCAGGTAGGCTGTATGATTTCACGGCTAGCCTAGTGGAAGCTACAGCTCACCTTGCCATGAGGAAAATCATATTAATAGTGCTTGGAGACATGAATGTTCATTTCGATGATCCCCTTGACAAAGATGCTTCGGACATCAGGTCTGAACTACATTCCCTTCAGTTAGATCTCAAAAACCAGGACCCCTCACATAGACAAGGACACTTGTTGGACCCTGTATTTGGGAACTGGACCGGAGTGGAAGCGCTTCCTCCGATACCGGTACCATGGTCTGATCACTTTTTAATTCCATTGCAGATACGGGTATCTGAGACTGAGCTTAGGAAAGATAGCGTACATCGCTACCAATGTCGGAAATGGAAAAACTTTTCCCTAGACACCTTTATCCACAAACTCGAAACTGTAGGACCTCCAGGAGGATCAGACTGTGAAACTGCCTATAATCAATTACAGAACTGTAGTACCGCCCCTATCCGAAATTTTGCAAATACCAAGAAGGTGAGAAAATCCACCCCGTGGTTCACCCCGGAACTCCAGATAGCTAAATCTGCTTGCAAGAAACTTGAACGAGAATGGCGTACCAACTTTTGCCCGACAGCTAAAACTCAATATAAAAAAGCGCAAATGGATTATAACAAAAAGATTCGTGCCACCAAAGCATTACATTATAAAAATCGCATTGGGGAAGCAGAGAATTCTTCGAAAGAGCTTTTCAAGATCTTCAAGGAAATCTCTGTGGTAACCAACGACAACACGTCCCACAAAGACTCGGTGGAAACGTGCAACAATATTGCTAAATACTTTGCTGGTAAGATAACTGACATCTATGCCAATTTCTCGAGTAACTTGCCATCGGGTCATGACTTTGTAGAGAATGAAGAGGTTGATCTCTCAGAGTCATGCCTAAGATGCTTCTCGGTCCCCCCACCTATAATACTAACGAACATCTGCAAAGGTATTAAATCAGGCTCCCCCCGGGATCCTGCTCCTCCCAAGGTGCTAGTAGCTAGTCCAACAGTTTTGGAGCCATACTTTAGACATATACTCCAAGTTTCCTTTGCTTCGGCCTGTCTTCCTGTAGAATGGAAGAAAGCTATTGTACTCCCTATAAAAAAGAAACCCAATACG
Organism: Lissotriton vulgaris; assembly: GCF_964263255.1. Taxonomy (NCBI): domain Eukaryota; kingdom Metazoa; phylum Chordata; class Amphibia; order Caudata; family Salamandridae; genus Lissotriton; species Lissotriton vulgaris. The sequence continues at coordinate 482,479,597 of NC_141685.1, read as the reverse complement.
AGCCAGGACACCGTGGAAAATTTGCGACCCATCTCTTTGCTACCTTATCTAGCGAAAGTGGCGGAAAAAATAGCCAATAATCAACTTATGGCTCATCTTGAATCCAACAATGCTCTCCACAGCTCGCAATCGGGGTTTAGGTCGGGCTACTCCACCGAGACAGCTCTTTTGAGAGAGACCAAAACTTTACGGGCAGGAGCTGACGAGGGTCATACCATGGCACTTATTATGCTGGACCTCAGTGCCGCGTTTGACACTGTAGCACATTCCATCCTGCTACAGTGTCTAAACAAAGCCGGGGTCACCAAGGTGGCACTGGGTTGGTTGAAAGCGTTCCTCACCGATCGCTGCTTTCAGGTTCAGAGAGGCACGCACCTCTCAGACAGCATAGCCTTAGAACAGGGGGTATCTCAGGGCTCTGCCCTGAGTCCCACCCTGTTCAACCTTTATATGGCCCCGCTGGCAGAGGTGGTTCAATCGTACGGCATTGAATTAGTCTCCTACGCCGACGATACCCAACTGCTTATCTCCCTGTCCCAAGCTCCCTCCACAGCTGCTGACAACTTTAAAACCTGTATGCAGGCTCTTGCAGGTTGGATGACCCAACACTGCCTGAAGTTAAATGGCTCTAAAACTGAGGTTTTAGTAATAGGAGGTAAGGATGCTAGCTGGACCAAAGAATGGTGGCCACCCTGTCTAGGGCTGTTACCCACTCCCTGTAAGGAAGCAAAGAACGTGGGTATCTGGGTTGATCCCAGACTTTCTTTTGATAGCCATGTCCATAAAGTTGTAGGGAAATGCTTCGGGGTTATGAAGACCCTCAACCGCACTCTGGACCTCCTCCCTCTTGAGGCCAGACGTACCATGACTCAAGCCCTAGTGACCTCTCGAATAGACTATGGCAATGTGCTACTCCTAGGAACCACGGAAAAGAACATCAGGAGACTGCAGGTGCTTCAAAACACGGCAGCACGCCTAGTCCTCAGACTACCTAAAAGAGCAGCCTCCAAACCTACCCTGGCCACTCTTCATTGGCTGCCTATAAAAAAGAGAGTCCTATTTAAAGCGCTTCTCATGTGCTATAGGATCACCTCGCATAAAGCCCCCCTTACCTGACAGATCTGGCCATCCCCTACGAGCCTAATAGAACTCTTCGCTCTAGGGGAACAGGCTTGCTCAAAATTCCCCGCATAAAAAAAGCCAGAATGGGAGGACGCTCCTTTCGTGTGCTGGCAGCCAACAAATGGAATTCTCTCCCTACGAGCATTAGGCTAGCGGACACTGAAACTAAATTCAGAAAACTTTTGAAAACCTACCTTTTTTCTCTTTAGTTTTCTACTTCCATTTGCTTTGACTCTCTCTCCCCACAGCGCGGGGACACGCCGGGAGGGCGTCACCAGGCGCTTTTTAAACCCCTTTATTATTATTAATATTATTATATTAAAAAAAGTCACGGGAACGCCCCCGAATCGCGTTTTCACGGGGAAAGCGTGATTGACAGCCAATGTCTTCCAATGGCTAGCCTCCATTTATGGAGCTAGCCAATGGAAGACAGAGGCGGGACGAAGCCCGATACTGGAGATCATCAGATTTCCCTCTGGGCGGAGCACCTGTTTCGCAGGTGCTACGGCCAGGGCGAAACCTAAAAAGGAAGGTTAAGGCCCGGCAAGTGGGGGCACTTGCCAGGTCGGCCTGGCAGGAAAGACGGCACGCAGACACTGCAGTTGCAGGTCTGAGAACCTTTTGAAAGTCTGCTTGTGTGGGTGGCACAATCAATGCTGTAGGCCCACTAGCAGCATTTGATTTACAGGCACTGGGCACACACAGTGCATCGTACTAGGGACTTAGTAGTAAACCAAATAAGCCAACCATGGAAACGCCAATCCATAACCATCATTTAAAGGGAGAGCCTATGCACTTTAGCACTGATCAGCAGTGGTACAGTGCCCAGAGTAATAAAACCAACAAAAACAGGTCAGAAACTGGAGGCCAAGAAGCAAAAAGTCTGGAGGTAAACCAGCTGAAAAAGCCAAGTCTAACAGGTGGTAATTAGAGCAGACTAAAAGAAGTACAGTCTGCGAAACACACACACACACAAAAGATGGGTCTTGTTGCTTTGTATAGTTTTACTATGTATTATTATTCTGATAATATATTTGGTACAATCCATTTTACTCCTTTCTCCATACCCGCCTCCCATCTTGCATAGTCATGTTTACAAGTGTAAAAACATTTTAACAAATCAAAACCACACATTGTAATAAAAGCTGTTTAATAGCAAAGACGTCACTTGTTCCCCCATGTTCTTTGTTGATACTAATGTTCAGCTGTGCGTCAAAGTCTAAGCTTCTAAACTGACATTATTAGGTTTTGCTACAACAGCAATAGCTGTATGAAAGATCCCATTTAATCAATGTTTTCAAAAAATACACTATGAAGTACAGAATGAGAGGAGATGCTGGCTTAGCTCTCTTCAGCAGCCTTTCCATAAAAACAGAGCATACCCATGTGGTGTTCAAGGTTTTGCATTGCTGGGATGGGCTTTCCAAGAAGCCCAGGACTTATTGAGGATGGCAACATTGTTGCATTTGTGATCCCGTTAACTTTGCTGATAGGGTGCACATGCCTTTTTGTTAGACTAGGGAAGCGACATGTTACTTAAGTCATACTGTGCTTTCTTAGATGTATTTACTTTGCTGACAGAATGACATTTTATTTACTGTCTTTCTCCTACTTGCTTGGTGTTTGGATGAATGAACACACAAGGGTGATTAATAAATAGCTTGTTTTCGTTTCACTTTGCTGTCATGATAAAATGTTGGGCTTACAGCGTTTTTGTTCACAAATCAAAGACATATTTACAAATAGTCGTTCTTAAATATGCAATGAAAATATGGACCCTTTGTCAAAAGTACCTTCTATAATTATTTTGCTGATTACGCTTTTTTGAGTTTGCCGTTTACAGCACAAAATTTATTTTTCTGACTTATTTTCCTAACACTGTTCTTTGAGGGCACAGACTTGGGGCCATATGTATCAACATTCCGTTTTGCGATTCCTAAATAGCGATTTTTAAGGAATCGCTATTTAGAAATCGCAAAATGGTATGTATGTAGAAAATCGCTTCTTTTTAGCGATTCCTTAAAATTCCATAATTGCGATTAGCAAATTGCTAATCGCAATTAAGGAATACTTTTCCATTCATTTCTATGGGTAAGTAGGCCCATAGGTATGCAGGGGAATTTGCGAGTCGCAATTTGCTAATCGCAAATTGTGAAGTTGGTGGTAATTTGCGATTCCTTAATGGCATTTTGGAATGTTTTTTTCCTTGATACATTGCAGTTAAGGAATCGCAAAATTTGCATTTCCTTAAATGCAATCGCAAAATAAGGAATGGCAAAATTAGCAATTCCTTATTTTGCACCAAAAATGTGTCATACATACCATATAGCGAAAATGGGTTCGCAAACACCGGAATTCTGCGAATTTTGGCGTTTGCGAATCCATTTTGCCTTGATACACATGGCCCCAAGTGTGCTAGGGCAGCCTTTTAGGCAACGTAACAACACCCTGCCTATATACTGTTGCCCAATATGTTGCTTTATTATGGGGTTTTCTTTTAGGACAGCTGAAGGGAGAAGCAGCGGTAACCCAAACAAAATCGACCAACTAGTGTAAACACTTCTAACAAAAAGCCAGAAATGTTTGTTCGGCTTACCCTTGTTAATTCAATTCTAACCAATCATCAGTTAGCAAATATCCTCTGGCTTGATGGAAATTCAAACATTCAAAAATAAATAGAGATAGATGAAGAGCACATAAACAAGCAGGATACTACATTTTAACATATAGTTTGCCTGCAAAAGATATCGTTATTATTTCATATCTGGCTATCAAGACAAAACGCAAGCAATGATTTTTACATGCTTTAAAACAGCACTGCTAAGCACAAAGAAAATGGGCAAAATTGCACAGCCTAATGAGGACTTGTTTTTATATACCATTTCATACTACACTTCTGCTGTTTTAAATGTACATGTCAGGCATTGAGGGCCCAGATTTCTTAAAGATTTTTATTGCTGAAACTTTGCAGCCGCTGTCCGTGCAGGTAACAGCAGTGGGGCCGGGTAAGAAGGGATTTTGAGGGACGATGCTGAGGGAACATTAGTTATTTATTTAAGTTTCTCTCAGCATTGTCCCTCGAAATCCCCCCTTACACAGCCCCCTGCCCGCCGCTGTTACCTGCATGGACCGCGGCTTGTGCAAAGTAGTGCAAATTCATGTAAAGTCTTGCCAAAGCTAGGTTGACCAGACGTCCCGGTTTCCCTCATAAGGTCCCCGTTTTTGAAGAAGTGTCCCTGTGTCCCGACACTTATCTCCAAGTGAATGCATTGTCCCGGTTTTTTAACAGTGTCCGGGTTAAGCACAGAAATATCCAGTTAGTTCATTATTGTACCGGTTGACCATGCGCGAGCAGACTCTCTTTGCACTGCTTACGGCGAGTGACGTGACTAGGTGAGCGCTGTAGCAGGAAGGGAAATCCTTTGAAGAGAGACATTTTCTCTCAGGATTTCTCTTCTCTTTGTACACGCAGAGCCACCTACGTCATCTTGACAGCCATCGGCACAACAGCTGGTTAGAACCACCTGTGACCGGCGTGACCCTGCTTTTACCACCTGCAGCAAGATTCCAGATTGAACAGCCCTCTGGCTACAGGTAGCGATGGGTACTGCACTAAAAGTGCAAAGGCTCCGGATCATGGACAGGCGGTGAAGCTGTATTGTTCTGCTTCTGTATTTCTTTGACCTATTTCCGCGGGTTCTCCAGTGGGAACTTCATCCTTCCTTTTGGCGCATGGAAAATAGAGGTAGTGCAGGGCAAAAAAGGCAACCTTGACCTTCTCAGCACTGCAGTCCAACATGAATTGGGGAGGGGTGGAGAGGGGGCTGCTGCTTCTCGAGTGATGGGTGGGAGAGCGGCTGTGTCTGCTGCCAGAGGTGTGGCACAGTTCTCACGGTCGGTACTGGGGTACCTAAGCCGAGCCCTCAGGGAGTTGTGTGGGGAGAGAGGTGGGGTGTTGAAGATTTGTTGGGGTCTGGGCTGGAAAGCAGAGCTAGGCCCACTGGTGCTGAACCACTGCAGTATGAGCAATGTCAATGTGCAAACACGTCAGCCTGTGCGGAGCAGGAGGAACCCTGACCGCCGCGTCACCACTGGTGCTGCCAAAAACAAACAAGCCCAGCAGTCACCGCCAGTAGAATGACAATCAAGGTGGGGGTCAGGAGAGGCGCTACCTGCTGCCTGCAGTGCTGCTGCTCAGCGGAGCGTCAGACGCCTCCCTCCGCACTGCTTACCTCACCATACGCACACTTAGCACGTTGCTTTTTTTGTAGCTTTAGTGGTGATGTTTTTTTTCCTAAAAAAAATGGTAGCTTACGTTAGATGAGAGACACAAGAAAAACGAGATTTGACTTTGAATCCTTTAATATTTCAATTGCTTGGCTCTGGATGTTTGAAATTCCCTATGTCTTGGTGGAAAGGATTAGTTGCCTCTCTCCACCCCAGATTCAGTTCCGCTACAAATTACAGACCAGAGACACTCGCAGATCACATCTGGTCCCCTGAGTCTCAGTCACTTTCAATCCCTCATTAATTAAACAACTCACACTGAATATTGTATTGTAGTAGCTACTATGTAGTGCTTCACAGACCTGGCGAGGAGCTATGACACTCAACAACCCCTACAAATACAACATCCTCTACCTAGGTTACCATATTCTTACTGCTTCAGCACCTCATCAGGGGTATTAAAACACTATAAAAAAGTCTGTTTAAATGGAATTAATGATTACTGCCAGTAAAAGACCTCTGATTTGTCATATGTAATGCTTCATCTGGTGTCATTTTAGTCCCTTTTCTGTGTCTATGACAACTGTCAAATAGTCCTACTTTTATGTTGATGGTTAGTGAAAAACGTAGTCCTACTTCTACGTCTATGACCTGTCCCCGTTTTTTTTAGGTCGAGTTTACTCGAACCTATTGCTGTCCATCCAAAAGCTGACTTTTTATGAGGAGGATTCTTAACAGTTCACGTGAAATCACGTGACCACAAGCTCCTTCGTGCATGAGCTTGCATTTCCCCACAGGCTTCCCCCTGCCAGCAGCATTTGCCACATCAAAGGTTTCAGCTGCCCCGCCCCCCGCCGTCACTTATTCACGGCTGCAGGCTGTGCCTTGTTTTTATTTACTGTGATGTCAGCTTCACTTGAAGGCACGCACACGTTTTATTTTTATTGCCGTGCGGCGCCAATGCGTGTTTAGCATTGGTATTACTAGGAACCGCTGTCTGACGTGAACAGCGAATCATTTGTTTGTTAAATGCCCCTTAATCTTAAACTTTACCAAACAAGTACACTTACAATTCGAGTCGGTTAAGCACACCCGACAGCCATTGACTGCTCTCCAGCCATGTGTTAGTCACTGGCACACTCTAGCGAACAGCCCATCCCCGCCCCAAGTGCCCAGCCAAGGAGGAAGGCTGCCAGCTCTGCTGGCCGCCGCACCACCCTGCAAGCATCTCTCGAGGTGCACAGCCCGCCGTTTCTCGGGGAGTGGAACAAATGGATGCTTGCTCAGCCCGGGGAAAACCTTCCAAGCCTCTGCTCGTTAGGCTTTCCGCTCCATTAGGGCAGGTCTCCCAGCTCCCTTCAGCGTCAGCCTCTCCCACCTGAGGTCTTGCCTGCTGTGGCCTTCCACACCAGGACTTTCTCGATTACCGACAGCTAAATCTGTTAATGTGCATACTGACGTAATCCTTCGCCGGCCTCGTCTCATTGCTACACTTCACTGAAGCCAAAGTATTTACATTGTGCACTAATCCTCTGAGCCAGAGGAGCTCCCGGGATCCCCGTGTTTGTTTTACACAGAATTTCTACTTTACGAGCAGCTAGTCTACCAATGATGGTCTAACGTAACCATTCCTAAGTAGATTGCATTTCAATGGGCTTCACATAAAGTCGTTTTTATTTTGTATTTGTAACCATGCACCTCCTAAAGATTGAATGTGCTTGTCGAGTGGGTAAATTAACCGAACAAGTCAGAAGTTAGTTTTCTTGCTTTTTACAAAGTTTTCCTGGTTAGTCGAGAAACCTGCAAGTTTGGCCTGGGATGGAAGAGAAGAAGAAGAAGAAAATGTAGCCCATTATGCCATTTCAGTTTTTGCATGTTATTTTCCATTATTTAAATGAGCATAAATTTGTGATACGATTTAATCAATGACTTTTATAGTGTCACATATTTTACCCAGATTCCGCCATCACTTCTGTTTGCTGTTTAACCCACTCCAGTTTTGGTTAAACCGCGCTACGGAATGCTACGGAAAATATACCTGCTAAAAATAGGCTGTAAACGTGCAACTTTAATTGGATGGACTGCTAAACTCTATAGAGAAACGGGTGAACTGTGACCTATCTAAAGCAGCAGCTGCATGCTTAACTGCAAGGCCGCTGGCCCAAAAGCCCAGGGTTTTCAGTGACCGCCAAACCCCATCTGTTTCTTTTCTTGCTCGCATTCGGACACATGGCACCCTTGCTACACCACCGGCCTCAGGCTACTGCAGATTTACTCTATTCCCTGTAGCAGGATTTTGCATCCCTCTTGTCAACCTGTAGCACTGACACCTGTGGTTCCGGAAGCTAGCCTAATGATGGATATCATCTTTGTAACATTTATTTATTTTGAGCAACCTAACCACTAATGTGTTCCCCTGGTTGCCACATACGCCCCCTACTTCATGTGTATGCACCCAACATACTTTTGGCTTCCTTATGTGCCTTAGCCAGAGCTTGGTTTTCCCCAAGCATGAGATGCAGATTTAACCACCATTTCCTTCCGGAACTGAGCGGGTTTAAAGTACCTTTTGGTGCTGGGTTCTTTTACAGGGGTGGCCCGTCAACTAGGCCAGTTTGAGGAGAAAGAGGGGCTTGTGGTGGTGTCATGACAGACACAGGACGCAAGCACCTTTGAAGGCCTCCACCATGTCGGTGCTGTGGCATATTGTGACATGTTTGGTTGGCCTTTGCGTTTTACCTTCTACAGTTTTGTGAAGGAATGGGACAGAGACACTAAAATCTCTGGAGTTGCACTTCCGCTAGGCCTCACACCCCATCCCCATATGTTCGTTCCCTCCCTCTCGCTCGTTTCCCCGCCCCCCCCCCCCACCAGGCTCTTGAAGCGGCGCTCTGCAGGTCATAAACAGGACCATCCAGGACCATCTGCTGCATTCCTAGAGAAAGGTCACGCTCGACAATACCCCCGGAAAGGGAGAGGCCACGAGCTTACATGTTTCTGTGTGTAACTAATTAGCTGAAAGGCTGTGAATATCTTAATGAGAGTGTCTTACATTGAAGGTCTTGAAGTCAATCATTAATTTATAATGTTTCCTATCTTGTTTTCGGATTACAGTCATGGCAGCAACACACTTGTCATTTCTCCTATCCTTCGTTCTGGTGTTACTCTTTCCCTTCCCTTTGGTTGCTTTCTTCTTTGTTTTGTTAATGTTGCGAGGCTTATATTTCTGGCATCCCTCCCTAAACGCATCCTGTGCCGCAGTCCTGATGAGGACAGTGAGAAGCGTACCACCGCAATTGCTTTAATCAACATATTTCGAGGGCAGTGCCCCTCAGGCCTCCAACACTCTAGTGGTGTTGGGCAATGCATGGAAGCTGCAAAACAAACAGCAGTCCCTTAAACAGACTGGGGGCCGCTCAGTGAACCAGGGGCAGCGTCTGGCTCACCTCTCTGTCCTCCACTTTTTGTGCTCTCCAGATTATCCGCCCCGTTGTTTTGGTGGTCTCCAGGACATTGAGAACAGATTATGGCACCGGGTGCCGCTTTAGCGCCGAAGCGCCCTATCTGTTTTCAATATTATATGATTCAATCCTTTGTCTGACATCTGCTAAGCAAACAGTCAAATCGTTTTCATTCTGCTGTCCACTGTTTACAGAGAACGGCAGAAAGGGGCCTCTCATACAATTCTTCAAGAAGAGCTTTGCTGTGGTTTGTTGAACTGGTTCTCAGAGCACCCATTTTTAGACCTGGGGAAAAGGACGGCTCTTACAAGAGAACGCGTTTCATGGGCAATAAAGTAGTAACATCACACATTTAAGAAATACAAACATACATATGTCCATGAAGAAGACAGTAAAATAAATGCTTTTTGTTTTGATGGAATACAAATTTTAAAAATAGAAATGTTTGCACGTGTGACCTTCCTAGGACTATTATGTGTTCCTTTCGGACTGTCACAGTCCCATTGCTTGTTTTTATTCCCACTTAAAGCCCTGCCTCACCCTGCATCTCTGACTGCCCATAGTAATCTTGGCCTTCTAATTCACAAGAGCTTATGTTTTCAGTAGTGTTTCCATCCAACCCCCCCTACTCCATCCATCCATCCCCCCACTCCATCCATCCATCCACCCCCTCATCCATCCATCCACCCCATCCATCCATCCATACATCCATCCCCCCATCCATCCCACACTCCATCCCCCCACTCCATCCATCCATCCATCCATCCATCCATCCATCCATCCATCCATCCATCCATCCATCCATCCATCCATCCCCCCACTCCATCCATCCCCCCACTCCATCCATCAATACATCCATCCCTCCCACTCCATCCATCCACCCCCCACTCCATCCATCCATCCCCCCACTCCATCCATCCATCCCCCCACTCCATCCATCCATCCCCCCACTCCATCCCCCCACTCCATCCATCCATCCATCCATCCCCCACTCCATCCACCCACTCCATCCATCCCCCCACTCCATCCATCCATCCCCCCACTCCATCCATCCATCCGCCCACTCCATCCATCCACTCCCCCACTCCTTCCATCCATCCATCCCCCCACTCCATCCATCCATCCATCCATCCATCCATCCATCCATCCCCCCACTCCATCCATTAATCCCCCACTCCATCCATCCATCCATCCATCCATCCATCCATCCATCCATCCATCCATCCATCCCCCACTCCATCCATCCCCCCACTCCATCCATCAATACATCCATCCCTCCCACTCCATCCATCCACCCCCCACTCCATCCATCCATCCCCCCACTCCATCCATCCATCCCCCCACTCCATCTATCCATCCCCCCACTCCATCCCCCCACTCCATCCATCCATCCATCCATCCCCCACTCCATCCACCCACTCCATCCATCCCCCCACTCCATCCATCCATCCCCCCACTCCATCCATCCATCCGCCCACTCCATCCATCCACTCCCCCACTCCTTCCATCCATCCATCCCCCCACTCCATCCATCCATCCATCCATCCATCCATCCATCCCCCCACTCCATCCATTAATCCCCCACTCCATCCATCCATCCATCCATCCCCCCACTCCATCCATCCATCCATCCATCCCCCCACTCCATCCATCCGTCCCCCCACTTCATCCATCCATCCCCCCACTCCATCCACCCATCCATCCATCCCCCTACTCCATCCATCCCCCTACTCCATCCATCCCCCCACTCCATCTATCCATCCAGCCCCCCCACTCCATCTACCCACTCCATCCCCCCCATCCATCCATACATCCATCCCTCGCCCCACACTCCATCCCTCGCCTCACACTCCATCCTCGGCCCACACTCCATCCTCAGCCCACACTCCATCCCTCGGCCCACACTCCATCTCTCGCCCACACTCTATCTCTCGCCCTCCCTCTATCTCTCGCCCTCCCTCTATCTCTCTCTTGCCCTCCCCTCCCTCTATCTCTCTCTCGCCCTCCCCTCCCTCTATCTCTCTCTCACCCTCCCTCTATCTCTTGCCCTCCCTCTATCTCTCGCCCCCCCCTCTATCTCTCACCCCCCCTCTAACTCTCGCCCTTCCTCTATCTATCTTTCGCCCTCCCTCTATCTATCTTTCGCCCTCCCTCTATCTATCTATCGCCCTCACTATCTATCGCATGACCACAGCATCACTCGGCACCACCACAGCATCACTCAGGGGCACCACAATATCACTATGCGCTACCACAGCATCACTCGTCGCCGCCACAACATCATTCAGAGCCACCACAGCATCAATCTGTGCAACCATTCAACAACTGATTCAAATAAGTTCTCTCAATGTTTCAAGCTTTACTACAAATGTCACAAAAAGATGTTGATATTTCACTTCTGTTCTTGGATTTTGTCACAATAAAATACACTGAACATAATCTTCACAAAAGTTATTTACAAAAGTTTAAGCTATTAAGCTATTGCCATTATAAATTACAATACCTTTTATTTAAGTATTAATTATTTAAAAAAATTTAAAGCCAGTATTACTTGTAATATCAATACATCTAAGTCAGTTAAATACAACACATATTGCATTAAAAATGCTGTAGGTGTCAAATTTGCGAAAGTTAACACTATTGGCATTGTAAATGACAAAGCTATTAATTTCGCTATTTTCAAAACCAACACATAAATAAAAAATGTGTCATTTACAATACCAATAGCTCAAACTTTCATGATGCGAGACCTATTGCATTGCAAATGCTTGTTTTGAAAATCTGGTCACCCTAGCCAAAGCATTACTTTTCCAGCCCAAAAGTTATATTGTGCGAGAAATGTGCCCTTTTCTCAGTACAAGTTGTGTGTTGTGCTTATGTCTGTCACTATGCATCAAGAAGGGGTTTGGTGATCTTCTTAAATAAATAGACTGGGTTTTGCATCAAAATCTAATTGAAGCAGGTGTTAAAAAGGGAAAACGCTTTCATTTCTCCAAATAACCCACACATTTCTTGTGTGCTGCAGTACACATACAATGTGTGCAATGCATCAGAGTTTGTCTAGGCATAGAACTGTACCCAGAAGGGTATGCTTTCAGTAAAAACCTTGTGCTAGATAGTGCACACTCCTCTCTAAATTTTGCAGCGAGAATTTTTGAACAGCCATTTTTTTTACAGATATTGCTTTGCGCTGTTTTCTGCCCCCCATTCCAGAGCTGCGTTGCACTGAAAAAGAATACATCTGGGCCTAATCTTCTTTAGTGGGGTTCGCACTGGTGACCTACATAGGATATTCAAGTGGCAAGAGGTCTGGGATGCTTGCAAGGCCTTTATCAGAGGAACAACTCAACAATATATATTTAAACAAAATGCATCAAGGAAAAGAGAAACAAAGCTAATGACAGATAATATTCTATATATAGAAAAACTATTGGCAGACAAGCTTAGAGATGGGGAACGGAATAGCAGAGATATATTAATTTTGGAAAGTAGACTTATAAATATACGTACAGGCATGAAAAGTTCTTTTAAGGAAAAAAACAGTTGTAAGATACCTAAATACAGATTATCACAGTATGAATCTGGAGATCGAATAGGAAAGCTCTTGGCATACAAGGTAGCCGAGGACCGAGCATCTACATTAATCAAAGCGATAAAAGGTCCTAATGGTATTATTTATACACAGCCTGGAGATATAATGGAGCAATTTGCTTCATACTACGAAGAACTATATACTCCTGAGAGAAGGGCTAGGTCAGAGCAGATCCAATCCTATTTAAATGACAATCTTCCCTCGGGACACTTTTTAGATCAGGAGATTTTGGATAACTTGGATCTTGATTATACATTAGATGAAGTACGTTCAGCGGTGTTCTCGCTTCCCTCTAATAAAGCGGCAGGAGAGGACTCGATTCCGATTGAATTATATAAGATATGTGCCGAAGAACTACTTCCTTTACTCTGCTCAGTGATAAACTCTATAGGCATATCCGGCAAGGCCCCGGACTCTTGGAAAACGGCAAAAATTATGTTTTTTTTGAAAAAAAATAAACCTCCAATGGAATGTGGGTCATATCGGCCTATTTCTTTAATAAATGCTGATGCTAAGGCCTATTCCAAATTAATATCAAGGCGATTGGCATCTATTATGCCGCAGCTAGTTAATGATCAACAACATGGCTTCATAGAGGGTAGGGATACTACCGCCCACATCAATATGGCAATCACGGCATTTGATGTTGCTGCAACTAATCTCACCCCACTCGGTATGATATTACTGGATGCAGAAAAGGCGTTCGATCGTGTGGGGTGGGATTATCTGTGGAAAGTGCTAAAGCAGTATGGGTTTAAGGATCGCTTCCTTGGAGGCATACAGGCTATATACAGAGACCCTGACGCTAAAATTAGCTATGCCGGAGCACTTTCATCAACGTTTACTATATCAAGGGGGACTCGACAGGGGTGTCCACTTTCACCCCTGCTGTTTGCCCTCTCTATGGAGCCCTTCATAAATGCGTTGCAGAACCAAGAGAAGATATCTCCAGTTGAGCATGAAAATAAAATTCTTAAAATCACTGCATATGCTGATGATTTAGCTATATTCACTACTAATGTTATAGATGCTTTAGCAGGAATCACAGACGAAGCGGAAAAATTTGGAGAGATTTCCGGTTACAAATTAAACTTTAATAAAACTCAAACTATTATGAACTACCAAGCTAATCAATCAGTTACTGGGCTATGCAACTCGGCCGTTTACTTAGGGGTGACCATATCTTCTAAAACAAATGAAATAAACAAATTGAACTACGAACCTTTACTCAAACAAGTTACTGCGATGCTTAAAAAATGGCATAAAATTCCACTGAACATTTTGGGAAGAATTAATTTGATAAGAATGAATATTTTGCCAAAATTGTTATATTTTTTTCGCTCTATTCCCCTTCGAGTCCATATTTTTTTTAAGAAACTGGAAGGAATTTGCAGTAGCTTCATCTGGAGCTATAAAAAACCTAGGAGGTCAATAGCGATACTAAAATTACCGTTAGAGAAGGGTGGATTGGATTTCCCGGACTTTAAGTCTTACTATTTTGCATCTTTTATAGGGCGTTTTAGAAGCTTATTAAACAAGAACAAAACTCTTTTTTTTCACCAATTCATGTTAGGGATGAATGCATCTCAATTTCTAACAAGAATTCAAGATCCAAACTTCTTCAAAAGAGTAAAATTTAAGACAGCAAGGGATATTGTAGGGATGTTTAATTTAGTTATGAAGTTTTGTGACACTTCCTTTTTTCATTCAGAGCTACCTCTATGGGACAACCCAGGGCTACCAGGTATTTTTAATGATAGAACTGGGAGAGAGTGGGCTGAATACGGGATCAAGAGACTGGGAGACTTATATGGGCAAGAGGGGTTTCTACAGTTTTCTACTTTACAATTAATTTATTCGCTACCAAGTGAGATGATACTTAAATATATGCAAGTGAGGGATTATCTGGTGCGGAAAAGGAACTTAAAAAAAATTACTAGTTCGGATATTTGGGAAGTTCTGTATAGTTCTAAAGAAAAATCAATAATTAGCACAGGATATAAACAGTTATCCCAGCATAACTCGGACGATTGTCCTCGATTGTCTCAAAAATGGACGCTTGCATTGGGAACTAATGTGACACCCCAGAATATCTCTAATGCTTTCACAGTCCTTAACAAAACAATACATTCTTCAAGCTTAAAACTTCAACTATACAGAACGGTCAGTCAACTTTATCATACCCCTCAGAAAATTGCCAAATGGTCACAAAATAATGAACGTACTAAATGCCCTAAATGCGATCTGAATGCAGCTGATCTTATTCATATGATCTATTCCTGTCCAGTTTTGAATCCTTTCTGGCGAGAAATAGAATCTACTTTATATGAGAAACAACTGATCAGCTCCCCACTTACTTCATCTATGGTGTTACTTTATATACATGAGAAGGGTCATGATAATAGAAGCTGGCTAGATATAGCGATTTCTTGTGCCAGACTGGTAGTTACTAGAGCCTGGATATCACCGAATCCACCACTGAGGTCGGAATGGCTCATGCTATTACATGAAATATACACTATGGAGAAGGCCCTTGCTAAGAATAGGAGCTGGAAAACAGTAGATAGAATGGAAAAGATCTGGGCTAACTTTGTCTAAATATTAATGGATTTTGAGATGAACTTGCGTGTTTTTCATTTTTTTATGAATATCTTGTTGTCCAGGCTAAGAAGTAACGTATAAAGATTGTTGTTTGAATTAATGTATGGACGGTCTTCCCGATGTCATTCTAAAAGTATGATATATTATTTTTGTCTTTTTTTTTTTTTTTTCTATAATGTCTTTTTGCTTGTGACTTGTCTGTCAAATAAAAAATTTAATAAAAAAAAAAAAAATCAAGTGGCAAGAGGTAAATGCCTCACTTATTAGCACCTCTGCACTATTGCCTTAAGTTTGCTTTGCTGATATTAATGGCACTCAACAACATAAAAGAATGCCATAATTATGCCAACATAGACAAAATACATACAATGGTTATTTGCTTCACTACGACAGTGCTCACTGATGAACTATGAATTTGGGAAATTAATTCAACCTTATAGTATGTAAAGTGGTGTAAAAAGGTGCAATATGCTACTAAATCGCACGTCAGTGCCAATTAGCACCACCAGGCACTTACAGGGATCGATACTGCTCGGTGCAGCGTCTCAGAAAAAACGCTATTCGCAACGGCAAATTTAAATATGCAAGCAAGCTAGCCCCTGCTGAACATCATTTATTCTCATAGATCAAAGTTAGATAGGTGGCAAAACAATTAGCATTTAATCCGCCACAAAAAAACGTCAAAAAGACTCCATCGGCATGTCTGGCGCTCTGTGTTCCTTTTAAAAGGAAAACTTTTAAAAATAGTCAAATCTACAGGTTGCATCTTTTAAAACGCTTAGTTCCTGACATACATACGATTAACACCCGTTGCAAATAATTCCAAGGAATAATTTGGCTTAGTTCCTCCAGAAATATTTAAAACAACTGAACTATTGCTTCACAGAATTATGCAGCAATTTCTACAGCTACATAGACACCTCAGATGCACCCCGCCTGCTGCGATGAGCTACAGAATGCACACATGCATCAAACTTTCTCAAGGAACAATTATTTCTTCACAAGTCATTAGATCTTCCGCTTCATCTGATTAGTCGCATTATGTTGGGATGATGTACTTGTGTATGTCACTTGCACAATGATAACAACTGATATCACTCTTAATTGTATTGATATATGAGCAGGTTCTTCCCAATATCCAATACTCTCTAAATAAAATGTATTGAGTACATGCACTGTGTGGACGGATCAGTGTTGAACATCTGTGTTTAATTCTTATTTAAAAAGTCAATAAGGACATACTGCATTGATCTTACACACAGTACCTTTCTTAACCTTGTTATCAACCACTGATAATGAAACATTGGAACAACATTTTCGCATGGCTTGGAGGGTGTTAGAAATGAGATTCCTGGTTGGCTGAGGTGTGCACCCAGGCCAGGCAGGAACCACTACTCTAGTCAGTTTAAGCTAGATAACATACTAAACGATACCCTGTGCTCTCCCTCTGGTAGCTTGGCACAGAGCAGTCAGGCTTATCTAAGGGGGCAATGTGCAAAGTATTTGTGCAACAAACACACAGTAACACATTGAATACACCACAAAAAGACACCACACAGGTTTATGAAAATGGATTATTATGTTATAAACAAAACAAGAACAAAATAACAAAAATCCAATGTATAACAGTTGTTATTGAATTATAAAAATATTAATGCGGTAAAGAGCTTAGAAGCAAGTAGCACAAAAAAGGTTACTTTAGGTTGCGCTGGACCAGGGCAAAGTCAAAGTTCGGGTTGACCTTGGGGAAGCGCAGGTCAGCTACAGGACCCACGTAGGTCCTGGTGAACAAAGTGCCTGTCCTGGTCGCAAGCAACAAAATGCATTGATCTCCTCCTCGCAGTGAATGCAATTCATCAGTTTCAGTTCATGCAGTCGGGTTGATGCTTTGAAGTCGAGCCTCGCAGTCGGGACTTCAGAACAAAACTGTATCATAGAACCTCACAGTCGGGTTGATACATAGAAGTCAAGTCTCATGGTCGGGTCCTTTGGACCAGTGCAGTGTTTGTCTTGAACCTCGCAGTCAGGTGCCGCATCATCGTTGAGCTTCGCAGGGCTGTCTCCAGTTTAGCACTGCATTGGCGTAGAAGGGCAATGCACCAGTTCTGATCAGCGCAGTGGTGATGATGCGCTGATTTTTTACCAAAACAGCTGTAGAACCCACTTCTGAGGCAGAGAACAGGAGAGGGTGCCTCAGGGAGGGTAGGACTCACAGATGGCAGAGTCCATCAGCACCAGCAGAATTGTGAGAAGTCCTTTGTTTCCCTGGGACTTCAGAAAACAGGAGACAAGCCAGAAAGCCCTTGGAGATCACTGGGGGGAAGGTAACGTCTAGCTCTCCTTCAGGAGAGTCAGAGAGCAGCACGCAGCAAGACACCAAACAGAAAAGTAGGCCTTCAAGATCAGCAGTCCAGTTGGGTCCTTTAAGTAGCACAACATTTCTTCTGTCCGAGCTTCAGTTACAAATCCAGTTGTGTCTGGTTTTAGGGGGTCAGAGACCAAGTACATATAACCGAAAGTGTCTGTAATGTAGGGGTGGTCTCAAAGCAGCTGTTTGAAATGCACAAAGACCCCTTTTAGTCCAGTTCTATCTGCCAGGCTACCTGTGGGGGTGATCAGTCCTGTGAAGTCTATTCAAGTGAAGTGTTAGCTCCTCCCTTCCACCCTTTCCAGGCAAGACCATCTGAATGCAGATGTATATAGAAGGGTACTCTGACACACCTGTCCTTCCTGTGTTATGGCTGTCTAGAGGGAGTGCACAAAGTGTAGCTGTCACCCACCCCAGATTTGTACTGGAGACAGGCTGTCAGACACACAGAGCAGTAAATGCAGAGAAATGTCCAGTTTATAAAAGTGGCATTCTAAGACAGTAATGTTGAATTCAACTTCACCAGAAAGGAGGATTTCACACTACCATTCCAAACACATGAAACATGAAAAAGCTACTCTTCTCTGATCAGGAATTACAGCTTGCAAATGTATTAAGGAATTCTCAATACTAGCCTATGCGATGAGTTGGCCTCACAGTAGTGAAAAATGAAATAGGCTATTTGTCACTTTCAGGACATGCCAAACAGAAGGGTACATGTCCTCCCTTCTACTTACATAGCACCCTGCCCATAGGGTTACTTAGGTGAAGTATATGTAATAAAAAGAGAGTTTAAGGCTTGGCAAGTAGAGTAAATGCCAAGTCAAAGTGTCAGTAAACTGCACACACAGGCACTGCAGTGGCAGGCCAGATATAGGTTTGAAAGGCTACTCCAATCTATCTCAGGCCTGTGGCAAACTCAATGCTGAAGCCCACCAGTAGCATTTAAAGTATAGGCCCTCTGTATATGGTATACCACTTTACAATGGACTTACCAGTACAACAAATATGTCATTCTGATATTCACCAATGTCATCATGTTTGGGGGGAACGTAAAGGCACATTAGCACTGGTAAGCAGTGGTAGAGAGCTCAGACTCCTAAAGCCAACAAAAAGAATCAGCAAAATATTGATACAAAAGGCAAAAGGTCTAGGGGAAGACCACCCTAAGGAAGCCAGGTCTAGCATGTGTCCCCTCAGCTGAAGGTGGGGAGATCTAACCAGCCTGTAGGGAGTTTTGATCACTTAGGCAAAAAACATAGACCATCAGCATTGGTGTGGTCTAACACAGGTCTGTATTCCACCCTGAAGTCAATACCCTGTAAGGAAATGAGTACCTCAACCATTTTGGACTCTCATCCCTCATTTGCATGAGGCACCTAAGGGGCCTGTGGGCATTCTGAACCAGGAAGTGAGTGCCAAACAGGTATGGCCTCAACTTCCTCAGTGCCCAGACTACAGCAAAACATTATCTCTCAATAGCACACCACCTCTGTTCCCTGGGGAGTAACCTTGTGGAGATGAAGGCTACAGATTGGTCTGGGCACTCCTCATTAGGTTAGGATAATACTGCCCCTATGTCACGCTCTGAGGCATCTGTCTAAATGATAAACTCATTGGAGAAGTCAGGGCCTTGAGCACAGGACCTGTGCACATGGCTTGCTTAAGGGAGCCAAATGTAGTTTGGCATGCCTATGTCCAAATCACATTTGTTGTCTGCTTCTTCATAGTCAGCACAGTGAACGGGGAAACAATGGTGCCATATCCCTTCACAAACCTCCTAAAGTACCCAGTGAGCCCCGGTAAAGCTCTGACTTCAGTCTTGGTTTTGGGGGGCAGCCATGCCATGATGGTATCTTGCCCTAAAAGGGCTGCACCTTCCCCCTGCCCACCAGTCATACGTACACCACAAGACCCCTGCCAGATCTGGAACGTACTTGCCTGATCGTGGTCCTTCCAGCTCCTATTGAAAACAGCAGTGTCATCCAGATAAGCAGCGGAGAAAGACTCCATACAAGCAAGGACCTTGTTCACAAGCCTCTTGAAAGTGGCATGGACATTCTTTAATCCATAGGCCTAAACTGGTAGTGGCCATCTGTAGTGGAGAAGGCTGACCTCTCCTTTGCTCCCTCTGTTAGGGCAATCTGAGATATTGGGCAGCCCCTAACTTGTCGATCAGGGGTGATAATCTGTCTTAGTCACTGAATTTAGCCCATTGGTTTGTGGATGGTAAGGGGTGGATAACTTGTATGTTACCCTACACTCCTTCCACATTGACTGAATATTAGCAGACATGAAGTTTGTGACCCTGTCAGACACAAATTCCTTGGGAAAACCCACTCTGGTAAAAATCCCCATTAGGGCCTTTGCAACTGTGGGTGCAGTAGTAGTCCTCAGAGTGATTTTCTCTGGGTACCTAGTGGCATGATCCAGAATAAGGATGAATCTCAAGGGTGGTGGTAACGACAGGGCTCAAGGAGGGCTTTTAGCCTCTGCCCTGTCTTCCCGGTGGCATGGCAGGTCACACACATTCTACAGAACACATCTAAGGAATCTTGATTCTAGGCAATATAAGTAAAGGACAAGCCTTGCAAAGACCTTGGCCTAGGTGTTGTGCCAGGATAATTTCATAAGCTTGCTCCAATAAGAAGGCCCTGTAACATTGGGGGACCACCAAGGCTCTTGATGTCCCATGCCCAGGAGCCTTAGGCTCACTGTACAGGAGGTTATCCTCCAGGTAAACGTGGTGACCACCAGAGGCGTCACCTGCTGCTTGGGCGTCAGCCTATTGCCTAATGCCCACAAGGGTTGGGCACTCCCTTTGTGCCCTTCAGAACACCTCCCTGGAGGGTCCTTGTAGTAATCTGTATTGTAAATATCGTGCTGCTTCCTCCCTAGCTACTCAGCCATTGTGCATGTGCTGCATGGAATGTTGGAGTGATGGACATGAATGGAATGTTTGACTGCTTGGGGACTTAAGTGTGACAGTTGGAGTATGGGCTGAGTAGCAGGCATACTACTCCTGGTGGGGCTGCTTCACATGAACTCTACAGCTTGTAACTACAACTTAATAAATCTACATAAAGTACATCTCAGTTACTGGACTTAATTAGCAGAAGAACTTTCAAATAAATTCAAGGTAACCAAGTATAAGATGACAACAATGCCCAACAGCCTTTCAGTCCCAACAGTGGCCTCTACATCGGTGACCCCAATCAGGCCATTTGTCTCCTTACAACGTGTTGATGTCCTAGTGTCCACTAACAAGTTTTAATCTATTGTCTGTAACAATCTACCTTGTATTTTATTCTGAGCCTGCTTATGCTGTCAAGCCATCATTCTTCTGTCTCATCATACAACTTTCGTGCGGAGGAACGACCAGCCCTGAATTCTTTTTCATGCGATGGCCCCAGCCAAGGTGTGTTTAGTTATGTACTTTTTTTTGTTGCTTTTCACATGCTCTTAATGCTTTGTTCAGAGTTACCTGCCAGTCATACAGTCACCAAGTTAGATTGTGGAGGAGACACTGGCTCATCAAGTGTTACCACAGTGCCAAGTATTTTGTGCCCAGTTCAGCATCTGCTGTATAGTGCGTCATTCTACGTTTCCTAGGATAAGAGGGTAAATACTCTGACAAAGATACTGCCAAACCACTGTGAGTATTTTACTATAGTTATGTTTCTGTGGAAGTGTTTGATAACTTCAAAGGAAGGAAATCATTGTTATTTTTGTGAGAACCATGAGTGAGGCTTACCTCATGCTCAGTGCCCGCGTGGATATCTCCGTGAGAATCTTTGAGCGATATGTTGCTCCTTCTTGAATACACATGCTGCGCTACACTAGTTTGTGCACGCACACGACGTGAGCCACACAGTAATCTTCTACTTCACGTGCCGCCATCTTGGATTTGGAGCCAGCTAGCAAGCCTCGGGAAGATGCAATCTCCTGTGGTGTCTGCCAGTAACATTTTGAAGTGGGACAAAATGCCTCTGAAGGATCGTCTAGCCGGCGTTCACAAGATTTCTATACTCCAGGACTAAAAGAAATAGTGGGTAAGCCATTTTGTAAATTGTAGCTTCTTACACAAGCATCCATCCATGCCTTGCATTTTGGCTTCCAAGTTCGAAGCTGTGCGTTTGTTCTTGCACATTGTGCTTTATTCAGGGTTTGGCCAACTTGCATTGATGCACTGTTTGTTCACCAGTGACTAAAACTGACTCTAGCTGTCAATGCCCCAGAGTACTGTGGACCTGTAATCCAATGGTCTCGATCTCTTTGCACATTTGGTTCTGCTGCTCTAGATCCTGCTTCCAGTCGCAAACCTTTCAGTTTTTCCTAACCAGGTGTCATTGGGAATCCTCATCTTCAGCTGTTTCAAAGTAAAGGGAAGAGCTTTACTCTTTGAGCAATGACACTGTTCCATTGCTGATTGTTCAGATTGTGCACTCTCTCTGCTAGTGTGTTTAGCAAAAACGTTTTGCTGCTAATTGTTCATGTTTTTTTATGCTACTCATGGTCTTTCCTCTTCTTTTACATCTTTCACACTAGGGATGTCTATTTGGGTTAGGGTCCCCTAATTCTACAGTATAAGTTTCATTCCCTTACATCTGGGTTGTCATTGTGGGTGTTGTTCGCCCATGCTTTTGATGACATTACACACCCATACCTTTTGGGGTGAAAATTGGTTATAGTCCCATCTCTACAGGTTTAAGCTATTAATTCCTACATAGGGGTGTCCTATGGGTGCTAGTTCCATTTATGCAAATTGTTTTGCATACCTTTCAATGAGGGATATTTTTTGTGTTGCATGTTTGTTGTATTGTGTATAAGTCACCCTGTGCTGCACGTTTGCTACGTTTCTTTCACGGTGTATAAGTCACCCTGTGCTGCACGTTTTTTATGGTGTGTAAGATACCCTGTGCTACACGTTTACATTTATTTCTTAAACAGTGTGTAAGTCATCTGCTGCACGTTTGTTGTATGGTGTGTTTGTCACCATGTGCCACATGTGTAGTTTTTCTGCCCTAGGTCATAGTGGCTGTATGGGTCGCAGTCAACCTTCTTTTCATTTTCCCCTAAACTCTTATACATAGGATGTTATTGGGTGTGAGTGTCCCCTATTGTTTCAGGTTTATCTACTCACCGTTTTTTGGGGGACATTCTTTCAGGTCTCCTCCACCCAATTTTACTATGTTTTATTACATTTATAGAGGAGGAGGATGTCTGATATATCATATTTTCTTATATACCTATCTATGCATCTCCCCTATGCTTTTCAATTATTTATATATATATATTTTTCTTTGCATTTTCTTATTCTTTTACTTCCTTCTATGTCTTCCACTTAATTTTCTCTTGTATATTTTCTTGTGTATCTTCTGCGTATTTTCTTTCATGCTCATAGTGCTTTTTCATTGTACCTATGCTGTGATATTTTCATTTTTGACTTCTATTCCTTCTTGGATTTTCTATACTGTTGCTTATTTCTCTTTCTCTGGTTCTTACCTTATTCAAATTTGCTGTTTCATTTTTGTGTTGTGGAAGGAGGGAGGATATTTAGTAATCTGTATTGTAATTATCTTGTTACTTCTTCCCTATCTGCTCAGCCAGTGTGAATGTGCTGCATGGAATGTTGGTCTGATAGACATGAATGGAATGTTTGGGTGCTCCTCTTGGGGCTGCTTCACATGAACTGTACAACTTGTAACTACAACGTAATAAAGGTACATAAAGTACATTTCAGCCACTGGACTTAATTACCACAGTCCTCCTTCCACATGCAATCCAGCAATCTCAGGCTGATCACCAAGGGAAGAGAGGTCCTCCTCGGTAGACTCCAGGGCGGCCACTGCAAGTGCCCCATCCATCTCACTGGGCAACAGTCAGGGGCTGGTTTTCACACCCTCTGCCTTTACCCTTGTTAGCAGCTGACTGTGCCATTGTCCCATTATTTATTTTTTCGATTTCCATCCTGGGCAGCCATGAACCCTGTGATTGAACTGATCCAGGCAGGTAACCCTAACATGCCTTGAGCTCCACTTCCTTCCAGGTAGTGTGTTCAAAGACATTATCTAACAAACAGGCCAAAGGCCTTGCAGGGCTCTCTGCAACTTCCAGAAGTCCTTACCACCCCCCAACTCTAATGGAGCAAGAGCCACCGGATAGTGACCCTCTCCATTGTCAGCCACCTGACCTGGTGGAATGAATTAGGAATTATCTGCTCTGGGGAAACCAACTGACTCCTTACCATAGCCATATTGGCTCCTATGTCCTCAGAGCCTCAACTCTTTACCCATTGATGGTGACCCATTGCCTACACGTTGTTGTATTGGAGGGCACATGGATCTTTGGAACATCTTACTGTCACCCCGGAATCCTAGGGAAACCTCTAAACTAAACTCATTAACTGGGATAATCTCCTCTCCCAGCACTATTCTAGCCACCCCTGGAATCTTTTCTTAAATGGAAGGGTGTGCTCTTTCTTAACACTTGGGATCCCCTTGTAGAGTCTATACTCATTGTGGTCATATCACTTGGGAGTTATGAGCTGCTGACGTTTGTCAGGGCCGTTTCTCATCAGGAGGCCAGATTGGAAATGTGAACCAGACCCTTTCCTCTGTGAGTTGTTTTAGAGGCCTTAGAGAACTCAGTCTTTTTATCCTCCCCTCCTTCGTCTGGTGGGAACCCTGGCCACCCTTTTGGGAGTCCCACCAGAGACCTTTTTGAACACTCTGGTGCTAACCCAGAGGCACACCTCCTCAGCAAATTTCTTGGAGTCAGTAAGCTTGCTATCAACCAGGTGTTGGCACAGCCCTGGAAAACAAGTATCAAGAATGTGTTCCGTTAAAAACAAGTTAACCATCAACTTTGCTGCCTCTCACCCTGCCCTTCAGTGCCTTACAGCATAGTCTAACAAATCCATCTATATTTGTGTAGAAAGTTTGTGACTGGCCCTGAAGTGTTGCCTGTACCTCTCAGGGGTCAGCCCAAACTTATTGATTAAAATGGTCTTCATGGCAGTGTAGTTGGTCTGGTCCTGCACCTCTAATGTAAGGAGTGTGTCCCTCCTCATCAAGGGCATGTACCACCAAAGACTACCCGCCAGAACTCCTCTGGAGCGCTGTGCACTTTCAAAGCCCCTCTATAGGATGCCAACTATTTATATATGTCATCCCTCACATTATAACTGGGCACCATATATTTTGGAAGATGACATCTGGAATCATGTGAAGACACTGCAGGTATGCTGCCACCAATATTGTTGTTGCTGGACCCCACTTGGAGGGCTCCGAGGCCAAGCTCATGGGCCATCTTCCTTTCCTCCATGGCCAGCCTCTTGTCTTCTAGAGCTTGCAGGGTCTTCATAGTCATTCCGCTACCACCCTCACATTCAAATCAGCTTATCTAGAGTCAATGCCTACAATAACGGGTGCTTTTTCCTGAAAGGTAAAAATGCTATGCCTTAAGACCTCTTTGTTCAGCGCCTCCAAAAAGTTTTTTTTTTTTTTAATTGAAAGTTCATGACAATATCATATCAAATACATAGGAGAAAACACACACTAACATGACAATACCAAATAATTATACATACAGAGATATAAATATGGCTAACAGATTTTCAACTTCTAATAAGAATGTTCGAACTGATTAAAACCATTAATATAACGGGAGATACAAATACAAATAATATGTTAAGATCGTAAGGGGAGTAGCGCTATGGATGTTAAAAAGCTATAAGCCCAGGGTTTTTGACCGCCTCCATGATGCCACGGGGGCCCAGAGCCTTAGTCCCATATCCCTGGATTTCACTCCCTTCAGTGCGTACAGCTCTGACTCAATGTTATGGATCCCTAGTAGCCTACACATCCACATCTGAAAGGTTGGGGCCTCGGTGTCCTTCCATGCGGCAGCAATTAATATTCTAAAGACTGCTGTTGCTATGAAAACGAGTGCCTCCATCTCTACGCTCAAACCCATTTTGGCGTCAACCCCGAATATTAAAAGTGTTGGGGATAGATCAATCCTGACATCTAGCAGCCCCTCTAAAAACTTTACAATTTCATTTTTAATTGGCCCTAATTTCTCGCAGCCACAAAACATGTGAAGCAGATCGGCAGGGCCCTTACCACATCTAGGGCAGTTGTTATCTGCTCTCTTGCCCCAGTCAAACAGTTTTGCCGGTGTGTGATATAAGTTAAATAAAGTTTTAAAAGGCTGCGCTCTTAGGTTTGAAGATCTTAGAAACCTTTTATCCATAAGAATGGCTCTATCTAGATCAATATCGGGGTCATTCAGTTTCCCAACCCAGGTAGCTTCTGTCTTAAGCATATCATCCGGCAGTGTCCCCAAAAATAATACATACATTTTCCTTATACGGCGGCCGCCTCCCTTCATATAATCTAAAAGTGCACATTATTTAGATACATCTATGATAGATCTCTTGGATTTAATTGTGTTGGTCAATTGTATGTATTTAAACTCTTGAGAACCTTGAAGTGCATACCGTGACATCAGGAGATCGAGGGGCCTCAGAACATCCTTTACCATCACTTGACCCAATGAGGTGATTCCCTGTCTTTCCCAATGTCTCCAGGACCCATCTGTGCTCAAGTGAGGGAATAGCCCTGAGTTCCAAAGTGGAGTGTGCTTATTAAACTTCGGAATACTCTGGTTCTTCTGTATCGCCAACCATATCGTACGGATATCTTCCAATATTTTGTACCCTTGGGACTTAAAGAAACGTTTATCATAGTTCCTTAATAGTACCCCATAAGCTTCATTCCCTAATAGTAACTTATATATGGACGGAATACCGCTTTGACAATTTATCATGTTAGCAGGGAAGAAAAGTATAGCCATATCTGTAAGGAGACAAGACCAGTGGTAGAATTTTAGATTTGGTATACCCAAACCGCCCTTTGCCTGAGGTAGATACATAAATTTGATTGATCTCCTCACCTTACCTCTGTGAGTTGTTTTAGAGGCCTTAGAGAACTCAGTCTTTTTATCCTCCCCTCCTTCGTCTGGTGGGAACCCTGGCCACCCTTTTGGGAGTCCCGCCAGAGACCTTTTTGAACACTCTGGTGCTAACCCAGAGGCACACCTCCTCAGCAAATTTCTTGGAGTCAGTAAGCTTGCTATCAACCAGGTTTTGGCACAGCTCTGGAAAACAAGTATCAAGAATGTGTTCCGTTAAAAACAAGTTAACCATCAAATTTGCTGCCTCTCACCCTGCCCTTCAGTGCCTTACAGCATAGTCTAACAAATCCATCTATATTTGTGTAGAAAGTTTGTGACTGGCCCTGAAGTGTTGCCTGTACCTCTCAGGGGTCAGCCCAAACTTATTGATTAAAATGGTCTTCATGGCAGTGTAGTTGGTCTGGTCCTGCACCTCTAATGTAAGGAGTGTGTCCCTCCTCATCAAGGGCATGTACCACCAAAGACTACCCGCCAGAACTCCTCTGGAGCGCTGTGCACTTTCAAAGCCCCTCTATAGGATGCCAACTATTTATATATGTCATCCCTCACATTATAACTGGGCACCATATATTTTGGAATATGACATCTGGAGTCATGTGAAGACACTGCAGGTATGCTGCCACCAATATTGTTGTTGCTGGACCCCACTTGGAGTGCTCCGAGGCCAAGCTCATGGGCCATCTTCCTTTCCTCCATGGCCAGCCTCTTGTCTTCTAGAGCTTGCAGGGTCTTCATAGTCATTCCGCTACCACCCTCACATTCAAATCAGCTTATCTAGAGTCAATGCCTACAATAACGGGTCCTTTTTCCTGAAAGGTAAAAACGCTATGCCTTAAGACCTCTTTGTTCAGCGCCTCCAAAAAGTTTGGATGACATAAAGTCACATGTATTATTCACCACATTTATATGTATTATCATTTCTTCTGTTGTTGACACAGGTGATCTATTCTTTGGATTCTCTCCATAGTGGTAAGGAATGGCAATTATGGGTGTTTTTGTTCATTAGATTCTTCTTAATACAAAAAAGACTGAGTTCTTTCCCTCTTCTTCTTCCAGGGCAACCTGGCCCTGATGAGAATCCCCTTCTACCTGTAGGGATTCGAAACGCGTAGGCCCCTTCATGTCTTGTGTCTGCTCCTTGGTTTTTCCCTTAGTGTGACGACATAGTCACACTACTGGTTCATGATTGTTTTGTATATATATTGTTTGATCGTGTCTTTTGACTCTGATAAATTATACTGACTCAAACTGAAATTTATGTATTCACTGTATAAATTGTATGTATATAATTGTATATAGTTGTAGCAGACCTATTACTCTACCCTTTTGTTTATTCGTATCCGAAGGGGTACAGTAATTGCATGCACTTGTATGTATTTTGCGTATGAATGGAAGGTATGAGTGAGATATGATTGAGTATGTAATGCTTGTTTAGATTTTAATGCTTCACTGTTTTTTTGTCCAAAAAATTGTTATTGTGGTTTCAAAAAAGTCTAATAGTATATGACTTAAACAAATATACTTTCTGGAAAATATAGCTCTAAATAATAAAAAGCTATTTAATAGCATATCCCAGCTTTGATGGATGGTCTTTGTTCTGGCTGTTTGAATACCCTCTAAACAATACGTTCAGTACTGGCATTTGTTCTTGTTTATCCTTGATTCTGGCTCAGCCATACTGACTATGAGCCAACCCCAGTTGTTCTCAGGTACCTCCGAATTTCAGCATTGAGGAATCTCCATTCTCAAGTCAGGCTCCACCTCCTTCAGTGGAGAGAAAGGACCTCCAATTATCTCAAATTTATTTTGATACTGGAAATCCACAAGTATTTTCAAAGTTGTGCTATTAATGGCAGGAATGTATTCTATTGGTCTGATAGAAACAGGAGAATATTGTTTCATACATTGGAAATTAAAATGTATGTGTCCCCTTTCAAATCCCTTCTATTGCCCTGTTACTGCTAATGTGGGGTACTAGGGCTCTATGTAGATCACATTTGGGTGGATGGTTTGTGAAAGCATGACCTTAAGCTGTGTGTCAGAAAGCTTGTAATTATCTGTTATATTTCTATTGTTCATTTTCTCTTTACTGTAAGTTTTTATTTCAGTTCATTTCTGTGTATATTTGCATGGTGTAAGCTTGCATCTTTCAATCCTTTCTATCACCTAGCAACATAGAATGTTCAAGATATGTGTGTTCAGTTGCTAAGTGGAGACTTACCAGGACAGACACCTGTTGGATCTATGGTGTTGTCTTCCTATCAGATTAAAGCTTATTTTCTACTTTATCTGGATTTCGTTGGATTTTTTCCTTTGAATATAACATTATCGTTACATCTAAGTTAATGAACAAGATTGGGGGTTGAGCTGCACTCCTTTGTGTCCTTGCCCAGCGCAAGTGAAGTAGTATTGGTTAGATAGGTGACAACCAAGACTACTCTTTCCTTTTTAATCCCCATACCCAACACAAGAGACAGAATAAAATTGCATAACTGTGTTGGTGTGTGTGTTTTATGTGTTGTTTGACACTTTATTGGTCACTTCTTTTGTCTGTTTTCACTGCATCTTTTCACAAACTCTCCTTGTTGAGTTTCTGGACACTATTCTTTTTCTTTTTGAGCTTGATGGTGCAAATGATGAGAACAGGGCTATCCTGGCGAGTACCAGCCAGGCTCCCGTTGGTGGTGCGCCCGTGAGGTGCCATCTTGCTCTCACACACTTTTTCGTTTCAGCACATCACAATTTGATATGAAAGTGTGTGTGGTATGAGTGGTCTCACAACTGTCTTTTAGCTTTCGGGAAACCAGGTGAATGTTTAAAGGAGGCACAATCCTTAGATATACCAACTACCCCATTAATAAATGAAAGGGGAGTAAGGTTTGCAAAAATAATGCAATAAATGGTATATCCCAAACAAAGGTAAACTTTATAAGTGCCTATATAGTCTAGGTTTTTTGTTGTACTAGCAGTTTCAGGACAACCCATGATAAAGGCTTCACACATTAAATGAGTGTTCAATTGATTATTTTAAAAAGAGTTTTAGGCAACAGCCAACTTTGGATCAAGGAAACTTATGCATATACAATCAACTGACTGGAAGAAAGAGGATGCAGCATTTAACTAGGGATATAATAAATTACTGTTTGGCATGTGACAAGGGTCTCTCAATTTCATGGCTGGCATATATAAAAAAAACTTTTGATGACATAGGCTTAACTCTTATTTTTACTGATAGAGCATCCTATGCTGTTAATAACAGGAGGCAAGTACAAGCCTTGTTAATAGCTCTGTTACAAGTCGATAGGGAAAACGCTGAATGTTTGAAAACATTCAGTTATTTGCACCTAAATCCTGAAACTACCCGAACTAGTTACTCATGGAATACTAGAGGATATTGGATGTGCTCATTATTGTTCTGCTTTAGAGCCGACATGAGTAAATATTTGCATTGCTTTCCGCTTGGATAATAGCAAAAATTAAGATGTAAAATATGCCCATGTAATAATGCTTCTAGCCAATCAATGCACACTTCCTCTTTTTGTGATTTTGATAAGATGTACACCAAGAGATATTTAGTTCCTTTTCTAAAAGTTAGGAATTTTTGTTATTGTGTTCCTGGCCTTTCATTATCTTCAATAACTTTTGGATGAAGGGACCTTTTCCTGTGTAAGCTTTGTCTCTATGCTCAGCTGTGCACTCACGATGCACTATGCACTCAGAGTAACTGAGTCATTCCCAATGCTTTTTAATCTTTTAATCTCAGGATCTGGTTTAAGCATTGTGTGGGCAAAATATGTTTTATATAATGATTTGTGCACCTTAAAATGTATATGGTGGCACTGTATCGCTGTATTTTATGTATTCTAAGATTGTGTATTGTTGGCTTTTATGTATTTTTATGATTGTGTATGCCTTTATTGTTAATTTATGAACTAAATAAAGTTTATATTGATTGATTGACATATGTACAATCAATTGACAACTGATTAAACCAACCACTACATTGTGGATTGTGTACTTCATGTATTGGGTTAACAGGGCCTGTGTGATATTGTTCTTTAACTAGAATGTTTATTGCCATTGATTATCTCTTGCTTGCCTAATTGCACTTAAATACTGGTCACTTTGATGATGATCTCACAAGTCACTTTAACTTTGTTAATGCAATACGATTGTCGTAGAATGTTTTTTTTTAATAAGTCTTTTCAGTGTATACATATCTATTTTCTTATGGTTAATTGACATCGAATATTGCTGCTAGCATCTTTCACTTTAGCTTTTGCCTCGTGAGCAAATAGCAGTTAATTCTGAGAAGGTTGACTCACCGAATGTATGAAAATATTAGTAGTACGATAATCCCTGACAGGAAAATATTGATCAATGGTGACAATTTCTACTTATGCACTGTATCCTTATACGTTCAACTAGTAATTGTGTTTGACCTGTATTTGTTTTTCTTTTTTGTAATGGTTTTAATTAATCAACAAAGAAACTTACTATCTATCAAAAAAAAAAACAGGGCCATTGAGCATGTTATCCTCTGCAAAAGTATTATAAAGCATTTCTGAGTGATTCCTACAAGAATGTGTTTTTTATATATGGCCTTAATTACCCCAGTTCTATTGGAATACAGGGGTACCTCGTATTTGTTTTTGACTCTACAATAATTGAGGCACAAGAGGAACAGGGTTGTCATCATTTTCACTCTACTGCTGGTATGAGAAGTCACATGATTTTAGGAATGAGACAATGTGGCATATTTAAACCCAGGGTGTTGATCTGCAAGGCAAAAGATTGGTTGGATACAAAAAGAATATTTACACGGAGGTCGAGAGATGGGTTTCAATGGTCGTGGGTCTAGAATGGTAGTGAATTAGGTTCAGGGACCCCAGTTATTAAAATAGAGGGTGCAGCACCATTTATGCACAGGAACCCTGCCTTATTTAATAGAATATGATGAAAAAGCAAGAAGTGATGCTTGATAGATGACACATTATCCAACTATAAGTGGATCTATGTGGCATGAGCATACATTTGGTACTGTTTGAGGAGCTGAGCTTTGGGGAAAATAAAGTATGAGTTAGATGATCCTTGGAGAATGCAGTAAAACACTTCTTGTGTGTTTGATTTGAATTATTTGAACTTGACTTCATGTGTGCAACTGATGGGAATATAATGGAGCCATTGCAATGCAGGCTCAAAAATGCCCCTCTACTGCGTGAGCCTCTCCTGCTAGCTGCTATGATCTATTGCATCATAGGTGGGGAAAAGGTAAAAGAGCAAAAGGGAAGTTTGTTATCCTCACTCAGCTAGAGGAGGAGATCTTCCCTCACATTAAACAGCATACTTTATGTGTAGTAGAATCCATACATTTGGTCATGGTAGAGATGATTCAGTTCCAAAAGTTGTCCTTTTATTTTCCTCTCTAGGATCATTTGTTTTTCATGATTGTGGGTCAGCAGCTATTTTCTTTCTGGAGAGGAGTCCTATTGGAATGTTCCTGGGGACAGAGATTGTATCAAAGGGAAGATGGGCTACTGTCCTGTTTGGGAGGAGAATTAGTAGAGGTATGAAGTGAAGCATGGAGCCACAGAAGATTTGAATGCTTTTGCATTCTATTTCAGAACCACAGCTGTAAAAGAGACCAAGGAGTATTGTAGCAGTGAGGTGGCATTAAGAAGCATGTCTAGGAACTGTATAAGAGATTGATAAATGTAGGTGGTCTTGGCCTCAAAAAACCTGAAGTGATCTTTCCAATGTTGGATGAACAGAGATAACTATTTAGAGTATCTAGGCTAGACTTTTCCCGCTAGATACTGAATATCTTCATCAGCTGATTGGGTGTTTCAAGATTATCTCCTTCACCTGATTGGGTGTTTCAAGAAATGCCACACGAGAACTCGCCTAGTATGGCATATTTCTGACTCCTGGTAGTACGGCAAGTGTGGCTGTAAATACAGTAATGGATGGTAATATAAAAATGTTAAAAATACTTCCTCCTACCTCTAGATGCTGCTTAAGGATGCGATCAAGAATCATGTTGGGGAACCTCAAAATGTTATTGTTAGGTGAGCACAGCACATTGTCATCTTTCACCTTGTAGGTTTTGTGGTGGATTTTAGAAATCTTTTCAAATAAGTAATTTATGGAGACATTGGTTACCTATCTATCACCTGTATAATACTTCAGAATTAGATTGTGTTGATTCAGAATGCTACTTGTGTTTTAAGGAGATTTTTTCACATTTTTTTTTAAGGACTAATTTTACAAACATATTCTAATTAATGCATGTTGGCAGTCATTTGTATTGTTAAACTGTATACTCTATATGCTATTTTAGTGTATGAATTTGGGTAGTAAATTCAGGGCAGAATACAATTTATGTCTCAGCACTATAAACTGGGCTTTAGTTCCTGCGTCCCATTATACATCAAAATACACATCCACTAAATACAAATTAATTTTTATAAAATCAGATATATTTTATTATCAGCACAATGTTTGGATACTTATTGGATAATTATTACAGACTAATATTTAGTTAATGATTGTGGTTAGCTCTGATCTAATTAATTAAAATCATTACAATCAAGAAAAATATTACAAAACTTAAAGAATACTATTGTATCTCAATTCTGGGAGTTAAGGCAAATATATAGGAACCTGCCAATAGATTTATGGATTTTGGCCATCCTGACCTCAAAAAACTCAAGGTGGTCTTTGCAATGTTAATGTATGGGGAAAGCAAACTTTTTAGGGTGTTTACATTGGCCTTTTTCTGGCGGTTGATATTTGCTTTCTCTGCTAGG
Source organism: Lissotriton vulgaris (assembly GCF_964263255.1). NCBI lineage: Eukaryota > Metazoa > Chordata > Amphibia > Caudata > Salamandridae > Lissotriton > Lissotriton vulgaris. The sequence goes on along the minus strand of NC_141685.1, from coordinate 482,446,438 downwards.
GTGCATTAAGGAAACGTTTTGACTAATACACCTTTTGGCTCTCTTTCTAGTATGTTCTGCTGTGTCTTTTGTTGCAGATGTTGTCCTCTTTATCTTTTTGTTTATTTCATTAACATTGCAGGTCTCATCTGATTCATTTGAGTTCAGAAGTTTCCTCACTGAACTACTTGTTGGCAGTTTTATTTCCCACTTGCAAGGTACTGGGGTCCACGTAAGCTAAACTCTTCAGAACTGATGATTAAGTGTATTGGAAATTGTAGAGCAAGGATTCTGGGGCTTCAGCAAAATTTATATTATACCATAAAAATTCATGAAAATCCCAAATTTTCTGTTACGTGAAATCTGCACAAAAACAATAATTGATGGCAAAATAAGGAGAAAGAAAAGTATTTCTCCTTGTTAGGCCACTCCTACAACGCAGCTAGGAAGGCATTCCCAGCTTTGCAAAACATTGTAAATTTGGGAATGTGTCAGATTCATGGATGTTGCGTGGGAATATCCACAGCAACACCCATGGAATCCTACTTTAACGCAGAGCAATGTGTGAAAAGATCCATATTTTCAAGGCCATGAAAAGTCACGCAGGGTGACTTTACGCGGCCTTGTAAATATGGGCAAGTCCATTGCGCAACTGGCACGTTAATAAAAGCAATCCACCAGTGGCACAGTTGGCTTGTAAATGACGTCCTAGCTTTGAAAGGCTGATTCATGTTTGCATGGGATCTAACCAAGAAGGGTTTGAACTGATAGGATGGATGTTTCAGGTTTCATGTGAACATGAAGGCAGCCTGGGTCCAGCTGTATTTAGGTACTACTGATCTCTTGATCGAAGCAAAGAACTTGCATACTGCTCAGGATCTCTAGAGTGGGTTTGCCAAAAGGACAAAGTAGAGTCTCCCGTAAACAGAATTAGGGTTACTTTGTTATGTATGTGAAAAGTAAGTGGCTATGCAGAGTTTGGTGGATGGTATTCTCAGTCAAAATGTGACAGATGGTGCATCCACTGTAGTGCAAGAGCAATAGGTTATATTGCACTAGTAATACACCATAGTGGGCATGCGCCACGTTTTGACATAGTATCCCCTCTGCCAAATCTCCAAATAAGGCCCAAAGTATATTTGTGCTAAGTGATTAGGAAAGTGGTTTGAGGTGTTCTCATGCATGTAGTTGTTTGTATGTGGTCAGGGAGTTTGATTTGTATATGTATGGTTTTATGACTGGGTTTGTTTATGGTTGGGGTACCTTATAATCGATTCTTTTAAACGGGTGTTCCACTATTACTATGCCCATGTAATAACAGTCCTAACAGTATATGCATTTTATATGTAAAGCGCTCTGATACCCGATTCGGGTCAAGTGCGCGCTATATGAAAAACTCTGTAAATTGTGGTCATCTGGACAGGCCCACTGGTGTCTCAAGGCAGGTGCTGTCAAATGATCTAGAAGCACCTAAAAGGAGCATACCTTTTCCTCTTTGAAGCGAGTGTAGTCAAATAAGCGCAACATATGATAAAAATATCAAAGGTGCAAATAAGTGCCAGCAGGATAGGTCTGCAAGACCATATGCATGTATAATAGGAAAATGTTGGAAATTATGGAATAGTCTAAGAGTACATCTCCGAACAGATTCTGACTACATCCACTTCAGGAGACGTTCTGAAAACTGAACATTTCAAATAGGGCATCAATTAAGTCCTACTTCTACATGAAACTGATCAAAGAATATATGATCTAAATTCATCCTTCACATATGGCTGGACTTGGTCTTTAATAAATTCAGAATCTTTAAGGATACTTTTCTTTTCTGGCCCATGCTCTGAAGATGCCTAAATGATATATAGTGCTTTATAACATTTCTAAAAAATATAATTTTCTGTGATTTATAAGCTATGTTTTTGAACCCCATCAAGGAAAGTGATGCCTTTCATTCTTCCAAGGTTGGTAAATTGAGCATCATTAAATTAGGTAGTAGTTACACTTACCTTACAACAATTAGAATGAAGCAGCAGCTTGGCAATACCACAGAAGCCCGGACACAATTTATTTTGTAGTAACCTCAAACTTTTATTTGTCAAGGGCTCATTGTGACATATACATGGAAAATGAGGATTTATTTTTCAAGTAAGCTGGCAGCTCTTCCTGGTCCTCAAGAGTCGAAAGATTTCCAAGTCCCAACTTTTAGAAAATATTATGGTTCTTTTCTCTAAGAGATGATCTTATTGATTTTGTAATTTCTATGTGCCAAAGGCTATAAAAATGGAGTGTGCTAGTTTTGTTTATTAATAATAGGGTAAAAAAGGCTGCACTATCAAAAGCTGCCTTTCTGCTACCTCTACATAAAGCAAGTCAGAGACGCGTGAAAAATTATTGAATGGAAGGATGTAAAGTATTTACATTTGAGATTTGTGAATTACTCGAGATGTGGGCAGTGGACCAAAAACTACATGCAGCACCCAATCATTAGCCACTGTGTCATTTATGACCAAAAAGAATGTTCCTGTGTACGAAACTCCACATACACCCCCTGCCCAGTGGTGCCTCCCTTCAACAGAGGGTAGAGAACAACAATACACACTGACTTTGACATTGTCAAAAAACTGTGTGATATGACACTTCCTTGTGAATAACAGTGTCTATACAGTCCATAGGTTGTTGTTTCTTCCTTTATTTTATTGAGTTCAATTCATAGAAAACATCTTCAGGGCGGCTTAAAAGTAAAACGCCTATGTCAATTCAAAAGGAATTGTACCAAAGTCCATGGCTCAATTCCACATTTTATGCCAAAATGTGGCTTCTGAACAGGACTGTTTCAATTGGCAGTCCTAAACATGAAGAATAAATATAGACGAGTTCCCAATTGACGATGAAATAAAACACGACATGTAGGCATTGTTGTCAACTTGCAACAGGATGCGCTGATATTGCAGTGGATATGGATAGGTGGATAATCTCCACAACGTGGTGCATCTCTTATTTGATTTGCATACCTATGCCATTCGCTTCAAGATGACAACAACGCTTCAGGCTTACATCTCAGATATCAACTTTGTGCATTTTGTGCTACTAGTACACGCAGTACACCTGAATTACCAATGGTCAAATCAACCAACTTAATTACAAAATTGTTATTCATTTTTAGTAAAGTGCTAGTGCGGTTGAGAACTGCTTAGCAGGACACAGCAACACCACATGTCAGAACCAAACACAAAGGATTTTCTATATGAAAGATAAGAGTAAAAACTGTATAATGTCCACATTTGCCGCTAATCTGCTGTTATTGACAAGTGACTGGAAATCTTCTTAAAATTGTAGGATGAACAAGTTTATAATAATCATTTTTCTAAATTATGTTATAAATATGTTGAATACCTCCATTTTTGTTTTTGACTCTTAATCCGTAAACGGTGCACATACACCAAATATTACCGATTAGGTTCAACTCCCCGACAGGGGGCTAAAATTATAAATTGCTGAACTTGAATATTCCTGTTTCAAAATGAAGACCTCTTTGTTATTAATCAAGGACACCCTGTACAAACTATTGTGACAAGATGGTTTGAGAAACGCTTTTCTGAAAGGACAAAGTCCTGAAGAAGTCTCGAGAAAAGAGGCGAAACACGTTGGCGTGAATATTTTGCATTCTGTCAATAAAGAATTTTCAACATACAACACGTCTGAATAAATATAAAGGAATTTGTGAACTCTGGGCATGCATATACTACTTTACTTAAATGATGCTCAAATCTAGGATTGCAATTGATTAATATTGTTGTGACCAGAAAGGACAATATTTTGAAAAACAATAGATAGTGAGCGCTGATCTATTTAGTGTAAAAGTGTGCAGATCATATCCGCTTACAGAGCCCTAGGAGGCTGTTTTCCCCTGATCTGAGCTCCGCTTCTTTGGATTATACCCTACAGCTTGATAGGTGTGGTATCTAGACTTTAGGCTTCTCTTTGTAAATCACCTCCATTAGGAGGAACTGCATCTAAACCTCAGAGATCAGCAGAATCGATGTGAGATAAAATGGGAAACAGGTTTAGCCAATCAAGTAAATGCATTATATTGAATGAATGAATATATGAAGACTGCCAAGGTTCAGATATTTAGCATGATCTATGATGTACAATAATCTCCTTCTAAATCTAATGTGACTGTCAGCAACTGTCAGGAATCCACGGGGCACACAGAGGTGAGTAGGCCTCAATCGATGTGAAGTAGCTTATGTGGATCTAATGTCTAGGAGCTGACCATTAGGACCCTGAAAACTGACAACTTATGTACAAAACGTTTTTGCCAGTCACAAACGGGCTGATTTGCAGAATTGGGCTGGTTGAGACTGCAAGACAAGCATTTTCCTTGTTTAACTTGATACAAAGTCGTTTTTGCGATTTGGTATATGGAAGGGGCAAGGTTAGGGCATCCCTTCCAAACACTGAATTGCAGTGGTATGCATTATTTTATGACCTAATTACAATGGCAAGATATTCATTTTGTACCAACGACTGAAAGGTAGATGTAACCATTCACAAATGGGAATGGGGTCCCTTCCCATTTGACAATGTTAAAAAAATATATTTTTAGGAACAGGTAGTTGCCCCATGAACCACTGTCAACTCGTAAAAATGTAACCTACATGTTTTATTTTTTGTTTTTGTAATGCATCCTGTTTTCCTTTAAGGAAAATAAGGTGCATAAAAAAAGATTGCTTTATTTAAAAGCAATCACAGACATGGTGTGGTTTGCTAATCCCAGCAGGCCATTACCCCTGTGGTGGCTTGTATTCCTAAGGGTTCGCAAACTCTGAACTACCTCTCTAATATTCATGAGGTCGGTTGATTTGCGACCCACTAGGATTTGCTCATTACATTTTCCAAGGTTTCTTACATTAGGAATTGCAATTTTCACATCAATTCCCGGTCTAGTTTTAGTTCCAAAGCTATATCATTTATAACCTCTTCTTTTTTTGTTTCTAACACAATGAATGAATTGAAGAAATGCGAGATGCAAGACTCTTCATGCAAATAGGGAAAATATATTAGTCTATTTGTTCAACTATACTTGCAATTCTTTCAATCCTAATACATTTCATTAAGGATTTCTCACATAATACTTTCGCATATGTGAGAAACAATCCTACTCAAAAGGGTCATAGCATTTAAACTGTAGAGCAAACTACATTCTTTGAAGGAAGTGTTGGATGCAAAAGTCATGAAAAACAGGGATGATTGAAGAGCAATTTGACAGAATGTATGCATTTTACATTACTCCTGCCTTTGGCATTTTTCTCTCACTCAGGCCTTGTCAATGCAAGTATCAGAAGGTGTAAATAGTTACATTTGGCATATTCCAAGTTGGATATCTCAAGAGCCTTAGCCGCAGTAAGAAATAGAGACACTTAAATATTATATGAATTGTTTAGTGGTACAACCAGCAGCCCAGAATGGTTGCTGTAATAGGGCCCTAGAAAGAGAGTCCTGTATTCAACACATACCTAAATATATCATTCATGTATATGTTAGACAGTAATCCAATATACAGAGCCATAAAGATCCATAACCCAGTGAACCACTTATTGCTCAGCTAGCCAAAGAAAAGATTAGGCATAGTCTAATCAGGATACGATAAGAGCACGGATAACCGTTTCTTTCGCAGCCCTAGGAAGGAAAGGGAGAAATTTCCTGAGGGTTTTCAGCAGCCCAAAGCAGTTACCGGCAAGCTTCTTGGCGTGAGTGGGAAATGATAGATTCTCCTCAAACCAAACCCCCAGGTTTAGCGGGTTTCCCTGTCGATGAAGGCATGGAGAACTCGGGTGGCCAGATCGTTTCTCTAAAATTGGGGGGGATTTTCCATAGAGGAGTATATCAGACTTCTCCTCATTGCACTTAAGTTGAGCAGCAGCTAGCCACTTAAATACAGAAGTCAAAACATTTTTGCGGAGGAGACAGAGTCCTTATTTTTACCCCAGGTAAATAGAAGCTGGGTGGCATCAGCGTTGGCAATGATTTTAGCCTTAGAAGTAAATTATATTCACAATATATATATACTGATGTTCCTTTGTAATTTCTTGCCCCACAGATGGAGCTTGGCAATACAGAGACATTTTAACATGAGAAGCTACTCTTCCCTCGGTATACGAATAGGATAGGGACCTCCGTCCTTTGATTCCCTACACATAGAGGGGGATTGCCCGACTGCCCTGAAGAAAGACCTGTACCTTTATGGCCCCCGTGGACTGAAACATGTCGGCACTGGCATTATGGTCTTAGGAACATTAAAATCCAAAAAAGACCAGTTTTTTTGAATTTTTTAACAACCTGTTTTGACCAAAAGAATAAAGGGAAACCAGGGGTCAGATTTAGTTTTTTTTTATCTTTAAGTCCCCCTTTCTTCATCTATCTAAAGAGCTACCCAACATTGTGGTCGAGCCCTCCTCGACTTTTAGGGGTCGGGGTGACCCCATGATGAAGCATGACACCACTAGGGTGTGTGAGGGTAACTAATAGGAACTAGTTTCCTTCCCTTAACAACACGGACATGACTAGCATGACCCTCATACCCTAACTGGGTAAGTGCGCAATCCTCACTACTACAGATGTTTGTCTATCCATATAGTACACACTATCTGACAATCTGTCATAATATAGTGTGATTGGAGTATCTTTTGTGAAATATATTTCCTAGGGAGGACATACTCCGGTCTTCTCCCTCCTTGAACCCCCCCCCCCCCCGACCACTGGTGAATGTACTAGCGGTCTTTTGTGTTAATGATTTTAGCCCCCAAGTCTTCTGCAAATTGGACCAGTGGGGTAACATAGATATTAAAAAGAAGGGTCTAAGGGAAGAACCCATGGGGACACCTGTGGCCACTGTCCGGGGGGGCGATCAGAAGCTAGAACTGTTGCATTTGCCCCACCAGAAATGACTTAAGCCAACCCCAAGCACTGCCAGACACAGCAATCTCGGCAAGTCGAGAGAGCAGCAGTGAGTGTGGAACCATGTCGAACACTGCCGACAGGTCAGGCAGAACAACGCTGCCCTCCCGCCGGCATCCAGACACTCCCGGACGGCTTCTGAAATTTCCACCAAGGCTGACTCGGTGCTATGAGAAGCCCTAAACCCCGACTGGGCCGGGTGCAAGAGGCCCGAGCTTTCGATAAACTCAGTGAGTTGTTTGGTCAACACCTTTTCGCACACCTTAGCCACACTAGGCAAGAGGGAGATGGGACGGTAGTTACCAGGGCTAAGAGGATCAAGATATGGTTTCTTTAGTAAGGGAAGAATCTTAGCCTGCTTCCAGACTTCCAGGACACGGGCTTCCCGGAGGGAAATGTTAATGATACTATTGACTTCCAAGTTGATAGTCTTTGCAGCAGCTGCCAGCAATTTGGCTGCGCAGGATTCAGATGGAAAGCCTGGTTTCAGGCCCTTCAGAATTTAAAGAGAGCTGGGAAGATCAATAGGAGTAAAGACAGGCAGGGAGTGCATAGGATTAGCAAGTGGAGACATCAGGGGCAGGGAACCAACTGTGACCCCACTGCAGGAGGTAAGAACCGCCCTGAATAGTGCAGATTTTATCCATGAAGAAGCTAGAGAGAGTATCGCACCAGGCCTCTGAGGATGGAGACATGCTTGATTGGGCTGTGGGGGCCATGAAGCTCTGGATGATAGCGAAAATGTCTTTGTTGATGTTTTTGACAAGGTTAATGCGGGTCAAATGGTATAGGCTTTTAGCCTGGGCTATGGCAGAGTAGTAAATTGTTTGTTTTAGCCTAAGCTTATGTTTAGCCAAGGGGCAGAATTATCTTCCCCGCCAATCCCACTCTAGTTTCTTACACTTATGTTTTAACGCTTTCAAGTTGGGCGTGAACCATGGTTTGGAAGGCGACTCCCTAGAAAGCCTGAGGGGGGGGATAATGTATCCATTGTGTTAGGAACCCAGCTTGTAAAACCAGCAGGTCCCCCGTCAAGATCCCCAGGAAGAATGGGCCCAGAAACCTCCAAGGTCTGACTAAACACAATCAAATCGAATTAGCAGAAGGCCGCTTTGCGACTGCATCGGACAGGGGGTTCAGCGTTGGCTAACGCCCAAGAGAAATAGGTTAGGAAGTGGTCAGACCAGGGAACCGGGAAGGGGTCATTCACCAATATGGAAACATTAGAGAAAATTGGATCAAGGATGTGACCTCATTGGTGAGTAGGGAGACTAACCCACTGAGAAAGCTGGGCAAGATGTAGGATGTCAAGAAAATCAAGTGTGTCCGTAAAGTCTGCCTGGTCAAGGTGGATGTTAAGATCACCTAGAACCATGTAGTGGGAAAAACGAAAAGCTCAGGCTACAACAGCATCACCTCATGCTTTAAGAAAGGCCCCGACAGGACCAGGATGCCCATAGATCAAGGAGCCTCCCAAGGTAAAATGTACTGAGAAGTGAATGCTGAAATCAAGGGCTTCGCATTCCCTCCATGAGCCAACATCACTCCTATGGAGGTCTCACTTGTCCTTATATATAATAGCCACCCCATCCCCCCCCCTTCGCTCTGGGCGATCCACTCTAGGGATCCTAAAGCCATCAGGAATGGCCAGGGTGACAGTAGGATCAGATATGGCATCTAGCCAAATCTCCGTAATAAATAGGAGATCCTCTGGTTTGTCCGCTGCAAATCATTGATTTTAGGGGTGTTAATTGAAATAGTTCAATGTGAGAAAAAAAAGACTAAACCCCAGAATTGATTAGGATACCACACATACAGTAAGGATACAAGTGTCTGTAGTGACCTTGGAAAAAACAATTAAATCAGACTTGAGAACTCTGTACAGGTGGAGGTTGTGAAAAGAAAGTCAACTGCATAACGTGTTGGGACAGATAGGCTAGGAATGATTTTTAAGAAGTTAGGGTAATATACTGATGGCTGTTGCTCTGAAGATAAATAACAGGATAAAATGGCTGACAGTTGGACAGCCCAGAAGGACCTATTCTACCAAACAACCAACCTGAACAAAAAATTATATACAACAAAACTGACGAAGGACATTTTCAGAATCAATTGCATGCCTGGATTGGAACGTGGATGGAAGCTACACTGAATAAAATCGTTTTAAGTAACAGGATCTAACAAATACACTGCCTTGTAGTTGATAGTGCACAGCTCCAAACCATAGACCTTAAATTATGGTAATCTGGGTTGCCAAAATGCACACAGCAAATAAAGTTTGATTAACACATAGATTTTGATACTAGAGGAATGTTTGAAAAACACCACCTGCTTGTCACACATTGTCATTGAGCATCAGGCACTAGTGCTTGAAATACTAAAGTAAATTAGTTAATTGCAATTTTTGCAAATATCATATTGTATCAATTAAGACATCATTGAGTCCAAATGAATTGTTGGTACAGTTATCACAGAGTGGCAGAGTTCCAACTTTAAATTAGTGACAATGTCCACTATAGATTCCATGCACTTGAGGTCAATTCACATAGATAACGTGAAATGCTTTATTCCCAGTGTTAAACTTGGCATATTTGGCGTGGTTTCCCCTGACTTTTAGCCTCTACTTCCTGTATTTTTGATGCTGTTCTGGATTTCATTTTTGCATGCTTAGATACTTTGCTCACTGTGTATGTTATTACCATTGGTTCTCCCTGATTGGCATATTTGATTTACTGATAAGTCCCTAGTAAAGTACACTCAGTCTGCAAGGGCCTGTAAGTCAATTGCTACTAATGAGCCTGCAGCACTGATTATGCCACCCACATGAGTGGTCCTGAAAGGTATCTCAGACCTGCCACTGCAGTGTCTGTGCGCAGTTTTAAACTACTGTGTCAACCTACAGAGTACACCTATTTGCGAGGCCCTAACCTTCCCTTTTCTTACATGTAAGGCACTCCTTTTGTAGGCGCAAGGTACCCCCATGGGCAGCGTACAGTGTATGTAAAAGGCAGGACATGTCCTGGTGTGTGTGTCTTGTCCTGATAGTGAAACACTCCCAATTTAGTTTTTCACTATTGAAAGGCTTTCTGTCCCATAGGATAGAATGGGAGATACTTTGTAACATCTTTTTTTTTCTTTTTTTTTGCCCTCATTTGCCACCCAAATTCTAAACAAGCAATCTGTTGAGTTTAAAAAGCTTTGTGCTGCCACAGTTATATCAACTGGAGGGGACAATAGTGGAACCTGAACCTAGTCCCTCAGCAACTAAGCCTCAACCACAACGATCACCGGGATAAGAGCCATACAGAGGTTACCGTAGTACAGCCAGAATGTTGGTGTAAGCATTTATATACAGCTTTGCCATATTTCTGGGATTAGTGGCTTAAGCATTGGACCTGGGAAAAAAAAAACCCGAGATACTCAATGATCCCATTTCAACAAACGCCAGAAGGATGTTTTCTCTGGGTTACATGCTCCGGCCAAGTCCAACTTAGAGACCTGCAAGGTGGCATTATACCAGTCAGTGATTGTAGGGGGAGAAGGGTCTTTTCATTTCTTGCATATCTCCCTCCTAGCAAGTAAAATAGAGTAAAAAATTAACTTCCTCTCAGAAGGGGGAACTCCTTCCACAAGACCAAAAATTACTGATACAAGACTCAGGGCAATATTGGAGCCAACCGATGCAGAAAGACAGCTGCTTATATCATTCCAAAAAAGAGACAGGTGAGGGCAGTCGAAAAACATATGAGTGTCCGAGGCGGACAATAGCCCACATCTCGCACAAGCCACTGTACTCCCAGATGAAAATGTTGACAACCTAAGTGGTGAATAGTAAGCTCGATGAATGGTAAAAAGATGGTTCCTGCGAAGCCATGCAGGTTTCACAATGTCCCACATCATTCTACATGACGTGCTCCAAAGATCTTGCAAGTTAACGTTGAGCAGAAACGGGGACCAAAGTGTTTTCGGCAGTATGAATTCACCGTCTATTTCTTCCAGAATTAAATTATACCAGACTGATATCTCCTTTTTGATTGGAAGTTTATCAACTAATAGTGTTACAAGATAACTATATGTTATAACATCTTACAAGCATAAATTCCCATTGGGTCTTTAAATTATGTTTTTGAAAATGCCACTTTTAGAAAAAAGTCATTTTCTTGTTTAACCATTCTGTGTTCCTCTGCTTGTTTGTGGATTGACTGTCTGGTTTTGGAGTGACAGGGGCTGAGAATATGCATTCACTGCAGACAGCTACTGGGGAGGCGGGGTTTGAGGTGTGCCTAGATGGATGACTCAGAGCTGAGCGAATAGACCGTGGCTGCATTTAGAGTAGTGGGAGGAATATTCATCGCACCTGAATAGGACCTGCCTCCCTTGAACAATGCTGTCTCACCCCCTGTGATCATACTGCACCAGGGAGGACAGAACTGGTTTGGGGTGTAAGTAGTAGACCTTAAACCACAGAACTTTAGATTGCTTCTGGAATCAAGAGAAACCTTTACCAAGGAGAAGAGCCGTCAGCTTTGAGGAGGAGTACTGCCCCTTTTGCTGTTTGCTGTGTTGGGTTGGCCTACAGTTGCTGCTTCTGCCAAGGAAAGGAAAAAGACTGGAATTTTGCTGTGAACCAGCTTGAAGAAAAATCTCTTCGGGCCTGTGTGTCCTGGCTTCCTGTTCTGAAGTCTCATGGACACAAAGACATCACCCCCGGTTCCACGGAACTCTATTGCTGAGAGTTCTGACCTGTCAAGAGGCGCCTTATCCAGTTATGGCAAAAAACACAGTTGATGGACAGAATGTAGAACAATGTCATACATTCACCCCAGTACAAGGATCTGGGCCTAAATCCATCGTTTTTTTGCACTCCACACCACCCTGGGTTAGACACTGGCTATATGCAAATCAACTCTGACCCTGTGCCCCATGGGAACAGTCCAGTCCGAACTACCAAGCCATGTCTTTCCCAGAACGGAATCAAGCATCCAAGGACCGGTTTCTGGCTATCAGCCTTCATTCAGCCTGGATAGCTTGACTCCAGTGGTGTGGAGTGCCTGGGACTCACGTCTGAGTCACTTGTTGTTTTTGCAGTTGCCGCCCTAAGTGCGCTGGGGATGCCCAGACGTGGGTCCCAGGCACTCCACACCACTTGGAGTCAAGCTAGCCGGGCTGATGAGAGGTGTTACCTCGAAACCGGTCCGGTCCTCGGATGCTTGATTCCGTTCTGGGAAGGACATGGCTTTTGTAGTTCGGACTGGACTGTTCCCATGCGGCAACAGGGTCAGAGCTGATTTGCATATCGCCATTGTCTAACCCAGGGTGGTGTGGAGTGCAAAAAAACGATGGATTTGGGCCCAGATCTTTTGACTGGGGGAGTGTGTGACATTGATCCACATTCGGTCCATCACTTGTTGTTTTTGCAGTTGCCGCCCTAAGTGCGCTGGGGATGCCCAGACGTGGGTCCCAGGCACTCCACACCACTTGGAGTCAAGCTAGCCGGGCTGATGAGAGGTGTTACCTCGAAACCGGTCCGGTCCTCGGATGCTTGATTCCGTTCTGGGAAGGACATGGCTTTTGTAGTTCGGACTGGACTGTTCCCATGGGGCAACAGGGTCAGAGCTGATTTGCATATCGCCATTGTCTAACCCAGGGTGGTGTGGAGTGCAAAAAAACGATGGATTTGGGCCCAGATCTTTTGACTGGGGGAGTGTGTGACATTGATCCACATTCGGTCCATCACTTGTTGTTTTTGCAGTTGCCGCCCTAAGTGCGCTGGGGATGCCCAGACGTGGGTCCCAGGCACTCCACACCACTTGGAGTCAAGCTAGCCGGGCTGATGAGAGGTGTTACCTCGAAACCGGTCCGGTCCTCGGATGCTTGATTCCGTTCTGGGAAGGACATGGCTTTTGTAGTTCGGACTGGACTGTTCCCATGGGGCAACAGGGTCAGAGCTGATTTGCATATCGCCATTGTCTAACCCAGGGTGGTGTGGAGTGCAAAAAAACGATGGATTTGGGCCCAGATCTTTTGACTGGGGGAGTGTGTGACATTGATCCACATTCGGTCCATCACTTGTTGTTTTTGCAGTTGCCGCCCTAAGTGCGCTGGGGATGCCCAGACGTGGGTCCCAGGCACTCCACACCACTTGGAGTCAAGCTAGCTGGGCTGATAAGAGGTGTTACCTCGAAACCGGTCCGGTCCTCGGATGCTTGATTCCGTTCTGGGAAGGACATGGCTTTTGTAGTTCGGACTGGACTGTTCCCATGGGGCAACAGGGTCAGAGCTGATTTGCATATCGCCATTGTCTAACCCAGGGTGGTGTGGAGTGCAAAAAAACGATGGATTTGGGCCCAGATCTTTTGACTGGGGGAGTGTGTGACATTGATCCACATTCGGTCCATCACTTGTTGTTTTTGCAGTTGCCGCCCTAAGTGCGCTGGGGATGCCCAGACGTGGGTCCCAGGCACTCCACACCACTTGGAGTCAAGCTAGCCGGGCTGATGAGAGGTGTTACCTCGAAACCGGTCCGGTCCTCGGATGCTTGATTCCGTTCTGGGAAGGACATGGCTTTTGTAGTTCGGACTGGACTGTTCCCATGGGGCAACAGGGTCAGAGCTGATTTGCATATCGCCATTGTCTAACCCAGGGTGGTGTGGAGTGCAAAAAAACGATGGATTTGGGCCCAGATCTTTTGACTGGGGGAGTGTGTGACATTGATCCACATTCGGTCCATCACTTGTTGTTTTTGCAGTTGCCGCCCTAAGTGCGCTGGGGATGCCCAGACGTGGGTCCCAGGCACTCCACACCACTTGGAGTCAAGCTAGCCGGGCTGATGAGAGGTGTTACCTCGAAACCGGTCCGGTCCTCGGATGCTTGATTCCGTTCTGGGAAGGACATGGCTTTTGTAGTTCGGACTGGACTGTTCCCATGGGGCAACAGGGTCAGAGCTGATTTGCATATCGCCATTGTCTAACCCAGGGTGGTGTGGAGTGCAAAAAAACGATGGATTTGGGCCCAGATCTTTTGACTGGGGGAGTGTGTGACATTGATCCACATTCGGTCCATCACTTGTTGTTTTTGCAGTTATCCAGTTATGGGCCACAGGAAGTTGTTCCTGCTTTCGGGAGCTGGAAGCAACTTGAAAGAAGCAAGAAAACCTGTCTCTGACGTCGTCAGTGATGCTGCTGAGACGCCGCAACCTGCACTGAGGACAGAGGCACCACTTGTGAAGTGCACGACGCACCGCCCAGCCCACACCGCAGCTCCGACGCCCTTTGACAACCTTCGCGCCTGCAGTTATGGGTGTTTCCCAACACCAACGTTCGCATCGATTCCATCATCGCCAGCACCTGCATCCTTGATATCATGGCGCGATAACCACCGAGGGTGACTCGACTCACTCGCTGACCTCTCAATATCACCAGAACTGAAGCCTCACCGGCGACACAACGGATTTCCCCTGTCCTGGATCAGACACGTCACCTCTTCGAGGACACAACAGCTCGCCTCCAGTAGTAGCTAGGGAGCCGGGCTTGACCTCGGCATTGATGCCTCCCATCCAAGACACCATGCATCGTCATAGACTTAGTTATCCAAAGGTACTGTTTGTTTGGGAGTCACTGTGACTCTGTGCCGGACACTGCGCATCTCGCGGTTTGTACCGTGTTTTGGATTTATTGCTGCCACTATGTTGCAATAGCCCTAGCTGGAGCAATTTGTTTTCTACAAGCTTATTTTTGAAATTACTTTTTTGAAGTGCTATTTTACTACATGTATATTGGATTTATGTTGTTTTAATCTTGTTGAGTTTAGATAAAGATACTTTATTTTCCTAAACTGGTGTGGTGTCCATTTGTGGTGTTATCACTGTATTACTGTGGGTTTTGAGTACAAATACTTTTACACATAGCCTTCGAGATAAGCTTGTCTGCTCATGTAAGGCTGCCAAGGAAAAAACAGGTGTTATCTAGTGTCTATACCACGTAACCTGACTAGAAGCAAGGGTCCCTATTTGGACAAAGGTGCATATCTCTGTCAACTAGAGACCCCCATTTCCAACTCCTAGACATGGACATATACACAACAGTGTGCTCACGTAATCTGATATTAAGCTTAGAGAAAGCAATGAAGACTGACAAAAGTATCACAACTCTGTTCCTCTATTAGACAGCCTAGACAAATGGAAAAGAGTATTGGGCAGGGGCCACGTGGGTCAGGGGATGGCTAATACAGGATGCTAATCATTCTCCGTGGTTAGCATAATTTGTGGAGAGCATGACAATCATGTTATGCACCAAATGGGTCCAGCCTATGCATCACTGATCAAGTGTTCAGCACAGACCCAGACACATTAGCAGGACTAGTGTAGCTTTGTAAGTACAATGCTCCTTCCATGACATCAAGACCTTCTTTATGGCACTCTGTGCAAGTAATGATTTCTGAACCTTACTTAACATATATTTCACAAGTACCTGTTCAAATGCTTTTCCCCATTTCCAATGACCGTGTTTTGATACCAACTTGCAACTACTGAGGCAGCTTACCCAAATTTGGATAATGCTTCACGGTTATTAGGGAATTGTGGAATGAGAAAACAACAATTTCTGCTAAGGCACATAATTATAACCGAAAGGTAAGACATAGCACGAACCAGAAGTAGGCCAGAATAAGAAGGTTGAAGAGATATGAGTGTAGAATCAACAGTGGATGATTGGCTGACTGGAAGTGGAACTATTTACGCTTCACGAAACTGGATGAACAGAGACCCAGACAGAACAATAGAAATAGATGGGAGAGTAGACATTACAGGCAATCCCTGAACAGTTCACCCACCCATGCCTGTAGGTAAAGCAACACTAGCTCAAACACAGTGCATTCAAACTCTGAAAGTCAGTGAATGTGGATCAATAGGTTCTGATACCAATTGAGATTATAGCAAAAGGCTATCCCCTGGCTGGAAAGCTCTTTTCAGTAACACCAAGCAAACACCAAACAAAAGTAATTCCATTCTCCAGAATACTTGAAAAGTTAGTGGGTAAACAAGGAGTGTCTCTAAACAAAGGCCCATGTTTCTTCCATCAAGAAAAATATTCAAGGACCGGAGCAGAGCATCGAATCGTCCGTAAAATAAACAAAGTGCAGGTTCCTTTTGCCAGGAAACAATGTTCAAAGTCAGACTGTTAGCTTGGAGAATCGGTACAAAATGCTTCATTTTCATGTATAGAATAAGACAGAAAATAAGAGAATTGCTGGCAATTGCTCAACAGCAGAGCAGGATGGCATCCATCAAAAGCATGAGTCTCTAACAGGATCCAAAACTGGGAGCGAATGGATACAACATTTCTGTTCTTAGGCACAGTGACAGTAGATACCATGTATCTACTCCAGCAGGCATTTGGCGTCTGCACTAAAATCCCTTTTAAGTGCTGGATTGCAGGGAGCCGGTAAGTGCAGGGCTGTACTGGGGAATCAAAACCAGCCTTGGCAAAAATGCTCAAACCAGACTCCTCCCTTCGTCTTCTTGTGCTATCTCTCTCTTTCCATCCATTACCTCCCCTTCTCTCCTCTCTCTCTCTTACATCCCTAATCACTTTGTCTCTACCTTCCCCCCCCCATCTCTCTCTTTATGTTTACCTTAAAGGCTCACTGTGCCTGCTGCAATAACCCTCAGGGAGCTGGGGAAAGTGACAGAGGCACTAGGAGCGGCCCTAGCTTCCAAAACCAGCCTCAAAGAGCTCCAGCCCACCGGGGAAATGCCCAGTGGATTTAAAGGACTGTCCAGTTTGGTGCATATATGTAAGGATAGAGGCTCTTGAGAGTTGTACCCCAATCTTCTGCTTGCACTCTTCCTCATTGGACGCTTCTGCTTGTTTATGGACTCCAATGTCTCTCTTCTCTGACCAGACTGCTTCAGGAGTATGGTGCCGAGCAAGCGTGGTAGGAAAAGTATGACATTTCCGATGCCCTGGGGCTCCCTTGCTGCATAGCACACTAAATGGGACACAGCCAGTAGCTGCCCCAGGAGGGAGTGCTGCGGGGGGGGGGGGGGGGGGGGAGCTGGGGAGGGGTAGAGTGGTGGGTGGTTCACTGCGGAATTCGGCTGAACGGAGGTAAGTACATAAATAAATAAATAAAACAAATTACATTGCGCACGCTGCAGCGCCAAATGGCGATGCAGCGTGCGCAATGTAATTCGTTTTATTTATTTATTTGTGTGCTTACCTCAGTTCAGCCGTATGCCGGAGTTTACTACCCTCTACCCTGCCTCTCCCCCGCCCCGCTTCACCGCCCAGCAGCACTTCCTCCAGGAGCCGCAACTGGATACAGCGTTATCTTTAAAACAGCCTTCTTTTGGAAAATACATGGCAATTCACAATAATTGTTTCACCTATTTTCCCAAAAGTGTGGTGGAGTGCGAGCACACATTAGCTGCTTTCTGGACAAAAAAATATGAAAATACTTGGTTAATCCACATGAAATCAGGTTATTGTATTACAAGCGGAGTTTTATTAAAGTGCTCTCAAATGTGATAATCAAGGAAAATGTGATACTCCAGTAAAAAGAATGAAGGAAATGGGTTAATCTGGGAAACTGAGGCACAATGAAATACCAGGCTTTGACTAGTTCACGCAGTTAGGTCAAATGCAGAAACAGGATTCTCCGGTTACCAATTGTTTGAGGAGCTAAGTTAGTACACCTACAATCACACCCATCATATGTTAAATCGATTTGACACCAGCATTCGTTCTAAAAAAAAAAACAATATAGGATTTAGTTTAAGGGAAGGCAGTTCAGGATGGCCCGCATCATCCCAGTGACTGCAGTTACACATATTAGCAAAACAAAGAAGTTTTGGAGATCCCAGGCAGCCGGCTGTCAGGTTAAATATCATGAGTGTGACACAAGGAAGTGCAAAGCATACTTGCTGACTCGCTTTTTTTTTACCTCTTTGTTCTGCGTCTGCACTCCTGGAGAAAGTTCAAGCGGAAAAGCATGTTTTCAGTTTTGACGGATGTGTTCATCAGTCCAGCCAGTTCCAGCACCAGTGCTTAATTTTAGCCTGTGGTTTCCAGTGCTCAGCACCAGCACTTAATTGGTGTCCAGTGCTACGCGCTGGCACTTAATTGTCAACACCAAACTTATGACAATCTGCCACATGGTGGGGTTGCTCATATACTTTAGAGATGAGCAAAACAACAATTGTTTCTACATACAATATGCATAAAAAGTTGGTAATGTCGTCCATCCCAGTCATTACTTTAGCTTTGGGGACCTGAAATAATCTGAACTGTATCACTTACAAGCGAGAGAGATGGTTAGTAGCAAGTCAATGGGCCAAAGCCAAGCTGCCCCCCCCGCTTGATTCACCCACCAAATATGTTTCATGGTTGAATTCATAGAACAGCATCCCTTCAGTGTACAGCAGAGGTCTTCTAACTGATGGGTGCTCCCCCACCCCCCTTTGTGGCTTTAATTGATCTCAGCGTGTGCCAGGCTCTGGCCAACAGGAGCATTTATTATACCACTGGGGGAAAATACTGTTATAGACAGTGCTGTGTTTTTACTGACAGAAAGCAGAGAGGGAGTGAGTAACTCTTTAATGGTTCATCAGTAACATCTGGTCACTCATGTCCTGACTGTCAGAACTGGAGGGGGGCTGCAAATAACCTTTAAAGTCCCTCTCCCCAATGTCTGACAAAGACTCACACTCGGGATAATTTTACACTTATAGGAAAACCTGGCTGGCAACTAAATGTTGGCAATTGTGTTTTTGCTTACATTTTTCAAAGAGATAACTGAACATAACTCTAATGTTTAAAAATGCTAACTATGCTCATAAAAAGATAGAACTGTACTCTCTTTGTATGTTTAGTCTCCACGGTCGTAAAGTGACTAATAAATCTTTTGTTTGTGAATACCGAAAAAGAGTAAACTTACACAAAAGTATACATTTACTTTTGAGAATTGGGTCATAACTGTCAGACATCAGCTGAAAATTCAACTTGTAAGTTTTGGTCCAAAAAGTGTACCTTAGCTATTCAGCCTGGGCACGGTTTGTGAGCCATGTGATTTAGCGCAAATAAAGATGAAAAGTCACCCATTCGCCAATTACTATTTTTCACAAAAAATAGTTGTGTGAATCAGGTCAACCAGCCACTGATGACGTTTTTGTCTCATTGCTATGCAAATTGAGTGAGTTTCCAACCAGTGTCCCCTTTTTATTCTCTTTGCAGCCAACGCAAACTATTCCCACAAGTGTCACAACCCACAGTGAAAAGCCCACACTAATTAATGACACTTCCTAGTCCTGTCTTCACTTCACTGAAAGATCAACAAATTTAGAACCCAAACACACAGGTGCATCAGAGTGGCAGAAGGTCTGCACATACACCTTGGTCGTGATTTCCAATGGGGCACAGTGAAGTTCTTGACTGAGGGATCATACAAGCAATGTGGAGTCCAAACTTAAGGTAGTCAGGTAATCGCGTCCCTGATGTCATCTTTATTTCA
This sequence comes from Lissotriton vulgaris, assembly GCF_964263255.1. Lineage (NCBI taxonomy): Eukaryota > Metazoa > Chordata > Amphibia > Caudata > Salamandridae > Lissotriton > Lissotriton vulgaris. The sequence goes on along the minus strand of NC_141685.1, from coordinate 482,426,995 downwards.
TCACTGTGTAAGTTAGTCTGGTTCGTGCAATCCAAAAAGAAAGCTCTACCACAATGGCAAGGCACTTGAGGAACATATTTATTTTAAAAAAAATAAAAAAAACAAGCAAAAAAAAAGTATGTGTCAAGAGAATCTACTAACCTGCTAAATCTTCTAGAACTTTCTGTAGCTATTATGGTTGCCTCTGCATTACAGACACAGCATTTCTCAATTTCACAGAAAGATGCACCCCTTAGGGCGAACAGCCTGATTCTGCCAAGATATGCTTGAGTCCGTCGAACAAGAAGCAAACTGAGGTAATCTATCCCAAACAAACCCTCACTGAATTGGATGCTCAAAGCTACACAATGCAAGTGCAGAATACTGTCTACAACTCTATTCAAAATATTGAAAAGAGTCTACAACATCAGATGTATTCAGCATCCAGCTGACTGATTGCACAGTGCGCAGCTGCCTAAAATCCAACATTACAACAATTACAACCCACAACCACAATGAATCACTCTCAATGGCCATCATGCGCTCAGATCTTTAGAAAAAAATGATTCCCAATTTGAAGCCTCTGTTCATATTGGTGATTCTCATTAAAACTCATGTTTTGTACTAGCAAGATTTACCTCAAGCTGGAAAGAAAACGATGAGTCATGAATAAATGATGTGAGCAGCCGTTCAATGATGATTTGGTTTTTCCCTGCTAAAACATGTTTATCATTTTTTAGTGTCTGGCTGTATCTCCTGTCACCTACAAGAAGCTGATAATTAAATTTTTTACACCAGAGGCGCGAATGACGACTGCAGTTTGGGGACTTTACATCTCCTGCAAGGATGATTTGAACGTTATTTTTTAATTGTGGTGGTGAAAATTTCTTATTACAATGTAAGACACTCAACTTCCTCTAGATCTCTCGCCCTTTCACTGCCACGTTTCATTTACAGTGACCTATACTATTGCGTTTTTCTTTTCTACCAACAATGATTTTTTGGGATGAAAATGTGAATTTGTAATGCTACTCACTTGTTTGCTGCTCTGCTGGCTGGACCCTCGTGGGATTTGGACCCCTGTTTGTGTTGCTGCTGGGGCTGTGTGGGCGCCGTACCGGAATCGCCGGTGTGCCGTTGACCGCCTCCCTACCGCTGCGGGACTGCGAGGCGATTGTACCAGCTGTAGCCTCTTCCCGCAGCGGCCACGCTCCCTGATTACCGAAAAGAATAACTTTTCGCAGCACCCGCTGCGCGGGTGCTACTCACTTGTTTGCTGCTCTGCTGGCTGGACCCTCGTGGGATTTGGACCCCTGTTTGTGTTGCTGCTGGGACTGTGTGGGCACCGCGGGCGCAATAACGGAATCGCCGGTGTGCCTCTGACCGCCTCCCTACCGCTGCGGGACTGCGAGGCGATTGTACCAGCTGTAGCCTCTTCCCGCAGCAGCCACGCCCCCTTGATTGCTGAGGGCTACAAGAGCAGTTCGGGCTTTCCGCGAAGCGAGACGCGCGCGGGACAAAGGGCGGGCCCTCTGTGGCCCTCAGAGGCCAGAGGAGACTGGACTGGGCATAACCCCCTGGCCGATTTTTATCCCTGTGTACATTTTAAGTAGGACCACACTGTTCTATTATCCATAGCCGGTTGTCTCTTATAAATGTCATTGCCACCGCTAAGCACAGACCTAGTCATGTCGGACAAGTTAGGGGGTATGCTTAACGGAACTCTGGACAATTATTTTACAAAGACTGCTGCTGATGTCCCCAAGGTAATTGCTTTAGCAGAATGACGAGCGGAACACCGCCGTTCTGTAGAAAGTATGAAGAATAGGTTAGTGACACAGTCACCCTTACCTGTTGCTTCCATTGATGAAGGGAGCCAAAATGGCAACGAAAGTGTACTTTTACTGGATAGACTGCCTCTGGTATTTAGAGATTGCCCGTCGACACCCAGTACTTGCCCTAAGATAACTACGAATGGTCTTTCGCCTACTAATCACACTAGCATTCCTATTATAACTGAGGCACTGATTACCCCTGCACCTATGCCATGCAAAATTGCACGAAACAGGGCTAAAAAAATCACGCAGCTGCCTAGAATTTATGGCCCACCCCCTAACAAAAAAAGGCGGAAAAGGGGGGAACTCTACCAACAAAAGCTGAGCCGTTCTGACTTCGGCAAAAGGGCAAAGATTGCCATTGGGAGTGATAAGGCCCCAATAGCTGCACCTGAGGTAACAAATACAACGCCCCTACCCTCACCTACCATGCATATAGATAGGGAGGCTAGCATTGATATCCCCCCAGTTGATATTGTGCCTCAAGTAGCCCAAAACCTTGTTACATTGGATAGCATTGAAAGCTTAATTAGGAGTTATTCCCTAGCAATCATAGAGAGATTGAAGAAGGTGGAAGAAAGACTAGTGAAAATTGAGCAGGAACTGGGAAGAAAGGAAGTCTCTATTAAGACAGCTGCAAATAATGCTACGCAAATCATTACACTGTCTACCCAACCCACTACATCTGCCCCGATTCCTGTTTCGAACATGAACCCAATTACCTCGAAACCCCCTGACAATAAAAATAACAAACAACATAATCCACCTCTTAATTTACCAATAAGCAAACCCGACCAGATCCCGGCTATTTTAGCCAGTAGACCATCTAAGGGCCTGGGTAATACATCACTGGGGAGACCAACAAGGGAAGCGGAAAGTACTAGGCATACTTGGGGGAGACCAAATCGGGCCCCACTTCCAGAACTTCCACCGGAAGCAGTACCTTTCGTTGTAGTCCTTACAGGGGTGCCTGTGTTGGAAGAGAACAAGCGGGAGGGTTTTGCTCAACTGAAGAACCAGATCATGCATTGGCTGAGTTTATATAGGCCAACTGCAAGCAACATCAGCGGCGAAAATTGTACACGTTCGCCGCCTTCAGTGGTTGGGGGCAGACCCAAGGATATTGAGGGTGATGTGGTGGTAGTAAACTTTAGGGATCCAAATGCTGTTCATTTCATATTAAACTGGCCCCCAGGTAATGCCAACAATCGCATTATTTCCCGACCACTGACGTATTTATATCCAAGATCAGTGGTGTTCCCATCTCAGCACCAACCCCCTCAACATATGCAAATACAAGCTCACCCTAATACCCACCCTCCGATCATACAAAATGTCAGGAACCCTCAATATGCACCCTATTCCATGCTGGTCCCTGATCCCTATGGGTGGAACTTTGTACCAACTAGGTCCAACACTACCACCAACAGGAGAATGGACCACTTAAAACCATTTACGCCATTGGAGACCACAAATAGTTTCGACATATTTAACGGCCTAGATGACTGTGATTGATGTTTTGTGAGTCCAGGGGATGAGGGAAGTGGATTTCATACCCTCAGTATGGAGGGCATTGACAATGGAGCTGAAGTGATGGGGACTCCTGGGGTCAACTTCTTAACCACTGCAATAAGCTTAAGTAGTCCGATTGGAAGAACAGAAGCGGTAGCCCTGAGACTGATTGACAATATCCAGAGGCCCATGGGGTGCGATGAGCACTCAGGTCCCCTAACCTTCCATGGGGAAGGTTGTTTACAATATAACTTGGCCCTAATGGTACCCCCCAACGAGCTTGGAGACCAGGGATCCTTGGGTCATTGTCATGATCAAGTCACAGGATCTATCCCAGGGTATCCAATTGCAGTAAATTCACCAATGGCCAACACAGCAGTGAGGGATGAAAGTGTTCAGGGGGAGAGCAGAAGAGGTCCTTACGCACTAGGAGTAGCAGAAGAAATGCCGATACGAATGTCAACAATTGAGGAAACAACATTGGTGGCCCAATCTGAGATCCTAGCCGAAATGATGGAGCCACTAAAACTAGTCTCTTGGAATATAGCCGGAGTCTCAAAAAATTTAAGGGACCCCGAATGGGCAAGATTCATTGATACCAATGATTTTTGTCTGTTACAGGAAACCTGGGCGGTGGTAACACCACATAGACTAGGGTTTAAGTCTTTTGGAATAGGCGCCATCCCATCTAAAAGTGGAAGGCCCTCGGGTGGCTTAATAATCTGGTTGAAAGTAAACTTGAGGATACAGATTGAGGTGGTAGACGCAAACTCTCCTGACATATTAGCGTTAAAAATTACCACATGTGAAGGGAAAAAATTCCTCCTAATAACTGTCTATAATAGACCAACATCCTTATCCAAAGAATCACCCACACTAGCCAAACTAGACTTTCTTTTAAGTAGATTAGATGGTAAAGAGGATTACGTTATTCTGGCTGGTGATCTAAATTGCAATTACGAACCAGTCCTGGGGCTCAGCGACATTTTCGAAGATGAGGACCAAGCTAACAAAATCCCAGCATTGGAGAATGTCAAACCGGTTAAATGTTCGGTTTTGGCAGCCCAAATAACAAAATTATGTGCGGAGCACTGTCTCAGGGCCTGTAATGGACGGCTTCCGTCTGATAGTCTGAAAAGGCCAACCTTCAGTAGAAATAATTACAAAAGCAATTTAGATTTTGTGATTGTTTCTATTCCTATCTGGTCGAGCATCCTATCCCTCAAGGTAAAGGACAGGCTAGAAAGTGACCACTTTCCCCTGAGCTTTTTAATAGAAGCTACTTTGTTTCAGGGAGTAGTGCGTCCGTTATCAGCAGATGCAAACAATGGAGATGACGTTGAGATACACATCCGTAATAACAGACGAGTACTCAAATGGCCATTTATATTGGACCATGGCGAGATTCTTGCTGACATATATACACTTTTTGCAGGGACCTTTGGTTCATACATAGGTTCCATGGTAGATGAGGAAAATCCTACTCATTTTATGTCACTCCACAAATTTTTTTTTACAGATTTAAAAATGTTAGTTACTAAAATGCCCAAGAAAAACCAACAAAAGACATAGAATCTGTACCATAGTAAACCATGGTATGAAAGAATCTGTAGGGAATCTAAAAGGGCGCTTTTATCAGCTATTAAATCTAAGACACTATCTGATATAAAAATAGCAAGGAATAATTATAAGACAGTGCAAAAGGCTTCAAAAAAAGCCTGGGAGGAAGAAAAATGGGCAGACATGCTGCTAGCTGTTAAAACAAATGATAGCGTAGGTTTTTGGAGGTTAGTAGCCAATGGGAACCATGCAGGGAGAGTGGTTAAGGACGTCTACTTGGACGAGCTAACATGGGTCAACCACTTTACTAACCTCTATAAAAAGTATGATGATGCCCAATTCGATGTGGATGTCCCTTGCTTCGAACACCCCACTGATTGCCTGGACTTTACACTAGGCGAAACCGAGTTGGCAATTAACCTAGTAAAGACTGGTAAAGCTCCAGGCCTAGATAAGATCCCTGGGGACTTATACAAACATGATTTAAAAGTATGGGCACCATATATAAACTACCTGTGTATTAGCTTATCCCTTAGCTTAGATTTCCCCGAAAGTTGGAGGGGAGCTGAAATTGTTTTAATTTTCAAAAAAGGGGATCGGATGGACCCTTCTACTTACCGGCCAATCAGCCTGATGGACATTCTCCAGAAAATTTACACACGACATATCTTAACTCGTGTCAGTGACTGGATGGAGGAGAACGCAATCTTAACCAAATTCCAAGCTGGTTTCCGATGTAAAGTAAGTACAATAGATCAGATATTCAGATTCTGCTGCCTTTATTGGAAATATGTACATATCAAAAAGGGACATCAATACGTTGCTTTCGTTGATTTGAGAGCAGTGTTTGATTTAGTGCCACGCAATCTTTTATGGAAAACATTGAGTGTAGTAGGGCTGCCAAATAGTCTATTGGTTCAGATAAAACAGCTGCACGAAGGGAACTTTGCGAAAATCCGATGGGGCCCAAGTGGGGAACTGACCCAAAAAATTCCCATCGAGCGTGGAGTTTGCCAAGGCTGTGTATTGGCCCCCACACTTTTTTCCCTTTTCGTGAATGACATCCCTCCACATCTAGAGGGATGTATAAATGATTCACCAAAACTGAATGGAGAAAGGGTAACATCATTATTATTTGCAGATGACACTATTTTGATTTCCCAAACTAAGAAAGGTCTCCAGGCACTACTTAATTCTTTTAGTGAATACTGTCGTAAGAAAGGACTGGAAATAAATGGGAAAAAGACAAAATGTATGGCCCTCAATCCACCAAAAACTAATAAAGGCTGTTTAACACTGAATGGCGTTAAACTAGAATCGGCCCCACATTTCTCATACTTAGGGGTTACTTTAGACTCTAACTTTTCCTGGATTGCCCAAAAGTGGAAAAAAGCAAGCTGGCATTCACTCAGAATGTAAAGCTAATTCTTAGGAAACAAAGTCTGAGTACTAGTAAAGCTGTGTCTCCGGTAGTTGAGCTTTTTAAATTCAAGGTTCAACCAGCAGCGTTATATGGTGCAGACATTTGGGGACCAGGGTCAAATGATACTTTCTGCATCTTGGACAATAACTTTATGAGAAGTCTGGTAAGGGTCCCAAGAGGCACTCCTCTAGTGCCCCTTCAACTGGATTTAAATGTCAAAAGAACTGACCATTACACTATAATTCGCCCACTGATGTTATGGGTTAGACTGTGGCAGGTGCCTGAATTGCACGACTATAGAGACGGTCTAAAAGAAATCATGGGGCTGGATAATTCAAAAACCATCCCATGGTTAAAACATGTTAAAATTTGGCTCACCAAAATAGGTTTAAAACACTTTTGGGAGAACCCAGAAAATCTACCGTCTAACCCAAAACTAATTCTAAAAAGGGCCTTTTCGAGTTTTATGGTTAACATGGCAACAAATGTTTCGGATGCTGGAACTTTAGTAACAAACTTTCTCAGTTTCAAGGATGAGCCACTATTTGAGACTTTTCTTGATGAGATAGAGCCCCCACTTGCCAAAACCCTATTTTTAAAACTAAGATATGGGAATCTTCTGATTAATTTTAACAACAAGGAGGGACAGATTGAGGACAATATTTACCGGGGTCCAATGTACGTGTCCTACTAAACTGGAAACCAACAGAGTGTACAAAGTTCCCCAAAAGAAGGGTAATAGGTTAGAGGAGTGACTCTCTCACTGAAAGTTGTGTGAAATCGTGACAGGGAATGAAGGTAATCCCTTATCGGAACTAAGGATGCCTCACACAACTAAAAAGCTGGACGACTGTTGTCATCCTACCTGATGGTTGTCTTGTATCATCATTGGCCTCCTGCTCCAGCGACAGGCTGGCGGTGCAATGCCTGACGGGTAGCACAGAGTGCTACTCTTTAGTGGAGTTCTTTTGTTCCTGGCCAACAGATGCGTGCGTGTGAGGAGCCTAGGAGGTGAAGTAGTGAGCGTGAAGGAAAAGGTTAAAAAAGGTCAGTAAAGTCCACTTCAGATTACTTTATTCGTGTGGCTCACTGCCTTGTTAAAATATGAAGGGAGGGGTACCGAGGCTCAAAAGTAAGGTGGTTTGGCTCCGTTCAACCCTCGCCTATGGTGTGGTCAACATGTTTCATGCCTTAGCGGCAATTCTTCAGGACCAAAGTGTGCTCATCAACTGGTTAGAGAAATCTATCAAAATTGAAAGAAGTTTCACATACAACCTGCGTGGTGATTGTACCAAAGCAGGAAGGAGTCCTGCGTGGGTTCCCGCCCTGAGTGGGAAAAGAGGAGAAAAGAGAGACTGAATCATTCACTGCAGCCTCAAATTCAATTTTTAAGTCAGGACATCGCACAGATGGATATTTATCCAATGTTTGGTATGGCTCAGAGGCTCACACCTATGCACAGTGAGAGAGAAAGAGAGAACAAAAAAGAGGCACACCGTGTGTGTCACGGAGAGGCATGCGTCAGTAAAAACAAGTTACGAATACATTAAATGAATGTACACAATGTGTTACACTCCATGCTTGTCACGCATTTGTGTGTCAGAGCCAAGGGGTAGTGTAGATACTGACAAAGCAAGCCTTAAGCACTTCAATGGGGGAGAGGGATTGAAAAAACACAAAGGTGTCATGCTAATCATAAATTCTTACCCTAATTCCCGGATGGATGGTCCCCACAGACTGTCCTTGTGGGGCCTGAGCCAACATAGCTCTAACAGAAAACTTTTTCAAATATGAGTCACAGCTTTACCATCAAATCCGCGGGACTTCAATGGGTTCTACTTTCGCACCGAGCTTGGCCTGTATCTACATGGCGACCTTCGAGAAACACTACATCTACCCATCTGAACGCAACCCGTTCCTTGAAAACCTCACCCTATGGCGTCGCTACATCGACGATATTCTGGTTTTCTGGAAAGGTGACTGAACCAGCTGTGAGGCTTTCTGCGCGTGGATTAACCTTCAGGATCCTTTTTTGAAATTCACGGGTACCATTTCTGAACAGTCCGTACCCTTCTTGGATCTGACGATTCAGTTGAATCCAACAGAAATCACAACTACCCTCTACAAAAAAGAAACCGACGGAAACAGCCTTCTTTTGTACAATAGCCACCACACCAGAGCCTTGAGGGACAATCTGCCATTTGGACAATTTTTGAGGCTCCCCAGAAACTGTACCTTGGTCACAGACTATAAACAAGAAGCCACTACCCTACAACATAAACTCCAGGACAGGGGATATCCGACAAGACTCCTCAAAAAATCAGTGAAGAGGGCGCTTAACAATAACAGAGACTCACTCCTGGAAATCCATACTAAGGAAAAAGAGGACACCATCACATGCGTTACCTCCTACACTAAACACTCTGCGTTCATCAAAAAAACTGCGAATTCCCATTGGGGGATCTTGAACTAGGCAGGCTTGGACATCCCTCGGCCCCGATTTGCCTTTAAAAGAACATCCAATCTCAAGGACACTCTGATCCATACTCGTCCTAAGAAGACGAGCACTCGTCCTCAGAACACCCTCTGGGACTTGCCCCCAGTCACGGGCCACTACCGATGCGGATCATGTGTGATATGTCCTCAGACAACCCAAGGGAAATCCATAGTGCTGTCTAATGATTTTACCTGGCATCTAAACAAACACGCGAACTGCAATAGTTCAAAATGCATCTACATGTTGACTTGTCCATGCAAGTTAAACTACATCGGTATGACGATGCGCATTGTGAAACTGCGCATCATGGAACATAATAGTAACATTCGCTGCAAGAAGATGCACACCCGGTTATATGAACATTGCAGACAACACAGCCACGCCGCTGAGAGCACACAATGGACTGTCCTTGAATGTCATCCATCTATCAACCAACAAGCGCTATATAGAATGGAACAGCGATGGGTGCATCGTCTACAGACAGACACACAAGGACTTAATGACTCTGTTCCATGGAATATGCTAGCCAGATAAACCATGCTTAGATTGCCCCAGCATCTACAAAGGCAACAAAGTATCCCTTCACTTTTTTGACATATGGGACCACTACCTATTTGTGATCTGCTCCCCTTGCCCTCCTGTTGTTCTTTCATTGCGCATTGCTTGCATCCCTTTACGCTCCACGTCCCGGGCATCCAACTTTCTATGAGTGCTAAATTACTGTGGTCACAATCATCCCTTCTCCAAACTAGGGAGACTAACCCTTGCCAATGGGCTAAACTCTTCCAAAAAGAATAATACCACCCAGTCTCTCTGGGCGACAGTATAGCCCATGTCCTTTCTCAATACCCTTTCTAAATCCTTCTACACGGATCAAATAACATAACCTGACTATGTGCCACATAGACTCTACAGGTTTAGGAAGTTTTCTATCCTGTAGCATCGCCTATTCCACCGGCGTGAATAAACAATCACATGCCCCTCATTGGGGATCACTCCATTCCAAGATGGCGCTCCATTTGGACGCTTTTTTAGAGTACCGCCTTCTCCTCCCCGTCTGACACACCACGCTTCGCTACGTTACCTAGTAACGCGCCCCTGACCACGCCCACCAACGGCGATCGCGGTAGCTCGCATTTAAAAATAACTGAGACTTCAGCTCAGTTACCGGCTGTCCTGCGATCCCGCATCGCTGTCGTGGTAGGGGTAGGTGCCTTTCAGCATGTGCCTCGAGCTAGCCAGGTAAGGTGTGGTGACGAGTGGAATGGGGTATGCCTACGGTATCCTCCGGTTTGGCTGATCTACCAGTGCAGCTTTGTGCCGTTTTGTTTCCGGTACCCTGGTGAGCAACCGCATGGACGATCTTTGTCCTGGCCGCTGCCGGAGTGCCTTGTCCGCCGGGTTCCGCCGGGCTCGGGGCAGACTCGCTTCCTACAATGGGGCGGTTGCGGCGATCGCCTGCCGGGAGCAATGCCCCCTTGGTGAATAGATCGCGATCAGCTCCGGGGCGGCGGGGCTGTCCGGTGGCCGGTTGGTGCCCGCGGGGCTATTGCCTCCGCGGTTTGCTAGGTTCTGATCACGTCCCCCGGGGCTCCTAAGGGTCCGTGACTTGACTACATGACGCTCGCTGGACAACCCAGCCTACTACTTCCGTAACCCTTGAGGTCCTACACTAAGAGGACTATGTTACCATGTTCATTTCCTCCTCTTATCCCCCCTTCCTTTATTCAGGTAATCACCTAACAGCTCAGGCCCCACAAGGACAGTCTGTGGGGACCATCCATCCGGGAATTAGGGGTAAGAATTTATGATTAGCATGACACCTTTGTGTTTTTTCAATCCCTCTCCCCCATTGAAGTGCTCAAGGCTTGCTTTGTCAGTATCTACACTACCCCTTGGCTCTGACACACAAATGCGTGACAAGCATGGAGTGTAACACATTGTGTACATTCATTTAATGTATTCGTAACTTGTTTTTACTGACGCATGCCTCTCCGTGACACACACGGTGTACCTCTTTTTTGTTCTCTCTTTCTCTCTCACTGTGCATAGGTGTGAGCCTCTGAGCCATACCAAACATTGGATAAATATCCATCTGTGCGATGTCCTGACTTAAAAATTGAATTTGAGGCTGCAGTGAATGATTCAGTCTCTCTTTTCTCCTCTTTTCCCACTCAGGGCGGGAACCCACGCAGGACTCCTTCCTGCTTTGGTACAATCACCACGCAGGTTGTATGTGAAACTTCTTTCAATTTTGATAGATTTCTCTAACCAGTTGATGAGCACAATTTGGTCCTGAAGAATTGCCGCTAAGGCATGAAACATGTTGACCACACCATAGGCGAGGGTTGAACGGAGTCAAACCACCTTACTTTTGAGCTTCGGTACCCCTCCCTTCACTATTTTAACAAGGCAGTGAGCCACACGAATAAAGTAATCTGAAGTGGAATTTACTGACCTTTTTTAACCTTTTCCTTCACGCTCACTACTTCACCTCCTAGGCCCCTCACACGCACGCATCTGTTGGCCAGGAACAAAAGAACTCCACTAAAGAGTAGCACTCTGTGCTACCCGTCAGGCATTGCACCGCCAGCCTGTCGCTGGAGCAGGAGGCCAATGATGATACAAGACAACCATCAGGTAGGATGACAACAGTCGTCCAGCTTTTTAGTTGTGTGAGGCATCCTTAGTTCCGATAAGGGATTACCTTCATTCCCTGTCACGATTTCACACAACTTTCAGTGAGAGAGTCACTCCTCTAACCTATTACCCTTCTTTTGGGGAACTTTGTACACTCTGTTGGTTTCCAATCTTCTGATCAAAACAACTTTGGCACGTTGGTCAAGGAGGCCTAATGTTCCACCCCTAGTGGCAGATGAAATTTGCTCTATGTGTGATTGCAGCCAGATTGAAAATGAGTTTCACTTCTTCTTTTTTTGCCCCGCCTATGCATTGGCCAGAAGAAGATGGATCAAACCACTATGCCCATTGTTAGGCCTGAGATCAAGTAACCAGGCCCTGAGAATACTTAAAACAAACACAAACCAAACAATAATATTTAGTGTTAGTCGATTCTTATACTCAATTTTTTTCCTGAGGAAAAAAAGGGGCAACAGTTATAAATGAAGTATATCCTTAAGAATAGAATCAGAATGTGCCCTAGTAATTACAGGGGGATCTTTGGTATTTTACAAACGGGTGTGCTTCGATTTATTTGTATTAAGAAATGTACTTTTATTGATGTATTTAATTTTTTCTCGACAAAATGTTTATTTTAAGGTAATGAATTGTGTTGTGACTCTTTTATGGCATCCATGCCAAAATAAAGAAATTTAAGAATTTATAATGCTTTGTTCAACTTTTTCACGAACCCCATCTTCTACACTCCAAGCGTAACAGGAGATGCCTTGTCTTCCCCATTATACAGTTCTTGGTCAATAGCCAGGTAATGTTAAGGCAACGAGTATTTAACATGTCATCAGTATTTTTGATTTATTTTGACAGGTACGTTGGCATGATTCATGAAACAGCATTCAAATGATGCAACAGATCTTCTAGGTGGTCCTGGTGGGCACTGGATGGCAGTGTACATCTCGATACATGGGAGGGATTAGGAAATACTTCCTTAGTCCATTCATGAGACGGGCAACTGCATTCAGGATGCTTTTCAGTGAGGAGAGATGGGATGCGCGGAAGTACTGCATTACTGCCAAACATTTATTTATATAGCCAATTCAGCACACTGACTGTCAGCAGTACTAATGTCCATGACAGCATGCAAAGGTCCGCAGATTTTTCTTTCGACCCACAGTTTTCATGTTTTCACACCTAGGTTCAACTAAATTTATGAAATGGGGTGAATGCAAGATTGGAAATTGTTGGTTAGAAAATTACTAACAAAATACCACGTTAGTCAATGTTGAGCCAAAAATGATATACATACAGTCACTGGATAAACAAAGGTTAAAGTAGTGTTATAGTTAGGAGTGATACAAAGATCTGTTTTTTGGGTATTTTAACTTAGAAATTCACTGAAAAAAACAAAGGTTAAAGTAACTTTATAGTTAGGTGAATATATTAGTTTTAGCATTAACGATTTGAACTAAAAAAAACGAGGAGAAAAAAACCAGAAATTCACCAGTTTTAGTTAGCAGAGCACTGCTTATGACCTCACATATTACATCACTCATGACATGTTCTATGACATTATGCACAGTTTTCTCATCAATAATGTGACAGCAAATGTTGCACTGACATCAATGAAATCAAAGAAGATGTAATGATTGTTATAATATATATGGGGTAATTAGCAGTGTATAGTGTTAGGAGATACGTTATAGTCACTTGAGATACCTCAAACTATAACTGTTCAATTTCTATGGGTTTGTGTGTAACATCTGAACCTAATTGTAACATTCCTGTAACTGCTGTTTTTTTTGTGTGAATTTCTTCAGGTCTTTAATGCTATTCCCTGTAACCTTTGTTTTTTTTCAGTGAATTTCTAGTTTGTTTTTTTAAATGTAGAGAAATATTTAATTACCAGAATTAACATGTGTTAATCCAACTGCCATTGTTGGCCACAGAGCTGTGGCCAACCACCAGCATGCAGCAAACCCCACGCTGCTCACAGCTTTTGGGCATGCGCAGCGGGGTGTTGGCCAACCCCCTAAGGGCAGCCAACCCTTGAACCACCTCCCTGGTCTGCTTTTGGTCGAAGGGACCCTATCCCCTGGGGTCTGGTGACATAGTTCAGCAGGAGGGTTGCACGCAGCCCCCTTACCCAGGCCTATTTTAGGCCTGGGACCCATCCCAGTGGGCCCTGCACTATATTTAACGGAGAGCGGGGCACAAAGCCCCTCTCCCAGGCAAAGTTAGACTTCTGGGGACCCCAGGGCCTGGCACATTTTGTGAAGGAGAGGGGCACGTGTCCCCCAGGCTGATTTTGGCCTTGAGGACCCTCTCAGCCAGCACCTACTTTTAGGGGAAGGGTGGTACATGGCCCCCGGGCTGGTTTTTCACCTCGGGTACCCCATCACCTGAGACCCACTGGTATATTTATGAGGGTAAGGGGCACACAGCCCTCCCCTTTGGCTGATTTTGGGCCTGGATACCCCACCACGTGGGGCCCGATCATATTTCAGAGGAGGAGGTTGGCACACAGACCTCCTTCCCAAGCCAATTTCAGCCCCAGAGTCCCCTTCCACTGGGGCCCGGCCAACAAAGGGTGGGTGCCCTGATGCCCACTCTGGACCCCACCATTTTCTTGATGGGTGCCACAAAGGGGAGCCCCAAGATCCCTGAAGCCGCAGCCAGCTCCCCACATTCAACAGGAGCCACCATAGCTCACACCCGCGGGGAGGAGCTAAAAGTGTTGCTCCCTGTAGGAGTGAACAATTTTTAGATCTGTTTCCCAGCCAGCATCCCTGAAAACATTTTTAAAGCCTTCGCCAGCTGAGGGTGGACTTTGTCTTTGCCTTCACTTGGCGGAAGCTTTTAAATTGCTCCCGCAAAGTGAGACCAAACAAAGGGTTCCCTGCCTGCGCCAGTTTAGGCAGGGAAACTGGGGGTGGGCACACCAGACATTGAAGGAGCCGGCCCTGGGGGATGGGGTCCCCTGTGCCATTATTTGCTCCAGAAGGAGGGCTTTGCAGCCCCCTCCCTTTTCTAATTATGGCAGGGCCCCGTGGGATGGAGTCCATGTGGCTGAAAATAGCACTAGAATGGGGGCTCCGTGCCACCCTCCCCCTTCTAGTTAGGACTTGCTTACCTTCACAAGATCTTGAAAGATGCAATTTTGCCCAGAATTTTTTATATACAATATACTCCAGTATTATACCCAGACAACACTAATGTACCCTGATGCAAGTGAGATGAGCAGATGCAAAATCATATTGACTAATGTACCATGATATTAGGTAACTACAATAGACAGCGTTCTTGTATTTTGCCCTAAATAATTGCTTCTGAAGAATGTTTTCCCTGACACACATATGTGCGTCTTAAAAAACACTCCAAAACCTCTGGGATCAGATAGAGCTTGCATGGTGCTAACTGCATCTCAGTGCCATCTTGTACCAGTGGAGTGGTGTGGCTCACTGGTTAGAGGCGGCAGACCCGTAAGCAGAGAACGGCTTGGGACCAGGGTTCAATTCCCAACGCGGCAGGGTCGTGGACCAGGGTCAAAACGGACTCTATAATTCTTGCCTCGGTGCCTACTCTAACCAGGGAACACACTCGGCAACTCTGGGCATTAAGCTTGCCTCATCTCTACAACGGCCCCCCACAGATGCCGGGGATGCCTGGTTTCACCTTGGAGATACCCAGAAAGGGACCATCTCACAGGGAAAACCAGGACGGGTTCCCCAGCGGTCTTCAGCGCCAGGATACTCCATGGAGTCGCAGTGCGCTTTACAAGTCCACCCACATTTACCATTAAACACTCTGCAGGATGTACTTTTTGTTCAATTGGTTTAGTCCATGTTGCATTGCAATGTTTCAATTTTTTCTCTCCATATCTTCAAATCTGTGCTACTTTGATTTGCTTTCACTTCAAATGACCATGCAGCAGCTGCCAAGGAGCTCAGCAAAGGCAATATGCCACCCACAACTCAGTGATGAGAAAGCAAGGCACATTTGACTGGTATGGGTGGACTAGGCATTGTGATCAAAGGAGACTCATATTTGCTGCTGCCAAACAATAGTGACCACCGCAGCAAGAAATGAAGCAAAATTGCACAACCACACAGCATGTCATGTTGATCAAATATAACACATTAATATAAAATATCATGAGTTTGGCAGTTTATATAATGCAAACTTCAGAGCTTCATTCATCTCATTCAAAGCTAGCAATTCACTACTGCACATGCACCGACAGAGGCCTGCAAAGATGTAGATTCATGTTTCAGCTATTCATATTATGATAAAGTTACAGTGCTCATGCCACAATAAGCTCTTAAACTGTAATAATGACTGTAATGACTCACTAGTAAAATAGTTGCGCTGATGGCCATTGATCAGTATTTGCTGAATACATGAAAGTTTGTTTAAGCCCTATATGGACTATGGGTCAGATATTCAAATTCGCACTGTTTCTGAACAGAAAAATATTTTTTAAATGTACAAAATGCAAAATGAGATTCAGTGTCTTGTTACTTGTTCTTTTGCGATTCAGTATTTGGAAGGGACGGGGTTTAGGCATCCCTTCCAAATACCGAAATGGTATGGTATGTATTACTGTTTTGCAACCAAAATCCAGTCGAAAAATAGTAATAATCTGCCACCATTTTAAAAGTGGTAGTAACCCATAAGAGCACATAGCTGTCTCACAGACCACTGCCTACTCTTAAAAAATGAAACATCAAAGGCATTCCAGTTTTCTTTTAAGGAAAAAGGGCTGCATTTTAAAAAAGAAAAGATAGCTTTATTAAACAGCAATCACAGACATAGTGCTTTGCTGACATCAGCAGTCCACAATCCATGTGATGGCTACAATTACTAATGGGTTGCAAATTCTGACCTACTTCATTATTATTCTTGAGGTAAGTCGATTTGTGACCCACTGGGAATCGCTAATTAGAAATTGTGAGTTTTCTTACATTACAATTTGTTAATCACAGTTCCAACTTTTTGTACATCAAGCCCTATACTTCTAAGCTGTACAACACAGCTGAGAAAGGTTGTGGTCCGGACATTACATTGGAAGGAGTAGTTGACTGTTGCAATAAACATCTCCGACATTGGGTTGAATTATTGTTCTGTCAAGACTCGATTAAACGGGTACTGGCCTCATTCCAAGAAGCTAGAGCCCCAAGCCCAAATGGCTTGCCTATGAGAATATTCAAATCTGCCCTGGGAGATTGGGCTGCCCTGCTTATCATGTGTTTTTAAAAACTACATGTAGGGGAATGTACTACTGGACAGCTAGAGAGGTGTCATATTCGCTTGAAAAAACAAAAAAAGGCGCATGTGAAATTCAGTCCAACTTCCGGCTCATTCTCCTCCTCGATGTGGAGGCCAAATACTTCACAAAAAATTCTTAAACATTGAGTTAGAGGAATGGTCCGACACCAATGCCCTAGTACCTATCACTCAATCAGGCTTCAGGTGTAGGCACAATACGGAAGACAATCTGATCATCTTCTCTTCATTGAATAAAGCTGTTAACATCAAAAAGGCCCCCCATTTTATGCTGCATCCATTGATTTTACAACAACGTTTGATAAAGTGGACAGGGGGAAACTTTGGCAGAAGCTGTCAAACTGGGGACTCTCAGAAAATCTAATAGGAGCGTGCAGAAGCTTAAATACTAGTACTTGGGTAAAGATAAAAATCACATCCAATAGAGACACAGCCCATACAATTTGGACTAACTCAGGAGAAGAACAAGGCTGTATTATTGCACCAATGTTGTTCAGTCTTTATATGGCGGACATAAATAAAGCTCCGGCATCTGCCCGCGATTTTCCTCCTAAATTTGCCGGCTCCCACATTCATTGCATCCAGTTCGACAATGACATTTTACTATTTGATCACATGGCAGTAGGGCTGCACCGATCCCTGGCGGCCCTCTCTCTTTATTGTTTTGGAAAACAAATCAGAAGTTAATCAGGCTGAAACCAAAATTATGCCATGTGGAGTTAGAAACAGACGTATTGCCATGTTTAACTTTTCGATTAACTTTGTGGCTCTGTAACAAGTAACAAGCCTCAAATACCTGGGCATTTACTTTAACTATCATGGTTTACATGTTATACAGCTTTCCAACCTCAAGTATTCAGCCATGTCAATGACAATGAGCTTTAAAAAATTGACATCTAAGATGAGCAGCCCAGTCCTAACTGGCATCTGTAAAGTAGTCAATACCAAATGTATGCCAACACTCACGTACAGCTCATTGATTTTCAAAGATCACATCACTTCCTGCCTAGACAAAGCCCAAAAAAGATGTTACAGATGTCTGCTCAACCTTCCTGATGCTGCTCCTTCTTCATAAATATGGCTGGAATTTGGTCTTCATAAAAAATTCAATATGTTGAAAGCCTGGTTCTTGGGATATTATGTGAAGCTGAAGGATGCAATTATCATGCTGTGTTTTTGCTGATACTATGTTCCAAGAGTGATTACACATTGACTGCTATGCATATGATGTCTGTTCTTTTATTTCCAGGCGGTCTCTATCACCTAGGAGGATCACTCTAGGTGTGTTTTGAAGGTGGCAAGTAGAGTTCCATTTACTTACCACCCCCAGTTGTAGATAGTTTTCTTTTCACCTATTCTTTTTTTTCCCAAGGTCCTGAGGAATCGCCAATGATCTCCCTTAGACAATAATATGGCGAGAAACATGTCGACCAGCAAGGAGTAGAGTAGAGGTTCCTACACTTAACACAGAGAACCCACTACCCTCCTTATTCATTTTTACTCTAGGTAAGGTACCCAACAGAATAAAGTATCTCAGAGGAATCCTTAACCTATTTTAAACCACAATGCATACATCTACATTAGACTAGGCCCCCTCACCCCACTGCACCCTTACGGCAAAGAATAAAAGATCTCCGACAAAGAGCCCCTTTAAGGGTGCCCGTTGGGCATTGCAGCGCCGGCCCAATGAGGAGAAGGCTCAAATGATGAAGCATGACACCTAGCTTGCTGGGTGTGTGAGAGCCTTAGTTCCATATGGAGGAATCCCCCTCCTCCTATACTAACACGACCCCTGTTTTACTCTACCACCAGATACAATTGTCTAGGTGGGTATAGGTGACTACTACTTCACCTAGGAACTGCAGTACCACTCCTTTTGTTCCACAAGCTGAAGGATGCCCCATTGGGGTCCCGTAAAGGAATGATAGGGCAAGGTATCCTGGGCAAAAAATTCCTATGGGAACCACATATGAGGGATGCAATGGAAGTACTCGACAAACAGAGCATCTTTAAACAAAATTTAAGCCTGAAGCTCACTGTCAAATTGTTTGTTAAAACTGCCAAGATACAATCTGGAATTGATGATAAACAAGATCTTTCTTGAAAAGCCTACGCCAATCTAGGTGAGACTCTGTACCAAGATCTGGGGAGACCATTATATCTAGCCAGCTCTATGGAATTGGCCTTTAAAAAGATCTCTTGAGGCTGAGATACGGCTTAATTCCTCTAAAAGGCCACAAATTCGGATGTTTATTGGATCGGTGGAACATAACTGCAGTCTATACAGCTAAAAGAAGGAAAGTATGCGAATGCCCAGCCTTAAGGAGTCTAAGGTGTGACGGGCTGAAACCGTTGTTCCGCAACCATGGCATAACTCAATGAAACATGGCAATTGCCTCATGTCTGAGTGGTGTAGATGTGCAGCTTTCAGTCAGATATGTGAAATTTCTCATAGAAGCAGTAAAAATACTGAACCCACCACCGGAAAGCAGTTAAATTGGACAACTTTCAGACCTTCCTTTCTTTGCTTGAAGTCTCCCCATTTATAACAAACAGATGCAGTTATCAGTCAGATGTGTGAAATTTCTCAGCCACAGAGATGCCTATCAGTTTCTATTGCACTTTCCATTTCTATTCTGCTTGGGCCCACCCTAAGATCGCCTGCCCTTTATCTCAAACGAAAGAGTCTACCACAGCACAGCCAAAACTGACTTTCACTACCCCGTTGCATTTTGCACTATATCTTGTTCAATCCTTATAATTGCACTCCAGTCACTGGGTTTGGTACAGAGAGGCTGGCAAGTCCTTGCTGCCCTAAGCACTTTATCAGTATCAACCTGTGCTTCCATAGATCCCCTCAGCACATAAGACGCTTGCTGGTTACAGAAGCTTCCTCAAGTCCTTGATGCCTAATTAACTTGTTGTGCACCCACCTGAATGTTGCGTGCATCTTTTCCTCAGGATTTCCTAATTCCAGTATTGCTATCTTTGAAGATAACATTGAACCTGTTATGACTGTTGAAGATGCACAAATATCCATGTTTTAATCTATCTGCCTGATCCACTGTAGGCAATCTCATCAGCTTTTTATTAGACCCTGACACAGCACCCAGTCCCTTTCAGTCCTGGGCCAGAAGTGTGTTGCGACCGCCTCGTTGAACCATATTGCACTCTGCACTTTATCTGATTATGGCCATAATTGCGCATACTGTGTTTCAGTATGATAGATTATCTGACCATGGATATTATAGGAAAGATTTATGAGCTGCTAAATGCATAAAGTGAATAGGGTATATTATGTCTTGTTATTTTTATTGTTTTAAGAATGCTGATGTTTTATATTGTAATGATTTTAATTAACTAGAAACAATTTTTAAAAAGCATTTATATATCTATCTCTCTATCTATCTGGCCCTAGGTGTTTTACAAGTATAGAATTTACACTTTTTAGACAGATGTTTGAAAAATGAGTTTAAAGACACTCCTCTGTAAATCCCTGTTTTTTGCATACAGTAATTGAGGACAATAGGGTGGCTGATATGTGTCTATGCCGACTGTCTGCTAAAATAAAGGTGAGAATGTGATGGAAGGGGTTCTTATCAGTGGGTTGTCTGAATAAGGATAGAATGTTGGCTGGAGGTATGTTATCAAACTCCCTGAAAGCGCATTGGGCCTGTGAGTGTCTGGGAGTTACTAGGTGCACTGATGAGAATATAACTTTTTTGTTTGTTGTGCTAACAACATATGAGGCTGATTGATAAGGAAGTCCCACAGAGCAGCAAGACACCTTACTGCACTGCTCTACATGACAGGGAATGGGCAGGAATGCACCCTTTGTAAGGTAATGCAGCACATTCCTATCCTTTCCTTTTGGCAGCCTAGCGCCAATGCAGGCACTCTTGCTCCAAGGTGTATGAGTGCCTCTGTTAAAGCAGGATTGTTTTTGTGTGAGAAGGGGCACCTTTCTGCCCGAAACAATCCTGGGAAGCATATTCTTCTTTCTATGTGTGCTGCAGAATGCCGTACACATAGAGAGAGGAAGAAACAAAAGAGAAATAGAGATAATTCTCCTCCTTATGCCTCCCCTGGGAAGGAGTAACTTTTTGACGCATTCACAGGTTTACCTATTCGGGTAAATATGGGAATGCATCAAAAAAAAGTTGTGTGGGAACACCCATGCAACGCTCATGGAAGGCCTTGCCAAGGCAGAGTTAGGAAACGCAGTGATTTATGTAGCCACACATGGCCACGTAAAGTGATTTTGCGTGGCTTCATAAATCTTACTTAAAGTTTGCATCTCTCATGTACCAGGTTACATGGTGCAAACGTGACGCAAACCTCCTCCTAAATATGCCTCTTTGCTTATTACGTCATTTTGTCAGTAATCTGCTCACCCAGTCCAGCCCTGAATAAATTTTGCGTAGGTTTTTTTTAATATATCCAAACACATGCTGTACCTATTGAAGTCTGAACATGAAGAAGCTTCAACTCCACGCTCAAAAGCTAGTGCTGGGCTAATGTTAGGTTTACACGGTCACGCAATAAATGTGTGGTAGCGTAAAGCACGATTTCAAGGCTAAATTTTCCAATATAATAAGGAGGTCCTGTGTTTGTGAGAACAGTAAACCATGTTAGAGTGGAATATAGTCAGTCATGTCAAGTTACATACGGAGAAATCAGTACCTGGGGAATGAGACAGTATATGTCGATTCTACGTTGTTATGGTGCATTTCGTACTCTGCAGTATGCTAATATGATTGATATAGAGAAATGAAAAATTATATATTGGGGTAAAAGTGGTTAATGTCTCCTGATAATTTCAAGACAGCAACATTTAACTATAGTAGAGTTTGCTGAGCTAAATATGCTAGGCAAGTACACTGAACTCTTTGTCAAAAGTATACTATATCGTTTCAAAAACTGTCCAATCATATTATTTTGCATTATCGATTCTACTCTAATTAAATGTATTTTGAATATATATTATTTCTTATATTTATTTAATTACATAGGATGAAGAAAAGAAAGTCTAGAAAATCGTGAGAGAAAACAGAAAAAGCATAAGAAAGAGGGATGTTCAGCAGGCAGCAAATTTACAAGAAGCTATCGATTTGATTCAATAAGCTTTATTCAGTTAAAACAAAGCAACCATAAAAGCAAAATTCATTATCAAAATACATCATCCAAAATTGATAAAAACTGTCAAAAATCAATTAAAATTTCCTAATTTCATTAAAACATCATACAATTCCTAGCAAAATAAACTTAAAATAGATGGTACCATCAATTCTCTTAGTGTAAACAATAAACTCATTGCAGCATTTCATAAACAGTTGTTTGGCATAGACAGTTTTTAGTTGCAAGATCAAAACACATGGGCTTAGAAAGTGCAACGTGCTCTGTTAGTGCAACCATCCCCAATCTTAGGGGGACTGGTCGATTTCAATAGAACATCATACTTTTCCTAGCATTGATTGAACTTAGAATAAATGTTGAGGCATAAAAACAAATCTCAAGTTCTCTTAGCATAAACAGGAGGCTCATAGCAGCATTAGTGGTTTTAGCATCATATTTTTTAAACAGTGGTTTAAGATAAGCAATTCTAAAAGTCAAATACAAATCACATAGAAGTAAAAAGTGCAAGGTGCTCTGCTTGGTATGCCCATCACAAGGGCATGGGGACACAGGGCGCTGTTTCATTGTGGGGAACGCTACTAAATGGTGGGCAAGGCCTAACCTCATTCTTTTTTAAAAAAAATTTTGAAAACCTTTATTGTGCAAGCAGAAGCGTACAAATACGGGCCTACAACCAATCAGGCCGGCCACGACACATTATGAACGCACAAAATCAGTATTGAAATTCTCCAGCAGTTTCTCAGCATTACATGAACATTCAGACAACATTAAAAGGCTCGGTATAACCGCTAGGAGCAGGATGAGAGAAGGTTAATTTTTATATTATAATAGGAAGTATAGCAGGACCAGTGCAACTGTTAACATCTGAATTCCCATGGTGGGCAGTTGGTAAAGTACAAAGGAGCAGTGAGAATCGGAAATAATAGCAACAATTGGCGAAATCAACACACAGTCTCCCCGTTTCTAATCAGTTCCCATCATTGCCCACCGGCCACCCGTCACCACCTGAATATGTGCTGGTACAAATCAAAGAAGTCAGAGCAGCAACGCAAAAACAGCCATCCACTATACTAACCCAAAGAAAGGGAAAAGGAGACAAAGGGTAGAAAAAAGGAAGGAATATTAAAAACAATAAAGAATGAACGCAGCACCGCAGAACGCGCCCCATGGCGAGCAAAGCAAACAATACTAGAGACCCACAGTGGGGGTCGAGGCAAGTAAGATGTGTAAGTGTGCTATCATTATCATTGAAGCGAAGAAGTCATATCCTACACTGTCAGCTAACACCCCACGGAGTACGTGCGCGGACACAGCGTCCTGATAAAGGGATACAAAAGAGCCATAGAACTAAGAAAAAAAACTAACAATATATAGACCCCATCCCACCCACACCACCCTGCACCCCTGCAGAAGGCTACGGCCTACCCCCCCGGCAGCGTGCCTGTCGCCCTAAGTAGAACCCGAAATACAGAAGAATCAGAAAGTAAGAAAAGAACACTCCAGACAAAAAGAAGAAGGAAAGGGGGAAGAAAGAACCCCCAGTGGGAGAGGAGACATGCATTCGAACATCCAGCTCCCACCCCCCGCCTGAACACATTTAAGACCCACTTCGAAACGATATCGACCCAACCTCGAACATCAGGAACCTGAAGCGGAGTCGGTCATACTGTTACAGCTGCGAGCAGTCCTCGTCTCCATACATTAATTAGCAGTCCGCCGAGGCAAGTCCGTCTCACCCCTGTCCACTCCTGATCATTACAGTAGCACACAATAAAGAGAAATACAGCAAGCAATTAGGCATGAAGTGTACATAGGATCGGAACAAGGTAGGCCAATGGTGCAAAACAGGGGATCCCAATCTCGAGCAGCAATGCAAACTGGCGGCAGCGGACCAAACAGATGAAGAGCAACGTCAGGAGCAGCAAACAGCGTGGGTGCAGTCCCGCCGACCAAAGGGGGGAGATGTATCCCACGGAGCAACCGTGGGACCCCACCAAAGCAGTTCGAGTCAAACAGTCGCTGGGTACCCCAGCCAGACTGACCTGGACGGACCCCAGCGTGGGGCCCTCACCCCCATCCGCCACAAGCAAAACCTCCCGGAGACTCGAGGCGGCAGGTACATGATCTCCCAAATGAGCGGCGGCAGTATTCCTTGCAGCAGCCGGGAGAGGCAAGTCAGCACACTCCCTCAGTCGGGCCGCATGTATGTGGGGCGGCCCAGCAGGCCCGGCGGCAGGACCGCTATCTTCCACAGTTGCGTCAAAGGCCATGGTCACACGCCAGGAACACAGGGCAGCGAAGACATCGCCAATCGTGGGCTCATTCCCACAATCTTCAGCCATTGTGTAGTGCGACAGACCAGAGTCGCCTCCTCCAACAGGTCCAAGACCCAGGGCGCTGGCCGCCATTTTGTCAATGCAACAAGGGCGCTCCATTCCTCAACTCCGGACTGGGCCGTCGAACAAGGCCCCGCGGAGTCTTGCTGGGATGGGCCGCCAAGAAGCAAGGGGTAGCCGGCGCCACCTTATCATGGGGCACCGCCCGCCGAATCCGGGCGAAGGTCTTCAAGATGGCCGGGCAGGACAACAAAGGGGGGACAAGCCTCTTTTACGGTCTACCCCCGTCCGAGGCAGGCCGCGCCCCGAAGCCGAGCCCTCGGGCCACCAGACCGGGCCCGGTCAGTCGCCACCGGTTTAATCGCTCAATGGCTTCTTCAGCCGACCCCTCCCTTCCACCGGGGGTCGGCGTCGATACCCCGCTCCGGCCGACCGTCGCAGGCGAGTCCGTGGCCTGCACGCCACAGAGGCTCCGGAGCAAACAAGGGCACAGCTCAAGATCCGCGGCACTCAGGAGCTCCCAGGACAAACGGTGAGTGCAAGCAGCCTTTCACCTTCCCATAGTTCGTGGAATGTGTCTCTTCGGGGCAGGATGAAGTACAGGATTTGCGGTTCAGGCGGGAAGGTTGACGGAGCCGAGCTACAGTCGCCTAACCTCATTCTTGTTAAGACATAGCAGTGGGAAGGTCTTGTTACAAGTGATAAATAAGTTTGGAAGTCATCAGTACCTATATGCAGATGGTAGAGCTGGTATGTGGCTTGCTTCCCTACTGTTTTCAGCCTGCATTCCTTCTTATGACACAGGAAGGTGCTCTTTAACTCCTGTTTGGACAATACTAATACTTCATTTGGATTTTCGAGGATTGTTTGATTGAATAAGTCTCTATAGGTATTGGCTAAATATTTGAGCCAGGGGATCTTAAGACAATTATCCAATCGCAGGCAGTCGTTAATAATAGGTTTAGTTAAAATGGTCTCCTCCTTTGACCATATGGATCTCCATAACAGAAGGGGTCTCAATGCAGTTAAATATGTCAGTTAATTAACACTATCAGTGCTACAGCAATTCCTCCTCCCACGCTGATGATCTATGAATCCCATTGTTCATGACGAGCTCAGCTCGTCATGAGCACACGACCAGTGTACTGCATGACGAGCTGAGCTCGTCATGAGCATGGAAGGGGTTAAGGCCCACTTCACAGTGATTGAGTTCAGAGGAAGCCAAAGCCGGCAGACATAAAGCATCATGTCACTATACAATGCTAAACATCCGATCCATAGATCATCAGTCTTTCATGTACAGTTAAGTGATCTATAGGAGGTATTTTCTAAGCTAGCTTGTAAAAGAAGATCTTCACTCCATGTTTCTGTGACTCATGTGCTAATTGACTTTCAACGCTGTGATATCTGCAGTTTCCCATTTGTGAGCAACTTCAAAATCCACAATCGCTAATTTTTTCCTATCGCACTGAGGTCATTACTAAATCCTAAGTGATTAGCCATGTAAGAACTTGCATTTTCTGCCCAATTTCTAGCTTACATCTCTCTACAACCCTACCGAAAAAACGAATAACCTTACCTTAGTTCCAGAATATGTGAGAACATACCAATGTGTATTGAACATTTTTAGAAAAGGAAATATTAAATTAAACAAAGCTTTTGCTTCTTCTGTGATCTACATTAATTAGTTCGAGAATAAAGTTACTTCTAACTATTCTTTGAAACCTTAGAAAACAATTTTATGTTCTCTCAAATATGAAACTATATTTAATGTGTCATTTCATGTCTAATGTTACTATCCTCTTTTCTCCTAGAATTAGCATGTGTGGATTAGAACTAAACATGCCTGGTTTATATAATCAGCTTGTGTTTTACTCCAAACTATTTCCTTTAGAAGCTTCTATCTCTCACAATCACACTCAAGTGGATTTATCAAAGGCTCAATATGTGTTAAGTATCCCCAAAACAGTTAAGCAAATACTAATCCCAAGTAACCTTAACTTGAGGTGTTTTCAAACTTTTCATTTAGATTTAAGGAAGGGGATATGTGTTTTTACCATTTTAGCTCCAAATATATCAGCATATTTAATCTCATAATTCTAAATGAACAGCATTTTTTCAAAAAGTTTTCCCTTTACTGTTTCTTCTATTGGGTTCAAGTGACCATTACCTTTGTGCTTCCACGCCCGGACTACGCAAACACCCTCTACCTCGACACACCTGAATACCTCCTTGGTAGACTCCAATAAATACATTAAAATAGCAGCAAGACTTCTCAGCTAGTTTTAGCCAAACGACTGCTTCGACCAAAAGTGGTTGATTGTAGCAAGCATAATTCCTATCAATATCCTCTATATTGCAACAGGCGTTGAAAGGAATAAGACGTTGCTCCAGAGGAAATTACAGATTTATCAATCCAGACGCAGACTGTGGCCAAAGTTGTATCCAAATTTAAATCCAAAAATATAATACATGAAAACTGGGAGGCTTCATATTGTCGATCAAAGTAGTGAAATGTTGGTATTTCCTTCCTTCCCACATCGAGAACCTTCATGATTATCTGGTTTCTGGAAATTTCTAAAGAAATGGCAGTTTTATATAAACTTGGTTAACCCGCTTTGCAGAAGTACGGAAGAGAGAGTCTCATCTCTACAAAAGCATGTATCGGATACATAACTGTAGTGTCATTAACAGGTAATGAGTATCTATTCAAAAACATGTCTGTTCCTAGACCTCAATTCCCCCCCTATGACCAGTCCACAGCGCAGAGAACCAAACATCACAACAGCTCTAAATCAAGTACCAACCAAGCTACATGTCAATTTAGATGTGTGCAAGCAATACTTTAGCTCCATCCTTGATCCATTTGTGGCTTGCTGTGCCACCTTAGTTAAAAAGAGCTTTTGCACAACCTTGGAAGTCGGAGTGAGAGGGGAATGTCCCTTTGAAATTTCCAAATTCCTTCTGATGTGTATTTGTTTCAGATGTATTCACTGCAATTTGCTGCTGTAATTGCAATGCACACTGAGACACAGACAATTTTTACTCTGCATTTTGAAAGTTAGCTGTGCTGTATTTACAAATTCAAAGTACTTTTATTCATCAGACACATGATATTTTAGATATTCCATTCTCCAAATAATAATGTTATCCACGGCTTCCATGCATTATAATGTTAAACTGAATCAGATGGGTTTGTGGCTTGGTTCTGTCTAGGAGATATCAATGTGCATGCATCAATCCACACCAGAATATCTTTTCAATTAAAAAGAATAAGGTCCAGCTGGGAATGTCACATGACGTTCCCCAGAACCCACATTGAACCATGCGCCTTGCATAGCTTTCCATGTGGATTCCTGGGAATGTTTGTGTCGCCTAGGAAATAGTAATTCGGTACTCCCACACAGGTGTATTATAACATAGTTTGTTAAAGGCCCATTAAGTAAGTTTTAATGTGAGTCTCCTAGAGTTACCTGTTGACGTATTTTTCAGAAATACCAGAAACACTAATATTGTTTCTTTGCTAGTAGATCTCAATATCAGACAGATTACGGTTTGGGAAAATATTTTTTAATCTGACATATATCATTTTTTCAATTTGTAAAATCGTCCAATCCCCCAGACTCTAACATTCACTTTACCAATTTTTACCTCAATAGTCTCTTTTATGCTGAATCAATACCCCTTTATGTTTTCTCTGGCATTTCCATTACCTTTTTTATTGCTTGTCTGAGACATGAGCCATGATATACATCTACAGTTGTTTGCACAGATAAAGACCATATATCTCTCAGAGGTCACACTGAGACATACACCCACATGCATCATTGTTACATTTTGCGATTTCTTATTTGCGAAAATTAAGGAATCACAATTAAGAAATCGCAAAATGCTATGCATTAAGAAATCGCAATATTTTTTGCGATTCCTTAAATTTCCTTAATTGCGATGCACAATTTGCGAATCACAATTAAGGAATCCCTTCCCATTTATTCCTATGGGCCTAAAGGCCTAAAGGCCCATAGGAATGAATGGGAAGCCATTCTCATTATGCGATTCGCAATTAAGGAATCGCAAAATGAGAATTCTATTTCAAGGGTGCAGGGGGTGTCCCAAGGACCCCCGTGCACCCCTGAAATTTAACTTTAAGAACATTTTTCACACACACATGCCCCAAGGGCATGTGTGTGTGTAAAATGAAACTTTCAAAAATGCACTTTTGTGCATTTTTGAAAGTTTTAGCAAATTACCATGAAGTTCAACTTCATGGTAATTTACCTCTTCCTATATGCGAATTTTCAAAAAAACAAATATTCATGCATTGCATTTAAGAAATCACAAATTGCGATTTCTTAAATGCAATCGCAATTTAAGAAATGGCAACATAATTGCGATTCCTTAAATTGCGAAAAAATAAAAAAACATGATGCATCCCAAAAATAGAAATTGCATTCGCAAACGGACGAATTTTGCGATTCGCACCATTTGCGAATGCAATTTACCTTGATGCATGTGGGCATATAATACTTCTTTAGACACACCTGAAAGTCCTTTTTCTACAGAGGCACTTCAGTGAGGATAGAGAGCTAAACATGTAAAAACCAAACCAAGAAACGAGGTTGCAAGAATTCGGAAGAGAAGATTATTGCAATAACATTACTGAAAACATCGATGTCCAACTAACTTGCAAGCCAAGTTCTTGTGGCTGTAAACTATTAAGCTTTTTGCTCTTTTGCAGGTAGGAACAGGAAATGCCAGCACGAATATCCGTTTGCAACATCATCCTAAAAACCTTTTTGTATCATATTTTCTGATATTGACCTTTTGCTTTCCTTCACTTTTAAGTCTTCTTTTCCTAACTCCATATATAAACAAATGGAGATTGATATAATACGCTCACAACTGTTGAAGGCTCAGAGTTTGCCTTTGAACTGTTAATTATTCATAGTTTGCCTTTGAACTTCTAAACACATTGCGTTTTCTGTACTTTGCTGTATGGCAGATCACCCGCCTGTGTAGCGATGAAATCAGATACCAAGACATTTAATACAGTATGTTTATGCATTAACCTTGTTGTGAGAACTCTTCTAATTGGATCATTGTTCATGGGAAACCCCAGTATACACATGGATGGACTGAACCTCACCCTGATGCCATCAAGCACTTTCACGTCTGAATACTGGGGGATTGTGTCAGGCAGCCTTGGGGCAGCAGCTACTAACCTAGGGGACCGTTGCATGCTCCTGATGTATTTGCAGCATGTCAACATTTTCTTTAGATTCGGCAACTGTCCCTTTGAGTGACATGGGCTTCTTTAAAAAAAATAGTTGAGTATGTGCGAGCAAGCTAGGTAAACTGTAAACTTCTTTTTAATAAACAGCTATTGCTTCATAAATCCTGCACCTAATTTTCACAATAGCAACCTATGTTAGACATAAAGCTATTAGTCATATATTCAAAATATGATATTGTTAGGTTCCTTAATTCTCTTTAAGCTTTGGCAGCCTAAGTGGCTCCCTGCTGCTGGGAAAGTTGATTTCTTGTCTTGTTGCCATGATGCTAGAGTTTGTGTCTTGTTCCTGGTATAGTTTCATAATTATATTGTATTGCAATTGCATTTATTTAGTGCTTATTACCCCTGACGAGGCTTGAATTGCTTTTTCGGCGAGTAGCACACTATTCCAGAATCCATAAAGGATTAGAGTTGAATTAGTATAGTGAAATATGAAAGTAATTTGAGTGGTAGCTAGGTTAGTCAGTTATTTGGATTCAGAAGGATAGCGGAGGGATAGAAGAGGAAAAAAGGTTTGGATTCATATAGCGTTTGTTACCCCTGATGGGGTGTTGAAGCGCTCTTTTTAGCGAGTAGCACGCTAATCTGGAACCAATAAAGGATTAGTGGTGAATTAGTATAGTGAAATATAAAAGTAATTTGAGTGGTAGATATTAGTCAGTTATTTGGATTGAGAAGGATAGCGGAGGGATAGAAGAGGGAAAAAAGTTTTTCATTTATATAGTGCTTGCTACCCCTAATGGGGTGTTGAAGCG
This sequence comes from Lissotriton vulgaris, assembly GCF_964263255.1. Taxonomy (NCBI): domain Eukaryota; kingdom Metazoa; phylum Chordata; class Amphibia; order Caudata; family Salamandridae; genus Lissotriton; species Lissotriton vulgaris. The sequence goes on along the minus strand of NC_141685.1, from coordinate 482,396,749 downwards.
CTTTTTATGGCAAGTAGCACACTACTCTGGAACCCATAAAGGATTAGTGGTGAATTAGTACAGTGAAATATGACATTTGAGACGTGGACATGTTAGTCTGTTATTTTGATTGAAAAGGATAGTGGAGGGATAGAAGAGTGAAGGATTTAGACTTTTTTCGTTGTTTTTGGAGGTCATAGCAGTAGTGGGAGGCTTGGGATGTGGAGGGGAAGAGTCAGAGAGAAGAGTTTAGAAAGGCTTGTTTTGGGGGATCAGTATAGTAAAAGAGGTGTCAGATGGTGCAAGGAGGGGTAGAGTAGGGGAAAGTCTAAAACGTTCTATTTTGGGGGTCATAGTAGTGGTATGGGGTTTGAGATGAATAAGAGAGTGGATGTAGAGGATATATTGATAGACGTATAGGGTGAGAAAGAGTAGTAGAAAGAGGTTTGAGATGAGTCAGAGAGTTGAGGTAGAAGATGTATTGAGAGAGGTATAGGGTGAGAAATAGGGTAGTGCATTGGATATGCTTTTTTTAGGGGGGAGGAAAGTAATAAATATATAGGTTCAAGTACATGGAAGGTATGTAGATGCATAAAGGAAGTAAGTATAAGTAGATTAAAGATGCATTCGATAAACTCTGATTTTAAAGTGTTGTACTTAAAAATGTATTTATTTATTAAAACATAATTATGCTACATGTTTATACAAAGCAACAATTAAAATTAGTTTAATATATCTACATAATCAGCAAGTTTCTTTATTATTTTTTCAGGATCTTCAATGTAAAGCAGGGTGACTGAATCATTAATGCATTTATTCATGGTAAGCTCAGTAATGTATTTCACCCCAGGTAGCCTTAAGATTGAAGTAGAATGATCCAGCAGAGGCAGAAGCTCCTCTCCCTCCTCCCTTGCTATGACCGTAGCACAAGTACATTAAATGGTAATAAAATGGTTGTTACCATAATATAACTAAGTGTCAAAGCTAGTTCGAGTGTGGGGGGGGGGGGCTATTCTTGCTGAATGATAGCAGAAACGCCTCAGCCTAATGTGTCTTAAGTCTGTATCTCAGATTGGCCGGCTGTTATGTCAAGGCCAGCCTGACATGTGCACTTCAGACATCTCCAGCCTGAGCTGTATTAGACGGCCAGGTGGAGCAAGCCCAGGCCCCAGTCTCAAAAAGAGCAGTGGTTTAGCCTGCTCCTTTCAATCCTGGAGCTTCTGTCATGATGTTTAATGTTATAAACAGCATTAGAGCAGCTCCAGAACTGGTTAGTTAGGTCTGCCATGAGACCCAGCGCTTAGATCTATATCCTGTGGCTCCATTGAGGTGACATTCAAATATTTTAACATTTTATTTTGATTGTCTTTCACTTATATTTGTAGTGTCTGCTGGGTTATTGCCAGAATGTTAGTGTCAAAAGACCAACAATTGATGGGCGCAATGCAGAACAAATCAAAACATTAACCCCCAGTCAAGAGATCTGGATTAAATCCATCATTCTTGTGTTCACCATGCCACCCCAGTTTAGACCTGGTCGTATGCAGTTCAGTCTTAACCCTGCTACTCATGGGAACAGTCCAGCCCGAACTGCCAAGCCAGGTCCTCTCTGAACCGGAACAAGCATGCTAGGACCAGTTTCGGGTTTTACCCCTCTTCAGCCAGGATAGCTTGATTCCATTGGCACAGTGAGCCCAGGACCCACGTCTGGGCATACCTGGTGCACGTAGGACAAGAGAGCAAAAGACACACAATTGATGAACGGAATGCAGAACAAATCAAAACATTCACCCCCAGGCAAGAGGTTAAATTCATCATTCTTTTGCTCACTATGCCACCCCAGTTTAGACCTGGCTGTATGCAAATTAGTCTTGACCCAGTGCCTCATGGGAACAGTCCAGCCCGAACGCACCCGTCAAATGCAGTGCAGGATTTCCCTTATTGCAGCAATATGCATCTGCTCCAAATTCCCTGCAGTGTCACAGCTCTCTTGTTTTCAGGGCTGATAGTAAGGTGGGCAGAAAACTCCCATCGCCAGCAGAGCGGATAAAGCCAGCCACCCCTACTATCCACCCCCGCTCCCCAGCCCCTTGAGCCCTAAACTGCACACAGAGGAGGACTGGCTGATGAGCATGGCTGATGAGCATAGATAAAGTGCACCTCTACTGCATCCATTCCTCGCTGTCAAATTATTCGTTTTTCCATAACACTTAATCACAATGACTGCTCAGTCCTACCATTCCGAGCCAACACGCAGGCACACCCAGACACGCAAGTTGAGACACATACATGTAGACACGCACACTGGTAAATGCTGACAAGCGCATATTCAGGCATACTATTTAGGATGGATTCAAACCAGTGACGATAGATTACGCACACGACTCTCCAGCATATGCATTTACAGCTTCAGTTACTGAGCAATGCAGGCAAACACCAATCATTTACCTCACCTTAGCATCAGAGTGATAGCCCTAATAAAATAAATAAAACCTACCAGTTGCAAATGAAAGGGTAATTGCTTCCCCTGACTGAATGAAATCTCCTCTGCAAGGCGATTGTTGGTGCTACTTTAGGAAGACTCGGTTCACCCTGTTACTTTGGATTTCCCCTTGCTGCCAGCGTCCTACTTTTGCCTCAGGTTGAAGATTGTAGGAGACTGGTTTACAGACACACACTGAGTCTGTGCACCTGCGGATTTCAAGGTATTGGTTGAAAAGAGCAAAAGGTGATGGACGTCTTCTCGCACAGTCCAATAGAAAAAGGGCCCCCCTGCAACGAATGAGGGCAGACGTCAGGGGAAATAACACTACTGTACGGGAAGAAGTCCACCTAAATGAATTAAATAATGGCTCATAAAGAGTCCACTCATTTTAACGTACAAGGAGTCACCAGAGGGTGACAAAGAAGTCACAAAGTGAAATGAATTACACATATCAATATACAAAAGTGTTTATTTTCTTTTTCCTTATTTAGTTTATATGCTTTTTGTTCAAAACATTGAATAACATCGTACATCAATAAATAGTTACAAGGACATAACATCAATAAATACACATCATATATTACCCCCACATCAACCTCTCAGATACGCACTCTAGTCTCATTCAGTCACACACACACATCCACAGATATACCAAACTTAATACACATTCCTCAACGTAATCCCCAGAGTGACACAAGGAGGGGACCCTGTAGGACCTTCGTGGCACACAGCCAGGAAGTTCAGATCGATAAAACAGGATCCAGAATTCAAGTGACACCAACGCGCGTTTTGGTGCAAAGCCCCGATCTACGGGCCCACCTTCGTCAGGGCTCTCACGCCGAGGTAGGGGGGAAGACACAACACATAACAAATATATACCAGTGACCAATCTCAGCCACAGTTTGTGGATCCAACAGGTTGCAGCTCAATATATCGCTAATCCGACCTAGCAGGCATGGATCCACTCGGAATCTGCTAGGAAGGTTAGTTCCTCCAGTGATTTAGAGTCGGTCTCACACGGATGGAACCTTCCGATTTCAAACCGTCCATAGAGCATACATCGTGAAATGAACAGCAGAGGGGGTCATAGTTCTGAGCCCACGATCGAGAGGAAAGTACTCTAAAGCTTACGTCCGCAGATAAAAAACTTTGTATTCTCCGATAAAGCGACGTAAGCCTAACTCTCCTCTCATCAAGCGGTCCCTGCAGGTGGCCAGCGGATACCAGCGGATATCAAACGACCTTGTTGTACGTTAAAATGAGTGGACTCTTTATGAGCCATTGTTTAATTCATTTGGGTGGACTTCTTCCCGTACAGTAGCGTCTTCTCGCACAGGCCCTGAGAGATCTATTACAGCTTGACAGGCTGTTCAATTCAGGGAAAGACTCTCCCGGTGAGGGAGTGGCTGCATCTGATAAATATTCCACCTGGCGCGATGCTGTGACTCCTTCTGAGCACATATGACCTAGTCCTTTTTAAAGTGACTTCACCTGAAAAGTACCATCTACCCGTGTCCAAAGGCGCTGCATGGTCCAGAATAAGTCCTCCACTTAACTGTTGGGGTGGTTATTACCTATGATTGACCTCTCTATATTTGTGGTACAGGGGTGTTTGTCACTTCTCTGGGGTTCGTTTCAGGGAAGGTTTCTTGATCGTTGTTGTTCTGAGAGGAGCCAAGAACTGCAAACCCTGCAGGTTTACTTGGGTGGTAGTTTTAGACTTGGATTGTTGTACCGCGTTTTTGCATGTTTCCGCTATGAAAAAAATATGCTAGGTAGGTGTGCCTGACTGGGTCTTGGATGGTGCAAACTAATATTTTTCCCAGAGTTTTATATAGCGAGAACTAGACCCGAGAAATCAGGTATCACAGAGCTTTACGTGAGCACGAGTTTCATTACAGAAGAACAGATTCTTTTATGTTAGGATTTTATGATTTGCCCAGAATCACAGGATGTGAGCGATGTTGCCAAGATCTGAACCCATTTCCCCAGCTTCAAGGTTGTTCACTCTAGCCACAAGGCTACATCCTCTCCCCATAGTTTAGTGGTATAGTGGATTGCCGGACTTTTCTCGGCGAGGTGTGGTTTGGGTAGTTTGCTACAGTGTCTGCCATGTCCACAAGTGAAGGGTCATGCGGTACTCTCTGGAACTATGCTTCTTGTGAAAAAAGTTGTCTTCTTGTTCGCCCTTCTCTGTGCTTGACCTCATACTGAATTGTCTTTTGCAGGTGCTGTATTTGCACTAATTAGTTTTTTTCAGACCATCATAAATAAATATTTCCTTTTGGGGGCCATTTCATTCCAGCCTGGAGCAGCATGGTGCGCGCGTGAGGAGCGAGCCTCGCGAGTTGTAAATGTGTTCATGGCTTAGCCTTTCATATATCCACGTCAGTACCATTCATCCCTCCATCGTCACACTCATTCATCAGTCCGTTTATATGTATTCATCTATCCATCTTCACACTAATTTATCAATCCATTCATTAACCACTCACGTTTTGGTGACAAATGAATTCTCCCTTCCGTCCATTTCGCTAAATGTACTCATCCCTGTGGTCTTTTCTGTATATATCTACACATACATCCATAATTGACTCAGTCATGCACATATACATCTGCAAAGTTTCATCCTTGTCCATCTTTTAGTCTTTGACACGTGAGCCCTTCACCATCGCACTCCCATGCATTCATATTTACAGCTGTACGCATTCATCCACTGACCGTGATTTTATCGCTTATTTATAAAGCGCCAATACACAGGCAGGCTTTGCTCTCCGAAGCCTGAGTATTGCACACAAAACAAGGAAGGTCAGTCAGGGCCTCCTAAAGTCAAGATGATACTGGATACGTCGTCATTGATGAAGCGGAGATGTAGTCCAAATCCTGGCCCCCGGATATTTGAGGGTCTGACCCCAAAACAAACACGCAGTGGGTTGGTGGACTTGTGATGGGCGAAGCTCTCTCCTAGACATGTAAAGACTTGGGGCCTGCTCTCTTGGCGGGAGGGAGATCCCGCCATGGGATGGAATGCACCTGTAATACCGTATGCGGGATCCCTTGATTGGTGGCAGGATAAAACGGACTGACATAAATGTTCCATCCTCTGATATTTCACTGCAGTTCAGAGTAGGGTTCCCCTACACCATACCATCAGCAACAAGTATGTGATGAACTCATTCAACACCCACAATCTCTTTTCAGCCACCGGCACCCAGCTTAGCCAATGACCTTTCCCTGCACGTACCCACTTGCCTATGTACATCTTTGCCATCACCGGTCGGGGCTGACCAAACAGTCAGGGTCCACAACAGTGGGCAAGCCACTCCCCCTGCCCTCGAGCAGGACCACCCACTGACCGCCCCCAATCATGCACTACAGGCACTTCTGCTTTCTAGCAGTGCGAGAAGCATAAAATGGTTTCTACTTCTCGCACTGCGGGAAAGCTGTGAGGCGATGCCCCACACGCCTAAATGGAGGAGCCACCACTGCTTACTATGACATAGGTGAATATTTTACAAGATATAATACAGACGTATATGAAAGCTAAGTAAGCCAATCAGGGATTAGCCAATATGTACATGCTTAGGGTTCAGAACACATACACAGAGCACTGAATAGCAGTGCAGAGCCTAGAACCATCAATAACATTCAGCAATAAAAGTAGGATGTCCACACAAAAGTAAGCAAAGGGCTAGGAGGTGGATGATATCCACAGTGAGAAGACCAGAGGGACCTTGGTTACTTGTCTTGAAAAGAGAAGACCACCAAACTGACACTGGCGAGGTCATATATGGCTTGGAGATGTCACAGCAACAGGAGACAGGAGACCTTGGCCAAACTGACTCCTACAAGTCACAGAAAGCGTTTGTTACCCTTGGGTAATATGTGCCAACCTTAGATGTTTTGGAGTGGAAGGCATATCTAAGGGTACAGACCCTGAGATGGCAGAAGTGAGAGTGAAAAGAGGGTGTCTGCAGCCTGTGCTTGTATCCCTCACTCTAGGAAACCTAAGAGGCCAAAGAGACATCAAGAGCAAGTGAGTGGTTATTTGCCAGCTTGGATTGGAGCATCCCCCTGTCGGGGGGTGGTTAGGTGAATGTTTCCTGACACTGAAAGCTGTCAGTGGCCTCTATTGGCTGTGCTCCTATTGAACAAGCTGGTCCTCCCTAGGGGATAGAAGCCTGACCTAGGAGGCAGGATGAACCACGTCAGCTTGTTGGTCATGACAGTCATATTCACTTGCTGGGAGGCCTTTGTGCTCAGGCTAGAGTTAGCTCTAAGGTGGGGTCTGAAGATGATAAGAGTTACATTACTGTGGACCAGCACAGTGGCTGTGGCTGAGCTTGACAGAGTGATAGTACTGTCAAAGTCAGAAATTGATAGCAGGCCTTAGACTGTTGAGGTGGCCCAACTCCCCCCAGGAAATAGGAGTGGCAGTAGGATATCAGGCAGAAACTGACCCAGCGATGCAGAAGGCTTTTCCATATATAATGGCTATAGCTTGATGCCTTTAAGCTAGGGAGAGCCTCTTTGACACCTACTGTCTCACAGAATGTGTTTTAGATACTTGTTAACATCTGGAGGAAAGGGGAGGAAAGTGAGCATACTTTCTGTATAAATATTGAGCTTGTATTGTGCAAGCGCAATTTAAGTTACATGCATTTGACTTAAGTTACTCCATAAAACAGAAGCAAAATATAATGTGCTAGGTCCAAACCAGCATTGAGACTGTAGGTCCTGCATCCTTTTCTCACTCTGAAAAAATTGTTGCTACTAATGTGGATAAAGTATTCTAATTAACAAAACACTACTGTTGCCATGCTACCATCAATATTTGCTTCTTAGAAAATATTTTTTGATCACATCTGCTATTTCTATAAGCTCAAGCAACCAAACTCATTATTGGCAAATGTGAAAAATACCAGCCTTTGGACCCTGCTATTGTTTACTGAACAATTTTGCAAGACTTGAAAAATGTTTCAATCAACACATCAGCTACATTTGCCCATGGAAATCTCTCCCCACATTATGACCATATTATTATCAATAAACAGAAAAAAGGCTGCAACTGTCTGCAACTCCAGTCTCTACATGTATTGATGGAATATTGAACATGCACTGGAAGGCATTCATTCTCCTATTTAGAATATATTCTTCATTTATTAGAATATTATTTAATATAGAGTTGTCAAAATAATGTGTATTATTTGGAAGAAAGAGAGGTGTAGCATTTTTGGCGAAATACATATATTGATAAAGTTGAAAAAGTGGGAAGGGGCAGATCCACTTCCATAAGTACATTTGTTTTCTAATTTCTTAACCCTAAATATGAATTTTACATGGTTAATGATTCATCTAAATAAAGCTAGATACCAAATATTCCAACATTGTTGAAACATTTGCAGCATGCAAGCTGGAGAAAGGCATAAACGAAAGTAGAAATATCAACACTGTTTGCAATACACATGATAACAACAAGACTTCTGCCAGATTCTGTGGATGTAAAACCCCTGAACACCCTCTAAAATCCATGAATACTGATGCAGCGTGATTTTAAAAATCATTATACAGAGAGGACACAAAAGGTTGAAAGTACACGTTGCACATGTTAGAATAAGTGACACATGAAACAGAGACAAGTGTAGTAGAAGCATCATAAAAGCATACTTTAAAATGTGAGATAAGGAAAACCAACGTAAATGAGTTGCGACAATGAATTTGTAATGAATATGTTGCGTATTGACTAATACTAATGAAAATTGTGAATGCTATGTGCAATGGCCTAGTGTTTTTCATGAGAATGCACCATTTAGAAAATTTGGTTCGAAAATGGGTAGCAATGGAGTACAAGCTTTATATTTCATAATATGATACTAGAGAATCTATATTTTATGAAATATTAAAAACAAATGTATGAATTTGTATGAATTATATGAATATCATAATTTTTTGTGGTAGTAGGCCTTTTCTAACTTGAGTAATTTCTATGTAATAAAAATGTGTGAAACTGTATATATTCTACATTTGAATTGATTTGATTTCATTATATTTATCGTTGGTTTATAGCTTATTTAATTTAAACACGAACTACCAACTTAAAGGCCTTCTTTAAAAGCTTTTTCTCTAGTGCTAACCTTTCCCCTGATTTAATACATTCGATTGTTCTGTACAAGTGAAATGCTACTTATGTGTCCTGTACATGACTACACTGACATTCTTGAATCATTCTTCAACGTTCACAGTGAAGTTTTCCTGTGGGAATAGAATTTCAGCTTTGGCTATGTTACAACTTTGTATTTCTTTTCTACCAATGTTAGACCTGTGAGGACTCAAAGATTTTTGTTTTTCATGACTAAAATGGGAAACCATCCTGATTTTAGAAATGCTTTAAGGAAGCACTATGTAACTATGGATATTTGATTGCCTTTTTATAGTGGTGTGATGCCATGACACTGGACATTGCTAAAGGTTTTATGAACGTAGAAAACCCAAAGGAGGGGAAACAACAGCCATTCTGATTTTTCGTACTTGATGTTTTACTTTAGACTGTTTGTCGCTGTTATTATTGGTAACTGATGTACTGAGACCTCATTTGCCAAACCATTCCTATTTTTCAGTTTAACTTATATCCTCAGATTAAAGCTAATGGACTCACCCCTAATAGAATTTTATTTTTAACCTTTACCCTTGTTTCATAGGACCTGATCTGTTAGAAATTTGAAACATCCTCCTAGCAGTAGGAATCTGAAACTCTGCAAACAGAACTTTATAACCACTTGATAAAGATAAACCACTTGCATGTTGTGATATTTTTGACCAACATCCTTAAAAAATTGGTTATTTTAATAAAATTTGATTCTTTAACAATAATCAAATTAGTCTAAATCTGTCCGAGTCTTTTATTGAGCCCTGTTGGTTCTTCCATTTAAACTGAGCTTCTATTATTCTCTGTTGCTATTGCGGAGCTTTTCGTTTGCATAATCCTCACTCGACTTAACTTCTTGAGAGGTTGGGTCTTCCAGGTGATATTCTTTATTTTTACAACATGGCTTTGAGAGTGGTGTTTCTAAATTTGATTTTAAATTTGTGAGTTGGATGTCAATTTTTGGTCCTCAGTGCACAGTTAACGTGGAGTTTGGTCACCCTAATTTCCACACCTCCTATCAGGGAAGAAGGATTTGTCAGAGGATCACTGCCTCCATTGTAACGGAAATGCTTATGACTGCCGCATAGTAAAGTAAGAAGAGTACAAGATAGAAATGTATGCACACTTCCTGCTGCAACAATACCTATAACAGTGAGCAGAAATGGACATGCTTCTGGATAAAGGAATCTGGGAGAGAGAGGGAAAAGGATAAAAACACTTGATACTATGGCAATAGTTTACACCGCACTACCAGGAAAACAGGTAAGGATATTAAACTAGCTGGATAGAAGATATGAACAAGGAGAGAGATGCAAGCTTACTGGTTTTGAAAGTGAATGTTGTCATGTTCAACTTTGAGCTGACCAAAAATCCAGTCGTAGGCATCCAGGGCACTGTCACAAACCCACACATAAGTATAGAACTACAAGAGGAAAACGCACCAAAAAAAGATATCAAGGTAAAAGTAACTAGGGGTTCGAGAAGAGGAAGAACCGAGGGAACTAAATTGGGAAAAAAACAACTAATATGTATGAGGGATACCAGTGTGATAAGGGTCAATGCAACTGGTGGCACATTCCAAGCTGAATACTCTGAGCACTGAATGATCTAAAATAGAGATTTGCCACTGATGGCCAGGATGTTGCCTGATTTTAACAACAGGAATTGAAAATACATTTAGGCATTTAACGGTATGGTGTGCCCATTTTCATGACCTTTCACTGGACTGTCTTCCACTGTTTTCAGACTCCAAGCATGATATGCTTCTGGTCTTTCCCCAGAATCCTGAAAGCGTTCCAGTCAAATGTGTTTTAACCTTTGGCAACAATGCAAAAGAATTCCGGTCTTAGAGATCATATAAATTTTTTATAACAAAAATCCCTGAATACCACTTAGGGTTCAATTAATAGCTCTCTTGCATTATGGCAAGGAGAACATCAGAGGTGGTATTAAAGAGTAAAGACTTGCTTTTCCTTTTGGATATTCTGTTACCAACCATCTGCAAGACATTTTTATAAGCCCTTGAAAAATGTCTATGTTGGCTTTATCGACTATTGTAATATCAATTGCATATAGTTTAATTTTAGCAGATGTTGCAAACGGAGTAGAAATAAGTGATGCCCGACTCTATTTGAAAACAAATACACAGCTTCAGCTGGATAGTGGGGGATTGCTGCAAGTTGATGCCAAAGAATAAAACATTTTGGTCAAATCACAATCATTATTAGAGAGCTTCAGCGAAGCACTTACAGTAAGAATTAAGCAATGTTATTTGTCTGTATGACAGTGGACCTGTTGTCAAAAAGTTAACTAAAATGCCAGAGTGCAACGGGCAAAGGATTTTCCTGCTAGTCAAATGATGGTTAAGTAATTTGATATGGGGTACTTCTATACGTTTTTTGAATGTTTGATACGACTCACAGAATTTAGCTATCCTGCATTACTTGCCAAAGGGAAGCCTCATCCCTACTCCTTATACTTCTTTTTTGAATTGAGGTAATACTGTTATGGTTCACGGTGAGGAGTCTTCATGTGATAAACATCTGTTATAATTGATCATGACAAGCTTGAATCTTGTTTTCAGCTTAGATGCGAACTATTAGAACATGTGGATCAGGGCTTGCTGGTTGCCCGTGGCAAAGACTGCAGAGAGGAAGAACAGAAAGGTCAATGTTTGCAGTGATGAACAATACATCATTGACCATTTCAATGCTAGTCTTTATTGTGCTCCATGGTAGCATGAATCTAATAGAAAGGGGCGACCACTCGGTCCCCCCGAACGTATGGTCGGGTGCCCCGATCCTCCCGGGAAACCATTTTGGGCGGGAGGCGTGTCTCGGCTGGTATGCCCGAAGCGGCGTAGCCGGGGCGCGCCTTTTCCCGCCCAAGAGGGGTTGTCCTAGACACCTACACCGATGGCCACGCCCAGTAGGCATATCTGGGGGGGTACACGCCCTCCCCAAGAAGAATAAAGAGAGCGGGAATCCGAAGAAGCGTCCTCTTGTTCCTGTGCTTGGAAGGCTGCACCCACTCGTTGCTCGTGAGCCCTCGACGGAACAAGGAGCCATTTTTGAGAACTTGTAATTCTTGTGTTTCTCTTTCAGTGACTTTAAGGCGGAGAATCCAGGACCGTGTTGATCGACTAGGAGCGGATAATCGAAACCATGTCTGGCAAGAAGGCAGGAAAGGGTTCCGAGACAGACCAGGTGCTTCGCATGTTGGTGAACAGAATGACGAGAATAGAACGAAGCATCGGACAAGTCCCAGCGCCTGGTCGGGATATGGCGGGCATCAAGAAGCAACTGGCCGCAATGAACAAGCCTGGTAACCCGAAGAAGGTAATAGACCCGGCATTGCTGGGAGTGGTCCCCGAGGGTAGAGGGAAACGGGTTAAGAGGCGGGCGGTGGCAGGGGAGGTTCCGGTCCCTGAGGTGCCCCCGGTCAGCCCTGCCATACCAGCTGATGACCCAGTACCAACCCCAGACGCGGGTCAACCGATTCCGGTTGTGATTACGCCCGCTAACGATGAGGATATGCCTCCTGAATTGGCCACCCAGTTGGCCGCATGGCTCAATAAGAAGGCAGGAGGTGCTACGGCGCCGGGAGACACGGCCAAAGAGGCCAAATTACTAATCCAGCAGTTGCGGCAGTCGCGAGATGCCGCAAAGGCGAATCTCCCTCTTGTCTCCCCACAGGCGACACCAGAAGGACTGGCAGCAGGTCTCGAGAAAACGGCGGGAACAACGACCGCACCAGGTAAGCTCGCCTTGCCAGTGGCAGGGGAGGGCTCATTACCCTCAAGGGGGGAGAGGGTGGTTCAACATATCCCGATGGCAACAAAAGAGTTGATCTGGGCGGACAAGTATGTTAATATGTTTTCGTTGTTAACCGACCATCGCGAGATGGAGTATGCTAAAACACAGAAAGGTTTGTGGCACCCGAGCGTCTGGCGCGCCAAGATGGCGGAGTTCAGGGTTGAGGAGACGATAACGAATTGGGCTAAGGCCTTTGCAATGTTTACTGCGATTATTGGTGAACGTAAGCCCGAGGTATTGCCCGAACTGTCTTGTTATCAGGCACGTATAATGGATTTTTATGAAACGTATGAGGGGGGTGAATGGGAAGGTTACGACATGAAGTTCCGTAAAGCAAAAGAGTATGATTCCTCTCTGACATGGGATTGCCTCGACTCAATTTCGTGGCATAAACAGCTCCTGCCTGGGGCGGCAAGAACTTCCTCGCCAGGTGGGAATGGGTCGGGGGTTTCCCACCAGAAGCCGGCGGTGCCCTTTCGGGCAGGCCCCAGGCACGATCACCAGCCGAAAACCGGCGGGAATGGTGGAAAGCGGGGGGGTCTGTTGGGGCTTCAATAGAGGCAACTGTAACAGGCCGCAAGGTACATGTAGGTTCAAGCACGTGTGTGCGGGTTGTGGGAATTCCTCTCACACGGAGAGTTCATGCAGATCGAAGAATAGCGGGTCGGGAGGTAAAGGAGGGTCCAAGCAGGACTGAAGTGGATTGTGGTGTACAATTTCCTACTCCCGTCGATCTCTTGGCTATGACTCCTTGGTTAAACAAATACCCTGATTATGTCTCCGCTGGGGTGTTGAGGAAGGGATTCTTATATGGCTTCCACATCCCGGCGGGGGATTTTCGTGGGGAACCTTTTTGCAAAAACCAGCTTTCGGCACAGCATAATCCGGGTGTGGTGGGGAGAAAAATCGCTAAAGAGGTGAGCCTAGGCCGAGTGGCTGGGCCTTTTCAGCTCCCGCCAGTGGCGAATTTCATCTGTTCCCCGTTAGGGGTGGTCCCCAAAAAGGACCCGGGGGAGTTTAGGCTGATCCATAATCTGTCTGCGCCAAGGGGTCTCTCAGTAAACGAGGCGATTGACCCAGAAGTCTGTTCGGTGCGGTACGCATCGTTCGATGATGCCATCACCATGTTAAATCGCCCGGGCCCCGGGGCGCTGATGGCGAAATCAGATGTCGAATCAGCGTTCCGTTGCTCCCGGTACACCCACAGGATCAGCGTCTGCTAGGTTTTGCGTTTCAAGGACGTTATTACATGGATAAATGCATGCAGATGGGTTGCTCCATTTCTTGTGCTTATTTTGAAAAATTCAGCTGTTTCTTAGAGCGGGCATTCACCGAGGCCACGGGGCATAGGCATGTTATGCATTACCTAGATGACTTTCTGTTCCTGGGAGCAGCCGGCGACACTAAATGTGCGCAGGCGCTACAGGATTTTTGCATCCTCATGAGGGAGTTTGGAGTGCCATTGGCACCAGGTAAGACGGTGGGACCATCTACTTCACTAGAGTTTCTTGGTATTGAGCTCGATTCTGTGGAGGGATGTTTCCGTTTGCCAGTGGGAAAGGTATCAAAATTTAGGGCTTCCCTGGAAAATTGCCTTGGTAAGACGAAAGTGACCCTCCACCAGTTACAGCAAGCAGTGGGTCAGCTTAACTTTGCCTTGAGAGTGATACCAATGGCCCGCCCCTTTTCACGCTCTATTGCACAAGCTATGGTTGGTCTCAAAGAAGGACACCACCGCAGGAGACTGTCTGCAGAGGTTCGCCAGGACATGCGCATTTGGTTGGCATTCCTGGCGGACTTCAACGGTCGAGTGGTGTGGAACAAGCCACCAGCGTCTTCGGACGAGCTGGGTTTGTGGACCGACTCGGCGGGGAGCGTGGGATTTGGCGCCATCTTTGGTAATTGATGGTCGGCCCAGACATGGCCGATGTGGTGGCACACCAGCGGTCTCACAGGTAACATAGGGTTCCTTGAGCTATTCCCTATTTTTGTTGCTCTAACGGCATGGCCGAACGAGTTCCGAGACCGCTCAGTGGTATTTTGGTCTGATAATATGACTGTTGTCGAATGCATTAACCAACAGGCAGCACGCTGCAAATGGATCTTGCGATTGTTGAAGGAAATAGTGCTGCTTTGCATGAGACTGAATGTACAGTTCAGGGCGAAACATGTGCCGGGTGTACTGAATCATGCGGCTGATGCACTCTCTCGTTCACATATGCAGGCTTTCAGGGGTTATCTACCTACAGCGGACCTAGTGGCGGCACCATTCCCCGAAGCACTCTGGCTTATCGGTGCCCCGGATTACAAGACCTCGTGGCAGCAAGCTTAGCCCCCAGGACGAGGAAGGCATACGAAGGAGCGTTTCGTTCCTATTGTGCATTTTTGGGTCCGACAGGGAGTCTGAACTGGGGTCAGGAGGATTCCTTCCTTGGGTTCCTGGTAGCACTGCACAGAGAAGGCCGATCAGTGGCTACGGCCAATAGACACAGGGCGGCCATCTCATTCATGGCGCAGATGCATGGCATCAAAGACCCAACAGGTTCCTTTTTGGCGAAAAAAGCCCTTCGCGGCTGACAGCGCCTCGAGGGTCGCAAGCAAGACGAGAGGCGCCCGATTGGCCTAGACAGGTTGTCCCTGCTCATGGCAAAACTAGGCACGACATGCTCTTCCCAATTCGAAGCGGTTCTGTTCCGGGCAGCCTTCGCATTAGCGTTCCATGGGGCTATGCGGGTGAGCGAACTGGTTGCAAGGACTAAGAAAGATGTTGAGGGGGGCTTGTGCAGGGATCACATCCTAATTAGGGGTGATTCGATGGCAGTCACAATAGCTAGGTCCAAAACTGACCAGGGAGCGATGGGAAACAGTGTTGTTGTCCAGCGCATGCGAGGGTCCCCCACGTGCCCGATAATGTGTATAGAGGAATACTTGGCACTGAGGGCGGATACTTGGGGGGGGAGTTTGCTGAGGCACATCGATGCCACCCCACTGACGAGGTTTCAGTTCCAGAGGGTGCTAGCACTGACAATCGCTGCGGCGGGCATGGACCCGTGCGATTTCGGGACCCACTCCTTTAGGATAGGGGCTGCTACTGAGGCTACAGCCAGGGGTCAGAGTGCGGAAGAAGTGAAACAGTTAGGACGATGGTCCTCGAATTGTTTTAAAAGATACGTGCGATTGCACATGTTGTGAAGTCAAGATACATGCACTCACGCTTCTTGTCTTCTGTTTGATTTACAGTTTCGCAAGCATGTCATGCGGGGCGGAATTTGCAGTCGACCCAGTACCAGGGGACCAGCGGTCATGGATCACCGGCTGAGGAGAGAGTGGTATGGGTCGTGGGCCACTCATACGTGAGGCGGGCCGGGGACGTATTCAAAGCAGGTGACGCGACTCGCGCAGCTGGGGAATACGGGTACAGAGTGGCCTTCCATGGAAGGGGCGGGCTCTGTATTGACCAATTCGAATCGTTTGTTGAGGGTCTCTTAGGGCGGCAGAGGTCACCGCCATCTGTAGTCATAGTACACCTGGGGGGCAATGACTTGGTGACACTGGGTAGACGAGTATTACTCGAGCGAGTCTTGTCCACCGTTAGCTGGTTGGCAAAAAGAATCCCGGGGTGCACGATTGCCTGGTCCCACATGATTCCCAGAAAGGTGTGGCGGGGGGGCCTTTCAGTTTCAGCTCTGAACCATTCGGTGAAGAAGGTTAACAACAAAATTGGTAGATTGTTTCGCTCGGCGCAGTTGCATAGCATTCCTCATGGGTGTATTCGGGGTGATCACATGTATCTGAATGATGGGGTTCACGTGTCCCGGGAGGGGAATGTTTTACTCATAGGAGACTTCGTAGCATGGCTAAGGGGTTTGAGGAAGCATGACCTTTAGGAGGAGTTTGGGGGGGGCCGGATAGCCGGTCAACTATCCGGCCTGTGGCGGTAAGGTCATGATCGGTGAGCAGTAATTTCAAGGTCCCTAGAGAGGGGGCGCCACCCACTATGGATGGGAGCGCCCGGGGGAGGCGGCCATTGGCCCCTCCCACTGGGAGGCAGCACCCACTAAGGATGGGTCGCCTAAGGAGGAGGCGGCTATATGCCCCTCCTACGAATTTCCCGGGGCCCGGATATCCGCGACGGCGGAGTGTGGGGGTGGGGGGGGGAGTCCACGCTGTCCTTCCTACAGATACCTCACACGGGTGCTTGGACGACCTTTAAGATGGCGTCGAGCGGAAAGAGGGGCCCCCAACAAGACAAGGGAAATTACAGTTGGCAATGAGGGTAGAGTCCTCTGCGCGGCCGCCACTCACACCGTGAGGGCGAGAGTTTTTGGTAGTAGGGATCTGACACCGGTTAAGACCTTGCCGTTGGCCCTTAATGCTAGGATGTACAATTTTAATTTAGAAAGTATGCATTTGCAGTATGTTAGACTCGGCTAGGAAACCTTTGTATTAGAGATTTGTTAAGGTTAGCCAAGTAACATGTCTTCATCGAAATGTAATAATTGAAAATTGTACATGATTATGAAACTTTTATTTAATGTTTTAATTTTGTTTCATATTTTAATAAATACGGCCGGGAGGGTGACTCCCTCCCGCCTTCCAAAAGTTCAGAACTGCGTCCGTCTTCCCATCCTTGGGGATTGTGTTGTGAGGGGGTGACGGGCATCCCGGCCATATGGGTTTTTGCTTAAGGAAGGCACTGTTTCTTTTAACCGTTAATATTAATGGATGTTAATAACCTTCTCAATGGTATTCCCCAGATACCGAAGTATGTGATCGGATGTCAAATTGCAATGATATCGCGTTGACGGTTTGGCATCACCATGAATGTCAGAATTTGTCTATGCGTGAAGGAGTTTAGAAAGGAGCTGTGGATAAGGGAAGCAATGGTGGTGTGGAGCACAGGCATAAGAGCTTCACTGGAGATTCCTGTCACTGTCGACAATTAAATGATATTGCTTTCATATGAGGTAGCCTTCAATGTGTGGATGAAGCCATCCACATCATTTGTAGAGAGGATGTGGAAGGGTATCTGTTTGTATGTACTGCAGCAGGACGAGATGGTGATAATTATATCTGATCTTTCTTGTAATTTCCGACTGCTGGATTACATCAGTATTGCTTCTAAAGAAGTTGATAAATGAAGTGCACTTCTCCTTTGACTATACAAGTGTAGGATCTGGTATGGAGTTAACGTAGTGCTTAATGGCTTCAATATTGCAAATTTGTTCTGGGCCTGATAGTGTTTGTCTGTTAAAAGGTTTTGGCCATTGTAATGAGCTTCCTTTGGGCTGTGAGGAGATTCTTCAGGGTGGATCAGGTTTCCAGTAGGTGAGAACATCAATGGTTCTTCTTCAGCTGGTAAAAGGTGTGCTTGTTTTGGAGACCCATTTTCTGCTTCAGAGGCCATGGCATTCAGCAAATGGAACTGAAGTGGAGTATGGGCTATTTAGGACAACTGAAGACTATGGATGCTAACAAGATGAAAAAGAGTTTGAAGGAGCTGAAAATATTTGTTGAAGTGGAAAACAGGGTCATGGCATCAGTGGATATCAGCCATTCTTCCTCCTTTTTTATTTGGTCAATAATGTGCTGGATACTCTAAAATGTGTGAGATCAAGGCTAACGTTTGTTGTAATAGTTGTGGAGAACCTGGTCTCTGTAAGTAAAAAGCAAATCAGTTTAAATGTGGAGATGGGGTCTGAAATGTATGCTGAGGGCTTGACTCCATAATGAACACATATTTCCGAAAAGGGAAGTGCACATTCAGTGTTTATGTTGTGTCATATGATGAGTGGAATGCTAGTGAGGTTGATTGGACTGGGTGTGAATTATTGTAATGAATAATTGCATTGTCTCCCTATGTGTGAGATGGTACTGGTGGTGCATTCTAGATTTGGTTAGCGCCATTTGGTGTTTTGATCAAAGATGGTGAGGTGAAGTGTGGAAGATGTAAGTATTCTGACCCTTGGCCTTTATAAGGCCCCAGAAAGGACTAAACAAGAGCCATGCTTGTATCTAACAACCTCTTCTCTAGATTCCTGGACAACTTTCATCCAAAAAGTTCAATAAAGAAGTGCTGGACCTATCCATGTTCTATTTTAAAATAAAACGAAGGACACTGGCACCCACTGAACAGTTTTTGCGGGTATGTAGATATAAATAATCTTACTTTAGGATGTTGATCAAAATAACTGTCAGCACTTGTTTGAAATTTAGAACTAGATTATAGGACCTGGTACTCAGATTTAGAAAGTAAATGGGTCAGAACCAAGCCAAGCAGAATGGCTGTATTCTAAAGCTTCTGATGCTGTAGACCTCGGATCACTAGTATGGCCCTGAGGCTTGCAGGGTCCAAACTTTCAAGAATGGGAGGCCCTCAACCAAGCATAAGATAAAGCCAAAAAAGTAATTGGGGACAGTTACCCAAACAGCAAGGAGGCGCTGCCTACTGCTGGGACACTGTCGAAGACTCGGCTACGTTCAGAGGCACGGAAACATTTAGATCCTGTGCATGACATAGTGAACTGCATGGGGCAGCATCCCTGCCTGCCCGGAACTGATGCAGTTGGGGTATGGGGGAGAATCCTGGACAGCAGCGAGAGATGTGGGGGTGGAGTGGTGATTATGTAAATCAGAGGAAGGACAGGAAGGAGAAACTGGTTTATGCTGGTGTCAGAGATATGCCTGGGACTTATTTTAATTAGGCTGGAGGTACTGAAGTAATTTGGCAATTTCACATTATGCAAGTTCAGAGTAATTACCGATATTAATGCCATGACAACATGTTGTGTAATATTTCTTCCATTTAGAGAAAATCGTGCCTCAAGAAACACTTAAACAACATCATAGCATGCACACTTGTGTTCATCTTCTTTTGGGAACTCCAATCACAATCTTAGGAATGCAATCAGAAAGTTAAGTATTGTTTTCAAACACAATCCAGGCGTACTTTAACATAGGTGGTTGCCGGTCAGCATTTTGGATGGATGTTTTACCCAAGCTGCCGGAAATCAACTCAAAATGCACTCTCAAGTAGATATTTTACCTGAACTGACCTAATAGGTATTTTTTTTGGTGCCCAAAACACATTTTTTATTTTTATTTTAAACAGGAACGAAGTGCTGTAGATGGGAAGGCTGCTGTACATACAGTAACAACTCTCTCTTCCTGACCTGAGGACTCCCCCCTCTGCTTTTTTCAGCTGTTAGTAACTTTGGATTAGAATTTTAGACAACAAACATCATTCTCTTTGTCTGAAATCTCAGCTGCAGCCACACCTTTGGAAACTTAACTTTTTGGGAAAAAACAAGTACATTTGTTGGAAAGCCCATAAGGACCAACTACATTTTGATTAGGACCTTACACTGTCTTAGGTAAAGGGAGTTGCCATATTCCCACTTGTATGGAGAATCATTGTCATGTTTGTCACTGTTGCAGATGTCGTCTGACCGTATCTTTCTAAGAACACAGAAAGTGTCAAGTAATTTGGCTAATGGCAGATATACCACCTGAGGCGATATCAGTCTGGGACAAGTGTCTACAACTCACCATGTCAAGGCCAAATAAGAACAAATACAGACATATAACTAAAATAGAGTACTCTGAATTGACGTCCTGGAGGAAGGCGTTACTGCAGCACGTGTTTGCCCTTCACAGGGAACACTGCCTGCACACATCCACTGATATCAACAGCTTTTATAGTGAGCAAGGGTGCGCCTCTTCTACCTAAAAAAATCTCCATGCTCTCAGCATAGCACATAGAAGTACATTTATGGGTGTTAGGTTTAGGTGATATTTTAATCATGTTAGAAATGTTCATTTAGTCTCCTTTCTGTTTTTATGATATTCTGTGTATGTATTTTAGATGTGCTCAGAAACATTCGCCCTGTTGTAATAAATGCTTTTTAGCTAAAAGTGTCTATTCTTTTCAGTGCAGTGTGTGGCATTGTGAATAAAAAAATACATTTGTTTCTGTTACTATGGTGCCCCTGATGCTTTTGCAGACATTGTTAGTAACCCAAAAGCAATAACTCTACTCCAATGATCTATTTGGAGGGCTCTGCGGGGCTACAGTAACCTCTCTTTCACATTCAGAGCTGGTGTATTGAACTGATTTCACCTGTGTAACCCGTGGGTGGGAAAGCAAACCTTGTAGAACTACTCCAAAGTTGTAGGTTACATATCAGATTCAATGCAATACTTTGGAAAACGTTCTTTGATTAACTCCGGACATGTGCTAGTATTATTTGTTGCTTTAAAAAAAAGATATATTTTGTATCCTTGTTGGTGGGATACCTGGAGTTTGGACTGGAGTAGGGGTTCATGTGGGATTAACACTTTTTTATCGCGTCTTTTGATGGTGGAGGCCAGGGATTAAATATGCGTTTTTTTTTACATTTTCATGTGTGGGATTTGTGAATTTTGCACTGATGTGTTTATCATTATACGGAGATCTCATTTTCGTGTTTGGGCCTAGTCAGTCCTCTTGCTAGGCCTTTGATGTAATGTTGATGCATTTATTACATTTTCATTGCTGCTGACCTTTAAATATGTATATATATATATATATATATATTCAATCGCACTTGCTCCTACTGTAGCTTCCTGCCGGATCCACAAAGAAGACAAGGCAGACCCAATTTGGTGCTTTAATTTTATTTTTCAGACACCACCAAAGACCTCACGACGCGTTTCGGCAGATCCCTGCCTTGATCACATGACAGCATCATCTTGAAGCACACCTCTATTTAAAGTGCAAGTGCTACATTAATATTCCAATAGACATAAAAGACATATTTGACTTTACATAGTCTTTCTTATTTTTCAATGTACATCACCATTGAATTTGATTATCATAAATGTAAAATACCAGATTTATATACGAGTAATAAAATCTCATTTTGATAAAGTCAGGGTGAAAAAGAATTATGCTTGTAAAATACATTTTGATAACACAAAATACTTGTAAAATACTTATTCGGAACGCATTGCAGCAAAGGTAGGTCAAAATGGTAGTAAAATACATAGTTTTTATATTGTTATCGCATAAATGCTTTTTGTATCCTTGGCCATCATCATATACCAACCTATGCATTCATTCCTTTACCCTTTATTTCACTAGGGAATTTCCCCCCGCACTCCTATGTCTATTGACTAATATTTGTGATATGCTTCTACTCAAAGAAACCCAATATAACACCCTATTGGTGTATTATGTGAATATAAAGTGCTAAACAGTGCAAAAAGAATATAGAACCCAAATTGAACAGGAACACCTTCCCTATGTGTGTTTCCCTATATCTATAATTTCTAAGATTTTGTGCAATTTTCAAAATTTCATTCTAACAGTAACTTTCGGTACGGTTTCCAAAGATAAATCCTGTAAATATCATTTTCTAGTGTTTTGGACATGATTCCCACAATCGGTTAAAACAACTTTTCTGCTTTAAAACAGTGTGTTAAAAAACCAATTCATGTCATCACTATAAAATTTACTATATACAAAAGAAATATGTACATGGAAACACATAAATAAATAATCAATAAATACAAGTTTTAGTTAAATAATTTGTATCACCTCTAAAATGAAGCAGCAATGTATATTTTTGTCAAAATGAGCAAACTAGCCCAATCTTTGCGATCCTTTAATTGGAACACATATTATCAATTGTCTAGATTCTTGAGTGGTGTGGCTACGTGTATCCTATCAACATCTCTAGATATAGCTGAAATATATGTTTGAAAGAAATTTAATCAACTTGTTTAAATGGGTCTACGTTAATCTAGGTACGTATAAAGATCTTCCCCCATGTTCAAACAATTCGGTTGTTTACTATCTAGTAGTAAAATATAATGGGTCTCTAGGCGCTGTAGCATCCCCTCTCTGTCCCCGCCCCTTCTTTGTATGGGGACACTATCGATCAGATAGTATTTGAGATCATTGGGCTTCCCTCCATGATGTTCCTTGAAGTGGCGGGCAACTGGGTAACTAGGGTCGTTGTTATTAATTGCCCTAATATGCTGAAGTATGCGCTGATATCCCGGCAGTTTGGTACTTCCAACATATCTAAGCTTGCAGCTGCATTCCAAGACATATACAACACATTCACTTTTACATGTCAAGTGCTGTCTAATCAATTGAGGCTTTGAGCTAAAAGCTGTTGCAAACTCCTTCCTATTGGTGCCATATTTGCAAGCTTTACAGCTAATACATTTAAAGAACCCCTTTCTTCCCGTTAACCATTCTGTGGTAGTTCTACATTCGGGGCTACTTGTTACTAGAACATCTGCCATTGATGTAGATTTTCTAAATGTAATGGCTGGGTGAGCTGGAAGAGAGCTGCCAATGATCGGGTCATCCTGTATTATATGCCAGTTGTTTTTAATTATTTTACGTAAGGGTTTATGTTGGCGATTGTAGGTGAGTATTAATCTAGGTGCCTCTTCTCTTATTGATGTCGTATCATGTTGGGATTTGGGGAGTGCATTAGCAACTTCTAAAAGTTCTTCCCTTGCCTTGATCCTAGATTTTTTAATCGTACTATTAATGGTCTTTACACTGTATCCCCGAGCCATAAACCTTAACTTGCTCTCTTCCTGTACTTTAACAAGCTCCACCTCACTACTGCAGATTCTGCGCAATCTTAACATCTCCCCATAGGGGATGCTGTGTATGAGATGAGACGGATGCGCACTGCTAGCATGCAGTAGGGTGTTACCAGAGGTTTCTTTTCTGAACAAGGTGGTACATATTTTAAGATTTTCTATTTTGACTAGGACATCCAGGAATGCAATTTGTTCGCTGCTTATCTGTGATGTGAATTTTAAATTCACATTGTTGATATTTATAGAGTCAATAAATTCTTCTGCCTCCATTTTTGTTCCATTCCATATGATCATGATATCATCTATATATCGTAGCCACGATATTATTTTACCACTGTAAGTGTCCCGATGTTGCCGTTTGAGGACCAGCTCCTCCCACCAGCCCATGAATAGACAGACATAGCTTGGGGAGAAGCTGGCCCCCATGGCAACCCCTTGTACTTGACGGAACATTTGTTTTTTGAAAAGGAAAAAGTTATGTTCTAAGCAAAATACCAAAAGGCCCATAAGCATTTTATTATGGGATGTAAATTCTATTGGTCTCCTGTCCAGAAAATAACTAACTGCCTTAATACCATCTACATTTTTTATGCATGTGTATAGAGTTGTGACGTCAAGAGTAATAAGCAAGTATCCCTCCTTCCAATCCACTTTTGCAATTTTTGACAAGAAGTCCCCCGTGTCTCTTACATATGAATCTAACTTTTGGACATGCTCTTGAAGAAAAAAGTCTATATATTTGGATAGATTCTCAAGAGGTCCGTCGCAGGCCGCGATGATGGGACGTCCGGGAGGTTTCTCTCTGTCTTTATGAATTTTCGGTATGAAATATATTACCGGTGTTTTTGGGAAGTCTTTCTTCAGGAATTTAAATTCCTCCAGATTCAATAATTCCTTGCTCTTCCAAACTAGTAATATACCACCCAGTTCATCCTGCATCTGTTTATATTGTAGGGGGGTACTATGATGGTAACATTGGGTGTCATTGAGTTGCAGTTCTGCTTCAGATAGGTAGTCTGCTAGGGGCCATAAAACTATATTTCCCCCTTTGTCTGAATTTCTTATTACTAAATTGTTCTGTTTTTTCAGTTTTTCCATCAACGCCCCATAGTTACGTTCTTGACTCGTTATTTTCCGCTTGGTCTCATATTTTTTGGTATTACGTTTCTTTATTTGCGATGTTACAATTTCATTGAACACATCTATATTGTCCTTAGCCATGATTGGTACAAATTTCGACTTCTCTTGAAAGGGGTTTCTGGTTTCTTATTCCCAATGTCCATCATTTCCTGGGTGTTTCTATATGGAAATGCTCCTTGGGATCTTTGAGATTCATTAGAGGGAATTTCGGCTGTTGTAATTGTAGGCAGGTTAACTATGGATTGTAAATCCACCAACAATTCATGCTCGCCAGCAGACAAGTTAGGTAAAGTCGAAGTCTCAGTGGGCACAGTACTTGATTTGTTCTTTAACTTCATTTGTTCATGATATTTGCGTAATTTAAGCTTTCTTATATATTGGTACACATCCGCTCGAGTCCTGGTGTATTGAAAATTAGACTCAGGGCAATAAGACAAACCTAGAGAAAGAAATTGAGTCTCTGCTGCTTTAAGGTTTATCTGCGCTAGGTTTATTATTGTATTGGCATTGGGTTGCAGGGTTGTGCCATCACTTACTTCGTTTTTTTGCTCTTCCATGTCCCACTGCCCCATCCTCTTCGTTTTGGCACGGTGTTTGTTAGTGGACCTCCTCGCCCTCCTCCTCTGTGTGCGCCGTTTTTTGCAGATTGTGTTGTACTTGAGCGGAGTGTCTCCCGCCGACTTTGCCTGACATATTCTAACTCCTCTGCCATTGTATCCTTCCGCTCCTGAACTATGTTCTGTTGTGATACTGGCTCCTGACATTGAAGAGGTATCAGGTTCCGAATCCTCGGCAGGTTCATATTGGTCAGAAACGTACTCAGAATATTCGATGAAAAATAATGGCAGTAGTGAATCATGGATTTAGACACTACTATGAGTGGCCTCCTCAAGAAACTTTTAGGATATAGGATTCTCTTACCATTATTTTTCATTGAACTATTAAATCCTCAATTATGTCCTGATATTTATTATTCATCAAATAATGTGCTTTTTTAATATTCTGAGTAAGTTTCTGACCAATATGAATTTTTGAATCTATGTAATTGATGAATTGAATTGATTATTGTGATAACCTGAAATTGCGACATGTGAGAAAATGTTATCCCTTTCCTATTTCGTTGGTGTGGATGCAGTATATATTATAATTTGACAATGGTTTACCTCCGACAGAACATATATTTGTATGGTATATCGGAGATATGCCGATACACGGCTTGATTATGCTTTGCCTTCTTAGTATGTCCATGGTGTATGGGATATTTGTTTGGCATTCTGTAGCGCTTGCTATGGTAACTAAGCCAGTAATATGCCGATACACGGCGAGATTATATCATTTACTGGCAGTGGTTTACAGCCAAAGTGTTGATTTAAAAATTTAGAGAGGGATATACCCTGTATATATGTGTTATTTTCACTTGCATCTGTGCTGTATGAATTAATGGCCGCCACGTTTTACCAGCGCTTTAGCGTTAATGCATCTGTTATGAAAAACCAGTCCGCTTTCACCTTCTCTGAGGGTGTATACAAAAATGAGCCGTGCGCAGCATACTGCTGACACTGAGGAAGGACTCTGTCTGAAACGCGTTTGTCGATCCACTGTTGCTGCAGGCATAAACAAATCTTGCCGCCTTACCCGGAGTGCTTGAGTCTTCTTGTTTTCATCAATAGAAGGGACTGCTGAGCTTCAATATATATATAGATATATATATATATATATATATATATATATATATATATATATACACATTCACAATAGCGTTTGTAGAAAAGTATATGGTTTGGTGTCACATATGTTTGTACGTTTTTTGCCTCTGTTTATTGTTGCCATAAGTGAGAGTGACTATTTAAACTGAAAGTAATATGGCGCTAAAACAGATTGAGAAAGGCTTCACAGAAGCCGAAACGCGTCTCTTGTGTCTCGGGTTGTGGGTGACTCGATAAAATAAAAGAAGCTGTATACAGAGAACCTGAAGTCCGTGCTCTCTTCATGAGAGTTCTTGTTGAAGTTGGGTGGTTGTATATATATATATATATGCACGAAAACTCCCAACAGCCACCTCCAATCCCCTCGGACCGGCGAAGCAGGAGCTGGACCACAAGATCAGGTGACAATTCTTTACTTGAACGGCTTCAGGTGGTAAAAAACAGCAATGACGCATTTCGGGCTAGAAAGCCCTTGTTCACATGCAGAGAATAGCTGTAACTTTTTTCTTTTTATAATGCAACTAGCAGCCCGCCCCGGCGTTGCCCGGGGCAGAAGGGGGCTGGGGGCAGCATTTTAAGCCTCTGTGCACTCCCGCCCGCCCCAACATTGCCCAGACCGCATACCTCCCGCCTCCCGCCTCGCCGCCGCCCGCCCCGACATTGCCCAGACCGCTTCCAGCCTCCCGCCCGCCTCCCGCCTCCTGCCTCCCGCCCGCCTCCCGCCTCCTGCCTGCCTTTGCCTTACCTGAGCCGCCCGCTCCGGACTTCACCGCCACTCCTCGCCGCTCTTTGCCTTACCTGAGCCGCCCGCTCGGGACTTCAATGCCACTCCTCGCCTACCGTCACCGCTCCTCCCCGCCTTTCGTCATCACGTCTAGGTCACGGTCAGCGCAACGTCGCGGCCGGCGCTACTTTTAGGGGACTACTTTGTTTTGAAATTTTAATTTGTTCATTTACGTTTTATTTTAATTTTATGTCGCCTATGTCCATCTACACACCCTGAGGATTCCAACAATGTATTGGGTGTGTGGATTGGCACTGTGGTTCCCGTGTTTACCTTGCCAAAAGGTTTCTTTTCTCTCTTTATACTAGTAGTATAGATTTCACCCGCCTACATCCGTTCTCCAGCCTGGTCATGTGACTATGAACATGGAAAAAATACTATGTTAAATGAAAGGATAGTACAAAATGTGTGTAAAAGATTGTAAAGCAACACATTTTCTCACAGCATGAATGCGCTAATATCCATATGGAAGTAAACAATCCTCAATATGTGTACAATAGAAGACTGCAGCCTGTCCCATAACATTATTATTATTATACATAGTTTGATAAATCCTTAGAATTTCTGGGACTTGCAATTACCATATAATATAAGGTATGGTCACATATTTCCTTTCGAAACAAAAAATTCGCTGGGATATAAGTAAACGAGTTGATACTTAAGTGCTACTAATCGTGGCTCAAATCCTCTGCCTAATGTGCAAAAAGCTGTGTACTGTAAAGTGCAATATGCTTTAGTGTATAATAAAAAACCTGTATATTTGAGATGTCATCAGTGATGTCACTGACCATGTCATGAATGATCTAATATGTGACATCATCAGCAGTGCATTGCGGGTGCGCGAAATATAGTTAGTCCAACTAACTATATATGAGCAATTTCAATGGTTTTGTATGAGTGAAATGTCCAGCAAACTATAACACCCCTAAAACTTCTTTGAGTGAATATATATATATATATATCTATATATATATATATAGCTATATATCTATCTATCTATCTATCTATCTATCTAGCTATCTATATATCTATATATATATGTATACATATATGTATATACATATATATATACATACAAAGAACCTGCCTCCTTCAAGGCCCCTTACAGCGGGGAAAAAGCAGGCACAGACCACAGAGTACGTGCAAATTTTCCTTCCTTATTTTCAGTCGGCCATTACGCGTTTCAGTCCGAAGACCTTGATCACGACATCGCTTAGCCATTTTGACACCCTTTTTAAAGGGACAAGTGCGCTAGATACTGCGTGAATCAGCGTGTGGACATAGAGAAAATACATTGTACAGTACTTCTTCATTTGATCAAGTTCGTATATTGGCAAAAAGGATTAAAAAGATGTTAAAGCATGTTATCCTAATTAACAATAGCTGCCTTGAATATATTAACAAATAAACTTTATAAATAGATGATCAATCCAAGTACAAAGCATCAACATGACAATATTTGTTAAAAACCTGTGTCAGTAGATTTTATTTATAAATAAATAAATAAGACACTTGCTGGGTCCTAAATATTGAACAAATAAATAAATACATGAATATATAAATATCAATATAAATACTTAAAAATGTAAACATTCAATTTTAGAATTCTGAACAATTGAGTGCATTTTGTCCAAAATTCCTTTCCATAGGCATGTAGACTAATGGTGTCAAAAACATAATAGCATAAATGCATGACTGGGGCCCCCACGTGCTAGTCAGATCTGCACACATGATCGTCACCTATGTGGCATGATTTCGGTCTGTATAGATCTGACATATTTGTATGTTGGACCGACGAGACCGGAATGTCATGATAAACTGATTATTCTTTATACTGTATTTCGAAAACCATAAAATGCTAATAAACAGATTTGACAAAAAAAATAATAGCATAAATGCATACATTTCACCAAAAGTAAACATAGATTTGTAACCTATCCTTATTCCTATTTTGCCAATAAGTTACCTTAGTCTCCTAATGATTTGTCTACAGTACGTGTCTTCTAACACCAGTGCAAATCAATCACTAACATCTAATTAACTTACTATGTGCAAAACCTGCAGTAATACTAGTGCAAATCCATAAATAAAAACTTTTTTATGTCTCAAACTTTTTTCTTTTAGTAGTTAAGTAATTTTTATAAAAACCACAATCTTCGTAGTTGAGGTTGGTCCTGCGGCCTCGTTTTACCTGTTCAGTTTTTTATTGTTAGATTAATTTAACCCAAAAAGACAATTCCAGTTACATATCTCATTAATTTTTGATCTTATTATAGGCAAGTTTAAAAATTCTCTGTGGTATTTAAACCCCCTGGGATTTTACTATCGAGGTTCAAAATGTATCTCGTCTCCAATTTTCCTAACTGACCCTCCCTATCACCTCCTCTTCAGTTTGGGGGGATACAGTCAATTAAATAATATAAAAATTCATTGAGGTTGTGGTGTTTTTCTTTAAAATGTCTAGCAACGGGTTAGGTATGATCATTGTTATTAATAGCTCTTATGTGTTGCAAGATTCTTTTGTGTGCCGGAAGCTTTGTACTGCCCACATATTTTAAATGGCAAGTACATTCTAGAATGTAAATTACGTACTCAGTCCTTCAACGGAAAGGCTTATTGATCATAAGTACATGATTGCTAAAAGCTGTCCTGAATGACTTGCTGCTAACTCCATACTGACATGCCTTGAAATTTTTGCATTTGGTAAAGCCGTTTTGTAGCCACCATTTTCTTGAGTCCCTGAATTCTGGGTTGCTGCTTACCAAACTGTTGTGCATGGATTGAGCTCTTTTATAGGTTGCTCCTAACCTCTTTGGCATGCTCTCACCAATTACCGGGTCGCTTTTAACGATTGACCAGTTGCGTTGCATTTTTTGTTGAATTTCTCGATGTTGGGCATTATAGGATAAAATTAATCTAACCTCAGGAGGTGATGATCCTGTTCCATTCGATTGTCATTAGTTTGTAACAGGAGAGATCTATCTTTCTTATTGGCTTTGGTGATTGCGGCTTCAAGTGTTTGTCGGAATATCCCCTATCAAGGAATCTTTTTTTGCTTTCCTGTTGAGCTAAATGGAGATCTTGGGTGTTAGTACATAACCTTTTGATTCTAATCATTTCTCCATAAGGTATACTTTTGATAAGATGGCGCGGGTGGTAGCTACTTGAATGCAACACAGAGTTACCAGCAGTTTCTTTTCTATACATTCTGGTTTCCAGAGTATTATTTGCTACATATATTTCAACATAGTAGCAGTGAATTGCAAATTTATGTCATTTCTGTTGATAGCAGCTACAAAGTCATTAGCTTCTTTTTCTGTTCCTTCCCACAAGACAAATAAATCATCAATATACCGAAATCATGCCTTAACATTGCTCATCACATAATCATCATGCTTTGCTCCTAGAACCAGCTTCTCGCACCAGCCCATAAATAAACAGGTGTAACTGGGGGAGAAGCTGGCTCCCATTGCGACTCTGCGCAATTGTTGATAATATGTTTTGTCAAATAAAAATATATTATTATTTAGGCAAAAACTGGTCATATTTATCAACATCACATCATGGGGAGTTAAAACATTCTCATTAGACCTTAGATAAAATTCCAATGCACACAGTCCATCAATGTGATTAATACAAGTATATAAGGATACTACAACCAGAGTCATCAAGAGGTAATTTTCATTCCATTTGAAATTTTTGATTTTTTGAATAAAATCGCCCGTATCTCTTATGTAAGATAGCAATTTTTTTACATAGTCTTGTAAAAAATAATCAACGTATATCGAGGTATTTTCAAGCAAGCTGTTCTGAGCTGAAATAATTGGCCTGCCCGGGGGTTTATTTACACTTTTAAGGATCTTAATAAAGTAGATATTTGGGACCCATGGGTTGCCATTCCTAATAAACTTGTATTCGTCATTTGTTAGCAACCCCACACTCTTCCAGGCTACAAGTTTGCCATAATATTCTCCACATATTCCTTTGAGTGCCAAAATGATACTGCTACGATAACATGCCCTATCATTCATGTCTCCTTGTTCCTTCCCTTTGATTTGTATCCAACGTGGGACCAGAACGTTCTATTCCTTCTATCGCATCATGTAATGCAACCAGTGTTTTAACAAGCGCAAAATCCATGCTGTTATCTTTTGTCCTAATACTATCTACTTCTGATGTCATGGTTTTGTTTATTTCTGCAGTCTCCGATAACACGAAATGTTTATTTAGCTTGAGCTTACGGATAAATCTGTAAATGTCCATTCTTGTGTTGGGGTAATCAAAATTGGATTTAGGACAATATGATAAGCCCAAGGCCAGAATCTGTTGTTCAGCCAAATTGAGATTGGCATCAGAAAGTTTTATCACAATTCTTTCAATTTCTTTCTCATTTGTTATCTGCGATTCCACCAGTCGCGACCCCGTTTCTTGGCAGGGGTTGGCTTTCCTTCCGGCTTTTCTGCTCTGCCCGCGGCGGTGGTTTCTCCTCTTCCTATTTGTTTCTTTTGCGTTCTCGGGCAAAGTGACATTCTCCGGTCCTCCGCTAAAAAATACAGGTCTTCTGCTGGTGAGGGCGTTGGGCCAATATTGCTAGTAGAAGCCTGCATTGAATTGTTCTCTGCCTCGCTTTCAATGGCAGAGCTCAAATCAGAATAGGATGTCTGTGGTTGTGGATTCTTAGAGGTTTTTGATTTTTGCGTGTCCCCAAAGCAGAATTATATTTATTGGATTTAATGGCATCATATTTTTTGGAGAAGGTAAAGATTTTTCCTGTTTCATAATCCACCCTATCTCTGTGGAATTTGAACGCTTTGCGTTCCTTCACTTTATCCTCCTCCTTGCGCAACCTGGTTGTCATTTCCTCCCTTTGTTTGACCAATTCATCGTTTTTGCCCAGAGATTCAATTTCCTCATTTAATTTATCAATTCTTTCTTGTAAGAGCTTTCTGTCGATCTCTACATATTTGACTAGAATCTCCACCAACCTCCGTGAGGATTCTAGATTACAGTCTGCCCATTCCTTCATCATCTCTGGGTTGGCCTGCTCGTAGCTGGGTGTGGTCAGTATTCTTAAAGCTTGTGGTATTCTCCCTACATCAAAGTATCTTTGTAGGGACTTGTGTTCCCACCATTTACCCTGCTCGGCCCACATGAGCTTTTCTAGGATCTTCATTATATCTTTTAATGTTCCACTCGATGTGCTCATGTTTACGCTTTATGCGTTTGGGTATGTGCCTGATTGTGGTACATTGCTGAACATTTCGGAGGCCGCCGCCTCTCTGTCTCTAAGCGTTTCCGCCGACATGGTAAAAATGCATATATATATATATATATTTATTTATATATATATATTTTGTAGCTCCAACAACACCAGCATGCCGCACTCGCAAGCGGGTGCCCGCTTGACGGGGGTGTACCCATCACATACACTCGGCTCCAATCATCCACCAGGGTTACGCCTGTACAGATGCGCGGCACTCACAGAGATGGTTTTTCCAAAAGTTTTATTTAAAAAACCTCTAGCACATCAAAGACGCGATCCGGCGTTTAGCCTTTGTCAATTTGCTCAACAGTTGGCGCCATGTTAGGTCGTAATTGAAATATGCATCACATGATTACTATCATGAACATAGAAAGTGGACTATTAGTCCATTTACAACACAACTCCATATTGCAGTGTGCAAATATGTAATCGAGACGCGATATATATCGCAAACATTAAGATTCTCAAACAAGTTGTGTGACAACCAAATGAGTTCATCCATTACAATAACCCATTTCATCATAATCTCGCCCACAGATGGGCGTATATCAAAGCGGAGTCCAATATTAAAAACTCCTACAATCCTGCCCTGGATGGGCTACCAGTTCAAACATAGTAAATATGACACATACATGTATTTGATGCTAGTTCAGGTCAACTTAAACATATATTAATTCATCCGAATAATTCATGTTTATACACATAATAGAAGAAGACATCATTCAAGAGAATTCATTACACAATCATACAAATCAATTTTAGCCCAAATGTACCGCCAGTTCTTCATTGACATTTAGACCATTCGGCATTTTACTTTGTAAGTCAATAATGTATCGCGACTCTAGTCGCCTCAATTTCTGTAGCCGGTCGCCCCCCCTTACACTCACGGGGACGCTGTCTAAGCATATGTATAATAACAGATCCCTGTTGCGCCCATGTGCTTTGTCAAAATGTCTGGCGACAGGGTAAGATGCATCAGCATTATTAATGGCTCGCATGTGCTCTAATATGCAAATCTTGACCAGATGGGTCGTACTCCCTATGTACCTCATCCCGCAGGGACATGTTAAACAATATATGGCATAGGGTGTCGTGCATGTCAGGAATTTCTGTATTCTTTTAGGTGTAGCTAGTCCAGGGATCTTATAGGATAAAGTCCGTTTGCTGTATTTACACGCTTTACAGCGTCCACACGGATAAAAGCCATTAAGTTGTTTCAACTGAGGTTGTACATTATGGCTCTCATGGTGGCTATGTACTAAATGGTCTTTAAGCGCCCTAGCTTTCCTGAATGTGACCAGCGGATTAGGTGGTAGATCTTCCCTGAGGATGTTATCAGTCATTAGTATGTTCCAATTTTTACGTTGGATCCTTTTCAGGTCTCCTACGTTCTCTGAGAGTATCGTGATCAGTCTGAACGAGCCACTTTTTGACTCCTTGTTCTTCATTTTAAGTAGCTCAATCCTCTCTATGCTGTTCACCTTACTCAAAGCTTGTGATAGCACCCCATTCTTATAACTTCTTGCTCTAAATCTGGTTAAACTTTCCTTAGCCGCTTTCTGAAATTCTTGGTCACATGAGTTATTTCTCTTAATCCTCAGTATCTCCCCGTACGGAATGCTATTTACCAATTGTTTGGGGTGACTACTGGTGGCATAAAGTGTAGAGTTGCCTGGCGTCGATTTGAAGAAGAGTTTGGTGTGTATCATGCTCTTCTCTATATATACAGTGAGATCTAAGTAATTCACCTCAGTGCAACTTATCTCTCCCGAAAATCTCAAATTTACATCATTACTGTTCAATACATCCATATACGTTGCAGCTACTTCAACGGGAGCGTCTAGAATGATAAAAAGATCGTCTATGTAACTATACCAACACCTTATTTTTTGATTCCATGCATGGTTAGTATCTGACCAGGCCACCTGCTCCTTCCACCAGCCCACAAAAAGGTTTGCGAAGCTGGGGGAATGTTGTGGCTACTATATGTATGGTCTATTGATCTAACAACGATGACACTGCAGTGAATGTAGAATTGGCTTTATGGGGCACTCAACTATTTCTACTTGGTGATTTTAATATCCATGGGGAGCTGAATACTTGGGACTGGGGGTTTAGTCGATACTTAGGTAGGAAGCCTAAAGTATTTAAAGAATTACGGCAACTACTACATCAACATGGTTTGATTGATGGGTGGTCCTTGGCTAATCCGAGAGATCCTGGATTTACCTTTTTTTCTTCACCTCACAAGAAATTTGTGCGTCTTGATTATATTTTTCTACCTCGGTTTATGGCATAAGGATCTAGAATGTCTGTAATGCCACGTATCACATCTGATCATGCCCCTATTGTTATAGACATGCCCCTGCTTAAAATCCAGCGTACAAAAAGGTCTTTCACATTTAATAAGAAACTGCTTTCAGACGAAACTTATTTGCAACAAGTTTTAGTATGGGCTCAGCAGTTTTTTGATCTAAATAGGGGTTCTACTTCCTATGCAATGGTATGGGATTGCTTTAAGGCAGGCTTACGCTGCGAAACTTGTAGCTATGGCTGGAGTCTTCAAGAGGAAGAGAAAATAAAATGGCACAACTTTTGAAGGATCTAACAAATGCAGAGCGTGATTTAACACATGAAATAAGCCTACACCGAGATAGTAGTGCAGCACAAGACAAAGTTGCTAAATGCAAAGCTAAGATAAATGGGGTGTGGAGCCAGGATATAGCACACCAATATAAATGTAATCGTGCTGAAAGATATGAATATGGGGAAAACGTGGGAAGATATCTAGCCCAAAGAATGCGGGGGCGCCAGACAGCACAGCGGATAACTTCTATAGAAGATAGCCAAGGTACTTTAGTAGAGTCATCAGAAGGTATTCTTCAGGTATTTCATGACTATTATACAGATCTATATACCCAAGAAAATTTTTCTATTGATTTAATTCATCAATATATAGATAGACTTGACTTAACTCAACTAGACTCCGTGAATAAAGAAGATCTAGAGCTGCCAATTATAATGCAAGAACTTGAAAGTGCCCTTGAAGAACTGGCACTGGGGAAGGCCACCGGCCCCGATAAACTTCCTCTAGAGATATACCATATGCTGTTTCCTATTATTAAAGACGATATGTTGGCAACGTTCTTAGATGCCCAAAATGGAAATCCCCCCTCATCATGGGACGATGCTAGTATAATTGTATTTAAAAAGAAAGATAAGCCACCACATCTTCCTGGGTCATACCGACCCATTTCTCTTATTAATGTAGATGCGAAACTCTACTCTAAAATTCTTGCAAATCGGCTGATTCAAGTTGTTCCAGCACTTGTCTCCAATCAACAACATGGCTTCCTTCCCGGTCGTGGTACGATTAATCACATACATCGTGTCATTGCAACTTTAGACTATGCAACTGCAAATCGTACAAACGTTGGTTTGGTGTTTTTAGACGCCGAAAAAGCGTTTGATCGCGTTGCATGGGTATTTTTATGGGCGATCTTGGGAAAAATGGGGTTTGGGCCACGATTTATATACGCTTTACAAGTGATGTATAGACATCACAGGGCCAAGATATGTTTGTCAGGTCAAGAATCAACAGCAGTTAACATCACTCTGGGCACACAGCAGGGGTGCCCATGCTCACCATGACTATTTGCCATGTACATAGAACCACTTTTAAAAATGCTAATGACATCTCCACATATACAATCTATGGCTTTACCCGGGGGCAATGTACGTGTGTTAGCTTACGCTGATGATGTAGCGATCATAACATCTGATCCGGAACCTGCATTACACGAGATCGAAAACCTGACTCGTGAATTTGATAATGTGTCGGGGTATAAACTCAATATCCAGAAAACACAGGTTATATGCTCACCAGGACTTTGCCCTAATGACAATCGGGTTACCACAGAGGCTAAATATCTTGGCATTAAATTAGATTGTCGCTTCAAGAGTTAGTCACGGTGAATTGGTCAGATATATTACAATCAATTAGAAATCAACTTGAGAAAATTGAGTGCTTACATTTGTCATTGGTTGGGAGACGCAATGTTCTAAAAATGTCTATTTTGCCTAAAGTTTTATATTATTTCCGATCAATACCATTGGAGATACCTGTATTACAACAGAGGAAACTACAATCTATAGCGGATAGATTTTTATGGGGTTGGAAATCGGCACGTAGGGCGTCTAAATTTATGACACTACCAATATTACGTGGGGGTTGGGGAGTTCCAAATTTTGCATTATATTATTTGGCGTGTCTTATGCAGAATATTAAGTATTTTGCGATTGGTGGAACTCCCCCTATATTTGAGAGCCCTGATATTTTCTCTTTTACTTGGCCCACAATCTCAGCAAATGCTACTTCGTTTTTTAG
Organism: Lissotriton vulgaris; assembly: GCF_964263255.1. Lineage (NCBI taxonomy): Eukaryota > Metazoa > Chordata > Amphibia > Caudata > Salamandridae > Lissotriton > Lissotriton vulgaris. The sequence goes on along the minus strand of NC_141685.1, from coordinate 482,360,440 downwards.
AACCCAGTTATTATAAAAGAACCAGATTTAAATTGGTGGTGTCTGCATTTAAAGGATGGCGGTCCATACGGAAGCTTATCTCCCTTGGGCGCATTAATTTCTATACTCCATGTAACTCTATAGAACTGCTTCCGTCAATATTCTGGGATTATACTATGGGCACATGGGGGCAAAAAGGTATGTTAACTATAGGCAATATGGTTAAAGATGGCACAGTTGCCTCTTTTCAGGAGCTAAAAGATATCTATAGCCTCTCCCAACATGACTTTTTTAAGTACTTACAAATACGGGATTTTATTTTTAAACACCCAAATGCTTTACCGCTTTGTCATGATGACTTCATCGATATGCTCAAAAAACCCTCACTTATTCGGACTATATACAATCATCTGGTGAATTTACAACAGGATGATTTGGGATTGCAGGAATCCAAATGGTGTAATAGACTGGGCACACTGGCTGTGCCCTTTCAAGAGTCAATTTATATAGCTGATAAAATTATCTTGTCTGCCAACTCATACTCACAACATTATAAAACTTTATTTAACCTTTATCATGCGCCATTTAAAATGATGAAATGGGGTAATGCTAACAATGGGAAATGTTATAGATGCCAATCTGATCAAGCAGATATTGTACATATATTTTCAGATTGCCTAGTGTTAAAATCTTTCTTTATATCCATGGAAAAATTTCTAGCTTATATCACAAAGTGTGATGTCACAATTTCAAGAGAGATGATTATTTTTGGTTTATCTCATGATAATAACTTGTTTCCAGGGTATCAAAACAACAGATATGTTTTATATTTGGCTATGGCGGTAGCTCGCCTATGTATATCTTCAAGGTGGTTGAAGCCAGAAGCTCCTATATATGAAATGTGGCAAGCAAAGTTTTACAATGTTTTTTATTTAGAATTTAACCTTTACCGGATTAAATCTGTTAGGAAAATGCAAAAAGGGTATAACATTTGGCAGGCAATGATTGATCATTTGGATCCATGAAAAAATGACTGCTCTCTCTATTTTTGGTTAAATATGATGATATCGCTGCTTATATATCATGTTTTGATATTGTTTTTTTAAATATTTGATTATTTCTGATTGTGTAATTACTATATAAATCTGTTTGTCTTATGTGGCTTTGAACTGAATCAATAAAAAAAAGAGAGAATGCTTATACAACACTATGAGAAATAGATTATATTAAACAATTTGTCTGGGGTGGCTGCTGACTCACATTGAAGGCATCCCAGCTACCTGCAGCTATGGCCGCAAGTCGAGTGTGACTCCCACATTCTGAGTTGTATTAGTTAGTCTCCCAATTGGTGCAGGCCAATAACATGCTGATTGAAGGCACACAGGGAACTCCTGTATGGGTACATATAGATAGACACTTGCTTGGGCGATCTATCTATATTTTACATTATTAACATGCAAACTCACTTAGAACGAAACCCCATAATTCACTCATCTCATTATGTATGGCACAGACCAAATAAACTATTGTTAATGTCTGACATGATTCATCTAAGCCTCCCTTGCTGAGAAATAGAGAGATATGAATGAATGGGGGGGGTAGAAACTGACCGGTCATTATGGCGGGATCAGGGTAAAAATAATTTAGAGGACTTGATCCAAGATGGGAATTATTGTGTCATTTAATGTTCTTAGTCAACAATATAACTTAGGTACAGGCAGCTATTTGCACGAGTACTAGCCAGAAATGTTAAATATTTTATTCATGTGGTTTTAAGCTAAACACGATTTTAAACAGACATTGCTTGGAACCAATTTTAAACAGGGAAAGTGATCTGTACCTTGTTGTTACTTGTACAGTTGCTCGTCCTTAGGGATTTTTTTATTGCCAGCTATTCGCCATTGCACTTGACTCTCCCCGGTCCACCGCAGCCCCTATAGCTGATTGTGTGGAGGGAGAAATTCTGCCCGGAAACACTCACCTCCGGGGGTCCACCTAGACGGCTGCCATTTTGAAGAGCAGACAGTCTAGAGATTATGCTCGGCAACTCCCTGGTCCGGATTTAAGACCGGTATGGCACCCATGCGCAGTTCATTAGGTACAGACAGCTATGTGCAAGTGTACTAGCCAGAAATGTTAAATAATTTATTCATGCAGTTTTAATCTGAAAACGATTTTAAACTGACATTGCTGCTAGCGCACTGTGCACTTTTATCTATTAATTGGAACCGTTGCCACCTTTTAAACAGAGAAAGTGATTTGAGCCTTGTTGTTACCTGTACAGTTACTCGTCCTTAGGAAACTTTTATTGCCAGCTATTGGCCATTGCACTCGACTCTCCCAGATCCACCGCAGCTTCGTTAGCCAATTATGTGGAGGGAGAAATCCTTGTTTGGAAACACTCACTTCCGGGGGGCCACTAGATGGCTGCCATTTTGAAGAGCAGACAGTCTAGTGATTATCCTTGGCACCTCCCTGGTCGGGATTTAAGACCGGGATGGTGACGACGTGCAATGGACGCGTGCAGCGGGCGCGCCTAAGGCAAGCCCGTCTGTGCCTGTCCGTGCCCGGCCAGAACCAGGGACCAGGAATCATGTCCAAATCACCCTGGCTCCTGAAAAACTGATTAAATATTCAAAAAGGAGCTGCAGGCTCTAAATACAGTAGTTCACCCCTCCTGCCTGCACTCAGTGGTCACCAACGAGCCTCTGAGCTGCCATATCTGTGGCTTTGCAGCAGGGACCTTGGCCCAGCAAGGAAGTTGCAGAGGAAAGGGAATAGACTAAAACAAACACTGGAAGATGAGGCTAATTAACTGCAGATTTCTTCCAAAGCACTCAACCGAGATCAGGTTATTGGTTGAGGTACTATTCCTCACAGAAACTTGGCTTCGAAAAAGCTCCATCCGAGAGATAGTAAGTACACTCTCCCCCAGGGTTTTGAGATATAACGACTTGATAGAGTGGGTACAACAGGAGGCGGCATTGCCATTATTTGCAAATCACGTCTGGCCTGTGCCATCACCCCCCTTAATATTGTCAATTGTGAGGCTTTTGCCTTTAGATTGTCCCTCACCCTGACACCCTCCTTCTCAGGCAGTCTCATTTATAGGCCTCCAGGGACTTGTACCCCTTTCCTAGAGACTTCCCGGACATCCTGGCCAGCATGATTATAAGGAAAAGCGCCTTCACTGCACTAGGCGACTTTAATGTTCATCTGGACGATCATAGCAATCCATCGACTAAGAGATACTGAGTAGGCCTGGGCGGTAAAGTCCGTTCCGCTCGCGGAATTTGTGGAATTTGGGTAATTTTGCGTTCCGCAGAGAATGTGAAATTGGCCAAAATTCTGCTTTCCGCAACTTCGCGAAATTTTTTGCTTTTTTGCGTCCTCAAATGCGTGTTCACAAGATATTTCCCCCAAGCACACAAATAGCAATTGCGAACAGTAAAAAAGCACCGCGAACAAACAATTCCGCGAGTTCGCTGAATTTTTGCATGTTTGCAGAGATTTTTTACCGTTTTGCTGAGATTTGCGTAACGCGATTACGCGAATTCCGCCCACCCCTAATACTGAGATGACCTTGATGCCTAACAACTAACACAATTGGTGCATCAGGCCACTCATGGAAAGGGCCACACTTTGGACCCTATTTTTTCCAATGATTCCAGATGGGAAGTGCTTACCCCCAGCCAGATGCCCTGGAAAGATCATCTCTTTATCCCAATGTAGTATAAAAAAAACTCTATAGTTATGCTCAAAGGTGGGTGCTAAGTGCTAGGACACAAATAGCCAAGGCTGGCCCCTAAAGCCTGGGTTAAAGACCTTGAAGCGGCCTCTCCATCAGATACAAGGGATCTGAAGGAAGCCCATAAAAATTGGTTAACCTGGATGAATGGATCCGTGGATCGGAACTTTAGGAAACCAGGTCAAATAAAGCCCAAAAATTCCAACAGGTCTTCCTGGCTTAGTCCTCAGTTTGTAACTCAAAAGAAAAGCTGTAAAAAGCTAGAAAGCAGTTGGAGGAAAACGTATGCCGCAGAGCTTAAAATGCAAAAAGAACAATTGATGGACAGAATGCAGGACAATGTCATACAGTCACCCCAGTACAAAGATCTGGGCCTTAATCCATCGTTTTTTTGCTCACCATACCATTCCAGTTTGGACCCAGCCACATGCAAATCAGTCTCGACCCTGTGCCCAATGGGAACAGTCCAACCCAAACTGCCAGGCCAGGTCCTTCCTGGACTGGAAACAAGCATCCGAGGACCGGTTTAAGGCTTTCAGCCCTCATCAGCCAGGATAGCTTGACTCCAGTGGCATGGAGAGCACGGGACCCACGTCTCGGCATACCCGTCCCACTCGGGGTAACAAATGCAAAAAGAACAATTGATGGACAGAATGCAGAACAATGTCATACATTCACCCCAGTAAAGAGATCGGGGCCTAAATCCTTGATTTTTTTGTCATCGTGCCACTCCAGTTTGGACTCAGCCACATGCAAATCAGTCTTGACCCTGTGCCCAATGGGAACAGTCCAGCCCAAACTGCCGGGCCAGGTCCTCCCTGGACTGGAAACAAGCATCCTAGGACTGGTTACTGGCTTTCAGCCCTAATCAGCCAGGATAGCTTGACTCCAGTGGCATGGAGAGCAGGGGACCCACGTCTGGGCATACCCGTCCCACTCGTGGTGACAAATGCAAAAAGAACAATTGATGGACAGAATGCAGAACAATATCATACATTCACCCCAGTACAGAGATCTGGGCCTAAATTATTTGCTTTTCTGCTCACCATGCCATTCCAGTTTGGACCCAGACACTTGCAAATCAGTCTTGACCCTGTGCCCAATGGGAACAGTCCAGCCCGATCTGCCAGGCCAGGTCCTCCCTGGACTGGAAACAAGCATCCTAGGACCGGGTTTGGGTTTTCAGCCCTCATCAGCCAAGATAGCTTGACTCCAGTGGCATGGAGAGCATGGAACCCACGTCTGGGCATACCCCTCCCACTCGGGTGACAAATGCAAAAAGAAAAATTGATGGACAGAATGAAGAACAATGCCATACATTCCCCCCAGTACATAGATCTGGGCCCAAGTCCATTGTTTTTTTTGCTCACCATGCCATTCCAGTTTGGGTCCCTCACTCACTGTGCCACTGGATTCAAGCTAGCTTGGTTGAAGAAGGGTGACATACCCTGAAACCGTACCCAGGATGCTTGTTACCGGTCCAGGAGGACCTGGCCTGGCAGTTCGGTCTGGAATGTTCTGATTGGGCACAGGGTCCTGACTGACTTGCATAATCCTGGGTCCAAACAGGGGTGGCGTAGTGTGCAAAAGAACAAAGGATTTCACACAGATCTTTTGACTGGGGGAGAATGTTTGCATTGTCAGCATTCTGTCCATCATTTGTTTGCTGTAACGCTTTTCGCCGTAAGTGGGATGGGTATGCCTCTGCTTGAGTAGCTGAGCGCTCAATAAAACCTCCGATAACATAACATAACAGACATGGGTCCCTTGCTCACTGTGCCACTGGATGCTAGCTAGCCTGGCTGAAGAAGGGTACCATACCCTGAAACCGGTCCCAGGATGCGTGTTTCCGGTCCAGGGAGGACCAGGCCTGGCAGTTCAGTCTGGACTGTTACCATGGGACACAGGGTCATGACTGATTTGCATGCGGCTGGGTCCAAACTGGGGAGGCGTAGTGTGCAAAAGAACAATGGATTTAACCCAGATCTTTTGACTGGGGGAGAATGTTTGTATTGTCAGCATTTCATCCATCATTTGTTTGCTGTACCACCTGAGCTTAAAATAGCATTCAAAGTAGCTATTCAGCAATACCACAAGAACATTAGAAAAGCACAAGAAGCCTTTTTCGAAGAAAAAATAAAGAAGTCCTCTAATTCTTCAAAGGAGCTGTTTAAGATTGTAAAGTCTCTTACAACAGTTGAATCAGGCATCTACCTTTCCCAATGTTCAAAAGAGAGATGTAATGGGTTAGCCACATTTTTAAGAGTAAGGTGGAAAACATTTACAACTGTCTTCATTCAAAAATAAGCCAGACGTCACTGCCAACCAAAGTCTCTATGAGCACTTCTGAACTCCCTATTTGCACAGAGCAGTTAGTATCCTCCCCTTCCCCGGCTCTGTTTACATATCCCAAACTAAGTGAAGAAGAACAGGTTGGCTCCCTTTTACAGAACATTAAATCAGGGTCTCCTATAGACTCGGTACCGACTCACATCCTCGCTCAAGGGGGGAACTGCGTCTTAATCCAATTTACTAACCTAATTTCCCTGTCTCTCGAAAAAGGCTTAGTACCCAAAGAGTGAAAGCCTGCCATTGTAAAACTGTTGATGAAAAAACCCCAACTGGATCCTGCCTCCATGGCAAACTACCGTCTGATCTCATTGCTTCCCATTCTGGGACAGATTGCGGAGAAACACGTGAACCGTGATATCTCATATTTCATGGAAGATAATGGCATCTTATATCAGACCCAGATGGGATTCCAAACGGAACATAGTATGGAATCAGCACAACTTATTGTCACAGAAAAATTAAAACGCATACTAGATCAGGGAAGAGCCACTGCTATTATGCTACTAGATCTAAGTCTGGCCTTCGATACAGTAGACCACAAAATTCTTGTCAATAGGCTTAAAGATATTGGAATTAGAGGTAGAGCCAATCAATGGGTGGCCTTGTTTCTGAGTCTGACCCTCTTTATCATTTATTTGAGCCCACTGGCTCATATAGTACAGGAGGTCGGACTCTCCATTGTGTCAATACCGATGACACCCAACTCGTGGTTTCGATAGAAGACACCCTTAATTCCGACCATAGGCAACTAACCCCTTGCCTGGAAAAAATAGGAACATGGATGGCCGACTGTAGTCTTAAGCTGAATGGGGATACTACTGAGCTTATGATTCTGGGCAGTAGTTTTTAGCCCACACTCAGAGATCCCCTGGCAAGTAGACTTGGGTCCTCACCCTACCCCCAAAATTTCCATAAAAAATTTGGGGATGTAGCCTGACCAGAATTTAAACCATGGATACGCAAGCCCAAAAACCTGCGAGTACCTGTTTTGGGATACTTCGGATGATTAGGAAAATTCTGAGCCTACTCCCAGAGAACTCAAGAAGGATGGTGGTGCAAGCCTTGGTAGTTTCGGGACTTGACCATGGCAACTCGTTATACCTTGGCTCCCCCAAACATGTCACACACAGGCTACAAGTGGTACAGAATGCATTACCTATACTGCTTCTTAAGATACTCAGCCACCACTCAGTAAGAGCATCCTTGAAAGAGCTACATTGGCTTTCGGTTCAGGCCAGGATTAAATTCAAGTCCCTCTGCTTGGCTCATAGAGCCATGTATGGTAGAGGCCCCGTCATGTTACGAACTCTGATCTCCAACTATTCACTCCGCCGCTATCACAGATAAGGGTCGAATTTTACTGATGAACACTACTAGAATCAAGAGATCTAGGTGGGGTGGAAGATAGTTCTCGCACCTGGTGCCCAAACTCTAGAACAGTATCGACCCAGATCTACTACTGATTGGAAACGAACAGTCCTTTAAAAAGAAACTTAAAACATGGTTGTTCCCCTAACCTTTACACAAGATAGTCTCCTTACCTGTTTTAGCGCTGGGACGCCGGTGGGTAGCCATGCACTCTATAAATCCCTAAACCTAAACTTACCATGGTCAAAACAATGGAGGTCTTTTCAAATGTATTACAGTCTTTGGAGTACCATACCTGCTCCAACACATACTGGTGCATTAGATCCCCTGCTAAATTACCTTAGGACAAGGAAGGATTATAGAGGCACAGTATCTGGGATCAACTAGATTCTTATTGATAATATTATTCATGGACTAATGCTATATCTCTCAGAGGCACGTGGGAATGGAGGCATGGAACATTCATTGCAGATGATGAATGGAATACAGGCATATCATGACATTGAGAGAAGCCAGACTGATATTCAGTTCAGTGTCATTGGTCTCCAGCAAAATTACACAGAGCAAACATGACTTGAGAATCCAAATGTTTGGTTGTGATGCTCAGGATAATGACATTATACATATTTTCTGGAAGTGGCTTGCATTGTCCCATTTATGGGGTACTACATGGAAAATACTTCAAAGACAAGTGAAGCCACACAACAGACACTAAGACGGCCACACATCTGACAGCAAGACTTGCCTTTTTACATGATACATTGGCATTATCCCCATTACCCTTTGACATCAAGCAATGGATGTCCACGTCTTTGGTAGTAGCAACGGTGGGCGTATTGAGGCATTGGAAATCAACAACACTACAAACATTTAAGCGATGGTTAGAGGATATGTATACTATGGCAGCATATGAGAAACTAATTTATAAACTAAATGATGAATTGCAATACTTTGAGTGTATGGCAAATTCTTACAGTGCAGATCATTGATTACATATTTAGGTGCGGAATACAGTGGTGATGAAATATGCAAGTATTAATAATGTTCACAAGTGTTTGACAAAATGTGTGGATGGCAGTATCCCCTACAGGGGTCTTGTACAATCTGACATTAGGTACAGACGTTGCACTGGAAAACCTTTTCTTCTCTCCCCTTGTCTTTCTAAGATATTTAAATTGTCAACATGTGCTTTAACAGGGAATTATTATTATGTAGGTTTGCTGAAAGTGATATGTAAAAAATTGCAGATTTATATAACTAAATAAAGAACTGAAGTGCATGAAAAGTAGATCAGCCATGAAATACATTACTTGCCATAGTAATAGTGCAAGGTTTATCGGTTTTCCAGCCAAAACAGAATTCTGCCAGCTGGCATGATCTCATTCAATAGAAAGGGTAATTGTAGGGCCTTGTATTTCAGTAATTCGTCACCATACTAGGTAGCACTCTACAGCAGCTTCCCTACTTTACCTTATGGAAAATATGTTATGCAGATGTGTAGAGCATACAATCAACTGAGAGAGTATCCTGCTGCCAAGTAGGTGTGAGTATAGCCAAACCTAAGGTTTAGCTGGACTACTCTAAAATCTAGGGTCTTCAGCTTTTTGCAGAGTTCAGGAAGTGAGGTTCAGGCTCTTATGTGTAGCGGCAGGTTGTCCACAGATTAGGAGTGATGCAGGAGATGGTTCGACCGCTCGATATTGTTTTTCGTATTGGTTGGATGTGTGCTAGGAGGATGTCATACGAGTGGAGGTGTTTGGAAGGTTTGTGAAAAAGAAAGTGGTTGTTGAGATATGTTGGGCCACTATTATTTAGTGCCCTGAAAGTGTGTTGTGGACTCTGAATTGTGCTCATTTGTGTATAGCAAGCCAGGGGAGCTTCTTCAAGTAAGGCTGTCTGTAAATGTGGCTTGAGAGGTTCAGAGTTCTGAATGATCTGCAGCCTCATGGTTAGTTTTTAGTTGATCTCAGCATACAGGGTGTTCCTGTAGTCCAGATTGTTTGTGACAAGAGGTTGCGCCTGCCGGTTTTCTGCATGCTGATTGGGAACCATTGATAAACTTTCTCAGCATCTTCAGGGTATGAAAGCATGAGTCAGTAATGGTGTTGACTTGGTCAGTCATGTTGAGGTTGCTCTTGATGATGATCCTGAGGTTCTTTTCAAGGGTGGTGGTCTTAGCTCTCTTGGTCACCAGGTCACCAGGTGGAGTCCCACAGTAATGTTCTCTCACTGAAGATCACAACTCCAGTTTTGTCGGTGTTCACATTCAGACAGTTGATCTTCGTCCAATACATGATATCAGCTTTGAGATCTCCCTGTCCCAGATATTAACTAAATCGTATGTTTGGAGGAGGTGACAAGGTTGTGAAATGGTCCAGCAGAATAATAAAAAGAGGTCTGCATCAGTTTCAATTTGATACTTATTTCCTCTCTGGTTCGCCTTTTGAGCTGGTTGCCATTGTTTATCCTTCACACTGTTGGTCTGCTGATCGGTTTGATACATTCTAGCTTTTGCATGTATGCCTGGTCCCTGGTATTTCATAGGATGGCTACCTACTGATCGTGAGTTTCTTGTGGATCTGCTTCGAATGCACTTGTTCACTAGTTATGACTTAGCTATTTTCAGATAAGACACTTTTTGTTCGACTTTTCCTTCTGTGTTTTTGATATAATGCTCGTTTCCTTGTAGGATAATGCGTTGCTGGTACCTTCACAATCCTGAAGGTTACATCAATTGTCGTTCAATTTTTTGCTGTACTGCACATTTTGAAAGTATATTTAATTGCGTCCTATGTGCCCGGTGTTCAAAATTCCACTTTTGTAATATTCTTTGTAAGTGCATTTTGATAACTGTCGTTGGAGCCAAAGCTTTCCTTTGTTAGTATGCAATTCTTGGCTGAGGAACATGTTATGTTGAATGGATGTTTTTTTAAGAATCCATACATTTGCCTGTTCACATAACGCAAAGATGAACGGGCCATAAATTGTAATGTCGTGTAGTACCCAGCAATGATGACGCTGCAATCATGTATGTTTAACAGTCTTTATTCAGACACGTCTATCCCTGAAGAGCGCCGCGCCTCAACTGACCTAACGGTCTTCCGCGCCAACCCACTACGCAGCCGCGTATCCTTGCACGGGCGCGGCACGTCACGTGGCTTCCGTGACGTGCGTACACAAGTGCGCGCTACTACATATCTCCCCCTTTTACCCAACGTGGAGATAGTCCCTCATTGTCCACTGTTCAACTCATAGTCTTTGCATTTCACTGGTTTAACCACCACCCTTCCACTTCGGGTCAGTCTTACCGGGGTGCTGGTGTTCTCACATTCGTTACTTCCTTCTGACTCCTGCGCGGCCGCGCCTCCTTCTCCTTCTCCGCTACTTCCTCGGGCCATCCACTCCAATTCGTTCTCTCTTGTCTCTAGCTCCTGTGCTTCTACTCCTTCCTCCTCAAGTGCTCCCTCCGGAGCCTCTTGCTCAGCCAACTCTGTTCTTTCATCCTCCCAGTCTGTGGTTCTCTGATTCCAGTTCACAACCTTGTTACATCTTGCCATGCGGTCTTGTGACCAGACGTTGCCATCACTTAGTAGGGCCGCTCTGCCTCTTACTTCTCTCACTTGCATCGGCTTGCTGTACTTACTCGCTCCCTTCCTCTGCACGTTAGTCAACCTCACACGTACCCACTCTCCTTTCTCTAATCCTGTGTCACGTACATTCCGTCTGCGATCGTAGTGTTCCGTGTAAGTTGCTTGGGCTTTCTCAAGGTTGGCTCGCACCACCGCGGGCGACCATTCACTGATAATTGTCTTTTCCTTCCACACTCGATTGTCCTGTGTGAAGGGCTCTCTGCCTCAGAGTATTTGGAACGGGCTGTATCCTGTACTGGTAGGTGTTATCCTGTACGCCCAAATCATGTGCCAAATCTCCGCCTCCCAGTCGCTGGCATCAGTTATGGCAGCCTGGATTGAGCCCATCACCACTCTATTAAAGCGTTCGACCAAACCGTTGCCGGCTGGGTGATAGATAGCCGTGTGCCTAGCATCTATGCCATTCCTTTCCATGAATCTGTTCCACTTCTCGGATTTAAACTGGGGTCCATTGTCACTAAGTACCACCTTGGGGATGCCTTCTCTCACAAAAGTGTCTGCCAGGAACTTGATTATTGCATCTGTGTCCATGGTCTCTCTTATCATAATTTCAGGCCATTTCGAATACCTGTCCATCATGACACACACGTACTTCTGTACTCCTTGTATGTCCAGAACCGGGCCCAGTATGTCCACGCCCAGTTCTTCCCACGGGTTCTTTGGTATTTCAACCTTCCCCATCTCAGGTCTGAGAAGTTTCAAGGTTTTATCTGCTCCTTGACACCTGGTGCAGTTCCTGACATGTCTTTCTGCTTTCAAGTCCATTCCCGGCCACCAGTAATTTTGCCTGGTCCTCAGCCTTAATTTGCAGATCCCCAGGTGTCCCTCATGGAGTGTGTCCAGTAACCGGTCATTGAGGTTGGCGGGTGGTATCACTCTCTCTCCCCTGTGCACAAATGTTCCATTATCTCCTATCGACAGTTCCTCTCTAAACTCGTAGTAGGGTCTGATTTCCCTCACCAGCACTCTCTTCTCAGGCCAGCCTTGTGTCACAAACTGCTTCACTTCCCGCAGCACTGCGTCCTCCTCGTACCCCTTCCTCCATTCTGCGAGGCTGATAGCACTTTCTTGGTCCTCTGTGAGTGCCACCCATTCCTCTGATCCTTCCATATCTCCTTCACTGGGTTCCATCGCAGCAGCTCTGCTTAGGTAGTCTGCCACACGATTTCGGTTCCCGGGTACATGTTCCACATCGTACCGGAACTCCATTAGTTTCAATGACATTTTTGATATTCTCTGTGTGGCTTCAGCATGCCCAATTGACGTCAGTACCTTGAGCAGGGGTTTATGGTCTGTTCTCAATAGGAACCGTATCCCCCACAGAAATTGCCTGAACCTCGCGGTGGCCCACACTACTGCCAGCATCTCCTTCTCTATTACGCTGTATCGTTTCTCCGTGTCCGACAGCGTGCGTGAGGCAAAACTTATGGTTTCCATCTGTCCTTGCCCTCTGTCCTGCATCAGGACTGCTCCCAAGCCCTTATCACTGGCATCCGTTTTTAGGACCGTTTTACCTTGGGGGTCATACCCTTGAAAGGGAACGGCTTCCGTGATCGCCTTCTTGATGTCATCAAACTCTTTTTGTGTCTCTGCTGACCACCGGAACTCAGTGTTCTCCTTCGTGAGTTGCCTCATGTGATGGGTTCTGGAAGCGAAATGTTGCACGAATTTTCCATAGTACTCGGCCATGCCGAGAAATGATCTTATCTCCTCCTTGCTGGTTGGAGGCGGTGCTTCACGGATCGCCTTGACGTTCTCCGTCTTGGGGGTCACTCCATCTACGCCTATTTCATGACCCAGATATGTCACTGACGACATTCCAATGCGGCACTTGGACCATTCCGCTGTAAGACCCTTTCTTTCCAAAATCCGCAGCACATTCCCTAGTTTTGCATCATGATCCAGCTTGTCTCGGCCCATTATCAAGATGTCGTCTTGAAAGTACTGGATGTCAGTGCTCTTATGGAAGAGCTGGTGCATCAGTTTTTGGAACACTGCCGCTGCAGACGCCAGTCCGAATGGCATGCGGAGGAACTAGTAACACCCGAACGGGGTGATAAAGGACGTGAGCCGGCGGCTTTCTGGATGCAGGGCTATTTGGTGGTAGGCGGATGTCAGGTCGATGGTGGAATACCATTTGATGCCTCGGTGTTGGTCAGCATCTCTTCTATCCTTGGCAGGGGGAATTTTTCCACAACTATATTCTTATTCAGCTCCCTGAGGTCCACGCACAGCCGTACCTTCCCGTTGGGCTTCTTGACCACCACCAAGGGCGATAGCCATTCCGCACATGTGATGGGTTGAATGATCCCCTACCTCTCCAGCTCTTGGAGCTCTTCTCGTACGGCCTCACGTACTGCTATGGGGATGTTTCTGACTCGGTGGGCTACCGGTACTGCCCTGTCCTTCAGGATGATCTTATGTGCAAACTTCTCCAGCTTCCCCACCGTGCCTCCGAACACCTTGGGGAAGGTCTTCCTCCACCTGTCTTGGTCAGGCCACTCCTCATGTTCCGTTAACAAGATCTGTTCTACTCCCCCTGGGTCCAGCTTGACGCCCAGGTCGCCCTGGTCCAGCCATCCCAATACCGATGGTCCTTTTTCTGCTATGTAGAGCTTGCAGTGAGCCGATCGGCCTCGGAATTTGAACCTCAGTGGTCGGAACCCTACCATGGGTATGCGGTCCCCGTTGTACGTGACCGGGCGTATATCTAGTTTCTCCAGTTCCGGGCCTAGTCGTGGCGCAAACCTCTCCTCCCACACGGCCCTCTGGACGATGGTATATGGCGAACCGGTGTCCGCTATTACGTTGATCGTGATTCCTCCCATAGCCATCTCCAGCACCGGTTTCATCGATCTTTTCCCATCCACACTCATGACTTGCACATCCGCTCCCAGTACCCGATCGTATATGCCCAGTACTGTGGTTACTTCCTCTTCCGGTGTGTCTTCCTGTGTGTCACTGTCCTGGCCGACTAGTCTCACTGTGTTCTTGGAGACTTTCTTTCTGCACACCTTCTCGAAGTGTCCTATTATACCGCAGTACATGCACTTGGCCTGGAACGTCAGACATTTCCTATTGTGCGCCTCGTGCGACCAGTTTCCGCACCTGTAGCATGGCTTCCGGTTGGCGCCCACGTGCCTTCCTGAGGGCCCGCCATTGCTGTTCCATTTGGCGCCATTTCCTTCCGTGGTCTTTTTAGTCGATTTGTCCTTACGGATCACTTCTTCATCGATCTTGTTCACCATAGAACTTGTTGCCGTCTCCTTTTTAGTTGCATCCGCACATCTCCTCGCCAGCTCCGCTCTTTTAACAATGACCATTACATCTTTCAGGGTGGTTTCTCCGCTGGCCCACAACTTGTCCTGCACAGAAACGCACGTGGTGTGCATAATCCCTTGGTCCTTTATGAATTCCTCCTCCCAGTTGTTGTACTTGCATGCGGCGGTCAGCCGTTTCAACGCCACCACGTACTCCTCAACCGTCTCTCCTGGCCGCTGTTTTCTTTGCTGAAAGTTGAACCTGTCCACGACACACACACCGCCGGTTTGAAATGTTCATTCAGGTCCTCAATTGCCTGGGCGTATACGTCGTCATCCGTGTCGTCCCTTTGCTTCAGCACCAGACTTTTGTATACTCTCAAACCTTCCGGGCCCAAGTTCAATAGCAGGATACGTTTTTTTCTTGCTGGTTTGAACGTCTCTTCGCTCTCCTCCTCTAGCACGCCAATGAAGTTGTCGATGTATTCCCTTCAATCGTCCCACTTCATTAGCGGCTCTCCTGGCCTGGGCAGGAATTGCACCGGCGCCATCGCGTATCCAGATTGGATGCTCATTCTTTCACTCTTGATCGTGGGCTGGTGGCTTGTTTGTCCTTTGGGGCTTCCCGGGGCGCTATCACTTTCAGCTTTGTACGCGTGGTTCTGGGGACCACCTGTGTCCGCCCCCTCGATCTTTACCAAGGTATCCAGCTCGTTCCTTGGTTAATGGACGATACCTCGTGGCTAGCTGCTGCACGTGTCTTCCTCGTTCCCTTCTCTGGGCTCTGGAGGAGGTTGTAGTTGTTCGGCCCTGTCGCGCTCTCCTGGTGGTTGCTTGGTTGTCGTCGGTTCACTGCGGGGTAGGGATATCTGATCCCACCTTCGTCGCCATTGTAATGTCATGTAGTACCCAGCAATGATGACGCTGCAATCATGTATGTTTAACAGTCTTTATTCAGACACGTCTATCCCTGAAGAGCGCCGCGCCTCAACTGACCTAACGGTCTTCCGCGCCAACCCACTACGCAGCCGCGTATCCTTGCGCGGGCGCGGCACGTCACGTGGCTTCCGTGACGTGCGTACACTAGTGCGCACTACTACATAAATGTCCACAATCACTAATTTGATGCTCATTGCAGTGCAATAAATGCCTGAAAGTCTGTCACAGATGTCCGTGCAGAATGCAATTTTACCATGATTTATCTTTCCACACGTTGCTTAAATCACCTTCCTTTTGCGCGCCCTACAGAATTTTCTTCCTCTGCCCTAATTTCCGCTATTTTGCCAATTAAAATGTTTCTTTGCACTATAAAATAATTTACGTAACACACAACTTCGACAAATAAGACACAAAGGTTCCAAATTTGCAAAGCCCCCTTCCAAGATTTAAACGAGATAAATGAACACACGCTGCACATTTCGAATATGAAATATTTTCTGTTAACAATGGTAATTCAGGTACCGATTTACCAAATCACCAGTTCTAGTTATGACTGCTATTATTTGCAAACTAGTCTGATCCAGGTTATTCACAAAACGTGTCTACCCAAAGACACGTGATTTGCCGCTGTCAAAAGAAACGGCAAAAAACACACGTACGCCTCTTC
Source organism: Lissotriton vulgaris (assembly GCF_964263255.1). Classification (NCBI taxonomy): domain Eukaryota; kingdom Metazoa; phylum Chordata; class Amphibia; order Caudata; family Salamandridae; genus Lissotriton; species Lissotriton vulgaris. The sequence goes on along the minus strand of NC_141685.1, from coordinate 482,344,477 downwards.
TCCTTGCAAGACGTGTGCATGTTTCATGCACTCAGTAAAATACAAATTTTTGTGGTTAGGAAATTAGTAAAACAAATTATGAATCTTTTTAAAACCTTTAACATTTTAGAATATCTTCCTTTCTCACTAAAATGTGTGACCATTCTGCACCCCTTTGGTACTGCACATTTCATTTCAGCTTCAATATTAACTGGACAACCTATAGTACAACATAGGGTTATTCGTTGATGGGGGGTGCAAGCCCCACAAAAGTCACTAAATTAACCTGTACTTAACCCTCTGGCAGTTAGGCTCAACTTTAGAAGCAATGTGTAAAGTATTTATGCAGAACAAAAAAGTAATAAAGTGATAACACAGCACAAGAAAAATTCCAAGTCATTTAGAGACATAACTTAATAAATAAAATAAAGTACAGAATCACAAAAATACAAATACTAAAACTGTAAGTATTACATTTGTAAGTCTTTAGTAAAAATAGCACCAAAAGGACAAAGTGTCACTCGCGGTCATATGGTCGCATTAGACCAGGGGAAAATCACAAGTTCAGCCCTCACCGCGGTGGAGCGCTGGTCAGATGCAGAGACCAGGTTAGTCCATCCAAAAAGTTACCTACTCAAGTCTAGCATGAGTTCCTTTCACATTGGAGGAGGACACAAGGCATTCAGCACGAAGAACAGGACGAGAGTTGGAGATGGTTGTTGCTGTAGCGTGAAGATCCGGTCGATGCTAGAGCTTTGCTGTGGCAGTCGTCAAGGGCTGTCGCTGTTGTATGAAGTGCAGGTTTTGTGTTGCAAGTCGTCATGGACGGTTGCTGCTGGTGCAAACAGTAGGTCTCACTGGAGCTTTGCAATGGCATCCGTCGTGGGCGACAGAGTTCCATGCGAAAGGGCAAGTTTACGGTTGCGAGGAATACAACCTCAGGATTTTTTCCTTTGGAGATGCTTTCACTGAAGCCAGCAAAACATCCTGGACCTGGGGGCACTTCTTGGGGATGAAGACTCACTCCAGCAGAGGCCAGCTGCAGTGCTCAGTAATGCCACTGAAGCTTTCTCTGTCCTGTAACTCAAACAGTAGGTCAGTCAACTCAACCTTGGAGTCACTCTGAGTCGCCTAGGATGAAGGCAAGCACATCCAGTCTTAATTCTTCTGACAGCAGGGCCGTCCTTCAAGCAGAGGGACAGTTCTCTGGCAGCAGGTCAATCTTTCTTCTGAATCTTCCACAGGGCCAATATTATTCCGAAGAGCAGCTCTGGAGGTTCAATATTTATATCTGATGATGACTGGCTCTGGAAAGATCTTCTCCCTCCCTTAGTCAATGCTTCAAACTACCTGGGATGAAAAAAGGTAATGGAGGCCTCGTATCAGGCTCTTTTGAATGTGCTGTAGGCAAAGCCCTTAGAAGTGTAAGTGCAGCCCATCCTAGTCATCCTACCAGGATGGCTCATCCTGTCCACAACTGTCCAGAAGTAATTCACAAACTCCAACAGCAGAGCCATTCATTTCAAGGATATTGGCAGAAAAGCACAATTGGTTGGGACAAAAAATGCGAAGTGGCATTTCTGAAACTCTAACTTACAATTTGAATTTGCCATTAAAGAAGATTATAAATTAAAATGTATTTTAGTGTAAACATCAAACCTCTATCTGCCCCCTTTGTGGAGGTTGCATTAATTAAATATAATAAGGTTACCCACGGTTATCAATTGGTTAGATAGGCCTTTGAGCAGTGAAAAATGAGTTTTTCACTGCTAGGACAGGTAAAAAAACATGTCCTACTATTCAAATTCAATCCACCCTGCCAGAACTGATAGGGCCTACCTTATGGGTGACTTATGAGTATCAAAAAGGAAGGTTTAGGCATGGCAAAAGGTTTATTTTAAAACTTCAGTACAGGCTGCAATGACAGGGTGGAGGCATGTTTGCAAGGCTACTTCGGTGGATGGCACAATGAGTGCTGCAGCCAACTAGTAGCATTTCATTTATAGGCCCTGGGTACAGACAGTAAGATTTACAATGGACTTACAAGTAAATTAAATGTGTGAACTAGGTGTCGGCCAACTTTACCATATTTCAAGGATAGATATCAATCACTTTAGTACTGGTTAGAAGTGGTAAAGCATCCTAAAGCCAAAAAAATATGAATTCAGCAAAGAAGAGGAGTGACCACAAAATGTTTCAGGGAATACCATGTCAAGGGTGCCTGATATAACACTAGTCATACAATGTATTTTGCAGTATGTAATGTAGTACTACAGTAGTATTATTCACATACTACAAAATGCTATTTGCAAAAGTACCACTGGAGATCTCTGGCTCTCCGGTGGCAGACATCTCCACACAAGTAGGGAATAAATAAATAACTAAAAATAAACATGTGATTGGGTATTTATTTTAATTATCGCTTAGAAGATATTTCTAAATGTATTAATATATTTAAAATAGTTGATTATTTGATACACATTTCATTTGATGTGTTAATCTGCTGCAACATTTATTTTATTAGTTCTAGCTTAAAGTTAAACACATAAAATCTATTTACATGTATAAGTTACTTTGAAATGCTTTGAAAATGTTGTTTCTCAAGCCTAATAAACTTCAATAACTTCCACTATACTAGCACACTCTACCACCTGAATTGAGTGGGTGGAGACATGTAACTCTACACCATGGTGCAAATCTACACTGGTGAATAGCAAACAAGTGTACAGTGACACTGTTTGAACTGGGGGTCTTCTAGTTAACAGAGGTAAGTACCTTTGACCAAATAGGGACCCTTGCTCCTAGTCAGGGAAAGGGGATTACACTCCTGGATAACCCCTGCTCACCTCCTTGGTAGCTTGGCACGAGCAGACAGGCATATCTCAGAGGCAGTGTATTAAGCATTTATGAACACATACACTAATACAGTGAAAACACTACAGATGGACACCACACAGGTTTTATAAAAATAAGTATTCTTTATATAGACTTAACACAAGACCACAAACAACAAAAATCCACAATATTGTGCTCAAAATAGACTTAAATGTGGTAGAAGTAACTTAGTTCATGTTGATGATAAATGCGACACATTTCTCACAACAGTACCTTGGATGAGTAACACAAAACAAACAAAAGGTTCGCAGGGAGGGTGATGCGTCAGTTCCTTGCTTCGGGGGAGGCGATGCGTCACACCTCAATGCTGTCGCAGACTAGGGAATGCATCTAATCCTTACAGGAGAGGAGGTGATGCATTGATTCCCATACTGCGTTCCGGTTACGATGTGGCAAGATGTCGCCTCGATGCGTTGCGACAATCCAATGCGATGATATGGCGCTCTTGATGCGATGCAACGACGTGAAGACGATGCGTGCACGCCCGACGGCCGTGTGGTGAAATCTGTAACTTTGGAGCCACAACTGGCCCTGCAACACGCTTCCCCGGTAATGCGACGGTGACTCTCTGGTGATGAGGCGGCAAACAGCTGCGACTGAGACACGCTTCTCTGGTGATGCAGCGATGGCCTCTGTGGCTGTGACATGCTTCTCTGGTGATGCCACGGCAACAGCTGCGACAGCAACACGCTTCTTCTCCTTGAGTCGCGCTTCCAGCTCCCAGCGACATGCAGGCTTCTGCAGACAGAATTCCCAGCAAGGAAATTCGGAGGGGAGCTGGTGGTGAAGTCTTGTAGCCCTGCGACTTCAGCAGGAGGCAAGCACAAGTTCCAGCCCTTGGAGAAATATTCTGCAAAATGATGAAAGTTCCTTAAAAGTTCCTCCTCCTTTCCTTGGCAATGAAGACACTACTGCAGGCAACCCAGCAAGCAGCACACTGGCAGAGGGCAGTCCAAACTCCTGCAGCTTCCTTGGTTCTTCTCCTTGGCAAAGGCTTGTCTTGTTCCAGAAGTGATCTGAAGTCCTGGGGTCTGGGACCCAATATTTATACTGCAAACTCCTTTGTCCTCTGAAGGCAGAGGGTCCTGTACATAATTCAAACAAGTTCTGAGTGCAATCTGCCAGTGCACACCTTCTTCCTTTGTAAGGGTGGGCCAGGGTCCTCAGAAACACCAGAGAAGGTGGAGCCAGCATTGTGGAATGTAGGCACTGCCCTATTCAGGCCCAGGTACTACTCCTTCCACCACTCTACATGCTGATAGGCCTATTCAGCCCTGTGCTGACTCACCCTGTCTCCTGGTGTCTCCCCAGCCCCTGTCACTCACATACCAGACATGAAATACACAAGCTAGCAGAGGCAGTCTGGATGGTTAGGTAAGAAAATACCCATTTTCTAAAAGTGGTATTTTCAAACACAGAATGTTATAACCAACTTTACTAGAAGTATTTTATCATCCTGAGTTCAGGCATACTACATTCGAATGTCTACCATGTTCCATAGGTCAGTTAGGTTTACATTATGTTATAATTAAATTTCCCATTTTGGCCTATGGAGACAGGTAGCCTTGCAATAGTGAAATACGAAAATGGCTGTAATCTGAACATCCCACACTCATCAGGGCATGCCCTACCTTTTACATCCAATGCACCCTGCCCTTGGGCCTACTTTAGGGGTGACTAACATGTAGAAAAGGGAAGGTTTAAGGACTGGCAAGTGGGTGGACTTACCAAGTCGACATAGCAGTACTAGACTGCCCACAGGCTCTGCAATGGCAGGTCTGAGTCACACTTTACAAGCTTCTTTTGTGGATGGGACAATCAGTGCTGCAAGCCCACAAGCAGAATTTGATGTACAGGCCCTGGGCATACGTGTTGCACTGTACTAAGGTCTGACAAGTAAATCAAATAAGCCAATCATGGAGTCACTAATCAATACATCAATTTAACATAGTGCCACAGTGCCCAAAGCATCTAAACCAGCAAAACATATCAAAAATATTCAGTGAAAAATGGAAGGGAGACTCGCGTCAATGGTAGCATGTCTAACAGACACCTACATTAGTAAATATACATCTGAGTATCTATACACATTTACCTTTGTGAATTGACCCCTCGATGTTTTAGATGTGGGCAGAATTTGCAGAAAAGTGTGGGAAATGCATTTGCATATTTTAGTGACAGCTACTAAGCTACACCTAAGTAGGTGTTCATCACCTTTGCATGAGTCTGCCATGTCTGCCTTATGCCAAGGCTTGTATCATGGCAGAGACCATATGGGTGAATTAGGTTGAAATGATACTTGAATGCTCTTTTATATGTCTTTGTCAATTAAGGGAGCGTAGATAATCCTTTTGCAAATGGGCCCTCAGTGTTTTAATCATGGCTCTTCATATCATTAACGAACACATATATTGTGTCATCATTTTTTGACTTTATAAATACCATTTGTATGAGACAACCTCATAAAAATGTGAAACAATATGTAAATGATTAGCTTTATGACTGAATAGTTTGAATCACACTGTTCAAAGCCTCACAACACCATGTAATAGGCCTGCATTTGTGCAGCATGAAAAAAAAAGTATGGCAAAGGGCATACGTCACATCTCTGCTACAAGGCACTGGCACTTGGCAAGTTTTGTTTTTGCTTTTGACAGCTAATTCCAAAGAAAATAAAAGTAAAAAACATTGGCAAAACCAATAGGATAGAGGTTAGAATCAAAGGCAAGACTGAGTAGCTTTGCAAATGCCATTTTAACATGGCTGCCGACAAAGTTGGAAAATTAAATTACTAATGCTTACAGTGTTTGTGAGTGTGTGTATGTCTACAGTGATGCTCCAGTGGCTATTTTACCATTCTAATTTAAAATTTTATAATAGTAAACACAAAACATATACACATGAGCACTAAACAAAAGAAGCAATAGGCACAAGAAAAGGATGAGTAGCTTCGGCAGTGGAGTAATGATGGGCAAGTGAGTGGCTAGATGGCAATATGCAGCTATTTGACCCTTTCATAAAACAACTAACGAAAAAAGTGATAATGAAGTAGGAAGAGGAAGGAAACAGGAAAACAATGGGTGAGTGGCGGGGTTTGTGTATCACAGGGGAAGGAAGTGAAGGGGGAAGCACACTGGAGAGAGAGCAAGAAAATGCATGCACTCAGATGGAGTGCTGAAAGAAGAAAATAGTAGTCCCCTGATACCAGGTATGGAATAATACAAGTCATCTAACTAAACATTTGGTAAGGAAGCTATTCTGAACGGGAAGGACAAACAAAAACAATAATAGGAAGGCCATTGAATAAGAAGCAAGCAAATGAGATTGACAAGTAAACCAGCCAATGACAAGCAATGGGCGGACCAAAGGTTCACCCTAACGATCTATTGTTCAGCATGTTTTCAGTTTCTGTTCTCACACTAGAAAGAAGAAGGGCAAGTAACTTTCATGTGAATTAGGACAAGGTCTGTGTCGTGTCTCAGATATGTGTGCAGCACTGTGGAATTGCATACTTAACCCCTTCCATGCTCATGACGAGCTCAGCTCGTCATGAGGTACACCTCTCGTACACTCAAGACGAGCTGAGCTCGTCATGAACAATGGGAATAAATAAGGGTCAGCACAGGAGGGGAATACCATCAGCATTGATGGTGTTAAGGAAATCAGAAAATTCCAATCATTTTTAGGTTTTAGATGTCAAACTTAACACCCCATTCAACTAAGAATTATTAATGTTTTCATAATGCAGATTAGTATGTAATCTTGGTGGAAACTTACCAACCATTTAATAGACTTTCTTTAGTGAATCTTCTGTATTTTTCCATGATATGTATTACTGTAGGAAACTGGGTGACAAGTTGGGGGGGGTGAACCCCTACTGGAGCAGCAACCACAATCTCGGTCAGGGTGAAACACGAGCAAACCCCATATTAACCTGTTCTTAACCCTCTGGTAACTTGCCACAAAAGCTACCGGATTAGCTTATAGACAATGTGTAAAGTATTTATGCAGTACTTCAAACAGTAATACAGCAAAAACATAATGCAACAAAATTCCACACAAATTTAGAAAAATAGAGTAAAATGTAATAAATTAATTGAGATCAAAACAACAAAAAATCAAATCACTAGAACCAGAGACATGTGATTTTAAAGTTTTAAGTAAAAATATTGCCCTGAAGCACAAAGCACCAGATGTGGTTATCTGGACATGCCGACCAATGACAAAGTCACAAATTCAGACTGACCATGATGGAGTGCAGGTTGGATACAGGGACCAAGTTAGACTAGCTGAACAAAGTAGCTTCAATCCTGACTTATGGAGAGTTGCAAGAGCCCACGTACAGGATGCATCTCACAGCGGGGATTCTGAGCAAGCTGTGGGGCTTGCAATTTGAAGGCCTGCATTGAGGATGCATCGCACAGCAGCGGTTCCAAGGAGGCTGCAGGGTGCGATGCGAGGTTCAGCGTGTGGGAAGATTCACGCAGCGGCAATTCTGCAGTAGAGCTATTAGGAGATGTGTCATGCTGTGTCAGTTCTGCCCACAGGACAACACCTGGGCTGTCACAGCACCTTCCGGCCCACTTTCAAGGGACCAGGACTAGGGTAGCACCACTTAAGGACTCACAGCAGAAAAGGTGAAGGTGCTGGTTTCAAGGTGTTTGGAATCTTTCACATTACTGAGACTCTGATCAGGAGGCCAGCCAACTAGCCCTTGGAGTCACTCTGGTGGCCCTGAGTTTATTTACATATTCAAACTTAAATGTATACCCAATCTTTTAAAAATAAACATTTATATGTAGTGCTTTACTGTGTTGAAAAACGATATTAGCCCAGTGTTTTTTAACACCTCCGTTGACTGTATTTTTGGAGGAAGAAATTTTGAAAAAAAGAATGTGTAACTGATCAATTTTAAGTGTATTATTTACACTTTTTTATTTTCAATTTATATTAGGCTAGTGAAGAATAAAGGACAAAATATGTAGTAAAACCGTGTATATTTTGTACAACTACATGAATCTAGTGGTAAAATATCAAATATGTTAATGTGGAAAATGGGAAAAATGCTCAAATGTTTTAACAATGCAGACATATGAACCCTTGATCGTTCACCGGAGCATTGAGCGCGCCGTGAGGAAGGCGGCACCTGTTCCTTGCAGCTCCTCGTCGCCCGGTCATCCATCCAGCGCCGTGGGGGCAACGGCTTTAGTCCCAGACGGCGGACTACACTGCCCAGCACCCCCGGACAGGTCGCAGGCCCATGGCGCTCCCAACGTGCCCGGAGGCGCCATAGGATCTTTGAGCGCTGAGCGCTCTTTAGGTTAGGAGTAATAAAGGGGTAGACCCTTAGAACTCCAGGACCGGGGTCCAAATGTCAATACAAAAAACAATGGTCCTGATTCAAATATGACTCATGTGCTGTGACAAGTGTCTATCACATCAATCTAGCACTCACCGCAAAATCATCTACCATATGTCAAATCACATTAATATATACAAAATAAACCAAGTAAACGTTTTTTATGCATTTATTAATGCATAGTCCATATTGACGCAATAGTATTTTTGCGAGCTTTAGCTTGTATCAGATATAGTGAATAACACAGAAATATTTGAATGCAATTGTATAATCATTACATTTCAATGTGCTCTCAGAAGAAAGGGAAGGGAAAGTGTGCAGGTTGTGAGGGACCGGGTAAAGGTGGTGTGACTGGTTAGGAACATCACGTTAAAATCAAGATGCCTTTACAATCAATATGTACAAGGTTCCAGAAATGCATCAAACATAGGTTTAAATCAATCAATTTCTTTATGTCCTATGATGTGCTTGAGTGGCGTAGTCTACGTTTCGACCCCCGAAATACGCTGAAAGGGTAATTGCTGCCTCATGTTGGGGTCTTCATCAGGACTGTGTGATATGAGAGCATCAAAGGACGGTAGAAATCTGTGCCGTCAATGGATGGGCCGAGTAGTGCTCCAAGAAAATTTGGAGACTGTTCCTTACAGGTATTGTTAAGTTTCTTCAGGCATACGTCCTGCTGTTCTCAGTTCTTGCACGCGTTTTAGCGTGCCGTCTATGGTCCGACCTCTGGGGTTCTGGCTTAAACCCAGAACCCCAGAGGTCGGACCATAGACGGCACGCTAAAACGCGTGCAAGAACTGAGAACAGCAGGACGTATGCCTGAAGAAACTTAACAATACCTGTAAGGAACAGTCTCCAAATTTTCTTGGAGCACTACTCTGCCCATCCATTGACGGCACAGATTTCTACCGTCCTTTGATGCTCTCATATCACACAGTCCTGATGAAGACCCCAACATGAGGCAGCAATTACCCTTTCAGCGTATTTCGGGGGTCGAAACGTAGACTACGCCACTCAAGCACATCATAGGACATAAAAAAATTGATTGATTTAAACCTATGTTTGATGCATTTCTGGAACCTTGTACATATTGATTGTAAAGGCATCTTGATTTTAACGTGATGTTCCTAACCAGTCACACCACCTTTACCCGGTCCCTCACAACCTGCACACTTTCCCTTCCCTTTCTTCTGAGAGCACATTGAAATGTAATGATTATACAATTGCATTCAAATATTTCTGTGTTATTCACTATATCTGATACAAGCTAAAGTTCGCAAAAATACTATTGCGTCAATATGGACTATGCATTAATAAATGCATAAAAAACGTTTACTTGGTTTAATTTGTATATATTAATGTGATTTGACATATGGTAGATGATTTTGCGGTGAGTACGAGCGCTCTTTAGGGTCGTTCACCGGAGCATCGAGCACGCCGTGAGGGAAGCGGCGCCAGTTCCTTGCAGCTCCTCATTACCCGGTCATCCATCCAATGCCGTGAGGGCAACGGCTGTAGTCCCAGACAGTGGACTACGCTACCCAGCGCCCCCGGGCAGGTTGCAGGCCCGTAACGCTCCCAACGTGGTCTGTAGGTATGGGTGCTGTGCCCAGGGCCGGTGGCCACCATGAGTCGTCCCAGGCAGAGGGGGATGATCCTAAGATGAGGACTTCCGTTTTGTCCGAGATAAGTTTTAAATGGCTGTTCTTCATCCATTCGGCTACTTCTTTCATTCCTTCGTGTAGATTGGTTTTGGCGGTGTATGGGTCTTTGGTGAGGGAGAGGATCAGCTGGGTGTCATCTGCGTGGGAGATGATGTTGAGGTTGTGTTGGCGCGCGATGGATGCGAGGGGACTCATGTATATGTTGAAGAGGGTGGGGCTGAGTGAAGATCCTTGTGGTACACCACAGATGACTTCGGTGGCCTCTGATTTGAATGGGGGGAGGCGGACTCTCTGGGTTCTTCCGGCGAGGAACGAGATAATCCAATCCAAAGCTTTTCCTTGTATTCCGACATTGTTGAGGCGTTGTATGAGTGTGCTATGACATACTGTGTCGAAGGCGGCGGAGAGGTCGAGTAGGATGAGGGCAACTGTTTCTCCGTTGTCCAGTAGCGTTCGGATGTCGTCTGTAGCTGCGATGAGGGCGGTTTCGGTGCTGTGTTTGGCTCGGAAGCCGGACTGTGAAGGGTCGAGGGAATTGTTGGATTCAAGGAAGGCGGCGAGCTGACTATTGACGGCTTTCTCAATGACTTTGGCAGGGAAAGGGAGGAGTGAGATGGGGCGGTAGTTCTTAAGTTCAGAGGGGTCTGCTGTGGGTTTCTTCAGAAGGGCGCAGAGCTCGGCATGTTTCCAGCTTTCCGGAAAGTAGCGGAGTTGAAGGAACAGTTGATGACATCGCAGAGATGGGGTGCGATGATGGAGTCTGCTTTGTTGAAGATGTGGTGGGGACATGGGTCGGTTGGCGATCCTGAGTGAATGGAGTTCATCAGGCGGATGGTGTCTTCAGTGGTGATTGGGTTTCAGGCGAAAAGGTTGTGAGAGTGCTGTTTTGGCTCGGAGGTGGGTGGAGAGGGCCGCTCATCGGACTGGTTTTCAAAGCTGTTATGTATGTCGGCGATTTTGTTGTGGAAGAAATAGGATAAGAAGTCGCAGAGGTCTTGGGAGGGAGTGATGCCGTTGGTGCCGGCAGTGGGGTTGGTAAATTCTTTGACGATGTTGAACAGTTCCTTGCTGTTGTGGGCGTTGTTGTTGAGTCGATCCTTGAATGCTGATTTCTTGGTGGATCGGATCAATTGGTGGTGTTTGCGGGTGGCGTCCTTGAAGGTGGTCAGGTTGTCAGAGGTTGGGTTTTTTCTCCAGGTTTTCTCGAGGGTACGACATAACTTCTTGGATTTCTTAAGGTCATCGTTGAACCAGGGGGCCTTTTTGCTACCTTGTTTGATCTGATGGTTTTTCAAGGGTGCTAATTCGTCAGCGCTGTGGGTGATCCATTGTGTGAGTTTGGTGGCAGCTTGGTTTGGGTCCGATGATATGGCAAGAGGGTTTTGGTTTAGCGATGTGAAAAGTTGGTCGGTGGGGATTTTGTTCCAGTTTCTTCGAGGAATAGGTTGTGGGGGGTTGTGGGTCGTGGTCTTTTTGTAGCTGAAGTGAACGCAGCTGTGGTCCGGCCAATGGAGAGCTGTGGTGTGATCGAAGGAGATGTGTTTGCTGTAGGTGAAGATAGGGTCGAGCGTGTGTCCGGCAAGGTGGGTGGGGGTGTCAACAAGTTGTTTGAGTCCGAGATTGGCCAGGTTGTCTAGAAGGGTGGTGGTGTTGCTGTCGTTTTTCTTTTCCAGGTGGAAGTTGAGGTCTCCCAGTAGAATGTAGTTCTCGGAGGTGAGGGCATGTGGGCTGATGAAGTCGGTGATTTCTTCGTTGAATTGTGTGCGGGTTCCTGGTGGTCTGTAGATGAGGGTGCCTCTAAGTGTGGTCCAGTGGTCGGTGTGGATCTGGAAATGAAGGTGTTCGGCGGTCCCGGGGTTAACGTCGGAGCTGGTCGTGATTCGGATGGTGTTCTTATGGACGATGGTGATGCCTCCTCCTGTTTGGTTGGTGCGGTCTTTTCGGATGATCTTGTAAGCGTCCGGGATGGCTATGGCGATGTCGGGCGCTGATGAAGCGTTCATCCAGGTTTCTGTAAGGAAGGCGACGTCCGGCGATGCAGTGTCGAGTAGGTCCCAGATTTCAGTGGCGTGTCTGTGGACCGAGCGGGTGTTCAGCAAGATGCACTTCAGGTGGTTGGATTTGGGGCTGTGTTTGGCGGTAGTGGATTTGGTGTGGGTCCTGTTGCAGGCGAACTTGCAGGAGTGGCAGGCAAATGGACCATGGGTGTGTCCTGGGGCAGCTTCGCAGCATTGTGGTGTGCGTCCGGGGTTAGGGGCAAGGAGGGTAGCTGCGGCATACGTGATGCGGGAGGAGTGGCTTTTGCGAGGGCCAGGGGGTCTGGCGCTGGGCGCGGTCAAGGCGCGGACGGGCGTAGACGGGCTTACCTTTGGCGCACCTTCGGCGCGCATGGGGCGCGTCCGCTGCGCGTGAATGCTGCGCGGAAAGGCATCTGTCATATGTGGATAGTGGGAGGGGGAGGGGCGAGGGAGGATCAGCTCGGAGGCGGGGAGCGGGGCGGAGAGCCGGGCTGGGGGTCACACCAACAACAACAAAATGGCTGCAAGCCAAAAGGCGGCTGGGACGAGCTTGGGGCACAGGTAAAGGTAATGGCGGTCACAACACCAGTGAGATCGGCACAATCAGGCACGATTCTGCAAGCAGGCACAGGCAGCAATGTCAAATTATTAAATAACCAATGAGCAGTCTAGTGGCACAGCGGGGCAATGAAATCTAAGGCAGAGGCAGCAATGTCAAATTAGTCAACAAACAATGCGCAGTCAAAACGAGTGCAGCAGAAGCAGTGCGAGCAGCGCTACGATACCACTTTAGGACTGAGGAGCAGCGAGGGGAGCGACCTCCTTCGAGGATCTCAGGACGGTCACGTGATTGTTTCCTCCCATATTGTTTCTCGTTGTGCTCCCCCTAGGATTGAGGTGACTCCAATTAGTGATCACAATTGTATCATCTTGGAAACCACCTTCTGGGGAGGAAGTTCTGTTAAAATAGGGAGTACATTCACTGATGTAGAACCCCACAGACAAAAAGGTGTCAGACTCAAATGGGCAGGGGACAAGGCTCATGAATTAATCGGCTCTATTGTCAGGGACTGTTTGGTAGATATTAATCTGATCCTTGATAATGTAACCGATGATGAACAGGTTTTGTCCGCTTTTAAATGGATTAATCAATTAATCGATGCCAGGTTCACGAGACCGACAATGCCAAACGTAGAAATGGACCGGGTTGGTTTGATCACATGTGCACCACTTCATTAACCAAATTAAAAAGTGCTCTTGCCCAAAAGCCTAGGGACACTAGTCTTATTACAAAATTAAGATTAGAATATAAGAATACCCTGGAAAGAAGGAAGTCTGAGCTACAGCAACAGGCCTGGGATTCCCTCAACCAAGCCGCTGAGCTATCTAATAGTACCCTGTTCTGGGCTACGGTTAACTCCCCTTTCCTTAAAGATGAAAATACCCTGGAGTTAACATCCAATGTCCCTAGTGACGAGTGAGTAACACACTTTTCTAACATTTTTTATTCTAATAGTGGCGCACTCACCAACCTTAAAAGTTGGACTGCTCTGCCGCTGGACATCTCTGTGGATGAGGTGGAGCTTGGCATACGTAGTAGCAAGGGGGGGAAGCCCAGGGCCCTGACGGGGTGCCTATCGATGTTTATAAAGCGGCCCCAGAGATGTGGAGCCCCCTTCTGGCCATCGTTTTTAATGCTGCAGTCTGTTCCGAGGCCCCCGATACCTGGGGGGAATCGATCATTATCCCAATATATAAAAAGGGTAGTAGGTCGGATGTGAAAAATTATCACCCCATTTCCCTACTTGACTCTTCAGTCAAGATCATGAGCAGAGTTATGTTGGTCAGGTTAGAGGAATGGGCCGAGCAAGAGGGTATTCTGGCCGACAGCCAATATGGATTTAGAAAGGGCAGGGGTATCCTAGATCAGTGTATTAATCTTGACTTACTGATCGGGAAATATACCGAAGCCAAACAAGGCTCTCTTTATCTCTGCTTTGCAGACCTAAGTAGTGCCTTTGATTTGGTCGATCACACTCTTTTATGGACAACACTGTTACAGCTAGGTGAGCCAGAGGGTATAATTTTCTTTTTAGCTAGGCTATATGGGAAATTACAAACGTGTGTACGTTTTGGCCCCAATGGGGAATGCACCCCGAAATTTAGAGTTAAGAGAGGGATAAGACAGGGCTGTGTATTGGCCCCCCTCCTTTTTATCTTATGTATTAATGGAATTGATGTTATCTTAAAAAATGTAAATGCAGATGCCCCCAAGATCAAAGGTGTCCCTGTGCCGGTGTTACTTTACGCCGATGACGCTGTATTGCTCTCAAGAACCCCTTTGGGACTGCAGCGTTTGATCGATAGATTCTCCATTTTTATAAAAGAAAGAAAACTAATTATTAATAAAGGAAAAACACATACCATGACCTGTGGGGCCAAAAGCAAATTTTTAAATGCCTTTTTTATTGATGGTGACAAGGTGCAACATGTAAACACATTTTGTTACCTTGGTATAACCATCTCCAAAGACAGAAAATGGATTAACGAATTCAACAATATCAGTAACAAGATGGCCAAAATGCCCATGGTGTTTTTAGGTTTGCGGCAAAGGTCGGGGACCGCCGCACCAGGGACATGCTCACTATTTATCAAGCAAGATGTATGACTATTGCACTTTACGGGGAGGGTGTCTGGGGCCACAAATGTGACCATAATTTGCAGCAGGAGGAAAATCGCTTTTTAAAAAAACAGCTGACTCTACCTGTGTCTGCCCCAACTGAGCTAATTCACTGGGAATTGGATACTAATTATCTGATTGATCTATTATCCTTGAGGCCACTTATGATTTGGCGCTCTATTTGGCTACAAGAAGAAAAGTCTTTTAATAGATTTATAATTGAGGATTGTCTCTCTCTGGATAAACACCTTAATATCCCCTGGTTAAAATACGTGGCTGTTTGCTTTTCTGAGATATTTAACTTTAACATATTGAGTGATTCTAGTGCAGCATCCCTGATCTCCAAAGCAGAACTGAAAAACAATTTTCTGACTTTTAGAGCGAGGAAGCAGTCACTAGCAAATTGATCCTTACCCACTGTCTTGTTTTACAGCACTTATAAAGTTGGCGAAGGATTTCCGAATTACTTAGCCATGGTGACAAGGCCATCGCACAAGTTTGTATTGACCAGATTAAGGTTTGGTGTAGCACACCATTTGGTGGCGCTTCCGATTCTTAAGAAGCACTCAACCGGGCCTGGTTTATGTGATGGGATATCCAAGCAGACCACTTTGCACTTTTTACTGTTTTGTAAACTGTACACGAATTTCCGTACTGCCTATCTGAAACCCATGTTTGTTAAATATGGTGTACGTACAGTTAATCAGGCTAGGAGTTTAATTTTTAATCTGCAATTCGCTGATATCTGTTTTTATACTGCTACGTTTCTAAACCAGTCTATCAATGCCAGGAAAAGCATGTGTTTTTAAGAGTTATGTCGGTTAACCCTTCGGTTGTTTTTAATTCTGAAATTCATTTTATGTAATATTTACTGAATTTTTATCCTTGTGCTTTTATGGTCATTTCACATGTGCCGAATAAAGCTTCATGAATTAAATTGAATTGAACCCTTGGAAAGAAAGTGAGGAGACAACAGCCTGATATAATCAAGAAGTTCAGATTGAATAGGCAGACTATACTGGATTGATGTCACCAGCTGGAGCCAGATATTCAGCCTCACAACAGAAATCCCAAATCTATTACACCAATTGTCTAATTCATGGCAGTACTTTTTTCAGGCCACAGGATCCTTAACAAAATACTGTGGCAGTTTCTGGTGGCATGTCACAACCAACTTTCATGTGTGTGCTACCAGAAGTTATATCTAACAGCTTCATTCAGGTTCCACAGCAGTAGGATTTAGTCAATATGAAGGGGAACTTTCATGGTTTGAGCCACCTACCACATGTGGTTGGAGCAATTGATGGCACACATATTGCCTTAGTGCCACCACACGCCAGAGAACAGGTCTACCGAAATCGGAAACACTTCCATTCAATCAACATGCAAGGTATCTGCTTACTGGATTTGCACATCACAAGCATCTGTGTGCATTTCTTCAGCTCTGCCATGATTCCATTGTACTAAGGAACAGCCCTTTGCCGCTGCAAATGTCACAACTTGGATCTGAGAGGGCCTAGCTTGTTGGTCAGTACAATCTTTCATAATATTGTTTGGATATTTTCTAGTTGAATAATCTGAAATTGTCTTACTTCTTTTGGCACTTTTTTGCCTTCTGTTTTGGAGACTCTGGTTATTCCAATCAACCATGGCTGAGGAATCCAGCAATGGCTGGGGAAGTCCACTTCAATGAGGCCCATGGAAGAACACAGAGCCAAGTGGATCGGGCTTTTAGGCTTCTAAAGGCAAGATTTTGTTGTCTGGACAAAACCAAAGGAGCCCTCCTTTACTCATCTGATAAGGTGGGCCAAACCACCATAGGCTGTTGCATGCTCCACAAGAGAGCCCTGTGACGGAACATCCCTTACATCGCACATGATGGAGACCATAAAGAGTCACTGGATAGGATCCTGAAATGCCAATTGAAGATGATAGAGGTGAAGAGAGAGGAGTTGACTTACGTCAAGATGTCATTGACAACTTCTTCTCATGAGTGTAAGTACATCTTTACATGTTATCATTTTTTCCATTATACCAACTATTGGTGTGATGATGAGAGACATATGTAGTGGTAATTTGTTAGAAAGTGCAAGTTCAAGGAAATTCAGGCCAAAGGTGTTTGTTGATCAGAGTTTTGACACATTGACTACTGAGTTCAGTTACATTGTTTATCCCTGATTGTTGTGTGAAACTGTCCTCCAGAATTTGACTTTGTAATGTGCTTAATAATATCAGTTTGATTGGTAATCTTTAAGTTGTGATAGGTTTTGGGTTCCTTCACCATGTAATTTTCAATTTGGACATTTCAGAGTTGTCACATATGCAGGTATATGGGTCTGTTTTAAAGTACAAAGGTAACAGGGGTGGATCCTTGGAAAGACGGACACAGACTTTGGGTGTACAAATTATGTACCAAGGCAACTTGCTCTGTGATTGAATGGAAGATTATATTGGACGTCTAAGGGTTCTCAGACATGTGTTGGCACTAAGGAAGTATGTGTGCCATCATTATCTCAATCCACATGTAGTAGTTGACCCAAATCATGCTAATCTTCCCTAACACTGGCCAAATCCTCATTGTGTGTAAAGTGAATGCAGCTCTTGATGCGTCTCATCATTGTAGGACATACGTCTTGTGGCACTCCACTGAAACTTGGTTGTGTCATTCCACCAGATACTGGAACAGTGGATTGGAATGATCATGTGTCTGCAAAATGTAGTGCTGCCATGTTTTTGTCTATTGGCTTTATTGATGTGCGATTCCTTATGTAAAACCAAAGGGAATGATGGGCGGAGTATTGTACACATCAAGCACTCTCCCCCAGTCAACTTATCTCGGTTTAATCCATCATCATTCTTTAGCTCACTCTGCCACCCCAGTTCAGACATGGATATATACAAATAATTCTGACCCTGTGCCTCATGGGAACAGTCCTGCCTGAACTGCCAAGCCATGCCTTCCCTGGACCGGAAGCAAGCATACTGGGACCGGATTCGGGTTCATAACCCTCATCAGCCAGGCTATCTTGAATCCAGTGGCAAAGTGAGCAAGGGACCCTCGTCTGAGCATACCCTTCCAACTTAGGGCGAACAAAGCAAAACCAAAGGGGATGATGGACAGAGTGTTGAACATTGCAAGCACTCACCCCACTGATCCATCATCATTCTTTAGCTCACTCCGCCACCGGAGTTGAGACATGGCCATATGCAAATCAGTCTGACCCTGTGCCTCATGGGAACAGTCCAGCCTGAACTGCCGAGCCGTGTATTCCCTGGACAGGAAACAAGCATCCTGAGACGGATTTCGTGTTCATAACCCTCATCAACCAGGCTATCTTGAATCCAGTGGAAAAGTGAGCAAAAAAAAGATGGATTTAGGCCCAGATCTCTGTACTGGGGTGAAAGTATGACATTGTTCTGCATTCTGTCCATCAATTGTTTTTACGTTCGTCACCCCGAGTGGGATGGGTATGCCCAGAAGTGGGTCCCATGCTCTCGATGCCACTGGAGTCAAACTATCCTGGCTGATGAGGGCAGAAAGCCCGAAACTGTACCTCGGATGCTTGTTTTCAGTCCAGGGAAGACCTGGCTTGGCCATTCGGGTTGGACTGTTCCCATTGGGCACAGGGTCAAGCCTGATTTGCATATGGCTGGGTCCAAACTGGAATGGCATGGTGAGCAAACACATTTTGGATTTAGGCCCAGATCTCTGTGCTGGGATGAATGTATGACATTGTTCTGCATTCTGTCCATCAATTGTTGTTTTTGCATTTGTCCCCCCGAGTGGGACGGGTATGCCCAGACGTTAGTCCTGTGCTCTCCATGCCACTGGAGACAAGCTATCCTGGCTGATGAGGGTTGAAAGCCCAAAACCAGTCCTAGGATGCTTGTTTCCAGTCCAGGGAAGACCTAGCTTGTCAGTTTGGGTTGGACTGTTCCCATTGGACGCAGGGTCCAGACTGTTTTGCATATGGCTGGGTCCAAACTGGAATGGCATGGTGAGCAACAAAACAATGGATTTAGGCCCAGATCTCTGTACTGGGGTGAATGTATGACATTGTTCTGCATTCTGTCCATCAATTGTTGTTTTTGCGATTCCTTATGTGAGCCAGAAGATCTGGCTTCAGCTGATGATATGAGCCAATGATAATTTGTCCATTCAACCTGTTTGTTTTGGACCTATCCCCTTCTTCCATGTTGGCAAGGTCTGGAACTGAAATATGAAAACTGGCAGTATTGTTATTATGTATGGATTGTTATGTTAGTGAAAATGTTGACAGACAATTATTGGTCAAATGGAATAAACATAGTAAGAATTGTGGTTGGGAACTTGAAAAAAACATTACCTACTTGCAAATTATCTTTGTTTACACAATACTTTGATCTTTGTCATGATGGAAGGAAACAAATGCATTGATAGAGTTGTGATATACAACACCAGTCTATGAGTTTTTGAGTTGTGAGTTTATTGAACTGAATGTGAAGCAATTAAACAGGGTGAAAATGGAAAAGCTAACGGAAAAGTGAAGAATTCAGTCATAGTGAATGATCCCATAGTTGAAGAGTCAAAATTGTTTTAAGTCTAATGTCCAAAATATGACTGGTATCAGAAAGGTAAATGTGTCCAGAAATAGTCCACAGAGTGAATGCTAGTCACACACTTGAGGAAATTAGGTGTGGGGTTTCTTGTTGGCTATGGCAGTGGTCTTGCCATTCCAAACACCTGATTATTTGGGTAGAAGTCCTCTCCCCATGCAGGGGAGGGGGGGGTAATCCATAGTTGCAGGGCCTGGGACGGCTATTGGTCATTCCTCCGGTGGCAGGGTCTCCCTTCCTGTGGCAGATGAAGATTGGGTCAGATGTTTTAGGACCACAGAAAGGAGTAGATTGTGCTGGAAAAGCCCTGGACATATTGGTGCACATGTTCTGCAGCACCACAGTCAGGGAGCCAATGGAGTTGTGAGCCTCCATCTGATAATTGAGGTTCCTAGGCAACTGCTTCCTCTCCCAAAGCTGCCAAGACTTGGTCTATGGTGGTCTGGGTGGGAGTGACGCCAATGTCCTCACTATGCTGACACACAGAATCTCTCCTGTTAGAACCGGGGTCTCTAGTTGGCCGGGGTATGCACCCTAGTCCAAGTAGGGACCACCGCTTCCGAAAGAGTAGCCTGGCGCTGAGCGGGAAGGCTTAACTTCCGAGGCAATGTGTAAAGTATTTGTGCAACACACCAACAGTTCCCAGGAAAACACGCACAAAAGAAAAAGACACTACACCAATCTGTTATAAAAATAAAACTATCTTTATCTCAAGTTTCAGGCAAGATTAATCATCAAACAAATGCAGTTGCAGGCAAGATCAATAATAAAAGTGAAGCCAGTTGCATATAGGGGAGGTAAAGTTATCCCTATCTAGAAATTGCGCAAAATAACAAGGAAATAATAACGCTCCACAGGTATATATATGATCAAAAAGGGGTTAGTGTAATGTCCTTGGAAAGTGGATGACAGTATTCTTTATTAAAGGAAAGTCAGTTCTTCGTGTGCAATAAGTTGTCCCCTGTTCGCAGTCATTAGGAATTTGTACTGCCCTGGTAGTGCAGTTCTTTGCATTCAGGGCAACCCAGGACTGGAATCCGCCTGGGCTCCCACTAGTGACAATATGGTAATGCTTGGGCCGGTGAACGGGGGCCGAGTAAGTCCCACCAGTCTACGGCGGCTTACTAACAGACAGAGGCAGTCCCTGGCAGGTTTGTTATCATATGCCGTTTACCCAGTTCCCGGTGGGCCCATGGTTAATTCAGTGAAGTCCCCGCACTTGAAGGAAATGTAATGACTCTCGGCCGATGTCACACTGAGATCCCGGCAGGCCCGATCACAGGGGAATTCTTCAACAGTCCCCGGTGGTCCCGCTATTAACTTTAAGGCAGTCCCTGGCAGCTATGCTGACTCCTCCGCCCATGCAGTACCCAGCCTGTACCTCGCCCGGCCTCAGCGGCACGCTAAGGGGTTACCTGGGATCCGGTCTCTTGCGGGGTTTTCTCCGGGGCGGTCACCAGTCCACTGTCTCTCCTTCACCTGCCTCTCCGGCCGGCAACAGTTGATCGTGGGACCAGGGCGGGATGCAGGGCCTTGCCTTATTCTCAGCACGGCTTTCGTGATGATGATCCCGTTCCTAGGCAACTCCCCGGTGCCTCCACGAATCACAGCGTGGTCCCAGTGACGTCACAGGGTTTCCCTCTCCGCGCTACTCGAGGCTCCCGAGCCGGCTGCAAGGATTCTGGCGGCGATCTTGATGCCAGTGTTCAAATACAGTCTCCAGTGGAGTGCAGTCGCCCGCGCTCCACACCCCGGGTGCAATTTGAATACTGCACTCAGTTCCGGCTGGCGGCGGGGAATTTGGGAGTAATTCCAGCAGCATCCTGCCTCCACCCTGCAGTGGTGACTTCAGGGGGCACAGCGCTTCACTTCCACAGTGCTTCCCATTGCCCCAGGTGATCAGGAGATTAGGCTCCCGGGCCGACAGCGGTGATTCCGGCCCCAGTACTTCAGTCCTTTGTCAGCGCTACACAACGCCTCACGTGCCCCGTGCGGTGCCGATTCTGATCACCAAGTCTTCCTTAGGCACAGCAGGCCTTCCAGCGAGGTGCAGTTCCAGGCGCTCAGTGCTGCAGAGCAGTTCTTGAGGACACATGGTTGTTTCAGCACCCCCGTGGTAGTTTTAAAAGCCCTGTAACCCCAATAAGGCAGTTCTCATGATTTTGTGTTGTCCTTATGAACATTGTGGAGACACTCCTGGGATGTTACTTCCAGTCTCCTCTTGGCAGGGCCAGATCAGCAGGCAGTAGGGCAGCTCAATCCCACAGGGCAGCAGTTCCTAGGAACAGTCAGCTCCAGCAGGGTGGCAATCCTCCTAGCACAGCAGTCTGTACTCCAGCAGGGTTTCTTCTTAGTCCAGGGGTGTAACAAAGAAGTGAGTCCAGGACCCTCCCTTATATATCTTTCAGTCTAGGGGCTAGAAAGTGGTAGAAGTCTCTGGGAGGGTCTGGGGGCAGGGGATTCTGAAAGAGTCCAGTGAGTTCTGGTATGTTCCCTGCCTTCCCTGACCTGGCTGTCACAGTGACAAGAGACAGGCAGTTAAGGCTACAGTGGGCAGCCCATCACCACCCATCCCAGGGGAGAAGGTGTTTATCACCACTCCCACCTCCCAACCCAGGCAGTTATCAGTATGCAGAGGGGAGGGGGGAGTCTACAGAGCCCAATCTAAGTGTAGGCTGGAAAAGGTCCACTTTCTAAAAGTGGGATCCCTAGCGTAGAAGTGCCCAAACCCCATATATCATTGGAAAGGTTTCCCCGCCCTGAGTCCAACAAGACCAAACATGACAGGCTTATTAGGTCCCTGTTAGAAATTATCTCATAAGGGGGTTCCCAATGTTAGTCTATGGAGGATTAAGCCTTACTGTGGTAGCAGGGGCTTGTGGCAGATATGCCAGCATCATATGGTTTTAGGGGAGAGCACCTGCACCTCAGCACTGTTTAGCAGTGGTGAGGAGCCCAGAGTCCTAAGTCCAACAAAAAGGTACAGTGAAAATGGGAGGCGCAAGGGCAAAAAGGTAGGGGAAGACCACCCTAAGGCTGACAGGTCCAACACCTCCCATAATCACTACCCTGTGTCCTTGGTCCAGTGTGCCTCATCCAACTGGATCCTGGGTGACCTGGAGCAGGTGGTGCTGTGGTCTCAACATTTCCCAGGACTGGGGGGAACAAAATCGATGTTATAGTGGTAGTAACATAGAAAGTGAAGGCTTTGGTTAGCTTAAGTGTTACAACTGGGGTGGGATGTGTCGGTGTGGGCCAAGTGAGTCTCACTGGAGCTGTCTGCCCATGCTGACCAAATGGACCAGGATCCACATCGTCATCCATATTACCAGGAGTGTTGTCCTCAATATAGGCTTGATCCCCGGCTGGAGTGGAGGTCTCTTCAGTGGCAGATTCCTGGCCATGTGGTCTGGAATTTGGACCTATTGAGAATTTGAGAACATTTTGATTAGTAAAAGTTTGTATTACATGTCCGAATCTTTTGAAACAAACAATGTAGATACTTAGAAGTAAAAAAGGTAAAGATTATTGTGATGATAGCTTTCAGTGGTATTGAACATGTTACCCTGCCTTTTAGCTATTTCAAACAGTACAACTTCAAATTAGCAGGTAATAAGATGTCCTGAAATGTTTATGAAGTGATTAGAAAGTATACCTAACATCTCCCAACCATTCAACCCAACGCAGTGGAAAGGGTGAAATGTGTAACTGACAATTCCAAGGCATAGCTGATTTCAAACACAGACATTTACACAACTTGGATGGATGTTTGGCTTTAGTCCTCATGTGAACAGTGCAGAGTCACTTTTTCACAATTAACACTTATATTCAGCCTAGTAATTATCCTACCTTACAATTTGTGGGTCAACACAGTTTGATTGGTGAAACTCATGACATCAATCCAATTGAGTGAGAACAGGACAACAGTCATAAAACAACACCACCCATTTTCAGAAGAGAGCATTGAATAGTGATTGATCCTAACATGACACTTTACCTTTTGTTGAAATCTGTTAGACAAGAGAGAATGAGCAATATGACATATCAATAGTCTTTTGACAAAACAGAAACAGGTCATCATGGTATTTAGTAGTAGTCATTTCAAAGACAACGTTCCAACACTTGCAAAATGGTTAGTGGAACATATCTGTGAAAATGAAGCAGTTGGAATGGGACAGGCATTTACAATATGAGACACGTATGTGTAATGGGTTATTCGGTGTTGTTACACTTACAGGCACCATACCATCATGTGACATGTAATGGAGATTGACACCTGTAATCTTAGATGCAACACAATACATTCACACAAACAATCCAAATTATCTGATACTGATAGTTTGGGGTTTCTGTGTTATGAAAATATGTGCAGAACACATTGGCAACCACGGAGTTGAAAACAAACAGGACATTGATGTTTAGTGAAACTTTGTTAAGTATAATTTACCAGACTCCATTCCACCAGGTATTCCTGTCCTGTCAAGCCTTCGGGATGTAGGCTTTGCAAGATCTTTTCTTATCAAGACATGAGTTGAAAGCCGGGCCTGGGAAAACCACCACAGTCTTCTGGACCTTCGTGTTACGCTTGGAGGCCAGGAAATGCATCCTCCTTCTCAGGTCATTCCACCTCTTCCTCATTTCCTCCTGTGTGTGCAGGTCATTAGCTACAGCATTCACTCTGTTTTCTATTTGACCCACATTTGCCTTTTCAGAAATAGGGGTATAATTTTGACTTAGGCGTCAAACAATTGTGGATCTACTCTTATGATTTCATCCACCATAAATGACAATTTTCCCTCAGTAGAATGACAATTTTTAGGGCCTGGCATTGTGCAATGATAAATGATTAAATAAAACAATTAAGCACAAGGTAATAAATGAAAGAAGGTAAAGGGACGAGAAACAGGGAAAAGGAACACAATAGCCTCACTTAACTGGCAAAAGCTCTGCCAGAAAATGTTGTGGTGCAGTGGAATGCCCAAGGATCATGGTCTAAAATAGAGTTTTTTCTATAGTGTGGCATGCAGGTGTTTCCCTTTAGCCAATGGACATCAGGTGTGTTCTACCCGTATCCAACCAATGGCCACAGTGATGGTGCATTGTTGAGCGTGTACCACAACAGGCTCATTCCACCAGGAAATAGCCACTCGGAGGCTGCCAGCACAACTGTGAAATTTAAATCTGCTCAGTGGGAACCCACCCCTCTGAGAGCGACAGAGTACTATTTGCCAGCATTGGAGTTATCCGCATCAGTAGCGATGTGCTGTGACCACGGTAGGAATGACTCTGTCAATGTGGATGGTGAGTGAGCCTGCATGCATCTATATATGGCGAGCGAAAGACGGTCGACTTGGTGGAGTACTGGGGATCGCCACTGTGGTGGGATGGCATTAAGGCCATAAAGATCTAAATCAGTTCCTTAGGATTGGGCAATTACTGGAGCAACCATGCTTTAATCAATAAAAGAACTAAGGCCATCGTAAAAGAGGCATTTTGGAATTTCAAAATGTATTTCTATCATAGTGGTTTCAATTTAGGTAGGCTTCTGAATGAGTTCTGTTTAATAAATATGTACCTTCCTAGGTACACTACATGGATGCAAATGCACCCTGCTAGGCAAGAACACCGTGCATTAAATTTAGGCTGGGTACGTTGTTGGTCAGCAATTTCCCTGGTAATTGTAAGTATAACGCAACCAAATCTCCATTCTGTATAACTTGCACTGACGTTGAACATTTATTATTTGTTTATCCAATGTTTACTCGGCCATGAAGGGCATGGCCCTGTGTCTGAGACAAGATAAAACTGCTTTCTAAATCCTGTTTATGGACACTAGTCCTTTTGTAGTTTATGCCCTCAGCCGTTATTTATATGCGGTGTGGCTACAAAGGAAGAGGTGGGGTCTATTGTTAAGACTTTTTGAATTAATAGTTTCATACATTTTAAATTGTTTCTCACTGTATTGGTGTGACTTTTGTTTAACTGATCACAAGAATTCTATAATTTAAAACATTAAGGGTGCAATATTATAGACAACTTTTCATTAAAGACTGTATTTTATCGTTATGACTTTGGAATTAATGGTCTATATGCATTTTAATTGATTTTAGCTTTCCAGTTGTGATTTTTGATCCCAGTTAATATGTTAACATAAGATTTTAAAAGCCAAAGCATTATAAGTGCAATATTATGGACAACTCTCATCTAAATTGTTTACCTTATTGTTTAAAACTTTCTTCTGAATTTTTTTTGTTTACATGTGTTCATCGCTTCTGGATTGTACAAACAAATAGTTTTTTGTATGTAGTTCTAAGGAGCTAGACCCAAAAATTTACTTATTTGTAAAATATACACATATCCACTACTGGAGTCTACGTCCAGGTAACTTTTAAATTGCTGCCAAGGTTGGTGTTCATAACTCTAGCAAATTCAGTAGTCCTGGTGAATGCATCTCTCGTAAGGGATGTTAAATGAGAAACTCAACTATTTGGACAACTTTTAAACCTTCCCCTTTAAACTAATCTGTTCAAAATGTCTACTCATGCCTTCTATTTTAAAAATGTTAGTACACATTTGTAAAGAGGTAAAAAATGTTAAGCAATGAAAGCACAATGGACCTACTGAATAATAGATTCATCCATAACTAATAAAGCTGGTACCACATGACTGCTATAGACTGTCCAAGGGAAACAAGTGAATAGCAAGGGCCCCAAAGCTAGGTAAACAATTTACTTGAATAATAACAGAATTCAGGTTAACATCAATTTGCAACCAGAGCTCAAATTGTCCTTTTAGAAAAGAAAAATGTAATTTACCAGGTACATCAGATCACGTCTAATTTTATATAGCATGCAATATTCATGATGTTCTTAATGTTTTCAGTTTTGATGTTGGCTGATTAGTTTTCCAGCTCAGTGTTTATTCCTATTCAATTACAGTATGTATTCTCAACGATGAAAAACCATTGATATCTCAACGAATGAGAACTAACCCCGGGCGGAGCAGGCAGAGTTGCTCTACGCGGAGCTCTACCGAGTTGGGCAAAAACTCAGTGGACCTCCGTGTCTCCCACCCCCTCAATAAATATCTATCAAATTAAAATGACAATTAAGGTAAAAAAAGGCACACTTACCTGTATCGTGGTGTCTCGGGGCTGCCCTTCTACTCCTCGCCGTGGTGTGCTTTTATTTACCTTAATTGTCATTTTTATTTGATAAATATTTATTGAGGGGGTTGGAGGTGGGAGGGTCTGGGGCTGAACTCCGCTCTGCTGCGGAGTCTGAGGTTTTGCAGGAACTTCACGTTCTCCGCAGAACAAGCAGTATGCAAAAATCCGCAAACTCCGCCAGCGGAGTGGAGTTCGTGTCTAGGGTTAATCAGAACCTGAAAGTATGCAAATACCACTTGTATTGAATCCTGGTATCTGCAGAGCTATTTTATTATTTGTTTTATTTTGACGGTTTTGTATAGCGCGAACAAGTGCCTTGCGGGTATCAGAGAGCTTTACAGGGCAAATATGGGAGGACAAGTACATATGAAACACAGAATTATGAGAGTACAGTACTGATAATTATTCAAAATTAGCATATATCTACAGGAATGTACAAGTAACAGTTCAAGTGAATTTAGACATGAGTATCGATTTCACTTCTTTTTTTAAAAAGGCTGCGGACGGAATTAGTCTGGTTTCCGGGGGTAAAGCCTTCCAGATCCTGGTAGCCATTCCTGAGAAGGTACGATTATATTCTTTCTTCTTAGAGGCAAATCTATTCAATGGCGAGCAGAATTCCCTAGGCTGGTCTTAGATGCAGACTTTTTTATACACATGTAAAATGCTCATGTATGTATTTGAGAATAGGGATAATCATATTAACTGAGAATTACACAGACATATAATTGGCTAACATGTTTCGACATCCTTTAAAGACCAGCATTTTCAAACCATTATAACAACAATGGGTTGTGTTTCCATTCAGGTACTTTCAGGTATCCAATCTTGTAATAAAAGATACAGCATAAGCTATGTATACTCTCTGATAGATTGGACAGTGTTTTTATAGTAGCCCTTTCCTTATGCATTGTTAGAACTACAGCACAGTATGTATTAAACCAAGCCTTTCTTTCAAAACTCGGCACGGTATTAGTACATTTAAATGCATATTTGTTAATGTTTTTCATATTAATTATTCACTCATTACTGTTCTGGCTCTTTTTCATTTATAATTTTACACTCAACCAAAATCATTGCCCATACAAAATAATTGAAATAAAAGATAAGCGTTTTTAGATTGCACGACTTGAAGGAAATCTCTTTCCCTTTATCGGAATTAGGTGCACAAATTGCAAGATGTATAGGATGCTGCCGTCCATCTCTACTTTTTTGAAGAAATTATCAGATGTGGAACGTCTAGAAACACTTTAACTATTTAGCCAGACCGGAAGGTGATCATCTTCAAAAGGATGATACTACTCTTCAGAGGCTTGATAGGTGAAGCCTCAAAACACCTCATTCAATTTGTTTAAAGGTGCACCCTTAGAAGTACTACAGTCGAAAAAAGTAGACTATTAAACATTACCAAATAGCAATTTACACAAAGAGGTGTAGAAGATTTTCTGAGTAGGCCCCCTGAGAATCTATAGGAGTTTCCTTCCCACTTGACCTTGCACACAGAAACTCCTCCATACAACACACACTAGCATCAGCAATTAGCCGCAGATAGTATTTCAGAAACACTATACAATTGTATTGTTTCATTA
Organism: Lissotriton vulgaris; assembly: GCF_964263255.1. Taxonomy (NCBI): domain Eukaryota; kingdom Metazoa; phylum Chordata; class Amphibia; order Caudata; family Salamandridae; genus Lissotriton; species Lissotriton vulgaris. The sequence continues at coordinate 482,316,526 of NC_141685.1, read as the reverse complement.
CATTTTCATGTCTACTAATCAAGTTAGGTATGCCATAGAGGTACAGTGCCTTCTTTCAATATTGATATGTACATACAATTTCTTATATACTACTAAATTTAACCCACAAACAACACTTTATGCACTTACACAACCTTTGCTACAGCCTACTGTTTCTGCTCAACCACCAGTATAGATGCAGAAGTATACATCCAAATGTGTTATTCCTCCAAAAGAATCCAAACTCTGGCCTCCTCCATCCGGCCTTCTCCATTCTTGCCCAAGCCTTCAGTTCTCAAAGGTTTTTTCTGGGTTAATTTGTCTTCCGCAAGGATCCATACAATACCTTGTTTCTAGAACAATTCTCACATAGGTTATGTCCAGATTAACATTAGTCAATGCCATATCATGAAAGGGCGATAGTATAAATCTCCTCATTGCATTATTATTCATAGCGGTTGGGCAAAATGTGGGTTGATGCTTCAAAACACCTAATGAGCCCAGTTGAAAAACTTTGCAAATGTTAAAAAAAACTGTGCACACATTTTGCTCTAATGAGTAACCCAGAAAATTGTGGTGTGATTGTATCAAGGTCTATGTATGTTATACTTCATGCAAAATGTGATAGAGAAGACATATTCCAGAGAAAAATGTGGTGCTTTTGCCCTCCTCAAGTAGTATTTCTCAAACTATTTTGCTAAAAGATTTGTCGCATTTCTATATAGAATGAACTTGAAATAAAGTATTTTCACTAATCTTGATTATGACATTTTTCTTCTTCATATCCTATGCTCTACTTTAACATCTTGACAGTATACCAATTCCTCTTGTGACTTGCTATTCAGCACTGCATGTTCTGCTGCCTGCCCCATCCCCATGTTTATGCTTTACAATCTCTCTTGACAATATGCTGGTGCTGTGCAGAATGGATTGGGAGGGGTATGATGGTTTTCATACTAAACATGATGATTTGTTTATTAGAGCCAACCCAGAGGAGTACGGAAAATCCAAGCACTTCTATTCTTCCAGCCTCAGGCAGGTGATGCGTTGACTCCTTCAGCCACACAGCGGGCCTGCATCGAATTTGGAGCTGGAGTTTCAGACGTCGGAGACACAATGCTCTGGACTCGGGATGCAGTGGTTCTTCAAGCCGCTAACAGGCACTGCGTCGATTTCTCTGCCGCACTGCAGCAATGTGTTGGTTTTTCAACCACACACCAAGTTTGTGGTGTGAAAAACAGCACAGAAGGGTGTTACTTGGATTCTCAGCTCTTGAAACAGCAAAACCACCTTCAATGGCCAAGAACTGGAGTTGGCACCACTTGGCAGGTCGCAACTCCCAGCAGAGGAGTTCTGGGGAGCTTTAGATGAAGTCTTTGATTGCCCTAAGACTTCCAACAGGAGGCAAGCACACACAAGCCCTTGAAGATCTTGGAACAAAGGATTTCAGAAAGCAATGCTCAGACAGAAGCAGCAACTGCAGGCCAACCCAGGAAAGCACCACAGAGAAGAGGCAGCACTCCTCCTGACAGCTCTTCAGCTCTTCTTCTTGAGTCCTCAGTCCAGAAATATTCTAAAATGGGGATGTTACAAGTCCAATCCATGTACTCCTTTCTGCACCTTGAAGTAGGCATACTTCAAAGGATAGTCGTTGTAGTGCACACAGCCTGCTTTGCCCTGTCCTGGCTCAAGACACGCTACAGGAGGGGGGAGGGGGGTGGAGACAGCATTGTTAGAGGACAGGCACAGCCCTATTCAGGTGTCGGTCCCAACTCTTCCAACCACTTTGGCTCAGAAAGACCCATCAGCCTGGTGATGGGCAACCAGAATATGCAGGACACACATCAGCTCCCTTTGTGGGACTGTCTAGAGTGAATAAACAAACAGCCTAACTGTCAGTGTAAATCAGGCATGGATTCCACAGGCAGGCAGAGACACGGGATGGTAAAGCACGAAATTGCCCACTTTCTAAAAGTGGCATTTTCAAATACACAATTTAAAAACCACTTTCACAGAAAGAACTGTTTAAATTTGTATGTGTTCAGGGAACCCAAACTCTAAATCTTTATCTTGTCCCAATTGAAAGTTACACTTGTAAGATGGTACAAGGCAGATCCAATGATAACCTATGGAAGAGATACTCCTTGCAATAGTGAAAAACGAAATTAGAAAGTATTTCATTATCAGGACATGTAAAACACAGCAGTACATGTACTACATTTACCATACACTGCACTCTGCCATTGGGGCTGCCTTGGGCCTACCCAGCTTCATTACCAAGACCCCACAGACAGCCACCAACACTTCAGGCCTTCCACCCCCCAACCACTCTGGCCTCATGCTCTACTGGAACCAACATCCAACCAAAATCATGAACACCATCCACTCCGGCTCGCAATTAGACCCCTGCCCTCACCACATCTTCAAAAAAGTAAGTTCCATCATCGCACCCCAACTCCGGAAGATCATCAACAGCTCCTTCGAGACCTCCACCTTCCCGGAAAGCTTGAAACACGGCAAGATCGATACCCTACTCAAGAAACCCAAGGCAGACCCAAAGGACCCCAAGAACTTCGGGCCCATCTCCCTGCTCCTGTTCCAGGCGAAAGTCATTGAGAAGACAGTCAACATGCAACTGACCCACTTCCTTGAGGAGAACAACGTCCTGGACGTGTCCCAATCCGGATTCTGCAGCAACCACAGCACTGAAACCGCCCTCATCGCCGCCACTGACGACATCAGGACCCTGCTGGACAATGGCGAAATCGCGGCCCTTATCCTCCTGGACCTCTCAGCCGCCTTCGACACCGTCTGCCACCACACCCTACGCACACGCCTCCACGATGCAGGGATCAGCAACAAAGCCCTGGACTGGACCACCTCATTCCTCACCGGCAGAACCCAGAGAGTCCGCCTCCCCCCATTCCGATCGGAAGCCATCAAGATCACCTGTGGCGTACCCCAAGGATCAGCCCGACCCTTTTTGACATCTACATGGCACCGCTCGCCAACATCATCCAATAGCACCACCTATTTTGTATTTTTTTTTTTACATTGCCCCTTCCTTGTCAAAGAAAAGATTGGACAAAGGATTTGAGGTAATTTTACCCAAATTATTTACACCTGTCCGAAAAACAGTCGGTCTCTCTCCAGGCGGAGGAACGCAGGTCCCGGAGAACAGAACACTTAAGTGACATAAGAACCAATGAGGATTGTATTCAATTAACCGACAGAGCGGAGAACCAACATATACCACACCCAGAGTTAATTCTGAATGTCTTCAGGACAAGGTTTAGAAGACCCTGGGAAACATGACATGTGATTTATTCTGATTTTTTATTACTAACCTGTGGAAGTTGAATGACCCTTCCTTCCTTGTGAACCTCTGTCATTCTTGGCACACTCATGGTGTGGAAAAGTGTCCCAGGATGCCCGACCCCAACATGACCGACAGTGGTGATTTTTTCTCCCCTTGTTGATCTTTTACTTTTACTTACAAAACCCTGCCAGGACTGTGCCTGACCTCAAGAGGACGGCTGGAATTTTCTCGGACCATTGCTCCCCCCGCACTATTCTGACATTCCCCTGAGTACACTTGACTCCTACCCCGACAGCGGAGTTCGAGCATTTTGTCCAACGCCCAGTGGAGCTGCCCTGTTCAGCTAATTGAGGAGATCAGCCTGGGTTCATCCCCTGACCGTCACCTGCCCAGCCGGACACTGGACACAGTTTCTCCGCTTCTCCCTGTTGCGCCCCCCACCCTGCGTATTTCTGCAGTTCTGCCTTTTCCTTGTCTCCTTTCTTTCCATCTTTCTGACTGATTCCCTTGGGAGTTTCCTAGATAACTATAGGGGAGACTGGCTTTGGATATCCTCCCTGACCATCACCTACCCTCCAGGTCTTTGGGACAACTTTTCCCTTTATCTCTTATTCCATCTTCCCCCCTCGTCCACTCCCTTCTCACTCCCCTCTCCCCCTTTCCCTCTCTACTTGTCTCTCCTGGAGTACACATGATCTCTCCCCTGACAGCGGAGTCTGAGCATTTTGTCCGATGCACAGTGGAGCTGCTCTGTTCAGCTAATGAGGAGATCGGTCTTGGTTTATCCCCTGACCATCCCCTGCCCAGCCGGACCTTGGGCACAGTTTGTCCCTTTCTCCTTGTCTCCCCCAACCCCCTCATCATATTTCTGGTGCTCTGCATTCTCCTTGTCGCCTTTCTTTCCAGCTTTTGGACCGATGACCGTTGGAGCTTCCTAGAGAGGTATAAAGGAGACTGGCTTTGGATTATCTCCCTGGCCGTCACCTACCCACTCGGTCTTTGGGCTGACTTTCCCTTTATCTCTTTTCCGTTTTCCCCCTAGTCCTCTCCCTTCTCACTCCACCTCTCCCCTTTCCCTCTTTATTTGTCTCACCGGATATTGGATGCAGTTCTTCTTCGTCTTTCTGCTGTGGTTCCTTCCTCGCCTCTCTTCCTATAAATTCCCTCAACCTTGTTGTTTGTTTACTGTACCTTACTACGCTATTGTAACTGATGTAATTTGTAACGCATTGTTCCTCTGTTATAGCGCTCTGATACCAACGGGTCTAGGCAGCACTTTATAATCCTTTTGATGTACCTTCTAATGCAACGTTCCCCTGGTTATGAGCTCTGATACCTCAGGGTCTAGATTAGCGCTATATAACCTTCGCAAATAAACTAAAAACAGTTTTTTCCCTGAATGCTGAGACCTGAGCAACATGCTGATGACCGGTGGAACTGCTTGACAGCTAATGAGGAGATTGGCCCCGGTTTTCCCCCTTGACCGTCACCTACCCAGCCGGACATAGGCCACTGTTCCTCGTCGTCTCCCCTCTATTACTCCTTCCTCACCTCCCTCTTACGAATTATTGAAACATTATTTATGTGTACTGTACCTTACTATGCTCTTGTATCTGATGTAACTTGTAACGCTACGATCCTAAATGTAAAGCGCTCTGATACTCTCTTTGGTTAAGTTTGCACAGTATAAAACTTTTTAAATAAATAAATAAATAAAATAAAATAAGCCCCCCCCCCCACTGTTAAAACCAATCTTCATGAAGGAATGAAGGCCGTCACAGAATGGATAAAGAACAGTCCCCTGAAACTGAACTCTGACAAGACGGAGGTCCTCATCCTCTGCTCCACCCCACCGCATGGGACAACTCCTGGTGGCCGGCCATACTGGATCTGCACGGACACCCCCCAACCATGCATGCAACCTGGAGTTCATTCTGACCTCAAAACTATCAATGACCCAGGAAGTCAACACCTACTGCTTCAACACCTTCTGCATGCTTCGCAAGATCTACAGATGGATCCCCACCGGAACCAGAAGGATGGTCATCCAAGCCCTGGACAGCAACAGGCTGGACTATGGTAACGCCCTTTTCACGGGAACCACAGACAAACTCCAGAGAAGACTCCAATGCATACAGAACGCCTCTGCATGCCTTATCCTCAACACACCCGCCACAGCCACATCACTGCCCACCTGGGAGACCTGCATTGGCTCCCCACCAACAAGAGGATCACCTTCAAGCTCCTCACCCATACTCACAAAGCACTCCACAAAACCGGACCGACATACCTCAACAAGCGATTCACCTTCTACATCCGAACCACCAGCTTCTCTCCGCTTACCTCGCCCTCGCCACTGTTCCACGCATCCACCGAACGACCACCAGAGGCAGATCATTCTCCCACCTCGCCGCCAAGACATGCACATCTTCCCCATCCACCTGCGACAGACCCAGGACCTACTGACCTTCAGGAGACTTCTCAAGACCTGGTTGTTTGAACAGTAGCAGTACCCACACCGCCCCTCAGCGTCTTGAGACACTCATGGTTGAGTAGTACGCTCTACAAATTAATGATTGATTGATTGATGTACTTCTTGTATCTGACCCGTGCTCCATCGTGGTTGGCCATATGTTTTTTTACTTTGAAACAGTCTTGTGCTGTGAGATGTCCGCAGTTGGCGCTTTGATCTTTTAAGTGCTAGTTTTTAATGACATTTTTGAAAGTTCATAACTGCGGATCTACCGATTGGATTTTTGTTGTCTGGTATCAGTAATTCATGAAAATAAACTATTTTACTATATTGGTGTGGACTTTTTTTGATTTATGTTTTCACTTTGTTACTGTTTGTGTACTGCATAGATAGTTTATTCCTTGCGTCTAAGTCTGAATGCTTTTATTGCCAAGCTGCCCATGGTTAAGCACAGGTTAATTTAGTGTATTTTTGTGGTTCATCCTGCCAGGGATTGTGCCTGTTACTTTACCAAGGTTCACACCCCAGTCAACCAACAACATTTCTCACAGGTACACTCATAACCAGTAACTAAATGTACAACTTTCATCAACGGAAATGCATGATATACTGAAAGAAAGAATGGCTCTTGATGCTGGCAGTGACATTATAGAGATCATCTTTGCAGATCAAAAGGAGTCACAGGAAAAAGAACGCAAAGAAGTGAACAGTACAGTTCAGTAGTAGAAGCACTTTCTGATGCTGAAGGAAGGGCAAAGAGCAATCATAAATCACCATCTTTCTTATGAAGTCTGTTGATATTAAACTATTGTCGGTCTACTATAAACCATGGGAAATAGGAAGAAACGCTGCAAGAAAACACTTCCACTAATGATGAATAAGTTTGTCTTAGTTTGTTTGGTTGACTGTATTTCCAACCAAAAACGAAATATACTCCTTGATTCACACAATATCTTTAGTAGTACAAAGTCTAGGGGGGCAAATTTACAAGAAAGTTACGCATCTCTAGAGATGCATCACTTTCCCTGCGCCACCCTGAGAGACCCTTGAGCCACCATGGACGCGCCGTTCTTACAATACGGAGCACCATGGCGCAAAGATTGATAGATGCATCAGAAATTCTAATGCATCTGTTGGTGCAAAAGTCACACATTGCTGGAGTTGTGTCGCAAGCACGACAACTCCAGCAATGCAAGGGAAAGCCTATCCTCATTGTGCTGCGTCACTCCTTATGCCTGCTCCAAGCAGGTGTAATGTTTTGACGCAGTGGCGTCCTAGAAGTGGCGCCGTGAAATCTTTTAGATTTCACTGTGTCAATCCTACAAGGCTTTTTTTGCGTGGGAACACCCAGGCTCTATACATTATACCTTACGCAGGTATAACCTCATCAATGCTTGAGATATTCTTCTCGTGTGCTGGGCCATAATAGAACTGGGTGTGGTCATGACGAGCTCAGCTTGTCATGAGCACACGAGCACCGCGCCTCATGACGAGCTGAGCTCGTCATGAGCATCAAAGGGGATAATGTGACACAGGGCTGTGCAACTTGGCGATCTCCCTAGATGCGTCACATTGTAAATGGGCTGCATTTTTACACCACTGCTGCGTCACAAAAAGTGATGCAATGGTGGCACAAAAATTATGCAAGGGGCTTGTAAATCTGCTCTTAGATTTTAAAAACTAAATCAGTCAACACTGCAGCTATGGTTGTAAGCAACCCACCAGCAATAGACAGGGGTCCTACAACCCTAAGATTCTAAATAAAAGCAATGGATACCTGACAAATAAACCTACAGCCCTGAAATTTAGTGTCCGATGCAACTTAAAATCACACATTGAAGCCTTAAAATCACACATTAAAGTTGATACTGCCAAAAAGGCCTTGACAAGAACACTGGCCACACTGTAAATGCTGCTAGAGTAAATCTCTACCATTTTCTGGTGTGTGAAAGAGTAGATGAGTCTGTAAATGGTAACATACTCACTAATTAATTTGAGATCACCAGCTCTCTAGACTACCAACCTATATGATCCTTTCGCTCCCCACTCTTTACATGCTTACCACAGAATAATTGTATGCAACTCTGGTGTACAATTACATATTAGTAAACCTATTCACAGATGCCAAAAATCAATTTGTGGACAGGAGTAAAAGAAACCAACTGTGTAAACATAGGATAACACCTGTAAATGATTTTGTGGATTTGGCACACTGTGCTTTGTGGGAAGCAAGGAACACATTAAGGCATTAGGGGTCAGTGGAATAGTATAATCATTGAGACGAGCAAATCAATTGGGCTGATTATTGGTCCTCTATGTCAATAGAGCTAATGGTAGAAGAAATGTATAGATTGGGGTGTACAACCCTCTCTGTAGCAAGTGGTACTTATGTGTAGTCAAACTCATCGAGAGCTATTACTATTATTACGTGTTGTAATAGTAATCACAAAATTACATTATTGGTACCAATATGCAAGATTACGAGCAGCAGTGATCACCTCATTTTATCATGTGTGGGGCCAAGTGTAATGTAAGAAAGGTTTTGCTAGTATGGTTTGCCTCTAGAAGGGTAATACATAACAGCCATAACAGTAATGTCTGGTACCAAGGTGATAACACTTGCAGAAAGTCTCACCAATGCCACATGACTTCTCTCAAATATCAAATTTAAATATATTTTCGAAATTCAGCCATTTTTCTCCAAATCCAACTTATGAGTTCTGATAATAAACATAAACTTTCTTCTGTCCTCTGCCGAATCCTAGCAATCGACTTGATTGGTGATTATGCTGTCTAAAATTCAGAGAAATGTGAATGTATGCATAAATACATCTTTGTGTACATTGGTATTCTGAGACAATCTTTATTCGCACACATTATTGGGGAAGCTTCTATGGGGAAAAACTGCACCTTCTCTATTGGGATGCTGAACATGACAACTGTCACACTTCTCCTACCATGTTCAAATCAATTGCTACTCATTATGACCTCCTTAGGAAGTAGTTTTTAATCACTACTCATTGAATATCCAAGTGAAATATCAAAGTGGTTAAACTAAAACACTTTGAGACCTTTCGTGGGATTAAATCTGCGCTACATCTGCCCTGCAGTTATCCGAGAGCCAACAATTTCGTTAAATAAATTAAACAAGGAAAACGGTCATAAAACATATTTGAGCAGTCGATTTTTACAATTAAGTAAAAATCATGCTGCCATGAGGCTTAGCAGCCATATAATGGGCCGTGACTAGAGTTATCCATCATGCGCTTAGTTTGCATAACAGATGTGAATTGATATTATACGGCCCATAAAATCCTTAAATGAAAGTGAATTATAGTTATTAGAAGAATGCATTAAGTTCATTTATATTTTAATCTTACAGAATATAGTTTCGTACAAGTTTTGTACAAAATCAACAAGAAATTGTCAATTTCGGAGTTTTAAAACTGAAAATAAGATTACTCCATATGAATGCATTGAATGGACTTCATGAATCATCTTAAGGGCAATTAACAGTCTGACAAATTTGAAGTGAATGCATAATTTCCCAGGCTGATCATAAGGGCGCACTCACAGTCCACAAAGAACCTTTGCAGAACTGCACTGCAATTTTTGAAGACGGTTTATGCTCAGAGCAGGATTCTACCAATATTTGTTTCTATGACCGTGACATTTCTGAAACATTTCTATTTGTAATTTCATTGGACACGGCTGTACCTCCATCTGCTCCTTGGCGCCTCTCTCCCTGCGTTTTAACCGGCTTCAGTGCTCGTCGTGACTAACGTTAACGTTGTCTGCCCACATCCTCCATGTATGGCTGCCAAGGGATTTATTTGTTCCTTGGAACAAATACCCAAAATTCCCAGCACATGAGTCTTACAGCCTTAAACAATTCCACTTAGTTAATGCTGAAATTACCAGAGGACTAGGTGCAACTCCAAAGTCAAGGTGTCTTCATGAGGTTCACAGGAAAATGCCTTTCTGAGTAACCCTTAAACATGCCCTCTTTTACAAAATATTTGTTTCAGACATAAAGCGGCGTTTTTTAGAAAGCTTGGAGAATATTCAATCAATCTGGCTATTGTTACACAGGAGAGAACCGAGAAGCAGACATACTTTTCTAAAGTGTAAAAATGACTGCTTAGCGAGCATGCACGAGTTATAGTAGCCCTACACCTGTGGCGGCTCATCCGCTGATTCGTAGGAGCATCGCCCCACTGCCTCGGCTGAAAGCTGAATACAAAAATAAAATGATAATCATGTTTGTTATCATTTTGTTTTTTGTATTCAGCTTGCAGCTGAAGCCAGGTGGGCGGGCTGAGCTGGCTCCCTGCATGACAGGGAGAGGAGTGGTGGCTGCACCTAAAGTGCGCATGACACTTTGACCGCAAGACTCGGGCCGGCCAAAGGGTCATGCAAACTCTACATGTTCTCTACAGCCTGGGTGGAAAACATGCACAGCCTGCCAGCCCCTGTGTGAGCACCACACCAAAGCACTCAGACCAATCCCAATGCTGCTAAGGCAGCGTTGTGGTTGGTCAGGGGATTCAGGGAGGCTGTGTGCTTCCTGCCGAGAGAAGGACTTAGAAAGAAGAGTTGGCGACCGGTGGTAAAGAGGTAAGAGCATTTTTTGTATTCCCCCCTCCCGCGTTCCTCCTTCCTCTCCTCCCCACCACCCCTGGTTGGTAGCAGCTGCTACTGCCCTGCGCAATTAGTGTTCACGTACAACTCACAATCTGTGCAGATGGCAAAAAAAACATTTTTAAATCTCATTTTTTAATGAGCAGAAGATGGATTTTTAAAAAGAATACTGGTGACAAGCACATTAAATTCTTGCACATCTTCGAACACATCTACTGAATATTGACACACCTGAATGAAATGATAAAAAGGTAAAACATGTAAAAAACAAATTATTAATAACACGTCCATTTTACGCTAGTTCAGAATAGGTTCAATACTATGCCATATGCTAATTTACTAAAAATCATCAAATTTGTGAGGACAAAGATACCACTGTTCATAAACATTTGAAGATGTTTCCTTATATTAGGAGAGAGATAAAAGTAAAACCATCCATGCTGCCTCAACGGGGGAAATTCCTTCAGGTCAACGCAGGTCCCAGACACAGGATCAAAGAGAAGTCTTATAGACTCCAGAACCCCCTCCAGCATCCTCTCCCTTTCATCTTCAGCCCACCATGCAGCCCCTTCTACCCTTCATCCAGTGAGATGCAGTACACTTCAATATAATGCAAGAATGTAGAGTATGAGATAATTAGTCTTTTCAAAATATTACGCCTCCCATTTGTGACCTTTCTCACATATCTTTCGTCCCTAGGGACACATTTGAAAATTAGCTGCTGCACCTCCTCTTGTAAACTGCATCCCCCGTCACTACCATAAATAACACCTTGGGATCCCTACTGACATTTCAGAGTAATCACATCTCTTTTTTTTAATCCTGGCCCCTTCCTTTTCAGCTCTGCGACCGCCCACAATCTAAATTTCAAATGGGCTACTCTCATACACATGCATACAGATATACAATCATGTTCATACACATGAACCCAAACATATAGTTTGCCTCAGACAGATAAGCATGCAGTCAGATGAGGACACAGCAAAACAAACTGACAAACACACTCATAAGGTGTTTCACAATAATATTGATTTAAAAATATTGTGGGACTCAAATGTGTCAAAATTATTGTGATGTGAAGAATATCATGAGATAGAACATCACAGGTAAGAATGTCGCTATTTTAAGTATTTTTTAGTATTGCCATTACAAATATTAGGGTTGATTATGATGTCGGTGGGAAACGTCATAATTAATAGTTTATAGAAAAGGTTCTCATTTTAGTAAAACATAAAATCTTAATTGATGTAAATGTATATTTAAATATATTGCCTTTATTTTTGCAAGTGTTGTTTAAAATACAGTTTTTTAATTATTTACTTTTTACATTTATTAGTTTGTTTTTAATGTAATTTTAAAGATGTGAAATGTATGCTTTTTAAGATGTTTTATTAATTTGTTTATTTATTTAATATAGACTTCATTGCATATTTTCTTGTCATATTTTTCATTTGTAAATGAATTTGATATATTGTTGTACTTTGTCATTTATGGGGTGTTGTCTGTGTATTTTAGTGCTAATCTTATTTATTTATTTAGTTTGTAATGATTTTTAGGTTTTAAACTGGTTTGGAAATAGTAAATCTGAACCTAAAAAGTCCTAAACGTTCCCCAATGTGGTTAAGTTGTTAAGTTTAGAGTGGGAATAGTAAATCTGACACACTGCCCCCACTCACTGAAAAGCTCAACATTTATCCCAATGTGACTAAATTTGGAGTTGGCTACAACAAAAACTACTTGCCCCAATTAATGGAACAAGTCCCCAAAGGGGGGGCCTTAAATAGACCCACTGTCACCCGAGCAATTTAAGTGCAGAGAAGATCAGTCACACCAAATAGTACAAAAATATATAAAGTTTATTTGATTTTTAACAAATATTTCAAAAGGATATCTTGTTTAGCATAATACATGTAAAAGCATCAAAAACAGAGAATTTCAAAATATATCATCCCAAACTCCTCTTTCGTACTGCACATTCACTCCTTCATAATTACCACCACTCAACACACAACTCCGTATCTCAATCACACAATTCATCAGATTCACAAAGGCACAAAAGATGGATCAACGCCACAAGATGGTCCTGAGACCGAGTAGTACGGCTCATCATGGCAAGGGAGATAGGGGTAGATATCATCCAGATTTCCCTTCACAAAAAGCACCAACGCGCGTTTCGGTGTGTGGCCCCAGCCAGGGCTACACCTTCATCAGGGCAAAAAACGATACAATGAATAAAGAGAGGGTGGGAAAACAGGAATCCAAGGGGCGGGGATATTGTAATCCCCACCCCTTGGATTCCTGTTTTACTTTTACTTTACCTAACATCTGTTCAAATACCACGACACACTTTTGGACCTGGTCAACATCCACCAGTGAAATTTACTTATGTATTAAACGAGATGTGAATGCTTCAAATTCACAGTAAGATGCCTGGACTTTTAATGCTGAGACATTTCAGACTTACGAATGTACAGATGTTTTGCGGCCATGTACCCTGTTGAAGATTATGTGGTGGTGCAAGACTAGATTGACTTTTCCTTCAAAATGTAATTCCATCTGTTTAACAGAAATCTGATATTAATTAAGAACTTTGTGTTGGGCAATCTATAGGCAGGTAAATAGTTAAATCGATGTTGGTCTCCCAAACAGTTTAATAAACTAACACACTTCTTTTCCTAACAGGTCAAAAACTTTGACCATATGTTGTTTGCAAATATGAATTAAACAACCTGAACCAAAGGCACCATTTTAATGGTGGCTTCCTTGCTTCTTTTGGAATTGGAGCAAAAGGGGCAAACAAATGGACATTATTAATTAGCCTATTTTATCAACAGTTCATTATGTGAGTTTCCTAAAAAACAATGATGGAAATGACTGTATTTGCAAGTCTGATGAACCAGTTATTTTTTATTGACTTGTGCAGACGTGTGAATCGCCATACACTGTTTAAACATTTCTCCAGAGATGACTTGAAGCTAATCAAGACAGCATCTACACTACCTTGCAAATCATTGTGATGCCCAAAGATTCTGTGAGGTCTAGAGTTACTCACTGCTAGACCTGCCTGCTTTAAGGTGGTCTTCCCCCAAATATTTTTTTTTCGTACTCTATTTTTGCTGATATTGTTATTGCTTGTCTTATGGCTCTGTGCACTTTGACACTGCTAACCAGTGCTAAAGTGTGGGTTTTCCCTCTTTAAAACAAGGCGACATTGGCTTATTCCCAATTGGCATAAATAATATATTTGTAAATCCCTAGTAAAGTGGTACTACATGTGTCCAGGACCGGTAAATTAAATGCTACTAGTGAGCCTGCAGCACTGATTGCGCCAACCGCTTAATTAGCCCTTTAAACAGGTCTCAGGTCTGCCGTTACAGCCTGTGTGTGACTTTTTAAAACTGTCAATTCGAACTGGAAAAATATACCTTGAGGAAGGTCCAAACCTTCCTATGTAATACATATGTCACATCTAGGGTTGGCCCTAGACAACCCACAGGGCAGTGTGCAGTGTATTAAAAGGTTGTCAATGTACTTTTCAAGTGTTTTTACTACTGCAGGGCTTACCTCTCCTGTAAGCTAGCATTAGAGTGACCTTATTACCATTTATAATTATAATTTCCAAATGGGACCAGGTAACTAGTTCCTGTTTGGTGCCTCTGGAATTGTAATGAAAAATCCTAACTTATGGTGTAGTTGGGTTTAAGTTACTATTTTGAAACGACCACTTTTAGAAACTTGGCATTTTCTTGCCTTAGCCATTTTGGTGCCTGCAGCCTGTCTCCGGGTCACATGACTTGGTGTAGTTGACAATTGGACTCTGTGAATTCATCCTGGACAGCCACACACATTGAGAATGAGAGGGGGGAGCTGGGTCCATCCTCAGTTACACTGGAATAGGCTGCGTCCTATCCCAACACAAAAGGCTGCACACCCCCTGTAGTTCATCGGGCGCCAGGTCCAGGAGGGCAGGGCAACTGTACACTTCAATGGCATACCTCTAGAATCGTATCCCCACTGCAAAGGCACAACTGGGTATAAATATTGGACAACTGACACCAACTCTGCAGTACATTTCTGAACCTGTGGATACTCTGTCAGGAAGAAGGCCTGCTGTGCTGCTGATAGGACTGCCACTCTTTTGGACTGCTGCTCAGAAGGAACTGCTGCCCTGCTGTGCTAACCTTCTGCCTGCTGTCCTCTAGCCTGGGGAGAAAAGGGCTGGATCTGCAACCTCATCTTGACCCAATGGCTATCAGTGGGAATTCAAGGGTTAGGCTGCTGGCTACTGATCTGAGCCTCAGGGACATAAAACACTCCCACCATCCTGCACCATGCCCTGGACCCAGCTGGAGTGAGTTCCCGACTCCCAAGTAGTGTCCCTCAGGTCCTGGACCCTTGGTGTGGCTCATGGAGCTGTAATCAAGCTTTTGGGCTCTTTGCAACCGCTCAACCCGCCAATCAGCACGTTACTTTTGCAACCTGTACAATATGGCATGAGTTAGAATATTCTTTTAATTATGTGTAGAATGGAAAGTGATTGTTTCCCACAAAAAGTGGAAGACATTGATATCCCAGATGTATTTACTGGTAACTGGACATAATATCGACTACATAATATCGAATGGACAAAATATCGACGGAAAAATATCGACATTAACAAAATATCGACTATAGGAATATCGTTGAAAAAAATATCGACTGCAAAAATGACCCAAAAATATCGAATTCAAAAATATCGACTCAAAAATATCGACTAGACAAAATATCGAAATATAGTGAAAGTAAAAAATATCGAGAAAATGTTAGAAAATATTGATTTTATAAAATAATATATATATATTATATAAATAAATAGTACCTAATGTTTAGGAGCGGGTTGTGGGTTTATAGGGGAATAGGGTGGGAAGTAATTTAATAATAATTAATTAGTTAATATATGTTTGGTAATTGTTTTAATTAGATTTTAATTTGTAATTAATTAATATTAATTAGTTAATTGTTTAATTGATTAATTAGCATATAATTTAATTGATTAATTGATTAATTGATTATTAATAATTAATATTTTTAAAAATTAATTTGTATATGATTTTAATTGATACATTGGTTATTAATTAATAATAATTAGTGAGTTATTGTATTAAGAATTAGTATATTATTTACATTTATTAATTGCTAACACATTAATTATAATTAGTTAATTATGTAATTAATATATTGCATATCATTTAAATAAATTAATTGGTAATTAATTTATAATAATGACTTAATTACATTAATTGTATACATTTAAATGTAATGTGTTAATTAATGTTGATGTTAATTAATTAATTGGAATTAAACAATATTATTAATCTAAATTATTATTATAGCTAATGTGATAATATATTTTATAATAGTTTTTTAAAAAATATTTGTTTTTTTATATATTTATGTTTAATGTTGTGTTCATTATTATTTATAGTGTTCTGGCTTTGTTTCATAGTTTTTGTTATAGGTTAATTTTTTAGGGTTCTGGGTCATTTTTCTAGTCGTGAGTAAAGGTGTATTTAGTGGGATTTGGAAAATTTTTACGTTTGTGGGTAAATGGGTATTTTTGAGGTTGAGGGTCAGTTTTCAGTTCTTGTGTAAAGGGCTATTTGTAGAGTTCAGGGTCAGTTTTCAGTTTGTGGGTAAAGGGGTATTTGTAGGGGTCAGGGTCAGTTTTCAGTTTGTGGGTAAAGGAGTTTTTTGGAGGTTCAGGGTTAGTTTTCAGGTTGTGGGTGTAGGGGTATTTGTAGGGTTCAGGGTCAGTTTTCAGTTTGTGGGTAAAGGGGTATTTGTAGGGTTCAGGGTCAGTTTTCAGTTTGTGGGAAAAGGAGTATTTGTAGGGTTCAGGGTCAGTTTTCAGTTTGTGGGTGAAGGGCTATTTGTAGGGTTCAGGGTCAGTTTTCAGTTTGTGGGTAAAGGGGTATTTGTAGGGTTCAGGGTCAGTTTTCAGTTTGTGGGTAAAGGGGTATTTGTAGAGTTCAGGGTCAGTTTTCAGTTTGTTGGGAAAGGAGTATTTGTAGGGTTCAGGGTCAGTTTTCAGTTTGTGGGTGTAGGGGTATTTGTAGGGTTCAGGGTCAGTTTTCAGTTTGTTGGGAAAGGAGTATTTGTAGGGTTCAGGGTCAGTTTTCAGTTTGTGGGTGTAGGGGTATTTGTAGGGTTCAGGGTCAGTTTTCAGTTTGTGGGTAAAGGGGTATTTGTAGGGTTCAGGGTCAGTTTTCTGTTGTTGGGAAAGGAGTATTTGTAGGGTTCAGGGTCAGTTTTCAGTTTGTGGGTGTAGGGGTATTTGTAGGGTTAAGGGTCAGTTTTCAGTTTGTGGGTAAAGGGGTATTTGTAGGGTTCAGGGTCAGTTTTTAGTTTGTTGGGAAAGGAGTATTTGTAAGGTTCAGGGTCAGTTTTCAGTTTGTTGGGAAAGGAGTATTTGTAGGGTTCAGGGTCAGTTTTCAGTTTGTGGGTAAAGGGGTATTTGTAGGGTTCAGGGTCAGTTTTCAGTTTGTGGGTAAAGGAGTATTTGTAGGGTTCTGGGTCAGTTTTTAGTTTGTGGGTAAAGGGGTATTTGTAGGGTTCAGGGTCAGTTTTCAGTTTGTGGGTAAAGGGGTATTTGTAGGGTTCAGGGTCAGTTTTCAGTTTGTGGGTAAAGGGGTATTTGTAGGGTTCAGGGTCAGTTTTCAGTTTGTGGGTAAGGGGTATTTGTAGGGTTCAGGGTCAGTTTTCAGTTTGTTGATAAAGGGATATTTGTAGGGTTCTGGGTCAGTTTTGGCCTTTAGGGTGAAGGGGTCTTTTTAGTGTTTTGGGACAGTTTTGGGTATTTTAGAGTGCTGATCTATAGTTTAACTTAACAGTGATACATTAAATTTATTACACGAAAATAGCTATTATTATAACTTTACATTAGTACCCTTTATTTAGATAAAAACAATTTATGTATTAGCATGTTTCCAGACAGTAGCTAGAGTGGAGTTGGAATTCTAATTATTAATTGGTTGGTGTCCAGCACCATCAGTAATATTACCAACACTGGAGTTGGATTAATAAAAATACATTGGTTAGTCTCCACCACATTTTATGGTATTACCTTGAGTGTAGTAGGAATAGTAAAATTATTTTTGCTACTGTCCTGCAGCTTCTATCATTTTAGATTGACTGGAGTAGTAACAATACATATAAAATTGGTCAGTGTGCAGCACATTTGTATACATTTGTTCATTACTGTATTTTAATAATAAAAATTAATGCAACATAGATGTTTTCAAATTAGTTTATTAAACAATTTTTAATTTTTTTATTGTGTACTACAATAAAATCAAAAACAAATATAACATCACATTTTTTTTAACTTTTATTATTCACACAATAACATCTTTACATTTATATACATGTGGTCAATGTAAAAAATAATTTGGATTACTAGATTCTTTCAGTAAATTTTACATATTCCCATCAGTCATTTACAATTTAAAGTATTTATATAGAAATACATTAAACAATGATTTGTTATATATTTCTTACATTAATATTTAATAATGTTAATATTAAATATTAATATAATAAAATATATAATGCATATTTCTTTTTAACAAGTAACATGACTATTATTACATTTCTTAGGATAAATTGAAATACAAAAATAAATTTTCTTGGTGTATAATTCACACAATGTTGTTTTTACATAAAACATATAAATCGCTTTGGTTGTAAAGTTTATAATTGTATAGGGAAACAATATGTTTAATTATAATATCTGGTATTTATCAAATATTAGTAAAGCAATTATATAATTTTGTTATAATTAGAAATAATTATATAATCTTTTTTTACTAATTAATAAAAATAATAATTATTTTATTAATTATTATTATTATTAATTAATAAACTTAAACATTCATTTATTATTAACAAAAATATATACATTCACAGATAAAATAGAGACTTTTTTCAGGCCATTCTTTATATACTAAATGGTTCTACTTGTTATATTAATAACAATAAATAAGTTATATTATTTATCATTATTAATTATTCCCATAAACATTTATAATGTTTTATTAAAATTATACACAAAATTATTCATATAAATATACAGAATAACTAAATATTTACATCTTTTATTCAAAGTTTTACATAATTATTTAATATTATTAATATATAATACATATTATATATTAATTTATATTAAATATATTATTTTTTGTTAATAAAGGAAAATTGTCATGAGTATAGTGTATTAATTTGTTACATTATACATGTGTATGTATTATATATTTTATATTTCACATTGTTTATTCTATTATCCCTTTACACAAATGGGTTAAGGGGACTACTTTTTTACCGCGTAAGGTTATTGCGCTCCATTCAGGACTGGAGAAGCTCGCGGTTGGGAGTTGCTTCGCGTGGAGAGAGGTAAGGTTATTTTTAACTACAAATTATAAGTAAGTGGTCATGTTTGAGGGTGTAATCAAACTCTGTAGTGTTTTTTGGTGTATGTATTATTAGTTTAAGTAGCGTTTGGGTGAAAAGTCTCCGTTATAGATGTGTCGTGCTTTTTTACCTTCAAGTCTAATTTTAAGTGTTCGGAAATGTCTTCTTACATGTTTAATGTTAATTGTTAGTATATTTACAAATGTGAAGGGGGTATTTGTGGGTGGTTTTCGTTATGTATGTTATTTTACAGGTTTCGGTTCCTCGCATGAAAACTACATGGAAGGAAGCGTGTTTTTTAACGGAGAAACAAATGTTTAAGTTATTATGCTTATATTTTGACTTTTATCTCCTATTTTTCGGGTTTGCCAGGACCGGTTTTTTCACTTTTTAAACCTTTTTCGGGTTTTTTGGAGGGTTTCGAATCGGATTGATACATTGATATGCGTGACCGTTTTTTTTAAATAGTGTGTATATAACTTTAAATCCTAACGTGTACACACTACTGTTTTCGGGATTTCCTGGAGCGTTTTTTTACGTTTTACAATTTATTTTCGGGTTTTTGAGGGTTATCCCATATTGGAATAGTAAGATATTGGATTGGATTGTATGGATTGATTTTTCCTTGATTGCGTCTCTCAAGTCCAAAAATTGTAAGTATTTATTTTACAATTTTGATTGGGTGGGAAATGTCGATTTCTAATGTTATGTGTATGTTATAAAAAATTATAAACATTGCATATTTGTTACGAATTTTTTTACATAACTTTTAAAAGTTTGTCAAACAAATATGTTTTATTTATAATTCATTATATATGTTTATGACATGTGAATTTTATTAGTATTGTAAGAAGACATTCGTATATTTACTTGACATTTTTATAGAAGACTTTTTGCTATTATTGCCAGGTATTCTAAACCTCTAGTTGTAGGGTATAATGTGACTTGACTTTGAAGTAGTCGGAACATTTGTTGGGTTTGTTTAGTGAGTTTGGGCCCTATTTGTGACACTGATTGTTCCATTCTTAGTTCCTGATAGCTTTGTTCTTTTTTCAAAGCTTCAAGAAGGTTGTGGAATGTGGGTTTGCCTCTGTTTGTAGTTGCTTGGAAAGCATTATGCCACCCTTCAACACTGTTGTTGGTTTTCGCCTCTTGGTTTAAAGTACTGAGATAGACATTCCACCAAGGGATTTGGAATTTGGGCTGGCGTCGATGTCCTGATCTGTGCAACCTTCCCACCCAAGTGTCTTCAAAATAGTCTAGCAATGGTGTTAGCTTATCCTCATTCCTCTTATAATATGCGCTGTCAATTAATAAATTGTAATGTTCAGCAACATCTGTAACAGGGACGTAGGCCAGGGCTATTAACTTTTTAACTTGATAGGCAAAGGTGCTATCTGTAGAGTATAGTACACTTAAAGTAGATTTTTGGAGATGCCTCCATATACTCTGATTAAAATGATAATAGCAACCCTGGATTGCTGTGTGTGGAAATGTTCTCAAAATGCTATTTATCATAGCTAATTCGAAATCAATAATTATTTTTTCGGGAAAATAATTATTGATTTCCGTTTTGAGAACATTTAAAATTTCGGTGTAGGTTGTTTGCTGTTTGTTGGGTAGCAAACAGTAAATGAAAGGTATGTTAGAATGATGGTATAAACCGTGGATGGAATACAGTTGGTAAAAAGGTTTTGGGCAGGGTTTAAATGTTCCATCCATCATCCATTGGGGACACTGTTGGATTTTTCGTAAATTACTTGCAGTTGCAAACATAATTATTCTGTTTGTACTGCTTTCATTATCAAAAAGAATAAATTTATCTTTATTGTGTGTGATGGCCATTTCGGGTGAAATAATAATTTCTTCAAAACAAGTTGGGTTGGGTTGGGTTGTGCTAGTGAGTCGTTTGGTGCGTGCAATAGTGCGTTTCAGGGAGTCAATAGAGGGTAGTTGCCCTGAAGCATGGGCAGGGATTTTTACCAGTTCTTCTTTAAGTATTTGGGTGGTGGGTTTGTCACTTTGTGTGCTAGCACTTTTAATACTTTCTAAGGCATCTCTAATTTCAATTTCGGTGACATTTGGGGGATGATTATGTTCTCTAGTAAATAGCACATTAGTTTCCTCGGTAGTGGCCCTCCCATAACATTTGTTGGAGTAATATTTTGTACACTTCCAAAATACCTTTCTACCACTTTGTCTCTCCTGATTATACACATAACCCATGTAGCATAATAGCAATTTATTTTTCTGAGACATGACAAATTCTGCACCTTCAGTCATTTTGATTTACTTGTTCTAGGAAAGAGTAGAAAGAAACAAAATCAGTACACATTTTTTTACTTATGTGGTGCTAACATCATTAGTGATGCATTTATACTTACAGTTAATCAAAGTAGTAGTCACAGAAACAGAAATGTCTTTTGAATGATGTTCTTGTATGTATGTCTTTATTTGCTGTTGGTATGAAAATATAGAAAAACAACGTTAATGTTTATATATAACAAACGTATTTCCTACTCAAAAGCAGTTGTCATTTTTGTCTACTAGTGCATTTGATGTAAGCATTACATATACTTACTTGTTTAAATAGTAGAATAGTAGTAATTGCTGGAGTTCATCAATTTAGTACAGGTATGATCTGTAGAGTAGATAGAAGAAATAAAAGCAAAATATTATAATTTTAATACTGAACCGTTTGGAAATGTAACAGATTTAAACGTATACTAACTTCTACATATGTCGTTTTATTTGTTGTAGGTAGAATAGCTGTATGATGTATTCAGAATATCTGTAGAGGAAATATAAAATAGATAAGATGTTGTTAAGAACATAGACTGTGTTATTTTCGGCAGTTTTAGAGAAATGATAAATATACTTACATTTTTTACAAGGCTATTCTTCTATATTGGTATATTTTGTGTAGGATGTTTTCATATGATATGTAGAATAGATGTATGATGTTTTCTGAATATCTGTAGAGGCAATTCAAAATAAATAACATGGTGTTAAGAATATAGTTAGCGTTTTTTGTGCCCACATTTTAGCAAATAACAATTATACTTACATTTTTCTGAAGGGTATTCTTGTGTTTTGCTATAGTTGATCTTGGATCTTTCAAATGATCTATAGGGAAGATGTAAAAAGCAAGATATGTTGTTTAAAAATGTGCATTAATGAAATTTGCCGTTTTATAACAAACACATCTATACTTACATGTGTAATTAGGGTAGTTTTATCGTTTTTGCTGTAGAAATAGCACAATTTCTGTATATCTGTAAATATAATGTTAATGAAAAATAAATACTTTTGTAAATTAGTGTTTAAAAAAAGCAGTTGGTGTGTAACAGAGAATTATTATATACTTACTATCTGATTTTGCACATGAAGAAATATGACCATGTGATAGGAATTGTGTTGGAGTAGTTTCTATCAGAAAAGTAGGAAGACATGAAAATAAAATAAGTGTAAGACTTAAGAGATGTAAGGAAAAAAGTGCACTTCTAATTTAGTTTTCTACAAAAATGCTGTGTTACTTACTTGATTAATTAGCTAGTAAGCTGGATCTTTAAAGATGTTTATTCTGCAACAAAATCTTCAAAGTGTTGGCATCTACTTTCCAGAGAGGTAGCAGCAACAAATGGTAGAATGCATGTAGCCCTTTTATAGTATATGTGTTATGTGTGCTTTGATTTGATTGGTTGTAGGATGTAAGGAAGCATAGTATAGGCTAGTTAGAATTTTTTTAAGTTAATTGGAGTGTTTGTTGATGTGAGAATGGTGGTATGTGGTTGTTCCCGCATTAAAGCAGGTTCGTGTTTAAATGAAATATATTTATATGTCAAAATAAGTAATGAAAATGTTAGTTAAATGCAAAGAATAATAGAAAATGATAAAATGCATGTAATAGAATGTATAGTAAATGTGGTTTAATAGTAATTTTATGTAAGAAACAGGTATTATATGTGAAACGTTTTTTTTAGTGAGAAATGACTTTTATTGATGATAAAGATGGTATTTTAGAAAGAAAAGTGTGCAAACATGAACTCGATATTTTTTTTTTAACGATATTGTGGTAGTCTATATTTTTGTAGTCGATATTTTTGTAGTGTTAGGGCAAATTTCATGTCCAACGATATAATCGATATAATTGTAGTCGATATTTTTTTAAGCGATATTTATGTATTCGATATAGTTAGTACTCGATATTTTTTACTCGATATTTTTATAGTTTGTGTAATAAGTATAGTAAGTCGATATTTTTGTCGTCGATAATTTGTCAACGATATTTTGGTAAGTCGATAATGTGTCCGTCGATAATATTTCAGTGATCCGTATTTACTTGCAAGAAAGTCTCTTGTCCAAGTGTGAACTATCAGAGAATCTCAGAAATGACATCATGCTTGGTAATGTACCTACCTCTGAGACACACATTTCCTGAAACCAAAATGCATCAGTTTTTGTTAATGTTTTTTTCACCATGTTCGTTATAGGACTATACGGGGAAAAAGCTTCCATTAAGTTAACCTTTGTGACTTAGGTGTGATTACATCACCAGGACTGTTTATGAGAAAAACGAAATTGTGCTTTTGCAGAAATTAAAGCACCACCACTACTCCAGCAAGATTGTTCAGAAACCCAAAAAACAAACCGGTAACAACAATTGACATGCTCCCTTACAAACACGTGCATGATAAAAAGCTATACTGATTCGTGTTACCATACATTGTCCCATAACAAACACGGTAAAAACGCCCATTATCAAAAACTGGTGCACTTTGGTCTCAGAAAATTTTACATTTTAAAAAACAACGTTTTCGTTTAGACCCACTGAATAGAGTACCTTCATTCCTGGTTTGCATGCAACAAGGCTCCTGTGAGAAGGCCTGCAACATTGTCGAGGATCTCATCGACTGGGTTTGCAATGCGAAGTCAGGCGTTGAGGAAGCAGCATGCAGTCAGAGCGCTGCAATGCTTCTGAAGAGCTGTGAGTCTGCGATGAGGAGTCCGGCATCATCATCTAGGCTGGCGTCAATGAGACATGTGAGGGCCTGCACGAGGATGTGTCACGCAGTCAGGGCGATGTTACGGTTTCGATGAGTGTTTTGCGATGCAGTCTTTTCAATGGGTCCAATCTACGCAGCAACGGCTATGAGTCGGTTCTTCTTGGGTTTGTGCCACTCAGCAGAGAAGATGTATCAGTTCCGCGGGATCCACAGAGGCTGGTAAGCACCTTAAACCCACTTCCAAGGGTCCAGAATTGGGGTGGCACCACTTGGCAGGTAGGCTCACAGATGGCAGAGCCCAAGTGCAGGTGCAAAATGGATGGAGCCTGTTATGTCCCTGAGGCTTCAGATCAGAAGGCCAGCCAACCAGGCCTTGAACTTACTCTGGGTTCTAGATTCAAGAAATGCAGATTCGTCCTTCTCCCCAGGCCAGCAGGCAGCAGATTAGCATAACAGAGAGGAAGTTCTTTCAGAGCAGCAGTCCAGAATAGTGGCAGTCCATGAATCAGCACAACAGTCCTTCTTCCTGGCAGAGTATCCACAGGTGCAGAAGTGTACTGAATTGGTGGTGTCTGAGGTCCAGTATTTATACCCAGTTGTGCCTTTGAAGTGGGGGAGATGCTTCTAGAGGTTTCCCTTTGAAGTCCTCAGGCATCTTGTCTCCAATTTCCTGACTTCAGTCTAACTACAAGGGATATACGGTCCTTTGTGTGGAGGCAGAATGCAGCCTATTCGTGATTAAGTGAGACTGTGCCCAGCTCATTCCTCCCATCCTGCTAGTGATGGCACATCCATGCAAACCTTAGCTCCGTAGTGTGTGTGGCTGTCTGTAGACAAAGCCCAACTGCCGCCTACACCCAGTCATGTGACCAGAGACAGGCTACAGGCACTAAATGTCAAAGGCAGGAAAGTGGCAACTTTCTAAGAGTGGCATTTTGAGAATTGCAACTTAAAATTCAACTTCACCATAAGTTAGGATTTTAAATTGTAATTCCAGAGACACCAAACATGAACTGGTTATCTAATCCCATTTAGAAATTACACTAAGGCAACTTAAATGTTATCCTATGGGAGGGATAGGCCTTGCAATAGTGAAAAACAAATATAAGGGGTTTGCACTACTTGGATATGTAAAATGTAAAAGTATATGCCCTACTTATAATGTACATTGCACCTTGCTCTCTGTGCTGTCCAAGGCCTACATCAGGGGTGACATATGTATTAAAAAGGAAGGCTTGGGCCTGGCAAAAAGGTTTATTTTTTCAGGTAGAAACAGCAATTTAAAACTGCACACACAGGCTCTGCAACAGCAGACCCGAGACATGTTTAAAGGAATACTTAAGAGGGTGGCATAACCAGTGCAGCATTTAATTTACAGTCCCTGGGCATGTGTTAGCTCTTAATTAGGGACTTATAAGTAAATTAAATATGCCAATAGGGTACACGCTAATGTAACCGTGTTTAGAGGAGAGAGCACAAACACTTTAGGACTGTACAGCAGGGGTAAAATGCACAGAGTCCTAAAGCAGCAAAAACAATGTCAGAAGATAGAGGAGGAAGGAAGAAAGTCTTGGGGAAGACCACCCTAAGGTTGACATGTCTAGCAGCATGTATTAAGATAGGCAAACATAGGAACTATATTTTGCTGCAAACGTAGCATAACACCAATGGACACCCATTTTCTGGAAACGAGCCATACAGAACATGATCTTAAATAGGTAGTCATTGAAAAATTACTTGGAGCTGATTCCATACCAGACGTTAAAAAAATATGGCCTATAGGAGTGCAAAGATGGATTTACAGATGATGTACACATATCACAGTTCTGAATGATTACATCCCTTGATAATAAATCAATAGTCAGAATTAGAATATTGGGTATATTCAAATAACATCTATCCAATTAACAAGTGTTTCTTACTGTGCTCTGGGTGCAGTATGGGTAAATTATGTTATGCTATTTCTACAACAGAATAAAGTTATAGTAGTTTCTCTTTATCCCATACATTTTCCATAAAATCATTCCAAGTTTGGTGCATTTTTCATACGAATTAACATTATTGAACCAATCTTATAGTATGTGCTTGTTTACCTTATACATTTTTCATTGATTAAAGGATAATTATTCTTTCAATTATGTAAGATCATAACTGTTTACATTTACCGCTTTTGATATCTGCCCAATGTTGTTCAAGAAGTTTTCATTAGAAGCAACTTGACGTTTCTTATTATACATACGATGAAAACTGGTTCTTAAACTATCTTATGTATGGACAACATATTAAACAATTTCACTAGGTGATAATGTCACATGTTGAAACGTCTTGCCGTGTTACAAAGTTCTGTAAGGAAGTTACAAACAAGAGCCACACATTCCAGGCAGTATGGCGATAGGGATGCATTCTCAATAAATGCAATGGGTTTAAATAGCATTGCCCATGCCCATCCCTTGCTATTCAGAATGACAGAGGCTATTAGGTATTTGCATGACCACTTATCCTTAAAAAGGTACGTCAAATGTCTGTGCCATAGCAATAGCGATTCCAATAGCGCTATCCGTGCATTTCCCTTTTTCTCAGGATGATGACAAGGTACTACTGACATTTCTAGCACTTTCATTTAGTGTTTGACTGCAGGGAGTTTTTCCTTCCCCCTATTCTCCTTTTTGGGCCCACATTTTCCCTAGGCTAATGTAAGTTAGGCCCTACCTTCCATTGTATGAAATAAAGTTTTGAGTCCCATCTTGTCACTTTTCCCAAAAATTGATTGGTACCTTCTGGATTGCAGTGGCACACAAGGGTTAGTGCATGCTATTACAGAATACCTTTCCAGCAATTTCAAGTGTGTTTATGTGATTATCTTTTATCACTAGGAACTACATGTAGCTCATTCCCAAGTTACTACGTGTTCAAATGTGTGCCAATTTTTTTTGTATATTGTTATTCCTTTCACTTGAGGTTAGAGGCACTCTAAGTAGGTTTGTTGTATTAGGGATCATCCATGTACTGAAGAAAGCCACTGACGTCTCTGGGCTGTACTGTAGGCTGAAACATGTAGTTGGATGGGTGAAGAAACAAGTAGGCTTTCAGTTCATTCTCCTGTATATTTTTAATCTTGTCAGAGGCAACTCTATTAAAATAAATCTTGGTGTAAGTGTAGATAATTTTAAACATTTAAATTCCTCCATGAATCTAATATGTGAGAGCTGCCATATTACTGTTAACCCACTCAGGTTATTACCCAGTACTGAGTGTAGATGGAGCCAAGAGAGCCAGACAATGTGGAAGAGGTTTCCATGTCTACTTTATATATTTATTGAACTATTGGCTTGTTACACAGTCATTAGTTTCTGCTTTTTGGTTCAATGTACTCTCTTTGTTAGGTATATGATATTGGGAGAATGTATGGGTGAACCATTTTTCCGCTCTATGGCTCTTTGTAAGATATAAGTTAAATTAATATGTTGGCCTGCTATGATGCAATGCTTCTTAGGGTATTGAA
Source organism: Lissotriton vulgaris (assembly GCF_964263255.1). Lineage (NCBI taxonomy): Eukaryota > Metazoa > Chordata > Amphibia > Caudata > Salamandridae > Lissotriton > Lissotriton vulgaris. Next base: position 482,289,161 of record NC_141685.1, on the reverse strand, counting down.
TAAGCATTTCCCAGAAGCACAAAAAATAGATTAGGTTATGCATCTTAGAAGTTAGAATTGAAAAATCACCTACTGCATTACGTTTTCTTGAGCAAACAAAGTTATTATAAAACTGAATATTTACTGGACTAACATGGTTCTAAGTAGATATATGTCCAATTCCATAATAGATGCTTGCTTCTCCAATTCCTGGCAATAGGGCTGTGGCCGATAAAGGTAAGTGCTACTAATAGTATCTGGGAAACGAAGTACAAAGGGGAAGAGAAGTTCTGCCCTGTGATTACATAATATATATATTGGAAACTCCATCATGAAACCTGAAAGCTGAGAAAATGGAAATGTTATTAAATGAGGAGATATTTATGCAAGCTGCTGCTTGACAATATGAATGGATGCAATCGTTAACGAAGGGGATAACAACAGGTCATGTCGTAATATCCCTTACACCTCAGGTGTACGGCAGGACAGCCTTTAACATATAACCAATAGACTCCTTGCCATCACCCATATGGTCCCTTTGTACAAAGCCAAAATTACAACCTGTACTTGTCTATCTAAACAGCTCCAGGTTTCGCCCAACATTGGATGAAGGTGGACCCCAAACCCCAATGCTCAAGAAGGCCACAGCACACAGTGTCATAGTTCCTAATCAACAGAATGGTCAAGCAGCATTGGTTCAGTAGCCTAAGTATGCACCTACGGTGCCAGATCATTATTTGGACTTATTAACACCACCATTATTGCATCCTCCATATTCTCATTTGGGGGGGGGGTTCCTAGTGTGATTCTGCATAGATATCAGGAAGTGAGTCATGATCTGCTGATGCACACTTCAACATCTCTGTCACCCATTCCTCTAAACAAGGTGAGTTGAAAGTGAGTCTGGTGGCTTAGTGGACTAATGCATCCACTGTAGGGGCCTGTGTTTCTCATCATGGCCACGGGTTCAAATCCTGGCGGGTCCTCTTGGCCTTTCATTCTTCTGAGGTTGATAAAATGAGTACTGTTGGGTAACAATAAGCATCTGTTCAGCACCTTGATACCCTTGGTTGACAGATGCACTTTACAAATGCACATGTTATGGGTTCACTGATTTCAAAGCCATGGCCACCTGACATAATATCAACAGGGCACCCAAATCCACAAATTAATCTTCCAATCTAGATTTTGTTGGACCTTCCCCAAGTCCCAGGATACATCTCCAGTGATTTCAGTCAGGGTGTCTGTAACCTCCCTCCAGAGAGAGTAAAAGTTAGTACATTGAGAAAACAATAAATCAGCGATCACACGATCTCATTCTCACAGCTAGGGTAAACATCTCTCACTTCTAGTTATATCTTCTACCATTTGTGTGGGTTAGGTATGCCCTATGGAGGATTTTATACTGAATTCGCTTATATTTTCCATTCCTGGACTTATTTGCCAGGTGTCCAATGTTCGCCCGTTCCCCATATGCGAGTTGAGTGTTCATGTTGGGTTCCCATCTTTCTTTTAACACTGCACAACTCGTTTTAGCTTGCTCATTAATAGCACAATATGAACATTGATGTGGAATGCTGATTACAGGCATGCGTTAATAGCTACTGCCATGCTCTGTGGCAAAATATATTGGTCACTATCACACTGCCACAGAGATCTAATCATGTGGTTATTTACATACACCAGAAATTGCCCCACCCGTTGGCCTAAGACTCCCACAAGTCCTCAAATGACCTAAGTTGGTGGCCTTTTAGTTCATGTTTATTTGCTGATAAATACGGGAATTAGTACTACAGGAGTACTCCTTTATGTACTCTTACGTGCCTCTGTGAATCAGCCTCGAAACATCCAACTTATTACTGAAAGTGCAAATAGGGTGCAGGCATTCCCAATTGTACTAATTTATAAGTATATGACCTAAAACTTTAGATGTTTTTTTCAATTTTAGATGTTTTGGGGCAATTCACAATGGCATATAAGAGTCCGTGAAAGAGTACTACTTCATGTACACCAAAATGCTTTTGCAAATAGGCCCCTTCATCAATTTGGCAAAATATATCACACCAAATGGCAAATATAGTCTATTGGCACTAGAGAGGACTCCCATTATAAATCTTTCCAATAGAACACTCACACACACAGAAAAGCAAGTGTTTGGGATGGGTTTTAATTTTGTTCCAACTACAGGAATTAACAAATTCCAATTGGAAAAGGATCTGAGGTCCTTTTTCCGCAAAATACGACTACGTAGGTTTTTTGAGGACAGACCAGTGAGAGAGCAACCCCAAGATTCGGGTCTTAGAACGAAATCTACCTTTACCCCTAGTTTAGGAATGGTGGACAAGAACCTGGAGACCTTTGAATCAATTGTGAAAATAGAAATAGGTCTCTTGTTAGAGAAAGATCATTTCCAACAGCACAATATTAGTAAAGCTCAGAGAGAGGCCATCAAATCCCTGTCCGAGGATAATAGTATAACGATAAAACCCGCGGATAAGGGGGGAGGAGTAGTAGTTTTTGACACACCTGACTACGAGCAGAGAGCACTCACCCTCCTCACAAATGAACTACATTATTCGAGAGTCTCCCAATCGAGACTAAATAAATTGAAAAAGGACGTAGAGACCCTACTCCATAGAGCCCTGGAGGAGGATAAAATCACTGAGGAAGAGTGGAAATTTCTGAACAATACTAACCCAAAAATCCCCGCATTCTATGGACTACCCAAGGTCCATAAGAATCTAAATGACCCCCCCCTTAGACCAATAGTGGCATCTATTGACTCTTTGTTGGAGCCACTAAGCCAATATGCAGATAGATTCTTGAAGCCCTTAGTAGCTGAACAAAAATCGTATATCCGAGATACAGCGGATATGATATCCAAAGTGGAAGGGATCCCCTTTAATGAAGAAAATGAACTGTTGGTGACTCTCGACGTAGAGTCACTCTACACCAACATACCACAAAAAGACACCATAGTGGCAGTTAAGAACCTTTTAGAAGAGACAGACATACGAGGTGCAAATAAAGAGTTCATTGTTCAATGTGTATCGATGGTCCTACTTAATAACATCTTTCTTTTTAAAAAAGACCTCTACATTCAAAAGAAGGGGACCAGCATGGGCGCAACATGTGCGCCCAGTTTGGCCTGTATATACGTGAGCTTATTTGAAAAGAAGCACGTGTATAATGAAGTGAGTCCTTTTTTCGAAAATATTCGAAATTGGGCTCGCTTCATTGACGACATATTCTTCATTTGGCAGGGAAGTACAGAGCTCCTAGAAGAATTTCTCAGTTGGCTTAATCTAGGGGACCCAAATCTGAGGTTCACAGCAGTACACAGCAGGTCCAAGGTCAATTTCCTGGACATATGTATTAAGAGCCAAGATCAACATTTAAAAGTGGAACTGTACAAAAAGGAGTCCGATAGGAATACAATCCTACATTACTCCAGTTACCACCCCAAGAGCCAGAAGGACTCGATACCATTTGGCGAGTTTCTTCGACTCAGGAGAAATTGTACGGATCTAACAGATTTCCACAAACATGCCCAAGAAATGAAAAAGAAATTTAAGGACCGGGGCTACCCCAAAAAAGTGATAAATCATTCTCTCAAAAGAGCACAATGCTACAATAGGGACTGTCTGATCAAAAAAACAGACAATAAGAAAACACAAGACAAAATAGTGATGGTGAGCCAACATTCAGTCATAGCCAACCAAATCAAAAATATTATAAACCACAATTGGAAAATTTTAAATAATGGCCCAGACGTGACTCCTCTGGAGCGTCCCCTGTACGCATACAGGAAGAACAAGAACCTCAGGTCGAACCTTGTGTACACATACAGAGAGGACAAGACAGAAACCCAAACCACCTTGAGTGGACAGAAAGCAACGGGCAACAACAAATGCGGTACCTGTTGCATCTGTGAGCTATGTATAGTGACTAAAACAGTTGAACATAACGGTGCGAAACACACAATCACCACCCTGAACAACTGTAAAACAAAGAATGTAATATATATGATCCTGTGTCCATGCAACCAGGCATATATAGGTGAAACTGGCAGAGAAGTGAGGCTCAGGATAGGGGAACATAAGTCTGCGATAAATAACAATAAAGAAAATGCCCCCCTTGTGGCCCACTGGAAAGAAAAGGGACACAAAATAAAGGACCTCAGATGGGTCATTCTGGAAAGAATTAGGGAACTCACCAGATCAGGAGATAGTACAAAGAGACGAAAGTTACAGGAACAATGGTATATGGTTAAATTTAATACCATCAGAAAAGGTTTAAACTCCAGGGAAGAATGGGAGGCTCTTATTTAGTATGCCGTTCCCATACAGTGACTACCTTTTCACCACTCTGTACCATAGACAAGTAGCACCTTAAACACTACCTACACTGGAATCTATTTCTGAATCAAGTGAAGGACCCTCCTTCAGACACAAATACTGAGGTTCAAGAACAATGTTATTACTTCTATGAGAACTTGTAACCTTTTTTTGCACCCATATCCGATGGGACAACATTGTAATTAAGCACTCTCACCACCAGTCCAAGATGGCGCCCATAGTCAGGGGTTGATCAGGGCGACCGATTGGTCGGATTAAGAACTACTAGTATTGAACCCAGGATCTTTGAATCTCCACCTGAGAGCATAAATTGGGACAATTAGTAAATAATCGTAGCGCGGATCATAATAAGAGAGTATTTCGAGTAAAGCGGGAGAAAAGGTTTCTCTATGCCGATCCGGCGAGCGAGGGCAACTTTTAATATACGATTGTCGTGCACTGCTTGCACAAATGGGAGATACAAGTAGAGACACTTCATGCCAAGCGCGAACTCAGAGAGACATCAGACGGGCAGGTCCTCTGATACACTAGCAAGCATATTACACCATTCAAAGATGGCGCCCACGTTCACGGCGGTCTCGGGAGCGCGTTAACAGCGCTCCTCTCTTGACAGGTGTGGACAATCAGTCAATTACATGGAGCTATAAAAACACACACCAAACAAACACACTCTAGATCGAGTTAAGGAACGAGGCAGAAGCTAACAAACAGCGCTAACCCGGTAAGTGGAGACCAAACCCCTATGCCCCCCCCCCTTTTTTCTAGTTAGTAGGGGAACCATTTATCAGTATAACTTTAAGGACAGTACATTAGGCCCTGTAGGTAATCAAACAGGGGATACTCTTAGCCCTACAAAGTCTATACTCCATACTGAATACCTGTAGTTAGAGACTCTAACCTGGGCGGGAGGTGGTAAAACTAATTACTTTTACAAAAATTTGGCCCATCTAAATAGTAGAACCTAGAGTCAATAAATAGGAATCTGGACATTACGGGTACCAAACAGGTATCTTGGGCACTATGGGTACTGAGCAGGAGATACTGGTAATACCAGGAGCAGGCATTGAAATGAAAAATAGAAAGGTGCTAGTTACGTTATAAATTCTTCAACAGAGCTAAGAGCATAATATCTTGTAGTACAGAATAGACATATGATGGTGTTATACTTGTCTTTACTCAACAGAACACATCCAGTTCAGGAGTAGACCAACGACTTTATATGCCCGTTCTAAGTACGTTTTAAAAACATTTGAGGTAAGACACTACCATTATAAAACTATGTGATTTAAGAAATAGTACCTAAGTATAAGTAGAGTGAAAAAGTGCAATGTACTCTATTACCACAGATATACGACAAGTGGGCAATCGCCTGATAAACAAAAAACCAAGGAACCCCATCAAAAGGAGCTCCCTTTACAGGAGAGAGGTAAATATAAGAATGAAAAATCACCCCCCAGTGAGTAGATGATGGGAGATTCTACCTTACACCTAATAAAAGTTTTTTTAATTAACAGAAGGCTCCAAGAACTACACCTGTAATACCAATAAGTGATACTTCAAATAGACCCCATCTAGGAACGTTTCCTACACGGTCCCGAGGGTGAGAATCTATATTTATCTATTTTCCCGGGCCCCTGGGTTCATTAGTCCCTCCCATACCAGTTGGTCTTCCACAATGAAAAAGACTTGGAGGGCCCATATGTCATATGTGAATCACATGTTTGCTACTTGGCGAATGGAATTGTCAAACAGAAAAAGTAGAGGACAAATCACATGCAATTGAGCCAATGTATACATCATTGTGTGATTAATTGTATTTTATAATAAAGCGGATTTGTGTCAGGAATTATAAATTGTCAAGAGAACAATGGCAGCTATAATTAATAGTGTAAAGTCAGAGTGGGCATGTGTTAATCTTAGCAATCCAGCCCCTAGAGTAAATGAGACAACAGGTTTCAATGCACGATATTTGACTGCGCACATTTCTCCTAATATATTTACAGATACGGTGTATCCATCCGTTCCCCGAAACCCCAGAAATAAGAAGTCCTGAGGAAGGTGCCACGATATCAAGTGTTAAGCACCGAAACGCGTCGACGCACTGTTTGGTCTAAAAGAATCCAGTTAGGGCCGGGTAAAACTTTAGATGGGTATCACATCTTTCCACTAAAGCTTTAGAGTAACCAAATTGTCCACGGCCATTGGATCTAGTGAAATACAGTGGCAGAGATATCAAGTGGGCCACTTATACATGAGGGGTTTGTTGTGATTATGTTTAGTCTGTTGTTTATTGTGAACATATTTTGATTGTCTTTCCATTTATCGTGTACCGTAATATTGTGTTTGTGTAATACTGTTGAATAATCATTTTTATCCCTCCAAGATACTTAATCTTGGATTTTAATTGTTTCGGAAGAATTGTATGAATTTATCTTGTTTTTATTGTTTATTTAAATGTAATTTTAATAAATCTAGAATGTAAACAAGACTATTTCTTTGTGGAAACCTATTTTTATGTTTGTCCAAATACCCATGGTATACTGTGACCTTTCCTTTTACAACAAGAAAGGCCTATAGTGATTAGTGGACTAGTTGACTCCAGGGATTTCCCCTTTGACTAACTGTCTTCCTACCCTGTTCCCTGGTGAAAGTGGGGTACCCTCTCTTTTTTGAAACCAGTTAAGTACAGCCTCGTGCTGGAGAGTCTAGGTTTTTGTGTAGACTATCACAGTTTTTTCCTATCCCAATAAAACTATATAGTCCCTGTCCAATCATACAATGGACACACTGAAGACATTTGGCTTCAGTGAAGAACAATTAAACAAAATCTTAAGCTCTAATAGAGGGAGCAACAACATCACAGTCATCCCTAATGGGGGCGAGAAATGGAACCAACTTATCAATCTTAAAAAGAAGATTATTAGAACAGAATTACACGCGGATTTCATGACACAATATGTGAGGGCAGGGAAAATACCGATAGGTCTTCAAATACGAAATGAGCCAGGCTTATTCGTAGACAATCCAAAGTTCTTGGAAATATGGACTTTCATCTGTAATAGATGCAGTAGGGACCTTATGCTTCTCATTATTGAAACCGCCCAAGCTACAGTATTGATAGAAATCAAAGAGATGGAGGAATTAGAGAAGGCCCTATTAGATTGTAATGTTGTAGAGGATGCAAAAAAAAGGCTAGAAGAGATAAATCAAGATATGAAGGGATACTGTGAATATTTGACCAACAGGAAAACTCAAAAACTTAGAAAGGACATCAATAAATTCAGCCAGGAGGTGGTTTATCCATTTCTGAGAAAAGACTATTACACAGACAAGGCTGAGTATAATAGGAATGAGGGACCAAGACCCAGATTTCAAACGAGATTTCAACCCAGGAAACCCAGACATGTACACTTTTCTGGTACATCTGAGAGTAGCATAGAGGAGGAGGAACTGTGTAGAGAAGACGGAGAATATACGGGCCAGAACAGGGAATATGAAACCCCTTTTTTAGACCAGCGCCCACAGAAAAACAGGGGGAGCTTCCGTGGCAGAGGGAGAGGCCAATACCCGAGGAGACCAGCCCCCAGAGAACAGGATCAGGAGTACCAACAGACCCCGGCCCCTCAAGAATACAAGAGAACCAGAAACAAAGTCTATTGGCACTAGAGAGGACTCCCATTATAAATCTTTCCAATAGAACACTCACACACACAGAAAAGCAAGTGTTAGGGATGGGTTTTAATTTTGTTCCAACTACAGGAATTAACAAATTCCAATTGGAAAAGGATCTGAGGTCCTTTTTCCGCAAAATACGACTACGTAGGTTTTTTGAGGACAGACCAGTGAGAGAGCAACCCCAAGATTCGGGTCTTAGAACGAAATCTACCTTTACCCCTAGTTTAGGAATGGTGGACAAGAACCTGGAGGCCTTTGAATCAATTGTGAAAATAGAAATAGGTCTCTTGTTAGAGAAAGATCATTTCCAACAGCACAATATTAGTAAAGCTCAGAGAGAGGCCATCAAATCCCTGTCCGAGGATAATAGTATAACGATAAAACCCGCGGATAAGGGGGGAGGAGTAGTAGTTTTTGACACACCTGACTACGAGCAGAGAGCACTCACCCTCCTCACAAATGAACTACATTATTCGAGAGTCTCCCAATCGAGACTAAATAAATTGAAAAAGGACGTAGAGACCCTACTCCATAGAGCCCTGGAGGAGGATAAAATCACTGAGGAAGAGTGGAAATTTCTGAACAATACTAACCCAAAAATCCCCGCATTCTATGGACTACCCAAGGTCCATAAGAATCTAAATGACCCCCCCCCCTTAGACCAATAGTGGCATCTATTGACTCTTTGTTGGAGCCACTAAGCCAATATGCAGATAGATTCTTGAAGCCCTTAGTAGCTGAACAAAAATCGTATATCCGAGATACAGCGGATATGATATCCAAAGTGGAAGGGATCCCCTTTAATGAAGAAAATGAACTGTTGGTGACTCTCGACGTAGAGTCACTCTACACCAACATACCACAAAAAGACACCATAGTGGCAGTTAAGAACCTTTTAGAAGAGACAGACATACGAGGTGGAAATAAAGAGTTCATTGTTCAATGTGTATCGATGGTCCTACTTAATAACATCTTTCTTTTTAAAAAAGACCTCTACATTCAAAAGAAGGGGACCAGCATGGGCGCAACATGTGCGCCCAGTTTGGCCTGTATATACGTGAGCTTATTTGAAAAGAAGCACGTGTATAATGAAGTGAGTCCTTTTTTCGAAAATATTCGAAATTGGGCTCGCTTCATTGACGACATATTCTTCATTTGGCAGGGAAGTACAGAGCTCCTAGAAGAATTTCTCAGTTGGCTTAATCTAGGGGACCCAAATCTGAGGTTCACAGCAGTACACAGCAGGTCCAAGGTCAATTTCCTGGACATATGTATTAAGAGCCAAGATCAACATTTAAAAGTGGAACTGTACAAAAAGGAGTCCGATAGGAATACAATCCTACATTACTCCAGTTACCACCCCAAGAGCCAGAAGGACTCGATACCATTTGGCGAGTTTCTTCGACTCAGGAGAAATTGTACGGATCTAACAGATTTCCACAAACATGCCCAAGAAATGAAAAAGAAATTTAAGGACCGGGGCTACCCCAAAAAACTGATAAATCATTCTCTCAAAAGAGCACAATGCTACAATAGGGACTGTCTGATCAAAAAAACAGACAATAAGAAAACACAAGACAAAATAGTGATGGTGAGCCAACATTCAGTCATAGCCAACCAAATCAAAAATATTATAAACCACAATTGGAAAATTTTAAATAATGGCCCAGACGTGACTCCTCTGGAGCGTCCCCTGTACGCATACAGGAAGAACAAGAACCTCAGGTCGAACCTTGTGTACACATACAGAGAGGACAAGACAGAAACCCAAACCACCTTGAGTGGACAGAAAGCAACGGGCAACAACAAATGTGGTACCTGTTGCATCTGTGAGCTATGTATAGTGACTAAAACAGTTGAACATAACGGTGCGAAACACACAATCACCACCCTGAACAACTGTAAAACAAAGAATGTAATATATATGATCCTGTGTCCATGCAACCAGGCATATATAGGTGAAACTGGCAGAGAAGTGAGGCTCAGGATAGGGGAACATAAGTCTGCGATAAATAACAATAAAGAAAATGCCCCCCTTGTGGCCCACTGGAAAGAAAAGGGACACAAAATAAAGGACCTCAGATGGGTCATTCTGGAAAGAATTAGGGAACTCACCAGATCAGGAGATAGTACAAAGAGACGAAAGTTACAGGAACAATGGTATATGGTTAAATTTAATACCATCAGAAAAGGTTTAAACTCCAGGGAAGAATGGGAGGCTCTTATTTAGTATGCCGTTCCCATTCAGTGACTACCTTTTCACCACTCTGTACCATAGACAAGTAGCACCTTAAACACTACCTACACTGGAATCTATTTCTGAATCAAGTGAAGGACCCTCCTTCAGACACAAATACTGAGGTTCAAGAACAATGTTATTACTTCTATGAGAACTTGTAACCTTTTTTTGCACCCATATCCGATGGGACAACATTGTAATTAAGCACTCTCACCACCAGTCCAAGATGGCGCCCATAGTCAGGGGTTGATCAGGGCGACCGATTGGTCGGATTAAGAACTACTAGTATTGAACCCAGGATCTTTGAATCTCCACCTGAGAGCATAAATTGGGACAATTAGTAAATAATCGTAGCGCGGGTCATAATAAGAGAGTATTTCGAGTAAAGCGGGAGAAAAGGTTTCTCTATGCCGATCCGGCGAGCGAGGGCAACTTTTAATATACGATTGTCGTGCACTGCTTGCACAAATGGGAGATACAAGTAGAGACACTTCATGCCAAGCGCGAACTCAGAGAGACATCAGACGGGCAGGTCCTCTGATACACTAGCAAGCATATTACACCATTCAAAGATGGCGCCCACGTTCACGGCGGTCTCGGGAGCGCGTTAACAGCGCTCCTCTCTTGACAGGTGTGGACAATCAGTCAATTACATGGAGCTATAAAAACACACACCAAACAAACACACTCTAGATCGAGTTAAGGAACGAGGCAGAAGCTAACAAACAGCGCTAACCCGGTAAGTGGAGACCAAACCCCTATGCCCCCCCCCCCTTTTTTCTAGTTAGTAGGGGAACCATTTATCAGTATAACTTTAAGGACAGTACATTAGGCCCTGTAGGTAATCAAACAGGGGATACTCTTAGCCCTACAAAGTCTATACTCCATACTGAATACCTGTAGTTAGAGACTCTAACCTGGGCGGGAGGTGGTAAAACTAATTACTTTTACAAAAATTTGGCCCATCTAAATAGTAGAACCTAGAGTCAATAAATAGGAATCTGGACATTACGGGTACCAAACAGGTATCTTGGGCACTATGGGTACTGAGCAGGAGATACTGGTAATACCAGGAGCAGGCATTGAAATGAAAAATAGAAAGGTGCTAGTTACATTATAAATTCTTCAACAGAGCTAAGAGCATAATATCTTGTAGTACAGAATAGACATATGATGGTGTTATACTTGTCTTTACTCAACAGAACACATCCAGTTCAGGAGTAGACCAACGACTTTATATGCCCGTTCTAAGTACGTTTTAAAAACATTTGAGGTAAGACACTACCATTATAAAACTATGTGATTTAAGAAATAGTACCTAAGTATAAGTAGAGTGAAAAAGTGCAATGTACTCTATTACCACAGATATACGACAAGTGGGCAATCGCCTGATAAACAAAAAACCAAGGAACCCCATCAAAAGGAGCTCCCTTTACAGGAGAGAGGTAAATATAAGAATGAAAAATCACCCCCCAGTGAGTAGATGATGGGAGATTCTACCTTACACCTAATAAAAGTTTTTTTAATTAACAGAAGGCTCCAAGAACTACACCTGTAATACCAATAAGTGATACTTCAAATAGACCCCATCTAGGAACGTTTCCTACACGGTCCCGAGGGTGAGAATCTATATTTATCTATTTTCCCGGGCCCCTGGGTTCATTAGTCCCTCCCATACCAGTTGGTCTTCCACAATGAAAAAGACTTGGAGGGCCCATATGTCATATGTGAATCACATGTTTGCTACTTGGCGAATGGAATTGTCAAACAGAAAAAGTAGAGGACAAATCACATGCAATTGAGCCAATGTATACATCATTGTGTGATTAATTGTATTTTATAATAAAGCGGATTTGTGTCAGGAATTATAAATTGTCAAGAGAACAATGGCAGCTATAATTAATAGTGTAAAGTCAGAGTGGGTATGTGTTAATCTTAGCAATCCAGCCCCTAGAGTAAATGAGACAACAGGTTTCAATGCACGATATTTGACTGCCCACATTTCTCCTAATATATTTACAGATACGGTGTATCCATCCGTTCCCCGAAACCCCAGAAATAAGAAGTCCTGAGGAAGGTGCCACGATATCAAGTGTTAAGCACCGAAACGCGTCGACGCACTGTTTGGTCTAAAAGAATCCAGTTAGGGCCGGGTAAAACTTTAGATGGGTATCACATCTTTCCACTAAAGCTTTAGAGTAACCAAATTGTCCACGGCCATTGGATCTAGTGAAATACAGTGGCAGAGATATCAAGTGGGCCACTTATACATGAGGGGTTTGTTGTGATTATGTTTAGTCTGTTGTTTATTGTGAACATATTTTGATTGTCTTTCCATTTATCGTGTACCGTAATATTGTGTTTGTGTAATACTGTTGAATAATCATTTTTATCCCTCCAAGATACTTAATCTTGGATTTTAATTGTTTCGGAAGAATTGTATGAATTTATCTTGTTTTTATTGTTTATTTAAATGTAATTTTAATAAATCTAGAATGTAAACAAGACTATTTCTTTGTGGAAACCTATTTTTATGTTTGTCCAAATACCCATGGTATACTGTGACCTTTCCTTTTACAACAAGAAAGGCCTATAGTGATTAGTGGACTAGTTGACTCCAGGGATTTCCCCTTTGACTAACTGTCTTCCTACCCTGTTCCCTGGTGAAAGTGGGGTACCCTCTCTTTTTTGAAACCAGTTAAGTACAGCCTCGTGCTGGAGAGTCTAGGTTTTTGTGTAGACTATCACAGTTTTTTCCTATCCCAATAAAACTATATAGTCCCTGTCCAATCATACAATGGACACACTGAAGACATTTGGCTTCAGTGAAGAACAATTAAACAAAATCTTAAGCTCTAATAGAGGGAGCAACAACATCACAGTCATCCCTAATGGGGGCGAGAAATGGAACCAACTTATCAATCTTAAAAAGAAGATTATTAGAACAGAATTACACGCGGATTTCATGACACAATATGTGAGGGCAGGGAAAATACCGATAGGTCTTCAAATACGAAATGAGCCAGGCTTATTCGTAGACAATCCAAAGTTCTTGGAAATATGGACTTTCATCTGTAATAGATGCAGTAGGGACCTTATGCTTCTCATTATTGAAACCGCCCAAGCTACAGTATTGATAGAAATCAAAGAGATGGAGGAATTAGAAAAGGCCCTATTAGATAGTAATGTTGTAGAGGATGCAAAAAAAAGGCTAGAAGAGATAAATCAAGATATGAAGGGATACTGTGAATATTTGACCAACAGGAAAACTCAAAAACTTAGAAAGGACATCAATAAATTCAGCCAGGAGGTGGTTTATCCATTTCTGAGAAAAGACTATTACACAGACAAGGCTGAGTATAATAGGAATGAGGGACCAAGACCCAGATTTCAAACGAGATTTCAACCCAGGAAACCCAGACATGTACACTTTTCTGGTACATCTGAGAGTAGCATAGAGGAGGAGGAACTGTGTAGAGAAGACGGAGAATATACGGGCCAGAACAGGGAATATGAAACCCCTTTTTTAGACCAGCGCCCACAGAAAAACAGGGGGAGCTTCCGTGGCAGAGGGAGAGGCCAATACCCGAGGAGACCAGCCCCCAGAGAACAGGATCAGGAGTACCAACAGACCCCGGCCCCTCAAGAATACAAGAGAACCAGAAACAAAGTCTATTGGCACTAGAGAGGACTCCCATTATAAATCTTTCCAATAGAACACTCACACACACAGAAAAGCAAGTGTTAGGGATGGGTTTTAATTTTGTTCCAACTACAGGAATTAACAAATTCCAATTGGAAAAGGATCTGAGGTCCTTTTTCCGCAAAATACGACTACGTAGGTTTTTTGAGGACAGACCAGTGAGAGAGCAACCCCAAGATTCGGGTCTTAGAACGAAATCTACCTTTACCCCTAGTTTAGGAATGGTGGACAAGAACCTGGAGGCCTTTGAATCAATTGTGAAAATAGAAATAGGTCTCTTGTTAGAGAAAGATCATTTCCAACAGCACAATATTAGTAAAGCTCAGAGAGAGGCCATCAAATCCCTGTCCGAGGATAATAGTATAACGATAAAACCCGCGGATAAGGGGGGAGGAGTAGTAGTTTTTGACACACCTGACTACGAGCAGAGAGCACTCACCCTCCTCACAAATGAACTACATTATTCGAGAGTCTCCCAATCGAGACTAAATAAATTGAAAAAGGAGGTAGAGACCCTACTCCATAGAGCCCTGGAGGAGGATAAAATCACTGAGGAAGAGTGGAAATTTCTGAACAATACTAACCCAAAAATCCCCGCATTCTATGGACTACCCAAGGTCCATAAGAATCTAAATGACCCCCCCCCTTAGACCAATAGTGGCATCTATTGACTCTTTGTTGGAGCCACTAAGCCAATATGCAGATAGATTCTTGAAGCCCTTAGTAGCTGAACAAAAATCGTATATCCGAGATACAGCGGATATGATATCCAAAGTGGAAGGGATCCCCTTTAATGAAGAAAATGAACTGTTGGTGACTCTCGACGTAGAGTCACTCTACACCAACATACCACAAAAAGACACCATAGTGGCAGTTAAGAACCTTTTAGAAGAGACAGACATACGAGGTGGAAATAAAGAGTTCATTGTTCAATGTGTATCGATGGTCCTACTTAATAACATCTTTCTTTTTAAAAAAGACCTCTACATTCAAAAGAAGGGGACCAGCATGGGCGCAACATGTGCGCCCAGTTTGGCCTGTATATACGTGAGCTTATTTGAAAAGAAGCACGTGTATAATGAAGTGAGTCCTTTTTTCGAAAATATTCGAAATTGGGCTCGCTTCATTGACGACATATTCTTCATTTGGCAGGGAAGTACAGAGCTCCTAGAAGAATTTCTCAGTTGGCTTAATCTAGGGGACCCAAATCTGAGGTTCACAGCAGTACACAGCAGGTCCAAGGTCAATTTCCTGGACATATGTATTAAGAGCCAAGATCAACATTTAAAAGTGGAACTGTACAAAAAGGAGTCCGATAGGAATACAATCCTACATTACTCCAGTTACCACCCCAAGAGCCAGAAGGACTCGATACCATTTGGCGAGTTTCTTCGACTCAGGAGAAATTGTACGGATCTAACAGATTTCCACAAACATGCCCAAGAAATGAAAAAGAAATTTAAGGACCGGGGCTACCCCAAAAAACTGATAAATCATTCTCTCAAAAGAGCACAATGCTACAATAGGGACTGTCTGATCAAAAAAACAGACAATAAGAAAACACAAGACAAAATAGTGATGGTGAGCCAACATTCAGTCATAGCCAACCAAATCAAAAATATTATAAACCACAATTGGAAAATTTTAAATAATGGCCCAGACGTGACTCCTCTGGAGCGTCCCCTGTACGCATACAGGAAGAACAAGAACCTCAGGTCGAACCTTGTGTACACATACAGAGAGGACAAGACAGAAACCCAAACCACCTTGAGTGGACAGAAAGCAACGGGCAACAACAAATGCGGTACCTGTTGCATCTGTGAGCTATGTATAGTGACTAAAACAGTTGAACATAACGGTGCGAAACACACAATCACCACCCTGAACAACTGTAAAACAAAGAATGTAATATATATGATCCTGTGTCCATGCAACCAGGCATATATAGGTGAAACTGGCAGAGAAGTGAGGCTCAGGATAGGGGAACATAAGTCTGCGATAAATAACAATAAAGAAAATGCCCCCCTTGTGGCCCACTGGAAAGAAAAGGGACACAAAATAAAGGACCTCAGATGGGTCATTCTGGAAAGAATTAGGGAACTCACCAGATCAGGAGATAGTACAAAGAGACGAAAGTTACAGGAACAATGGTATATGGTTAAATTTAATACCATCAGAAAAGGTTTAAACTCCAGGGAAGAATGGGAGGCTCTTATTTAGTATGCCGTTCCCATTCAGTGACTACCTTTTCACCACTCTGTACCATAGACAAGTAGCACCTTAAACACTACCTACACTGGAATCTATTTCTGAATCAAGTGAAGGACCCTCCTTCAGACACAAATACTGAGGTTCAAGAACAATGTTATTACTTCTATGAGAACTTGTAACCTTTTTTTGCACCCATATCCGATGGGACAACATTGTAATTAAGCACTCTCACCACCAGTCCAAGATGGCGCCCATAGTCAGGGGTTGATCAGGGCGACCGATTGGTCGGATTAAGAACTACTAGTATTGAACCCAGGATCTTTGAATCTCCACCTGAGAGCATAAATTGGGACAATTAGTAAATAATCGTAGCGCGGGTCATAATAAGAGAGTATTTCGAGTAAAGCGGGAGAAAAGGTTTCTCTATGCCGATCCGGCGAGCGAGGGCAACTTTTAATATACGATTGTCGTGCACTGCTTGCACAAATGGGAGATACAAGTAGAGACACTTCATGCCAAGCGCGAACTCAGAGAGACATCAGACGGGCAGGTCCTCTGATACACTAGCAAGCATATTACACCATTCAAAGATGGCGCCCACGTTCACGGCGGTCTCGGGAGCGCGTTAACAGCGCTCCTCTCTTGACAGGTGTGGACAATCAGTCAATTACATGGAGCTATAAAAACACACACCAAACAAACACACTCTAGATCGAGTGAAGGAACGAGGCAGAAGCTAACAAACAGCGCTAACCCGGTAAGTGGAGACCAAACCCCTATGCCCCCCCCTTTTTTCTAGTTAGTAGGGGAACCATTTATCAGTATAACTTTAAGGACAGTACATTAGGCCCTGTAGGTAATCAAACAGGGGATACTCTTAGCCCTACAAAGTCTATACTCCATACTGAATACCTGTAGTTAGAGACTCTAACCTGGGCGGGAGGTGGTAAAACTAATTACTTTTACAAAAATTTGGCCCATCTAAATAGTAGAACCTAGAGTCAATAAATAGGAATCTGGACATTACGGGTACCAAACAGGTATCTTGGGCACTATGGGTACTGAGCAGGAGATACTGGTAATACCAGGAGCAGGCATTGAAATGAAAAATAGAAAGGTGCTAGTTACATTATAAATTCTTCAACAGAGCTAAGAGCATAATATCTTGTAGTACAGAATAGACATATGATGGTGTTATACTTGTCTTTACTCAACAGAACACATCCAGTTCAGGAGTAGACCAACGACTTTATATGCCCGTTCTAAGTACGTTTTAAAAACATTTGAGGTAAGACACTACCATTATAAAACTATGTGATTTAAGAAATAGTACCTAAGTATAAGTAGAGTGAAAAAGTGCAATGTACTCTATTACCACAGATATACGACAAGTGGGCAATCGCCTGATAAACAAAAAACCAAGGAACCCCATCAAAAGGAGCTCCCTTTACAGGAGAGAGGTAAATATAAGAATGAAAAATCACCCCCCAGTGAGTAGATGATGGGAGATTCTACCTTACACCTAATAAAAGTTTTTTTAATTAACAGAAGGCTCCAAGAACTACACCTGTAGTACCAATAAGTGATACTTCAAATAGACCCCATCTAGGAACGTTTCCTACACGGTCCCGAGGGTGAGAATCTATATTTATCTATTTTCCCGGGCCCCTGGGTTCATTAGTCCCTCCCATACCAGTTGGTCTTCCACAATGAAAAAGACTTGGAGGGCCCATAAGTCATATGTGAATCACATGTTTGCTACTTGACGAATGGAATTGTCAAACAGAAAAAGTAGAGGACAAATCACATGCAATTGAGCCAATGTATACATCATTGTGTGATTAATTGTATTTTATAATTAAGCGGATTTGTGTCAGGAATTATAAATTGTCAAGAGAACAATGGCAGCTATAATTAATAGTGTAAAGTCAGAGTGGGTATGTGTTAATCTTAGCAATCCAGCCCCTAGAGTAAATGAGACAACAGGTTTCAATGCACGATATTTGACTGCGCACATTTCTCCTAATATATTTACAGATACGGTGTATCCATCCGTTCCCCGAAACCCCAGAAATAAGAAGTCCTGAGGAAGGTGCCACGATATCAAGTGTTAAGCACCGAAACGCGTCGACGCACTGTTTGGTCTAAAAGAATCCAGTTAGGGCCGGGTAAAACTTTAGATGGGTATCACATCTTTCCACTAAAGCTTTAGAGTAACCAAATTGTCCACGGCCATTGGATCTAGTGAAATACAGTGGCAGAGATATCAAGTGGGCCACTTATACATGAGGGGTTTGTTGTGATTATGTTTAGTCTGTTGTTTATTGTGAACATATTTTGATTGTCTTTCCATTTATCGTGTACCGTAATATTGTGTTTGTGTAATACTGTTGAATAATCATTTTTATCCCTCCAAGATACTTAATCTTGGATTTTAATTGTTTCGGAAGAATTGTATGAATTTATCTTGTTTTTATTGTTTATTTAAATGTAATTTTAATAAATCTAGATTGTAAACAAGACTACTTCTTTGTGGAAACCTATTTTTATGTTTGTCCGAATACCCATGGTATACTGTGACCTTTCCTTTTACAACAAGAAAGGCCTATAGTGATTAGTGGACTAGTTGACTCCAGGGATTTCCCCTTTGACTAAATATACATCTAAGACACACAGCACACATCTGCAGGCTAATACTGCTGCTTCTAACTGGTCATAACCCCTTCCGCGCGGGGCTACTTTCCCCGCTGTGCTGGGTGGAGGGGGGGCGTGCGCAGCGCCGTGGTGTTCATGACGAGCTCGGCTCGTCATGCAGCATGGTGGCGCTGTGCTCATGACGAGCTGAGCTCGTCACGACCACGCCCGTTCCAATGTAACGCCAAGCACAGCAGGGGAATTATCCCCGCGTGGGCGCGTGCAACGGTCATGACGAGCTGAGCTCATCATGAGCACAGCGAGACTGTGCCACGTGACGAGATGAGCTCGTCATGAGCACAGCAAGACTGTGCCTCATGACGAGCTGAGCTCGTCATGAGCACGGAACGGGTTTAAAATATGCTATGTAATAAATACATTAGAGATACCTAGGGAATAACTGGAAAATATCTAAAATGTAATTTTGAATCAAATGTAACCATTTATAAACATTAGTATAAAATAGAATGTTTAAAGACAATTAATTTATGCAGCGATAACATTCACCCATATTTTCGGTTGACAGTCATTAATCATCTGCCACTTGTATGCAAATGAGGACAGGGGCCAGCTCTTAATTAGTATGAGATAAACGTTTATAATGTCAGAAGTCTAAACACCTGACCTAAACGCCTGACCTAAACTAGACATTTTGCAGCTTGAGGAATAGGACGTGTTGTATAAAATAAATGGCACCAGCAAGTCACTGCTTGTTGAAGAGAAAAATGTCAAGCAAACCGAGAGAGAGCAATCCAGAGGTGTCATTCAGAATGGAAAATGATTCAGTGCTCCAAGTACAGGAGTTCACCAACCAAGCAGCATTAGTAAGTCGTAGATTTGTTAGAGCTCGCTCACTGGACGCAGCCAGACTTTAAAAAACATAACACCCATAGGCATCAGTGCCACATGTAGACAGTAACTACAGCTGCACAACTAGAGTTTAATGCAATACGTAAATCAGCATTGTGCGCGCTGTGAGACGGCGTGACGCTGCACTTACTTGCATGGCACTCACAGGCACAGCATCAGAGTCAGTGTCAATCTCGTGCCAGGATTCACACCACCGTTACGAAAGATGCATCATTATTCTTCTAAAGACATTGAGAACCCTCAGAGGTAGATGAGCAGAACAAGAAGCAGTTAGCACATTATGTGGCCATTTCCCCTTACTCACGTGTGCTAATTCGAAAATAACTCAGTTTGCCACCAAGGGCGCAGTTAATGATAAATGAGTGCATGGATAGGTCCACTCCAATTGAAAGACTCTTTCTTTCTGGACAGTGTATCTGTAGGAAGCCGGCTCTGTATATAGTATACCAAAAAGAGGTATAGTGTGCACAGAGTCGAGTGAGTTCCCAAAGGTATGGCAGCGGTTAAAATAGTAGAACCTTACTCTCAATTTAGTGGTAGCTGGGCTGGGCAGTTAGGCTTATCACAAGGTAGTTTGAATGCATTTGTCGTACCCACTCATACAAGGCAGAAACACACACTCAATTACTAACTTCAGACCAATGTTTTGTAAACATATTACTTCAGTTACTTTTAGTTTAGGAAAAAAGTTGAACTCAGGTACAGGCAGGTAATACTTTCAAAAAGGCTGTAGGAATACTTTATGGTCTGGGAAGTACTTTGTATTGTCGATTCGAAGCAGTAACAGTTAGTGCTGGTACAAGATAGACAAATGCAGGTGATCAACAGAATACAATGCAATCCTAAGGAAGGAAAACAGTATTGTAAATCAGCACAACTTATGCTGCTAGTCTTCGGGGGTCAGTAAGACCTTGGGCAAGGGTCAGTTTGTGCTGGGCACTGCACCACCAGCGGCACTGTGGCAGGTCGGGTGCAGCGTTCAGTATCTCCGCCATAGCGGTTAACACCAGCAATGGTGTTCCGCTCTAGGGCTCAGCGGAGAACAATGGCGATAAATGGGACTCAGTAGGCTGCCAACGCCAGGACAGTCACGGTCATCATCAGAGAGTCACTGTAGATCGAAGGGAGTGACCACCAGCCCAGCAGTCATGGTCGTGGGGATAGAGATGCGCAGTGGATGGAGGTGTTACGTCGAGGTTGGGCCGTCTCGGACAGGCCGTGGTCAAGCAAACGGGGCAGGAGGAGACTTACAGGGCCACTTGGAGGAGGGTACAGGCTCCCAGGAATGGAGCTGTGATAAGCCTGTCTGCGCCCGCCAAGCCCGTCTGCGCCCGTCCGCGCCAGACCGGGCTCAGGGGCCAGCCAGGCTGGCCTTATCATCACATATTCGGCTAATTCCTTGAGGGATCTACAGTCCCCTAACCTCTCTGCCTCCTCCTCTACCATCAGACGCATCCTTACGACTGGTATTGCCCCACCAGATCGGCACTTCACCAATCTGGTCGCATCCCCCAGTCAGCCCATACAGAGCAACACCACCATTAGAGTTCTCTATCTAAACACCCGATCCTTAGTAAAACATCACGCCGATATTTTCATCCTTCTCTCTAACGAAAAACCTGACGTCCTCCTGCTTACCGAAACTTGACTGACTGCGGACTCACTCCCTGACATTCTGGCAGCCCTCCCCCCAGACAATTACATCCTCTGCGCCGATCGGCCAAGAAACCGCCCTGGGGGGTGGGGTAGCGGCCATAATCTCCAAACACCTGAACTCCAACTCTACTCCATCCATCTCTCTCCTGGGAGCTGACAATCTTATCTTTAGCCTAAACACGGATAGCGGGGCCTTAACTTTTCTTCTTCTTTACCGCCCCCCTCAACCGATGCCATCTTTCGCGGACATTTTGTCCGATCAACTGATTAACCTCCTCACTTCCCCTCCTAGATTCGCCCTTTTCGGCGACCTAAATTACTGGTTTGATGACATCTATGCCGGGCCCCACGCCTCGGAGGTCTTTGAGGCCCTCACCAGTCTCAACCTGTCCTAACAAATTACTTTGCCCACACATATTGAGGGCCACATTTTAGACCAAATATGGACCCAAAACCTTATTCTTTCCCTCCCCTCCGTCCCACCCTGTACTTGGTCAGATCACCATTTAATAGACACCACTCTCACGATCAGTGGCAACTCCCCCACCCCACTGATGGCAGGAGGTCTATCCCGCAAATGGAATCCTTACGACGCTGAAGGATTTCTCGCGAACCTCTCAGACACCCGCCCTGTCCCCATATCATGCACCAACGTGGATAAATTAGAAAATGACATCTCCCGCTGGCTGCAGTCAGCCAGTGATAAATTTGCTTCTTTATTAAATTTCCCCCGACCAGACATCATAACTCCCACAGATGGTTCTCAGATGACCTCAAAAAACTTAAACTGAAGGTACGTCAATCAGAAAGGGCATGGAGACATAACTACTCCGAACCAGCTAGATCACAATACATCTCAGCTCGCAGAGACTACAAAACTGCCATAGTTTCTGCCAAATCTACTCATTTCTCTGACAGAATCTCCTCCTCGGACAACAAATCCAAAGAAATTTTCAAAATTATGAACGAACTGACATCTGACAATAGAACTCTTCCAGGCCAGACCCCCACTCAAGAAACTTGTGACGCCCTCAACCTTTTTTTCGTCGAAAAAATCAATAAAATTAAGGCATCGATCTCCACTGTCCCTCGGATCACCACCCCGGCAACTCCCTTTAATAACCCTTCTGCCCTTACCGAATTCCCCCCCATCAATCCTATCTCCCTAGTACAGCTTGCGTCCCGGATAAAATCAGGTTCCCCGAACGACGGCTGCCCACCCTCAGTCCTGCGAAGAGTATGTCATTCCTTACCTGAATGCATTTTACCTCTCTTGAACAACTCACTCAGTACAGGCACTGTCTCGAGACCCTTCAAAGAATCCATCCTTGTCCCGCTACTAAAAAAAACAGGCGCGGACTCAGCGGAACTCTCCAATTACCGCCCCATATCGCTTCTGCCTTATTTCTCAAAACTCCTCGAAGCACACGTTACCAGATGCCTCTCAAATTTTATTGAGTCCTCTTGCTATTTGGAGCCTAATCAGGCCAGCTTCAGGCCCTCATTCTCTACTGAAGCCGTCATCCTAGCTGTCCTCGACACGCTGAGGAGAAATGCCGACTCAGGAACCCCCCAGGCTCTCGTCCTCCTGGACCTCTCGGCCGCGTTCGACACCGTTGACCACAACATCTTGCTCAACCGTGTCGAACAGGCTGGCATCCAGGACTCTGCCCTCAGCTGGATCCGGTCTTTCCTGTCTGACAGAACCTAAGCCGTTCGGCTGGGCCCCTACACAGCACCTAAGACCTCCACAACCTGCGGAGTCCCCCAGGGCTCCTCCCTGTCACCTTTATTGTTCAATCTGTACCTCCGGCCCCTACTCCACTCACTCCGTAACTGGGACATTACAGTTTTTAACTATGCCGACGATTTGCAGATCATTTTTCCACTCAACTCCCCCAATGCGATAGACAACTTTCACTCAGCCATGCTTCATATCCAAGATTGGATGAATTCCAACCAATTGAAGCTAAACCCCGGGAAAACCGAGCTTCTCCTCCCGGGCTCCAGCCTCTCCTCCTGGGGAACCCAGTTCTGGCCCATTGAACTGGGCCCCCCATCGACCCCTTCCACCTCTGTAAAAAGTCTCGGCGTAATTATCGACGTCGAACTCTCCCTCCGACCACAAATTTGTTCCGTGATCTCATCCTGCTCCTTCCAACTCAGAAAGATCCGGAAGGTCAGCCACCTGCTTCCCACACCTGCCCTGACTCAGGTCATTATGTCTCTTGTGCTCTCCCGCCTGGACTTTTCCAACTGCATTTATCACAGACTTCCCAAAACCCTCCTCCACCGCCTTCAGGTGGTCCAAAACCAGGGAGCCCAGATCATCTTTAACTCTCCAAAATGGTAATCTGCCAAACCCCTGATGTACAAACTTCACTGGTTACCAATTGAACAAAGGGTGGCCTTCAAGTTGGGCTGTCTCACGTTCAAAGCCCTCAACTGCCCCAGTCCTGCCTTCCTGGCTTCCTTTATCACTCCCTACTGTCCAAATCGCAACCTTCGTTCTGCTCATCTTAAATCACTCGCCACACCCAAAATCAGAACTAACAAATTTGGTGGACGAAGGTTTGCCTTTTTGGCTCCGAAACTCTGGAATTCCCTTCCCCTGACCATCAAATCAAGCAGCTTCCTCCTTCATTTTAGGAAGCTGCTTAAAACTTTTCTCTTTCACCCTCCCTGCTAACCCTGCAAAAAACCTCAGTTTGGGAACCAATGTCCTATAGCGCCAGGAAACTCATGGTGTCAGCACGCTCTACAAATTCTATTTAATAATAATAATAATAATAATAAAAAGCCTGGGTGTTTGGTCAAGATGATCCCTCTAGGACGTGGAGACCGTCCAGCTGCAGTGGTTTCTTCTGAAAGAGCACAGTTGCATCGACACAAGTGGCAGTCCTCTAACGCTGCGGTTGTGGTTCCTTTTGTAGTAGTGAGTGACATCAACACAAGTGTTGGTCCTCAACTACTACAGTCTTTGTACCGGTAAAAGCAGGGGACTAGCACCTCTAGGTAGATTCTTGGAGACTGTATGAAGGCTGGAAGGTCTCTGGGTTTTTTTTAAGCCTGGCAGGGTTTCTGGAAGGAGAGTAGGTCTAGTTGTCGAACCGGCTACAGGTGCCAGGGTTCTTGCACGGTTCTTTCTGCAGCGGTTCAGTTCATGGTTCGGCAGCGCTCGTCTTCTGTCTTCTTTTGGTCCGTCGAATCTGAGGAACAAAGTTCAGGGGAGCCCTTACATACTAAATGTAATGGCGTTACTGAGGTCGGGCAGTAACCAAAGGCTACGGACCCCTGGGGTGACTCCACCCTTTGGGTGCCCCCTCCCTTTGGGGAGAGAGGCACATCCCTGTTCCTATTGGACCTAATTCTCCAATTCATGATGGAGAATTTCTAAGAGATTAGTTCACCGCAGCTCCTGGTGACCCTAGGGGTTTGCCAGGCAAAGGTGGCAATACTACTAATTTTCCCACCTGTCCTTCCATAAAAAGTGGGGTCTGGACATGGGGGTGGGGTTCTCCACTAATTGGGGCTGCCCAAATCAGCACATCACATGGTTAGAACCTTTGAGGCTCACTGCCAAGTATTACTGTTCCTGCCTGAGCAGGTTTTGCTTCTGATCTGTGAGAGTACAAAGGCTCTCACCCCATGAGGTCATAAACCTGTCAAGTGGTGGCTGGCTGGCGGTGACCAGTCAGCCAATAAACTAGTGGTCAGTCATTTTTCAGGAGGCATCTATAAAATGCCCTGTAGGTAATTTATAATAAATCCATCACTGACATCAATGTGGGTTTATTATGCTGAGAAGGTTGATACAAAAAGGTAGGTACCACTGTCCAAATAGGGACCTTTGCTTCTAGTCAGGGTAGGAAGGATGCCCTTTTAGATAACCCCTGCTCACCCCCATGGTAGCTTGGCACGAGCAGTCAGACTTATCAAAGGCAATGTGCTAAGTATTTGTACCAACACTCACAGTAACACAGTGAAAACACCACAATCTGACTCTACAACAGTTTAGAAAAATAAAGGTATTTAATCTAAACTACACAAGACCAAAATGACAAAAATCCAACATACACAGTTAAAGAATATGGTTTCAAATGAGCCGCTGCGTCACGTTTTAGCCAACAGTACCTTTAGATGCAACAAAAGTTCCAAGTGAAAGCTGTAGCGTTGAAAAGCAAGTGATGTGTCACTCCTGGGAGTCTGGGGAGGCGATGCAACAACCCACTGGACGCAGGGGGCGTGTTGCAGTGACTCCCATCTGTATGGGGAGGGATGCGGTACCTTGCATGGATTCCGGTGCACAGGTTTTGGTAGAAGCGGCTCGCAAAAGGTACGATGCGACGATCTTCGGGGCAGGGACGATCTCCGGTGTGGCGACGAGGCGTGGTTCATCGATCTCGTCAATCTTCTCCTCTCGCAGCCCCTCGATGCAATGGCTCTGCGACGACTCTCGCAGCGACAGGATGCGGACCATAAGCATGCGATGCAACGATCTCACCCAGTGACGACAGGCTCTGCGACGATACTTGCAGCGATGGTAATCTTCCCGCACCAGACTGGTGCATCCCGCAAACGAAGGATACGATGACTCTGGCAGCGGCAATAGGCGCTGCGACGATCTCGGCCTTTGTAGCGGCGGGAATTTCCTCGCACTGACAGGGATGCGCTCCGCAAGAAGAGCGATGCATTAAAACTTGCAGAAAGTCTTTAAAATCTTGGTTCCCAGCTTCCGAACTCAGGTACAACTTTCAGAGGCACCACAACTGACCCAAGCACTCTACACAAACAGGCCAAGGCACACAGAAAGGTCAGACAAGAGAACAGCAACTTTCTAAAAGTGCTGTTCTCAAACACAGAATTTAAAAACCACCATTCCTAAAAGATGTGTTATTAAATTCTGAGTTCAGGGATACCAGACTTTTATGTCCTACCTTGCTCCTATGGGAAGATATGCAGGTAGCCACTGTAGCCAGCATTCCCCATGATAGCCTATGGCCAAGGTAGCCTCACAATAGTGAAAAACAAAAATGGCTGTCATTCACTACCAGAGCATGTCACCTCCACTAGTACATGCTCTACCTTTCCCATACACTGCACCCTTCCCAAGGGGGTACCTTGGGCATTCCATAGGGGTGACCAATGTGTACAGAAAGGGAAGGGTTAGGCCAGGTCAGTGGGGACACTGACCAGGAGGACATGGCAGTTCACAACCTGCACACAGGCACTAGGGTGGCAGGCCTGAGACACCATTTTAGGGCTACTCACTTGGGTGGCACAATCAGTGCTTCAGGCCCACTAGTAGCATTTGTACCACCAGCCCTGGCACACTCAGTGCACTTTACTAGGGACTTCTTGGTGACATAAATATGCCAATCATGGATAACCAATTACAATAGCACTTTACACAGGGAGCACTTGCACTTTGACACTGATCAGCAGTGGCAAAGTGCCCAACGCATCTAAACCAGCAAAAACAAAATCCAGCAAAGTGTCAAAAATACAGGAGGCAGGGGCAAAAAAGACAGGGGAAACCATGCCAAAGATGCCAGGTCTAACACCCAGCCCATGTATCCAAAATGGCTTTACTGCACTTACAATGTCTGTGAAAGTCTTGGACACTATACGGGCATACTGCTCCTGCAACAAGGCCCTCACATGTGGTATGGTGCACCCTGCCTTAGGGTAACTTACCCATGCCACAGACAGTGTTAATGGACATGGCACACATGGATGTGTGCCATGTCGATGCTTGAGTTTGGCCTGCACCAAAACACGCAGTCTGCAATGGCTGTGTTTGGGTGATAAGTCCAGAGGCCTTCTCTGGTCACAAGGCCCTTTGGTAGCAGTAGTACCTTTTACAAGGGACTTACATGTGGCCCAGAGGTGTGCCAGTTGTTGAACCAATGGTACAGTTTAGGGATAGAACACAGGCACTGTAAGCCTGATTGACAGCGACCCAGTACACACTCAGTCTAAGGAATCTGTCAAAAAGTGTGTGGGGGGCAGTGTAACAGAAACAAACTTTCCTACAGTGTCCCATTTAGAGAAGAAATATTTCTTCAATTGAGGCTCTCACTGACTGTCTAATGGCACTCACAGCAGTAGATGACACTTTAATGAGTGGCGGGTAAACTATTACCCTCAAGATATTTTCCTTCCCTGACCTTTAGAAGTGGAGGGCTCATTCTGCCCACAGGATGGGCACAGTTTGAGACTGTACTCACCTTCATGGGTTACTTAAGTTTACCTTCATAAATAGGCTGCTGATAAATACTGGCTTGGGCATGGGGGTAATTAAAAGGACCTGGTACTTTTCAATGCCTCTTTGTAAGTAGAGTCCTGCGGTAGGTGCCAAATATATTCAACCTTCAGAGAACATTCTACCAATGCCTCATTTACAATATGCATGCTTCCATAGGTGGAAACACGGAGGTAAAGGAGATTCCCCCATGTGCATAAAAGGGAGAAGGCAAATCGAAGGTTTTTGAGGAGGTTGGGGCAAAGGTTTTATGTGCGGTCTTCATAGCACTAACACATTTTTCTAAGTTACAAAATATCCTTGAGGAAAAAGAAAACATGTCAGTTCCAGCATCTGGCACGATCAACAGTATTGTTGTGCTTAGCTGTCTTTAATAAACAGGGCAGGTTTTTTAAAAAGTTTGCTAAATAAAAGTTTTGCAAGTCTTCTTAAAAGCATCTTGTTTTAGCAACTCTTTTTAAGTGACACTTTAAGATACCACTGCTCAAACTTGATAACACTTCATCAATATTCAAATCCACCTGTTTAAGAACTTTAGTTTTCCTCTCAATAACTGAAAGATGATGTCCACGTGCAGAGAAGGCTAAAATGTCAAGTTGCTCCTGCTGTAAACTAATCAGGGGTTGTAGCAATTATACAAAGTCGTCCACATACAACAAAGTTGAAACCTCCCTATATCCAAATTTAGGAGGAAATGTAACACTTTGGGCCTCATTTCGATGTTGGGTACCATTGCTTCCGCCCAATATCGACTAGGTCCTGTGACCGAACGACACCTAGTCAGCGGTCCCGGCCAACCCATTACAATGCGACCGAACACTGTTCGGTCGCATTGCACTTTTCTCAATGGTAGCTCATGTTACGGCTGGAAACCGGCCATAACACAAGCTCCCATTGAGAAAAGGGAGGTGCAGCTCATCCCTGCACCTTGTGGTAGGCACCTCAAGGAGTGCAGGGATGCAGGGGTGCAGGGATCAACAGGGAGGCACCATAGGTGCCCCCTCGACCTCCTATTGTGTTTTTATCTAGGAACCTGAATCAGTATTACCATTTTATGCCCTAACACGGCTTTAATCAATAAATATCCCTATAATGGCATAAGAATCAGATCCATATTTCAGTAAATCGCCCTTGCAGCCCAAGGCACGGCAAAAGCTACTTCCTTAGATTCCTAGAAAGCACAACGAGTTCTTTCAACACGTCAAACCTCCAGCAACCTGGGAAATCCCCGCTTGCTTTGTTTTGATTTGTAATAGAACTCCTGCGAGCACTGTAAGAACGGCCAGTTCTTAGTGACATCTTTTTTGACGTCTTATGTCCAAACCTTACGTCAAACTCGGCACCTTTCAGGTATAAATATACCAATGTTGCCTTAAGCAAACACACGGTGGAGGTTTTGGAGCAGAGCAGCTAATCTACTTGCCGAGAGCCCAGCAGACGCGAAAAGCCCACGGACGCTGCCCCTCCTCTTTGACGTGCTGAGAAAGACGCTGTCTTTTCTCCTGCTGAGAAAATCCAGCTCTGCCGTTTCCAGCCTACCCTTGCGGGTGACTGGGATATCGAGTCCTGAGAGAGAGATACCAGACCTCCTACATTCTATTCCCAAGGTACAGTGCTGACTAAACCCTTAGAGAGAATTCTTGAGTCAGATTCTTGGCAAAACCTACTTAACTCAAATTGCTACTTACTTACTTCTTCCCACGTATTAGGCTTAGGTCAGGTACACCGGGGTGGGCGTATTTTAGAAGCACCAGTTGAGCATGTTAACCTATGTATATATGTATATATATTTTATCCATTTTAAAGTGTCTTATGGCTAAGAAACCATACCAATGCTTTTACAGTATTATTTCATAATACTCCTTTTACTGTACGTACTCTACTTTATATTAAGTATTGCGATTGTGGCAATTAATTTCTCTTGCATGAGAAGGAAGACTGCTCAATGAATAATATCTTTTATTGGAAACGCCCGTCTCTCTATTCTCTGCACTCTGGTGAAACTAAGAATGCACATCTGACTGAGTGAAATAGCTGTCTATTGTTTTCACACGACTCTAGAGATTTACTCTTATTCTGAGAGAGCAAAATTGTCATGTTTATGCGGTTGTTGGAAGCTGAATCCCTTCTTGTCTGAGCCAGGGAAGCTGATCCCTTCCTATTCATTCAAGAAAGTTTCCAGTGACCTCTGAGCTAGCTGGCGCAAACCTAAATTAAGTTTAACATAGTGAGTAGAGACCTAGAAGACCTCAGTCCTATGTCTACACAGCTGTTTATGTTATTCCAATGCGCAGAGCCTATTGGGAAAATAGGAACTACACTACATGGCGCCCAATGTTTGGTAAGGCAATAAAACTAACGCAAGACGTTAGAGTAACTCAGTCGTGCTTTTTCACGCAGACCCTTTTTCCCGTAAATACTCCAATAGACGTCTGGAGTGGGTGAAAGGTTAAAATCCGCCGTAACTTAGTAGGAAGAGATTCCTATGTAGAGTTTTTGGTTTAGTCGACTTTGAAGGATACAGTGTTCCAAAATATTGTGCACCTAATCTTTTGTTTTCTTGGAAACCTGCTCTGTAAACTTTTATTAAAACAATGTCAAATAACAGCGACAACAACGAAACCGATGAAGCCGCAGTAGATGCAAATCAACGGGGTTTCGATGTTACAGGGTTTAATGAAAATGAACCGGGTGCAATTATCATCCCGGCAAACATAAGAGAAATAATAACTTTAAAACTTATAGAAAACGGACTGACATCACGAGGTGGTACAGTCATTTTTGTGGTAGAGGCACACGAATATCGGCAGACAGAGGTAATCTATTCATGGATAAACTTTCCAGCGGCAAACGCTACAACACACAAATTCCACTATTACAAAATAGAGGAACCTCCGGATGAATACACTCCTTTCGAGGATGTGGAAATTCCACTAAATTACCAAGAGCACCTGCTCTGGTTTAAAGGCGCCCTAAAACATAATGATCACATCACCAGGCTCGGTCCACTAGGTAGACCAGGAGCAACGTGGCCGGTTCAAGCCAGCTACACACCACATCCAGACATCGAAAAAATGTCAGACAAGGAACTTTTAGCCCAGCTAAAATTTCTAATCAAAATTCACAGACAGTTAGTCCAATATGTAATGCGGACTGCAACAGTCCAACCAGCTGTCAACATTCCACAGCTGACCCCTCATCAGGGGAACACAAATAAAATTACACCACAGAACATACAATCATGTCTTGGTAAAACACCCGCAAAACGGCACAAATTCCATTCTGGCTAGCACAGAAAATAACTCAAATAGAGGCGGTATTCCCGAATACTACCCCTAGTGAGAAACACAGAATTCTGACTATATGCCTTCCAATGGGGTCGCACCACATGTGGAGGACTGTGACACTTGGGGCACAGTCTTTGCTTCCATTTACACAAAAAACACATGGTGTTCAGTCTCTGGCGGTAATACCAGATGTGCTAAGACAGATTCAAAATGAATACGGTCCAGAACCTGCTTTAACTCTTGGTATGAAATTACTGAAAGACTTCAAGCAGGTCTCGGCTATATTATTAGCCAACATAAAAGGAGAAGCAGCATCTGTGGCGATCTGCCAAAAATTGAAAGAAACAGTTGGTGACTTTCTCTTCACTTACATTGATCTTCTGTCTTGGCAACATCTATGTCATGATGCTAGTGATGAACTGTCTTGCCTATGGCAGGAACTTACTCATTGGGAAGATCTTCGTTTCCCTCTTAAAGGGTGCTGTTTTTGGAAGTGAGTTCCATATTCTGGGGGCTGCTCCTGAAAAAGCTCTATCATATGTTCTCTTCTTCCGGAAGATGGGTGGCCTCAGCACTAGCTCCTTGGCACTTCTGGCTGGTCTGTTTCCTCCAGATAGTCCAATGTTCTGGGCAAGGTATCTTGGTGTGTTGTAGTGGAGCGCTTTGTGGGTAATACATGCCATTTTTAGCTGAATTCTGGCTTTGTAAGTTTGCCAGTTTAATGCTTTCAGGTGTGGCGAGATATGGTTGAATTTCCTCGATCCGGTGATAAGTCTTGCAGCTGCATTAAGGCATGCTTTTAGTGGTGCTGTTGACATTTTTGGTAAACCTGCTAAAGTTGTACATCCATATTCAATCCTCGAGATAACTAGTGATAGGACTGCCAGTTTGAGATCCACCTTGGAGATGAATGGTTTCACTTTTCTAATGTAGTTCAAATGAAAATAGGCGCTTTTTGCCATTGATTTGATGTGGGCTTTCATGTCTAGGTTCTCATCCAGCGTGATTTCTAGTGATTTCGCTGAGTCAACTAGGGTAGGGGTGCAATTTAACACTGATCATTTTGGACCATTCCTTCACTTCTGTGTGGTTCTTTGGTGTTGAGATTAGTAAGAGTTCTGTTTTTGTGTATTTAGCTTCAGATGATTGTTAGTTAACCATTGTAAAGATATTTTTAAGGCCTCATTCATTATCTGTCATCCGTGTACATTTGATAAGATATTTTGGATTTTCAGGAGAATTTCTGTGAGAGGTTCGACGTACAGGTTAAGTAGTGATGGAGATAATGTAGATCCTTGAGGGACTCCAATTGAGTTAGGGCATGATGGTGACAGTGATTGGTTGACCTGGAATCTTTGTGTTCAATTCTGAAGGAATGATTCAAACCGTTTTAGCCCATTTCCCGACAATCCCATCCTGTCATGGAGCCTGCTCAGTAATTTTTCATGATTTACCGTGTCAAATGCAGATGACAGGTCAAGTAGGATAAGTAGACATGTTCGATTGTGGTCTAGGGCCTGTAGTGCATCATCGACAATATGTAGGATCGCTGTTTCCGTGCTGTGTCCTGTTCTGAATCCCGATTGGCAGTTGTCCAGTAGCAAAAAATTGGCGATGTGTTGGCTCAGCTGATTCTGCACACATTTCTCTATTAGTTTGCCAAGTAACGGAATGTTGGTCACTGGCAAAAGTTATTAGGATCTGCTTGGTCCGCTGTAGGTTTTTTTGTTGAAGGGGACGACTTGACCTGTTTTTAGGCATTCTGGAAGGATCCCTTGGGAGAAAGAGGCGTTTATTATTTTCGTCCATATTGGAATCACGATATGGTTAATTTCTTTCAGGCATTTTTAGGGGAGCGGGTCATTATAGTGGTTATTTGGTTTGATATCAGATAGCGTTTTTGCAATGGTATTCTGGTCCACTAGTTTGAAAGTGTCCCATTGTGCCTTATTTTTTGCCCTATTATAGGCAGTTTTCAAGGTGGTATTGATCGTTGAGGGTGTTTGGTTGTCAAGGTTGTCAGCTGCTCTCCTAAGCTCTCTTTCAAGCGTGTTGGCCTTGTCGGTGAAGAATGTTTAGAATTCATCACAACTTAGTTGCGTTTTTGTATTTTCTTAGGCAGATTTGGCCAACTTATTGGATTGCTGTTTTAAGATCTTGAATAGTTTCCGTGGTCTATTTTTGGCGTTATTCAGTTCTGATCTAATAAATTCCTTTTTGGAGTTGAGGATCCTTTTGTTATATTTGTTTCTGATTTTTCTGAGGGATTTTAGTTCGGGGATGAGGGGTGTTGTCTCCATTTTCGTTCAGCAAGTCTCAGTTTCCGCCTGCCTTTATTCAGTGTCCCATTGAAACATGAATTTTTAAACTTCTCTGTGACTCTTTTCAGTTTTAGTGGCATAGTGTCGTTGACTATACTAGCTACTGCTGTAGTGTTGTGATCCGTTAGGTCGTTCGTATTCTGCAAGTTGATAGGTGGATTTAGGTTCTTCTCAAATCTTTCCACTAGCAGTTCCATGTTCATGTGTTTAGTGTCCCGCATCAACTTTTTGAGTTTATTTGGTTGTGTGGTCTTGTTCATTTTCACTGTGGGTATCAGGAAAGTTATGGCAAGGTGGTCTGACCAGTCGCACAGCTCAATTGATAGGATTGAAGTATTATTGTTTTTTTTTTAATTACCCAGTCTAAAGTAGCTCCTTTCGAGTGTGTTGGCTGTGTGCATGCTTGGGTGAGGTTTAGTTCCGCTAAAAAGTCCTTGAGAGCGTTAACCTGTTTGTCATTGCTGTCATTCCAGTGTAGGTTAAAATCCCCTAGGAATATGTTATTAGCGTCAGTGTTGGAGTTAGTCATGATGATCTCCATTAGCTGGTCTATGAAAGTCCCATTATTTCCTGGTGGGCGATAGAGCGCATGCAGGTTGCATCTTTGATTGTCTGCCGATCTTATATTGAGACCTAGGTGTTCACAGGCTTCAAGTGTGTCGGATTGTACTTGGCTGACCTCTATATTTGATCGGTGAATGCAGGCTATACCAGCCCCTGTTTTTTTAGTCTATCAAGTCTCACTATGTTATACTGAGAGGGCACTAGTAGATCCATGCATGGAGACTAGTTGCAAAGTTATCCCGCAATGAGCTCGGAATAGCTTCAAAAGCAGTGACATTCATATTTTTAAAGCATCAAACAACCAATTCATAAGTAGGTAATTCGATGCATATTTCCAAACATAAACATCTTCGTGCTTATATATAATGGAGACCGTAGTACCCCTCCTTTTCACCACATACCGATCAAGTGTAACATAAAGATGTGACTTTTTTTTAATACTTGGAAGTACGGTTGTTTCCTGTCAAAAAGTCCATCTGTAGATTTAGGAACAGCAGAAGTCAGGCTGCACAGGTAGGCCTGAAGCCACGGGTCTTTGTCAGCCTAGTGGATGGCACTACGCAGTTGCTGTTGCTAATTTTAGGAGGGACGGGGGAGTTTGGGACACACACACACACATACATATACATACATACTCACTGACACCCAAGCATTCACAAACACACGCGCACACAAACACATCCATTCACAACAATCATTACCAAATTTTCAAACATATACCCAGGCACCAAACATTAATTTAAAAAAGAAATCAAACTTACCTGTAACTCAGCCTCTGAGGTCCCAAGAGGGTTGGGACTGCCTTCCCTCATTGGCTGACACTAGGGAAGGCAGCAGTCCCAACATCACCACAGAGTGGGATGGGGTTGTGAGACTGCTGACTCCACTCCTCTCTGCGACACTAAGTCTTGAGCACTTCAAACGACAGTGCCCAAGTCCAAGGCAATCAGTGAACCTACCTCTGTCACTGAGGGGTAGGGCATCAAGGACCTTTGCTGAGGTGTGGAAATCACACCCGCCGGAGCTGTGACATCCTCAGCACAGCAAAGCTTCCTTCACGCAGCCAGGAGCCTGCACGTTTAGTGCATGTCTAGCCCCCTGCCTGACCTGAAAATTAAGAGTGTCGGTCAGGCCAACCTTTGCTCAGCCTGACAGGCACTGTTCTTGAGGGGCAAAAGGCTAGGGAGTGCAGCCCCTTAGTCCCAATGGACGGGGCGCGGCTGGTACTAAGCGTGTTGTAGTCTACAGGTGACATTTAACTGTCCGTCACATTGATATATTTCCTGCACTATAAACTGGAAAGTTAAACTTGCCAGTTAGGAGTATGCCAATGTTGCCATGTTTTGGGGGAAAGAGGACAGTGCCCCAGTGAGTAGAGTTACAAAACAGCTGCACCAGCCCACAATAAATGGGCCCGACCATGCAAAAAACCCACTTTACCACAAAAATGTTAACAAACTTTTTATCGGAATCATAACTACAATTTGTTGTTCAAATAATGCACTTCTCTACAGGCTCAGCATTAGGAATATGTTCTCTTAGGTTGTTGTGCTCATGATTAGGAGTCATGTCTTTATACTGTATTTATAAGACAACTGAAACAAAGGGTTCATTATTCATGAAAAAACACATTTGCATAATCTGATCAAGGTACGAAACATGAAAGAAGAGAGTTCAATCCTTTATTTAGGGTTCTGTTAATTATGAAAAAAACGATGACATTTTCAATGCCTTTAAACCTTGTGTTTTTACGCATGAGAAAACTGACTGAGCCAGAGCCAGGGCTTGGAAAATGTACCGCTAGACAATGATTGATAATTTTGTTTGAAAGCAAGTTAAAAGAGAGACCTACTTAAACAAATATTGGCAACAAAAGAGCATTTCCATTTTGTTTAGCATATCCACCCCGATGCAGCAGGGGGATTCATGACAGACGGACATGTGAACAGCCTATGAGATGCTTGGCTCTCCCGTCAATTACAGTTCATATTCCGCTCCAGTACTGCACTCCCCATAAATATGCAATGATCTGAACTGCTGGCTGTCTTCAGTGCCAGGCAGGTATGGAGGCCGCTACTCCCGTTACATTAAATGCGTTCCGCGGAGGCGGGAGATTGCCTGATTTATCTATGAATAACATTACAGCCTGCCTTTTCCAAATGACCCAGATACAGCATTCATCCAGAGAAGGTATTTAATAGCATATGGGGCACTTTTACTCATTAACAGAGATACCGGTCACTCAACAAAATCACAGGTGTAATATAGTGCCTCAGATGGAATAAGTAGATCCTTTTTAAGAGAGGGTTTAAATAATATCCTTTTACCAGATATGCACATAAAGATAAAACTGCAGAAAGAGTAGGAAAGTAGTACAACATGTGGACACGTATGGCTTTTTTAGGTGACTTTTCAGAGTTAACATAAATGTCCAACCTGCAAGGAACAGTGAAATCGCTCACGGAGATGACTTTTTTTCTAGCAGTAGCATATTTACCAGTATGGCCTATAGTGTGCAACTGACTCAAAATGACAGAAACCATGCTTGATGCGGGAAGGGGAGTTTGAACATATCATTCGATTGTAGAAGACCTCATACTGTGCCCAGAATGTTTATATATTGACAATCAGAAGCAAAAGGACCAGATTGACACAATTTTCCTTTAGTTTTTAAGATGGACTGAGAACTCCAGTTTACAAAGAAATCTTCTTAGCTCAATTTAAAAGTGCATCTCCTTTTTTCTTGAATCAGAACATCTATTCTTGTGTCTGCCATGAATCAGGTTTTAATAATATACAAGACTATAGGTGGGGAAACGAATTACTGGTCATGGACAGTTGTTCAAAATTATCAAACTACAACAAGGTGTAGTAGGCAGAGCTTTGCCATTTATTTTGATTTTATATGACCTGAAGTGCAATATCATTCTCTGGCTCCAGGAAGTCTCAGTGTAAAGAAGGTGCTGGCACGTGGGGCATTGGGGCAGTCGCGGTGTGGGTTGTGCACTATTTAGGTTGTTTTCAAATCTCTATCTGGCACCTGAGAGTTTCCACAGCAAAGAAGGGGGTGGGAGGAATGGGGGCGGAGCTGCCAATGGTGCATCAGGTGTAGTAGCACTGGGGCCAGAGCCGCCCACTGAACCCTGATAAGTGCTGTATTTTTCTACCCAACAATAGTCTAAGGGGCCATTTTCCTTGTTTGCACCAGGGCCCAAGAGCATCCGTGCTACACTACAGGCTGAATTATATGCTAAAAGACACCATTTGCACTGGCTGCCCTGATCCTTTATAAAAAAAACAGCAGCAACTCACTTTACACACATCTCCACAGTTCAAAAAAATAGTGGAGTTAAAATTTGTGAGACTTCATAACTTATCACAACTCAGCACATCCTACATAAGACTACAACAAATTCACTTTTTAATAATTCGGTACATTTGTGCACAATCGCTTATCAAGAAGCACTTTAAGGATGTAATGTAGAAATATGGGCCAGATTTACTAACATTTCATGGAACGCAGTGCAGTAAGGCAACTTGTTGTGCGGTGTTGCATGAAAGGGAGAGAGCAGAAACGGGCAAGATCTACTAAGATGTGGTGCACTTCTGCTCTCTCATAGAGCGGCTGTACTTCCGGCAGACTAGCACAAATGCAGGCACCCTTGCACCATGATGCAAGGGAGCCTAGTTACAAGGAGAATTCTCTCTCTGCCTGAAGGGACACCTTCCTGCACCAAAACAATCCCTTGAGGCATTTGTCTCTTGCTATGTGAATGCAGCATACACAGAAAGAGGACACGATTTTTATGACACCATCCCTTGGGAGGCATGGCAATTTCAAGCAATGCCAGGTTTACAGACATTGGAAATCTGGTATTGTTTGAAATGCATGGGTGAATGCACAAGAACGCCCCTGCTCCTTCATGGAGCGGCTCCAGAACAAAATGTAATGCAATGCAGACCAACCCAATGCTTTGCGTTACATTTCTCTATAAAACCACGAAAGGTGTAAATAGCTCCTAGCATTTTGCGTCATTGTCTTTCTTCTAAATGACTTTAGTATTTTGGGCTTTAGAATTTTCTAATTAATGCCCCTGATCATTTTACAAGTGGATATACATGAGAATAATGTCCGTTTTTAAAATCTGGATTCATCAATGAGGCCCATTCTGACGCCAGCACACAGCAAGCAGTCAGCAAACTTATATAGCCTGCTATTTCTTGAACAATAAGTCAGAACCAGCATCGTACTCTACAGCCAGCACTAGAGGTCGCCTCTTGAATGCCCACGACCTCACTGTAAACTTCAAGACAGGGATAACAGCAAACATTTTAATTCATAATGTTCATCTTTACAAAAGTGATTTCTGAACTATTCTGAAATGGAATATTTTGCTAGGAGTGAGCCGTTATAGAAGGCTACCTTCATTTGCAGTATGCACAGCCCCCTTTACAAGCTCCTCATGGTCTGTTGCCATGGAGACGCTCAGCTTAGAACAGACTTTGAAATTGAAGCATCACCCTATTCGGCTTCCGTTGCAGTATAATATACACTAAGGGATGTCGTTGGAGAGCAGTTACCTGTGTTTAAGAGGTCACACGTGTGCTTCCTAATAGGAGCCCGGTGGCAAAGGTACAGGAAGAGTGTCATTGAAGCTGGAATCAGCAGTTTTAAAAGTGCCATACATTGCACGCTTCTCATGAATTATCCATGCACAGCCTTTTAAGGCGCATCTTGTGAAATGCTGCATTACAAGCAGCAGACTCTGGCACACGTGTGCCATTCCGACAGACCACGACTCTGACCTTTATCCTGTAATGATATACTGGCAACGTGTGCCCAGACCTAGCGACAGAAAGATAGCATTTAATGCAGTTAAATCAGAGAAATGCTGCAGACAGTGTTTAAGAACAACAATAATATAATGAGAGAGATGCCGTCATTTTCACACAGAGGTAACCAAACATATAAAATCACTCAGAGATGGAAAAGTACCAACATCTGTAAATGCAGCCAAACATTGTTGGCCTCCTTATTGCGGTCTGAGACCACCCAAACATCCTGCAATGTAATGCCCACGCTGATCATAGGATGGGGCCATTGACTGAGTGGTCACAGACTCAAATCCCAAAAGGTCTACTCCGCCTTTCATGCTTCTTAGTGTGATAAAAGCAGTACCACTGAGGTGGGTTACACTAAATACCTGTTATCTGTCAATGACAGCAAGAGACCATCACATCGATGAATACGTTCTCTACAAACACATTTAATATGTTAATCATTTCACTGGTGTATGAAGAGCTAGATACTATTGAAGGAGTTTTCACAAGGACAGATCACACAGTTGGGGCCGACTCTTTTTGATGATGGTGACCTCTGCTGGTTTTGCAATAAAGCACATTCCAAAACATGGCGTCTCCTCATGATGACATAGGATCTCTCCAAAACGAAGATTGGGGCAGCTTCATTCACTGTTCTAGCAACTTTTTGATATGAAGAAGGCCAATGTCCAACCCGGAGGAGTTGAACTACAACCAAGCATGGGTGCCTGAAATGACATACAACTGACAGATATAAACCTCCATCAGGTGTGCAGCCTCTTCTGTAGTACCGATAGCACACTGGTGTACATACAGCGCTACCTTAGGCGGGTGTTCCCTTACATGCATGGGAGTGTTGTGCCATGCAAATGAGGGAGCCACTTTGCTTCCGTGCCCGCGCCGCCTTTTTTATATGTGCAGGCAGAGAGTCAAAGAGGTTGCCAGGAGGGACTGTGACTGTGAGCCACAGAAGGGTCTCCGCCTAAGGCAGTCTCATGGAGCAGTGAAAGGGGGTCTAATTGACCTCTCCAGATATCCCTTTGTAGGAGGTGGCTGCAGTCACTCACTGCACCCAACTGCATGGCTACCTCTCTTCCCCCTTTGAAGTGCAGGTGGGGGCTGCACAGACGAAGAAGGGGCGACTAGTCAATAAGCATCTCTGTAATTCACTGATGCACTGCTCTGGGGCAGCACGAGTTTTCACCTTCCCTGGGGCAGCACATTTATTGCAATATAGCACACTGACAGTTTGCACTGGGCGCACCTGTTTAAAGGTGCTCGTTTTGCAAACAGGGGCAGTGGGTCAGATACTTATTAAGGGCTCAGGACAGTCTCATACTTTGCAACAATGTTAACATTTTTGGAATTACATCGAGATCTGGAGTGGATGAACAATTTTGAACATAGAACATATCCAATGTATCCATGCTATAGAGTCAGAGATCACTTATTTTGACGTTGACAAGCCATATGGGACACAGGAGTAACCCCTGGTAGATCGCAAGACTGCGGGTCGCTGAATGAGCTGAGGAACTTCCAGCCCCCACACCCAGAACCCGACAGCAGTGCTGAGAACATCATTGACAAGTATCTCTTTACAACCGGCAGTTTGTCCCTATTTTTCAAAACGCTTAGTTCGGGAGCAGCTACTTGCTCCACTATACACAATCCCTTCTCGAGAGGGTCAGACTCGCTTGATATGCTTAATAACTTTGATTTTCGGTCCAGCCCTGTCCTGCTCCACTGGCTCGAACAGCAAGCCATCTTGCAAACCTGCAATAAAACTCATTTCCATCCAAGTAATTTGTAATTGAATTCTAGACATTTTTCTTAATAAAAATGGTACTTGCTAAATTACACCAGTCTGTAAATTATACAGTAGGACCATTTCTGAATTGTATTGGGCAAGGGAATGTGCTGCTAATATGTGCATGAATCCCACTGCGCATAATATCCAGGATTCAATTTGCCATAATAATGACAATTTCCTTGCTCTATTACCGTTCCCTCAGCTCACCTCATCTTGTTTGATTCTAACACATTAATAGTCAACAATCTTTGAAAGAAGACTCGCTTACTCAGATTACTGGTTTAATTTCACCTTCCTGTTATTTTCAAGATAAAGTTATTCATTGAATTAATATGAACATATTATTGTGCAAAAACATATTTCAACATCAGCTAACATCAAATCTATGACTAGGAAGAGAAATGCACATGTCTAGGAGAAAACAAATCTTTTCTATGTGGATACGTCTTTCATGTTTTAGGTCTAGCGTTCGCCAGTACCTTTTTCTTTTAATACATAATATATATTCTATACATACTTGCTTACAGGGACTTTGAATTAGCTATTGCATCCACTGTTCTACTGCAGGGTCATTCCCGCTTTGCTACCACTGCATCAGTCAACGCCTGACCTACTGGATTTACCAGTACTTGTAGTAAACTGTGATTTAGTGTAAAAAGAGAGAAAAACAGAACCACCCGGTGACTATAGAAGGACTCCTACTTGCACACATACTACAATAACACAGAACCAGATCAGGAGGATAAGCATTCTCTTACACCGTCGCTCCTACAGCGTGGAATAGCCTCTCACTTCACATCAGAGACTACGCCTCTATTTTTGAATTCCGCAAGAAGCTGACTCTTTAATTCATTAACCTACCACAGGTAGGGCTAGGAACACACCCCTGCTCAGCACAGGATACCCTTGCGAATGATAGTGCACTTTACAAATACACACATAACATAACAAAGCAATAGTAAAATAGGTCAAATTGAAAGTCAAAAAACTCATTTGAGACAAAAGCAGGCCAAGTGCTGACATCACCAAGTCAACCTGCAGTGCCAAATTTCACCAAGCTTTGAAGGCCAGAATGAACATTGACATCGACCATGCTTTGGAAGAGAATGGCCAGACTCTGGGATGCTAGTTGCATTTGTGACTATTGTTTACACACAAATTTCATGAGAGAGTCCTTTGTAAGTCTATGTGTAAGTGGGATACCGTGGAAGGCATGCCAGAAATGGGCACATCATCCATACTTTTTGGTGTATGGCAAACAAATTCCAAAATATGCCCTCATATTGATCACAGGATTGAAACACATCTGTCATCAATTAAAAAAGCTTGCACACATACAATGGCACACAAAAAATGTTAGCAGGTGCCATGCACACTAATCATTGGGTTTGCATAAGATAATGATGATTAGGAGCATCATAAAGCAATACATTTTAATGGTATATACATCTGAATGATCAAATCACAAATGATAAAGGACCGCATCACAAAGTCAAACCATGAGGCTTTGCAGAGAACTGAACAAGAGCACATTGCACACCTCCATCAATAAGTGATGCACAATTAGCCAAAACACTCAAGATAAGACACGCATTTCAAGGTGCAATATTCCTAATATTTATGATAAGAATCAGATATCACAAATCACTAAGGGTCACTTCAAACATGCTGGTCATCATGGCTGTAATAGCTCTTGATGTCGAATAAGAAGTAACACACAACCAGAATCACCAACTGGCAACATTAACCGCACAGTAATCTCACCACATACATGGTAAATGAAACTGTCTCAACCATGTCTTTAGTGCACAAGGAAACACCTTAAGGTAAAATACCGGAGGTAAAATAAGAGGACACACACTGTGCATACAAAGTCACACTAATATTAGGTCACATGGCCACACTGCAAATACAGTCATAGATGCACACATGCCTAGTGCTAGGCAAATCGAGTATGGAAACATGCATCCCATTGCTACCTCTATGCATTGGATACAAATATTACAAGAGAAGAATTCAGAACTAATTTGTGAGCAACTTTGAGAAATGGTGGCATTGGTTGAGGGGGGTGAAACCCCACCCAATCAACAGCCACAACTCTTCTCAGGATGAACCACATAAAGTCACTAAATTAACCTGTGCTTAACTCTCTGCTAGCTTGTCATAAAAGCAGCTATGCTGATCTTAGAGGCAATGTGCAAAGTATTTATGCAGTACTTAAACATAAATAAAGTGAAAGCACAACGTAAGAAAAAAGTCACACTAATTTAAAAAACTAGAATAAATTGTAAGAAATTATTTGATACCAAATGCTAACAATCCAATCAGTAGCACCAGAGTTCCGAATTAAAAAAAATGAAGTAAAAAGAGCCTAAAAAATCAAATTGGCAACCGCAGATATGTAATCACAGAGCAAAGTCTAAAGATATGTCCCACAGTGAAGGTGCATGGTTCAAATACATCAAGTGGATTGGGCCCAGTGTCTGCTTACCTTTGGACTTAGAAGAATTTTTCAAGCAAAATGTCTTAGGAGGTAAAGTTCAATGGGGCAAGGCATCTGGGGGTGTCCGAGGAGGGGCCTCATCACCGGGGAGCCACTGGCCAAAATTGCGGTAAAGATTTCAACGTTCGGACAAAGGGCCAGATGTACAACCATTCTGTTTTGCATGTCGCAAATTGCAATTTTTGGCAACCTGCAATTTGAGACCCGTAAAACGGAATGCACTAATGTGTCTTAGCCACATTTAGTGATTCCCAATGGGGTCGCAAATGACCTGCCACAGGTCTCAATTTGCAACCCATTGGGAATGGCCAAGAAAACAGAAAGGGTGGCCTGCTGGGGACAGCAGACCACCTTGTATGTAAATAAAGCACCTTTGTTTTTCAAATGCAACCCATTCTCCTGAATGGAAAAAGTGGTGCATGTAAAAGAAAAAAATGAAAAGTTTTCTTTGCATTTTTTAGGGGCAGGCAGTAGTCCGTGGGACCACTGCCTGCTCTTACATTTTTATTTGCATATATTCACAAAGGAGAGGCTGTTCCTTTCCTGTTTGTGACTGGCTTACCACCTACTTAGAGTAGGTGGCAAACGGGGATTGTTTTGCGACCGCAATTGCGGTCGCAAAACAATCGTACATCCCCCTGGGACTCTATGAGGATAACACTGAAAAATGATTTTAAACGATCCTCATCAAGATCATCAAACGTGGGAAAAGTCAGGATCCTCAACCCTCTTGGAATACGCTTATTCTCCAAAAAATGTTTCAGTGTTATCATCCTGGGATAACACTGAACAATTATTTGGATAATAAGGGTATCCCAAGAGTTTTGAGGATCCTGATTTTTCCCACATTCGATGATCTTGATGAGGATCTTTTAAAGGAATGGGAGGAGAATCTTCATTCTTCTTCCTTTACTATGATGCATATTTTATTTAAGAATATGGAAAGGAAAGTGGAGAAACTAAAAGTGTAAATAGCGGTGTTAGAAAATGAAATTAAGGAAATGAAATTACAGGAGTTGACACAGAAAAGTTATATGATTCTTAAAGAAGTAATTAATAAACATCAGCTTCAGATTAAGGATACAAAATTGAGTAAGATCAGAAGAGGAGAGAGGGATTACAATCTGGGGTAGGTTTTCACTTTCGCCAGGAGTTATGATGAAGTGAACAAACCCATAACCACTCAGAGGGGTGAATAGATGGCAGAACTAATTTAAGTGAACTATAGCAGATCTGATCTTTCTTCTAATGATGATCCAGGACCCAGTAATTTGACAGGTCCCAAACCTGCTACCTGCTCTTCTCTTTCAGAGAAAATTCTACGAATGAAGTTAGGAAGGAAAAAAGTGGCAGGGGGACAAGGA
The DNA here is from genome assembly GCF_964263255.1 of Lissotriton vulgaris. NCBI lineage: Eukaryota > Metazoa > Chordata > Amphibia > Caudata > Salamandridae > Lissotriton > Lissotriton vulgaris. The sequence continues at coordinate 482,244,841 of NC_141685.1, read as the reverse complement.
GGGGCTCCCGTAGCCAGAACAGGTACAAAGTATAAAGCAAGGCAAGGGGAAGTAGAGGCGGACTGTGATAGTTATACTAATCTAAAGGTTATCAATTTATCAGACAGGGAGCTCAGTCGAAATGAATTGTCAGTTCTTATAAAGGGGTTCTCTTTCTGTCCGGATACTTCATGTGACTTCACGGATCTCCAAATTGATTTGTTTAGGTTTGCTAGACGATTGAAATTGAAAAGATTTTTCCAACTTTTGACAAAAATGATGTAACACATAAAATTGGAATAAAAAGATCAGGGCCCACAATTGCTCACATGGAAGATGTACAGAGGCTTTTATCATTGTCTGAGGATGGCATTGTGGGGGTGGAGGAATTACTGGATATGCTCGATGTTCAAATGGATTATGGTTGCATGAGTGGTCTTGCCTTGCCCTCTAAATTTGTACCTCAAGGTTGTCAATTTGCTGCCCTAGACCTTTGTTAAAAAGAAAACACAGAAGAGCTCTACAGATCGGAAGATCAGAGGTCAATGACAGCTGCTTATCAGAGTAGGAGGGCCAGTATTTTAAAAGTGGAAAGAAGGGCGCTTAAAGATCTGGGAAGTGATCGAACTATCATGATAAGGGAAGCTGCCAAAGTGGGGAACATAGTGTTGATGAGGAGATCAGACTACAATCGGGAGATTAAGAGACAAATGAGTGATAGCCGTTGGTATAGAAAGCTGATGGCTAACCCCTTGAGCGAAGCAGGTAGACTAATCACAGAGAATTTTTTTACTTGGAAGGAATTGGGATTGTTGGACGAAAAGGAATTCAAATACCTACAGAACACACACCCTAAATTCCCTTTTTATTTATACATTGCCTAAAATACATAAATCAATAGAGAACCCCCTGGGTAGGCCAATTGTTTCCAGCATAGGAAGTTTAACTGAACATCTTTCGGAATTTGTGGGTGTATTTTTGAAACCATTGGTGGTTAATTTGCCGTCATACATCTGTGACACTATGGTTTTGCTGAACACATTGAAGATGTGATCTGGGACAAGAATATGAGTTTGGCCACACTAGATGTGGTAGGATTTTATACGTGTATTGGGAATGTTCAAGGGCAGCGAGCTTTGAGAAAATTTCTGGGCAGCAGGGTTGCCAGTTTATCATAACAAGATTTTTAGGGCACTGAACAAGAATTGGAATCTCTTGAAGGGGGTACCAGGACTAACGAACAGTATTACTGACAAACCATTAGAGACATACAGAAAATGTCCTATGATTAGGAACAGGGTCACCAGGAAGTATTCGGAGCCAAATATAGACGCTGCTCACAATTGGTTACCGAATCAACCAAAGGGTTTTTGCACAAATAGCACATGTACAATGTGTGGGTTGGGCTCCAATAATTTGAAGCAATTCAAATGTAAGACTGACAAATGATATTGTGTCAAGGAATTTATCAATAGCTGTATATAACATCAAATGCAAGTGTGGGAAAATTTATATTGGCAGTACCATGAGAACATTGAAGATTAGGATCCAAGAATATAGGAGATCCATAGTTAATTAAGAGAGCAGGTGCCCCATTTTTCAACATATGAGGGACTGCCACCAAGACAACACCAGTTTTAAATTTCATGGGATACAAAGGATTGTCCAGCACAAGAGAGGAGGAAATTATGAATTGAGACCGAGGCAGGAGGAGGCTAAATGGATAAGTAGATTGAGGATGGTGCAACTGGACCTGAACATTGAAAATGTATTCCATTACTTTTTGTGATCCTGACTCTGGGGTTATGTCAATAGCCTGAACACACATGCTGGATGTGGGGTAGTGTTAAGGGTCACACAGGTGACATATAACAGGTGGGTGAATTGTTGGGGCATGAGATTGATGCATATGTTGTTTAATGGAGGTGCACAGGAACTGGGGCTCGACCAAACACAGTCTGATGGGAGAGCAGTGATTGGCATGACTATAAATTGCCCAATTGAAATGGCACGGGTGGGGGATCTGATTATGTTAATTTAGGAGATATGGAGGATAATGGTATTGCAGGCCCTTTGAGGCAGACAGCAGTGATTTGATTGATAAAATTTGGCGGTTAGGAAAGGTTTACATTTTGGTCCAGGTCCCTTATGACTGGTGAGGGAGACTGACCACGTAGGATATTTGAGATGTGGAAATTAATAATTCTTGCCAGAGGAGCTAGTATTGCAGTCAACAGCAGTATTTTGATTGGTAAAATGTGGCCGTTAGGAAAGGTTCATATGTTGGGCCGGGTCCCTTATGATTGGTGAGGAGACTGACTGATTAAGATTGTTGAGACATGGAAGTTTAAAATTCCTGCCAGGGGAGTTAGCCCGGGTTTTATTTCCAGCACACATCCGAAGGGTTTTAAGACGCTATCATTGGCCAAGCGACCTGTGATTCTTTCATAGGCAGGTTCCCCTTCTGGTTCATCATGTCGGGGATTGGCTAAGGAAACGGAGCCCAGCATTAAGGGCGAAGGCAGAGTTCATTGAACAGGTGGATATTGTGTAGCAACAAGAATAGTTTAGGAGAAATAATCTATATACAAGGAAAGGTTGTGCAGGCATCTAGTCTCGCCCACACAGAATCTGTATTGATTGCGATAATCAGGTGTATTTTAGTCCCCCTTACCATAGGACACAGCACAGAGTTTTTCTTCTGGTCCATGTTCAAATGGCTTAAGATATCTTTATTGGCTGAATGGTCTGATTTTTCATTTGATGGTTCCCCTTCTGGTCAGGCTTATCAAGGATTGGTTTAGGAAACGGAAGCCCGATAGTAAGGGCCATGACAGAGATTGTAAACCCAGAAGGAGCACAAATAGCGGATTCTAATGAGGGGATAGTAATCTAGGTTTTGGATTGGCTCCGGAGGGAGAGGACCAGACAGGGAACTTTCATGCAGATTCGTGATTGGGTGGATTAACAGTATAAATAAGGGAGTATTAGAGACAATGGCCAAGCATCAACTAGATGGATACTGGATGAGCAGCAGTCAGGAGGTCTTGATTGATAAGTTTTTTGGACTTACAAGATGTATGTGAACAGGATGAGGAAATTGTTTTGGGGCGAGTGCAGAGGATTTGTTGAATTAATCGTGAGGGGAAGTTGGAAGGACATTGGTAGTTTTGAATGGTTTACTTAAAAAAGGGGTACCGTTGGATAAAGGAAAATTGATGGATACCATTATCCTGGAGGCTGATTATTGCTTGAGTATATTGCTTTTAAGAACCCTTGGGGTTTAAAAAGAATAGTTGGATAAATGGATTATTGTTTTTGTGTCAGTGAATGGACCGATCAGGCATGTCCATTTATCGATTTGGTTTAAAGGATAGTGTTTTGATGGAATACGAAACCGACTTGGTCTGAATTAGCGTCTCTTTTATTATAGAAATCAATGAGAATGGGATACATATTTGTATGTGAATTGTGCTGCACCTTGACATAAACAACTGAAGAAATAACAGAGTCTTCTGACTGAATAGTGATTTTGAGGTAATTATTACTTGTTTTCATTTTGCTCAAATTGGAGGTGGAGCTATGGATCCTTTAGGGGGAGGGAGCACAGTATAGCAAAATACACAGATGAAGGGTTTCTATTCATTATGAGGTGGTATATAGGCATTAAGGATGTGGCTGAAAAGGAGAAATCATCTTATTATTTAGATGATTATGTATGAATAGGGGGGCATCAAGATAGAATGAAAATATTAAAAATGTTTCTCGAAAGTGATAGAAAAGATTCTGGATGTTATACAGATTATTGACTTTTCGTTTTGAAACATTATATTCACTAAGGGTGACATATATAATGTGTCAAAAAGAGAAGTCAACAATCTGTATAACATCCAAAATCATTTCTATCACTTTCGAGAAACATTTTTTTATTTTCATTCTATATTGATGCCCCCCTATTCATGGACAGAATGTATATAATAGAGTGCATTTAGGCAGGGAATTTTGTGGGGGCATTCTTGGCCGTTTAGTAATGGGAATAATGCTGCATAGTGATGAATATGAAAATGGTAAAGCCAACTTCATATGATTGATACATAGGTTTTGATTTACAGCCCTGATGATGTCCGTAGAGACAAAACGCGTTGGCTGGGCTGCTGTGACTACTTCTGATGGAAAGCATTGATTGAATAAAATAAATTGGATCCATATTAAGAAACACAAGACTCCCAAGTGATTATTTTTTGAATGGGAACTGATAAGAGTCATGGAATGAATATTACTATTCTTTGAATTTTGAACGTAACAATTAAAGATGGACTTTTAAAAGCTCCTTTTCTTCTGAAATTGGAACTTGCATTAACATGGCCATGGGGCAGTGTGACCACAAAAAGTTGAGTGTGGGAGTGTGCTAATGGAATTATATTGATATTGAACCACTGTGCCCTTGCTCTTAGCCCACACTACCAGTTGTATTTGGGACAGGGTTTGTAGATTCTACAACCCTTTTTAATGGTTGCAACTGCCCGATTTTATGTTTGCAACCATTAAACACGGTCATACATCCGGCCCTAAGTGCCTATTTATATCTTGGCAGATGGGTTACTCTGTCACAATGGTGATGGTTATCTCATCTGTTGAAATATAAATCCCATTGGATATAATGGGATTTATATTTTGGTAGACAGAATATCCATCAATATTGTGATGGAGTAACCTGTCCGTCAAGATCTAAATCAGGCCCTGAATCTCATTTTTGGAAGACACAAATCTCCAGCGGGCTGAAGTTGTCGATGTAGCCAATGAGGCAGGTGCTCAATACGCTTTGCTGATGCAGAGAAAACATAGCAGGAGCTGCTGCAAAATCAGGTCAATGGACGATGCACCTTGGATGGATTGCGAGCAGGTAGGTCCTCGTCTCCTCTGAATTCTCAGAGGACATTATGGAGGAAAATGTTCCAAGTCTCAAGTTTTGGAATTGGGCTATCTGGGCACCTTCAGCACCACTTCCAAATATCCAGGACAATAGGGTTACCACTTGAAGCATCAAGACTCACTCATGCTGAGTCCAGGTGTGGGTTCATGATGGTTGGCTTCTTTTCTGTCCCTCAGGGTCTGATCAGGAGGCCAGACAACTTACCCGTGGAGTCACTCTAGAAGTCTTGGGCGGAATAAGAAAAGCTGTTCTTAAGCAGTAGGGCAGTCCTCTGAGGGCACTGGGAAGGCTTCAGGCAGCAGGGCAGTCTTCTTGGTGCAGTAGAGTAGTAATGATAGTGAGCACCAATCATAATTACTTTTGCACTATGGACAACGTACCAAAGATGACAGAAAGACAATGCCCAATCTGACCAGAACAAAGGATACTGGTAAGCCCGGCTGGCAGTCTGCACCCGGCAGACATTCTGTGATGGATCCTGGATCACTGGGCAGCGAGGGGCAGATTGCGGCCTGGTGCTGCCTGAGTAGGCTGCTGCTGAGACGGGTCTCGGTGAGGGAAATCAGACACTGAAAGCAGGTCTTGGGGACCGGACAGAGGCAGGACGGTCCCCCGCATTACCGGTGGCTTATTGGACCCAGAGCCAGTGGCAAACTTGGAGCTGCAGTGGCCTGCTCGAAGTGGCGGGAGAATCTGGGTCAATAGGAGGCCTGCCTCAGGGGATCTGAGCACTGACGTTGCTGCCTGGGAGGGTTCAACTGGCACACCCTGCTCAAGGCATGGCTCTGTGGTGGACGTTGGCAGAGTCCAGCCCTGCAGTGCAGCCCTTAGAGGGCCTCTACAGACAACCATGGGTCCTGAGACTGCCTAGATTGGAGAGAGACAACCAGGATGAAGATGGCACGCTGTGAGGCTCGTACATCCCAGGCCCCCACTGGCCTACTACAAAGGAGAGGTGAGTGGTGGTGGCTCGGGAGTGGCTATGGCATGCTGTGGGGTAAGATGATGATCTGCTAAGGCTCTAGATGGCATATACATTGGAATTGCAGTGCTTTCGATGGAGGGTTGCCGAAGGGGGGGGGGGAGGATCTAGCTTCATTATGCCCTCCCACGATTAGCTGTGGGGGTGGTCTTGAGCAGATGCCGGGACATCTCTGGAGACAGCATTACTCGATGGACACCATTTGGTGAAACAATTTTAAAACGAGGAAACAGAAAACACTGAAGGAGCATAAAATTCCAATCAACTTTAATAAAATATGGAAAAGTGCTGTTGCAAAATGCACCTTGGAAGATATGGACCTCCTCATTGAGGAGGTTGAATTATTTTAAAACCGAAAGAGGCGATTCTGACTGATAAGACTGCTCCTATGGCACTGGCTGATATGTTTAGGCTGGGGAAAACAAGGAAGCTCAATCTTATCTGTACAGGAGGAGGATCTTGTGAAATTACTTCTGGATCTATTTCCTTCAGTAAAAAAGATGATTTTAAAGGAGTATCAATGCCTGTGCACCTGCAACTTTCCCCTAAAGTCACTATCCTCCCAAATATTCCTTTCCATAACAGATTTGCACCATTGGATTTTCCAAATCCCGGTCCTCAACTTCTCTCCATGATTACTGAGCAGACTAACATTCAGACAAACAACAAAGCTATTGAGACCAAATCGGCGGATGGAGGCTTATGTTATGTATGATGCGAGGTCCAGGCACTGAAATCTTTTGTTTTAAAGTTTACTGAAATAATTGATGAACTTGTGAAATCCCAGCCTAATGTAATTGTTCATTGTAATTGTGGGTCGGTAAAATCTTTATTAGGGAACTCAGGTTCAATTGTTAAATCTCTTAAATTGGACAAACCTACAATGACCCTGCCCTTGCCTCACACACATACATTAAGACTACAATCCCCGCGTCTATCAAACAAGTCTTAGTGCCCACTGTTCGAGCAACCCAAGGTTGAATGTTTCTAGGGAAGGCCCCATTCATACACCATTGCTCTGATAATAATAATCTACTTTTTAGTAGCAATAGATTGCCATCAGGGCCAGCATGGGCAAGGTACCCTGCCAGGTGCTAGGTTGTTAAGGCCTCAGGTTAGATGAGCTAGATCATCAAACTAAGCCGTTGAAACCACACTTCATCTACCTGATGGTCTAGCTCCCCCCCCCCACTGAGGTTGGTAATAGACTTGAAAGGGTAGTTTACATGACCCCAGTCCCTAAACTTGATCCCGGTGCCCATTAACACACTGAGTTCCTAGTTAATAAGGCCATACATTGGGTTAGGTTCAAGCACAACTGACTATCAGTAATAAGATCAGATACTGTGCGTTGTTCTCTGAGCTCACACTGAGCAACAAGACCCTGGTCGATGTCCTTATTAACCTCAAATTACGCACTAATTCCATGGAATGGCTTCCTTAGATTGTACCCTCCAACTAGTTGCAAAGTTTCTAACTAGCCAGGGTCTCATTATCACCCCCAGGTAACACAAAAAAAATACAAGAGTTGTTGAGCCAAACTTAAACTTAAATAAATGTTTGACTGATAGAACTCTGCTGATCAGTAATGATGAAATTGAAACAAATTGCTAGCTTGGGCCCACAGGTAGCAGGGTAAGGCATTGTCCTTACGATGCCTCTCGCTGAACTTGTTCTGATCAAAAGATGGCATCCACCTTTGCCAGGGTGATATAGGAGTATTATTGATTATGTGATTGTTGATTTAAGGCTTTGCACCTTCTTAATGACATGAAAATGGACAATCCGGGTGACAGTGATCTAACCCCTTTAATTGCATACTTGCATGGGAATGTTTTTAGTACAGCATTTGCTTTACATCATACTGAGGTACCTTTTCCTCTGATACCCAACAACTATAGACGGGTTGCCTGGCCCCAAGTATTGTCTAATTCGAACCTGCTCTCTGAAATTTATTACTGGTATGCTGAAAACTTGACAGATTTTTTAGGTTGCACGGATGATGGAATTCCCATCCTGGAGATCCACGACAAACTCTTCGTAAACTTCGGGACCTCTTTTCTAAAAGGGTTATACATAAGACCCCCTGTATCAAAGTGAAACCTTGGTTTAACCAAGGATGTTAACAATCCAAACGAACTCTACAGCTGGCTGTTGAAATGCGTTTATGCCAGGAAATTGTAAAGGCTAGAAGTATTTATAAAACAACACTTGAGAAGACCAAGAGTGATTGCTAAAACAACAATTGGCAAGATCTACTTTGTGCCACTAGGACAAATAATAATAAAGCTTTTTGCCATATAATTTCACAAGGAGCTCGGAAAGCACTAATACTGATTTTCATTATATCCAGCCAGACAATTGGGTATCACATTTGACATCTTTGTATGCCTTGGGTTGTTCAGTTGATTTGTCCTTAGGCCCAAGTCCCAGGAACACCCACGCCACTCATAATATAACTGCTATTGTGATTAGCCCTGCAACTTTTCACATATATGATACTTTTGATGCTATTGGTCATCTCAAACCCGCAAAGGCACTCGGTCCAGATAAGATGGGCCAGGGATTTATTTAAATCCAAGCCAATAGTCCAGTCTAGTTATGTTAATTTTTTCTTTAATGCCATTGTGCCAGGCGGAGACATTCCTGATACTTGGAGGGGATTTGATTAATCTCATTGCATGCTTACATGAAAATAATTATGCTCAAGTATGCTTTGGAGATAAAGGCAAACTTACTGACCAAACTTACTGACTGCATTCCAATAAATTGAGGTGTCTGTTAAAGGTGCATTTTAGCACTCACTTCATTTTCTTTATATGCTAACAAGGTGGCCACCGAGCTACTGGCTTGTTTGAATGATTCACCTACCTTAATCTAAATCTTACTTTTTGCAGATGGCTCGTTGCTCCTTACCAAGACACCATTGGGTCTTCAAAACTTAATTGACCAATTGATTACGTTTCGCGACTTAAGAGGCTTAGAGCTGAATGTAGCAGAAAACAAGTTTATGGTATTAGGGGCTAGACCAATCAGGAATTGCGTTAGGATGGTGGGGGCTGATATGTTGGAATGTGTTCAAAGCTTTTATCACTTGAGAATATAACTGTCTGATGATTACACTTGGGGCCCTCAACTTATTAATAGCTTTTTAATAATTCAACACAGGTCCAAAGCTATTTCACACTAGCTCCCGCTCAATCTCTCCTGTCAGTCTACAGAGGCAAGGCTCAGAGTGACGCTCTTTATGGAGCCAAGTTGTGGGGCTATAATGATCTGCAGAAACTAACTATTGTTGAGAATAATTTTATAAGATCCCTTATTTCAGTCCCAACAATTGTCCCCCCTGTACCTTTATTTTTTGATACTGGGCTCAAAAGAATTTTAGATGTTTAAAAAATGAAGCCACTGGTTTACTGGTTAAGACTTTGGATCACTCCAGAGTTAAATGATTACTGGAACTCTATAAAGGAACTAATGAGAACTAAGTGGGGAGGAGTTGGATTAACGGCTAGGGCGGTCGACCTGAAATCTGGGGAACCGGGTTCGAGTCTCGGCAATGACGCTGAACATCCTGTGATTCTGGGCAAATCACGTAATCTCTCAGTGCCAAACAAAAATTAATGTGCCCTTATATAATGCAACTGGTGCTATGTAAAGCTCTCTGATACCCGATACCGGGTCAAGTTCGCGCTATATAAATCTCTGTTAAAAAAAAAAAAAATTAGTCTGACAAACTCAATGAAAGTTACTTGGCTAAAGAATTTATCTAGTTGGCTTGTAATTTTGGGAAAACATGGAAATTATTTGTAAGGTCGATGTTGCAGTTCTAAATTCCTGTTTCTGGGCACTTGTTTATAATCATTATGTTTCAAACACAAGTAATGCCTGCCTAACAAAACAATACCTTGATTTTAAGTCTGCACCGCATTTTGAATTGTTTTTATATAAAAGCACACCCCACCATGCTAAAAGCTAATATTTTAGATTCAGACTGGGAAATTTACTGCTCAAAGCATTCATAAAGAGGTGGAGTAATGGAATGTCTCCTAGTACATGTCCCGCTTGTGGTATAGGTCCCGAATCGGAGGAACATAATTTGTTCTACTGTCCAGTGTACGAAGGCGCTCATTGCACATGGATCCAACCAGTGTGCCTGAATTTAGAGACCAGGAGAAATTTGGTAGCTTTTAGGGTATTAAAAACCAATACCGCAAGCCCTACAGTATTTTCTGTAAGTCATTTTGTGTCTGGTTCAAGTGGAATAAGGGATTGAAATAGTTTGCTTTCTTTTCTTTTAGATTTTAGTATTTTTGTAAATGATCACTCATTGAAGCACATTTTGTGCTGGATTTTTAAAGTTTACAAACAATGTGAACTGTTCTATCTTGACCCCTGTGAGTGCCATATGTTTCTATGTGTGGCTATATTTGCACTATATTGTACTTTACTCACATACGCACTTTATGCCCTGTTCTTGTGCAATATGTTTAAAATTAGCAATACAATTATTGCCTTTCCCCAGGTTTTAACATTGTGTACAAAATGTATGTTTATCTACATGTATTATTTATGATTGGCTTTTCAATCCATGTGTTTTTCATGTATCTTGATGTATTGCATATTGCTATTGTTTTAATGTACTTTGATGGTTTTGAAAACTGAATAATGTTTTGATTGATTGACTGATTGGCAGAAAGACAACTCACAAATATAGGAATGAATATTACTCATACATGCACAGCTTGCAAAACAAGTGAAACACAATGATCTTCTGCAACATATCCATGAGATAGTTAAAGCAACCACAGTGAAACTAGAAACAAGAAACTAAATATTTTGCAATAACACATATATCTCACCACACCCTAACCTTACCCACAACTGATATTCTACTGTAAGGCCAACATCACAATACATAATACCTTCCACCATAGTCCAAATGTATCCTGTAAATCTGACTTCCATTCAAACATAAACATTCCAACACATACTACCTCCTAGAATGACTATAATATTTCCTTACATCATGCCTCTTGCGCTAGCCCAAATGTAGAACAAATCCTATTGCACATGCCTTCTATAATGAAGGCAATAACTGAACGATATGTGTTGACAATCATAAACTAGTCACACACTATAATCCCATGATGCTAATGGAGGCACACACTACCAAATAATTTCTGCCAATCCCATTAACCATGGCAACTATCTGAAAGCACATGTAAGAAAAAAGGATGGTTCACAAATGAAATGAAATGAAATGAATGAAACTTATATAGCGCACGACTTACCCTGGGGCATCTCCGCGCTTGCTTAGGGAACCCGTCCTGGTATTCCCCTGTGAGATAACCCTGGCAGGGTATCCACAAGGTGAAAGCCAGGCATCCCACCGTGAGGGGCCGTTGTGGAGATTATGATCAAGAAACAGTGAGCGACCCAAAATACCCTTGAGGGCTTGGGTAATTAGATAAAAGGGGTGAAGATGCCTTCAAGGGAATTCGTTTGAATAATGTTTGTTGATTTTAAATTAATTTAGAAGGATAACTTAATAATCCCTATGTGTAATTAATATGTATGTATGTATGTATAGGCATTTATATAGCGCACTACTTACCCGGAGGGTCCCAAGGCGCTTCGACCGCTGCGAAACACTTACTGGCTTCCCTGAGAGATGGTCCCTTAATGGGTATCTCCAGGGTGAGACCAGGCATCCCCGGCGGTCTGGTGGGGCCGTTAGTGAAGATGAGGCAAGCTAATGCCCAGAGTTGCCAAGTGTGATTGCTGATCAGAGTGGGCACCGAGGCGAGAGAATTATCGAGTCCGCTGACCCTGGTCCAGAAACCTGCCGCGCCGGGAATCGAACCCTGGTCCCGGGCCGTCCTCTCACCACATAAGATATTTTGAGTGACCTCAAAAAGGTTTTGACATATAAACAACAAGCACAAGGGTGTATTTTAGAAAAATAGAATTTATCAAACAAAATTAAATGGTAAATAATGTCATATACAGATGAAAACAATTCAAATAACAATTAGGACTGCAGGTACATAAGGGAATAAAATTGGTAAGTGACACCTTATGTGGTGTATTAATTACACATAGGGATTATTAAGTTATCCTTCTAAATTAATTTAAAATCAACAAACATTATTCAAACGTTGTGGAGATTAAGCAAGCTATTGCCCAGAGTCGCAGAGTGTGAACCCATGAGTCGAGAAGGCACCGGAGCGAGAATTATCAAGTCCGTGGAATTTTTGAGCCCAAGACCCGCTGAGGCGGGGAATTGAACCCTGGTCCAGGGCTGAACTCAAGCTCCAGGCGTCTCTAACCCCTGAGCCACACTTCTCCACTTCTCCACAAAGTGTCACAAAAAGTGTCCTGTCTATTGGAAAACACTAATTGTAACATATTGTTAACACAATATTGCAACAACTCAATGTCCCCTGAGAGCCCTGATCAGAAATCCAGTCATGGTGAATATTGTTGTTAGAATATTGTCGGACATAAATGTTGCGTTATAAATGTTGCTTATCAAAATATCTTTTAAGTTAATAAAAGAAAATGTATACTCAATTAGACACAATTTTCTAAAACAGTATGTAGTACACAGTACTTAGGTAAAAACATTTCTGTGTTCACTAGGCTGGCATAGATCTACCAGGCATATTTGCCATAGACAAATAGCATCTTGCTAGTCAGAAACCTATGACTGGCAAGAAATATTCGATGGCAGATGCCTTGTTGGCTATATTGCAATATATGTATTTTTAAATTACTTGCATATGTTGCATTGTATTAATTCTGGATTTGCATTTATATAATGTGATTTGTATTGGTGTTTACAGTATGATAAACTATATGGCTAATTTTTCTTTTTTTATGTTTTAGATTATGTCAGATCTAGGACATGCAGGTGTCAACATCTGCATCCAAGTGAATTGCATTTATTGGATAGGTTACAGGTTCTCTATCTCTAGGCTCCTGCAAAGTATTATCAGGGAATCTCAAAAACATATAACTTCCCACCCCAAGCATCATGAGGTTGCCAAACGGTGGTTACTGGGTCCTTTCGGAAAACCCAAATAAATATATGAAAATGTAAAATACATCAGAATTATGAATATGGGGGCTGGTAACACAAGAAAGGGCCCTGGCATGGATCAACACAGTAATCAGATTTGAAGATGGAAATAAATTTGGTAAGTAGATATACAGTCTAGCTTCTGAAAGAGTTGACTGTGACATTCTTAGAGTGAAGACTAGAATTAATCATTCTGAAGGTGGAGAGAGATGAGATTGTAACTTGTATAATATCTTCAACATTTGAAATATAGAACTGTGAAAGATCTTCACAGAGCTTTAACTGAGCATTTCAGTGTACAGCAACACGCTCTGGACATTTTCTTTCGGATAAGAAAGCATTCGTTTGCCAAATTAGGGGATTAGAGGCCCAAAAGAAATGGAGTTCCAAAGCAGTTCTTTCTGCACCTCAAGTTAGAGCTTTAGTACTGTTTTTTGACAGAATAGCAGTAATTTGCGGTGGATGGAGATTTATGCCTGGTATGTGTTCCTAACTCCTTCTATGTAGAGGTGGGAATAGGTACAACTCAAAATATGCTAGAAACATTACTTCTATTCATTTTATGTGCATATTTTAGGTGTAAATCTGCCAAACGTAGTTTAACATAGTAGAAGCAGAGATCTCCGCTTATGAAAGCAACCATCACTTGAGGAATCACTACTTGGAGAACTTGACCAGCACACCCTGATCTCTACCCTCTTCATTTTGTGTTATGAGACACTCTGGAGCCAAATCAGCAACAGTTGTACTTTGCAATATGCTTATGTGATGCATAAGTGAATACATTTAGAACACACAGGGGCATATTCAAAAGGAGCTATCACCGAATTAACAGCAATTTATCACAGACAGAGTTGTGATAAATGTACTTCTCCATTCACAAGCAGGTGCTAACAGCTCACAGTACCAGTTCTCCAGCAATAACAGCCGCAAAAAAACACCGCAACAGAGGACCCCCGCAGCTATCGCTAATGAGATGCAGAGTAGGAGGTCCCATGCAAAAATCCATGACAACACCACACCTCAACATTCACAACAACCAGACAGATCGGCGATAAGAACACAAAACACGCGATAAGGTGCATTAGCAGCAGGAAATGGCAGCCTGCTCCACAATAGGGAGCCCAGCCCAGGGCATCATCGGAAGGGCAACAGATGCCATCAAGAAACTGATTATGCCCTACGGACACCCAATGGGGCCACAACACCCACTGCCCCCAGGACCCTCCCCCCTGAGGCCCACCCCAGGCAAAGACATGCCACATCAGCTACACCTAAACATGTACCAAATAATCCACCTGATGTTGCACAATCACAACTGGTGACATGCATGTGTCGGCACAGAAATGACCATCACACATTCACAATCAAAGCAAACAACTAAACTTTATTGAAACAACACAGAAATCAAAGTAAGACACAGGGCGGCTCCCCTCAACACATTCCGTAGGTCACAGCCTGCAAGACAAAACACTTGATGAGAAGGAGTGTCCTGCGCACATCAAATAGACAGAGGGAGAGCGAAGGTGAGAGAGAGAAGAAGAGAGGGGGAAAGAGAGAGTAGAAGACAGAGAGAGAGCGAGCGAGAAGAAAAGAAAAGAGGGGGAAAGAGAGAGAGAGAGAAGAAAAGAGGGGGAGAGAGAGTAGAAGAGAGGGGGAGAGAGAGAGAGAGAGAGAGAGAGAGAGAACAAGAGAGAGGGAAAGAGAGAGAGAGTAGAAGAGGGAGAGAGAGAGAGTAGAAGAGAGGGAGAGAGAGAAGAGAGGAGGAGAGAGAGTAGAAGAGAAGGGGAAAGAGAGAGAGAGAGAGAGAAAGAGAGGGGGAGAGAGAGAGCCGACACTGCACACCCAGGCCACACAGCTCACCTGCTGCCACTGGTGTGTCTCCAACTACTTGCCGGTATGTATAGCAGCACACCAGGTCCCACTGGCACAGTACACACAATTGCACAAGACAACATTGCCTGCACGCTCAAGCACACAAGGCAGAGGCATCCCAGCTCCTCCTGCCGCCCATGGGAGCATGACCGCCAATGTACACCCGGCCCACACTGCCCACCTTCCGTCACCGGCATGTAGACTGCAGGTCCCACCACGTTCAGCTGCAAGCCACAAGGCTGGGCCCACAGACATGGCACCCTCCGCACCATACATCCACGCTGCGCTGGCTACCAGATAACACATCTAGTGCTGAGACTATATTACACCGTGGCATGGTATGAACCAGGGCACCCGACAACATTGCAGCCTGCGCAGCTGCACAGCCCAATGGGTGTCACTAACTCTGTGACCCCAGAAGCGGGGCCACGTTGCGGTAAGCCCGCGCAGGACGCTGGCATGGCCTACACTGCGGTCAAGCACGACACACAAATCCTGGGCAGTCCGGACCGCCAGGACGGGCCATCATCGCAGGGTGCACACCCGCTCAGCAGCTCAAGGTGCCAATGACTCAGTGCACCCTAAGTCGCCATCCCGTGGTGGGGTGCCTGTGCCGGCCGCAATGCAGCATCTGCCACAAACCCTGTCCAACGCCAGTCAGCGTCCCGTGGCGGGGTGCCTGTGCAAGCTGCAACACAGTGACTGGCACAAACCCTGTGCAACCCCAGTTCGTGCCACATGGTGGTAGACCCGCACAGGCCACAATGCAGCGTCTGCCACAAACCCTGTCCAACCCCAGTCAGCGTCCCGTGGCGGGGTGCCTGTGCAGGCCGCAACACAGTGACTGCCACAAGCCCTGTGCAAACCCAGTCATTGCCATGTGGTGGCAGGCCTGTGCAGGCCTCAAGGCTTCAGGCCCGCCATCCAGTCACCACCGGCAGGTGGGTATGTGACTTCGTCAACCCTTTATATTTGCAGGGTCACATGGCCTGTGACGCCTGTGCCCGGTAGGTGTGTTGTGTGTGCAGACCTGCCCTAAGGGAGTGGCTGTGACATGCTGACAACTAGACCAGTGACCTGCACACCACCAGCGAGTACGGCTGCGACAGGTTGCAATGAGCCCCCCCTAGGAGCGGCGCGGTCTGGCCTTTTGAATGCCAAAACAGGGCAGTGCTTGCAAAAATGAGTCACGGGCACTGGGCGTGGTGCAGTCCATGTCTGGACAAGAAAGTGGGTGATGTGTGTGTCCCTGTTGTGGTGTCTACAGGACCCGTGACATAAATTGCCATGTTGCACCCTCTGACTGCTATCCCATAGGATGTGCCTCATTGACACAAGGGAAATCACTGTCCCTACATTCATCCACACATACATACATGAATGAGGAAAGACATGACACAGCAGTGCGTCACTGGATGTTTATTGCATATCCAGTGCTTTTCCGCAGCTGGAGCAGTACAGGGCACTGCTGAATACACCACACCATCTGGGCCCATGGAGGGGCAGCCAGAGTCCATCCGTAGAAGACAAGTACTGCGGAAGAGGAGGGGTGCAGTCTACAGTCTGGACGCCATGTCATGGGTCATAAAACAGGATGTGGCAGTCCATGTCACTGTCCAAGGTGAGTGCATCTGAGTGAATCGGGGGTCAGTGGAACGACATGAGGCCAAGTGCGGGACCAACCAGGAACAGGCCAGGTGGCACAAATTAATGCTTCTGAACCCTTCTAATTACAAGCCCATCCACATCCTCGTCCCTGGATATGTGCCCTGCCCCACATGGGGATGTTGCTGTAAAGGCTGTGGCACTGTGTGGCACTGACACCTCAGGTGCCGGAGGTGGTCTATCTGCCGTACTGTGTGGCACTGACGCCGGAGGTGGTCTATCTGCTGTACTGTGTGGAACTGACACCTCAGGTGCCGGTGTGGTTAGGCCTGCCGCACAGGGAGGCATGGCCACACCAGTGGGCGGAGATGTGGATGTGTGGGGCAGCAGTATTCAACACTGCCACACCTTGTGATGAGGATCTGCAGGGCATGGTAGATCCCAGCTACGTTCCGCTTATGTTCATCGGTGGCTGCCATCCTCTTCGCCGCCATCCGCACCATGTACTCCATGAGCCTCCACATCTGTGGAAGCTCACGGCTGGTATTGCTGTAGCCACTGTGAGCGGACAGGTTTTCGTCTCTCCGTGTCATGACTCCAGCGATGTCAGTCAGGGCTTGCTGGAAACCATGTAACAGGGCTACATACCAAAGGATGGCATCAAGTTTGATTGCCATGTTGCCAAAGCCCAACCCCACCTGCTCTGGGGTCTCCCTCTGGCACTGCAGCACACGGAGTAGGAAGGCCATGTGTTGTTCCTGGTGGTCTTGGGGGGTTTAGGGGCTGTGGGTGCCTCCTGCTGGGTGCTTTGGGTAGTGGGTGGAGTCTCCTCGATGCAGTGGCCTGCCCTGATCCTGGAGGTGAGTCGCGGATGAGGTCCCTGATGTCTTGGATGGTTGGATGTTGATGCTGGTGTTGTCCTCCTCGTCATCAGTGAAGAGTGGCTGGGACTTCTCTGCAGGAGGTGTTGACGGTTCCCCTCGCGATGTGGAGGGGAGATGGTGTATTACGATGTGTCCACATGTATGTAGCCGCTTGGTGCATGTTGACATTTAGACAGCAT
This sequence comes from Lissotriton vulgaris, assembly GCF_964263255.1. Lineage (NCBI taxonomy): Eukaryota > Metazoa > Chordata > Amphibia > Caudata > Salamandridae > Lissotriton > Lissotriton vulgaris. Next base: position 482,227,320 of record NC_141685.1, on the reverse strand, counting down.
GGCATTGTGCATTGTGACAGTGTGTAGATTTGGGTGTGGACCCAGAGTCATTGTGGGTGTGCACTGTGCGCTGCTTGATTGTGCATGTGTGCCATTGTGCCCATCTCCACCCTTCCCCCCAGTACCTAGTAGTCAATCACCCTGTTGTGGTTGTGTTGTGTCCTGTCGAGCAGTGTCCGATCCCTCGACTCCAGCCAGAGTCTCCACACTGAAGCCTGTCGATACCAGCTCCCCCATGTTATCCAGATTGAGCTGTGGCGCTGGGCCCCCACCACCAGTCTGCGTTGCTGCCTTTCAGTTGGCGGAGAGTTTCTCCTTGGTACGCCGTTTTATGTCATTCCATCGCCTCTTGATCTCGTCCATTGTCCTCTTTTGATCCCCGATGGCATTCACCTTGTCCACAATGTCCCACCATATTCTGTTTTTGGTGCCCAATGACACGTTGGAGGTGACGAACAGTTACGCTGGAGGTGACGAACAGTTGTTGATGGTGTTCCATCACCTCCGTGACTATGATCCTGTTCGCCTGCGGACTGAACTTCGACTTCCTCTTCTTCTTATCCTTGCCCTTCCCTATCCCTGAGGTCAAGGGCTGGTTGTTTGAGTTCATTGTGGGTGTTGCGCTCGTTCTCTGTGCCTGCTCTGGCGGCCTCCATGGTGCTTGGGTGTTGGTCAGTTTGTGTTTGGGTGTTGTTTCTGCTTTTATGGTGATTTTGCCCGCCTGCCAGGTGTGTGTTGCAGGCCTGGCGCTGCTTATCGCTGGCTTCCTCATCGCGATTGGGCCCATCGCAGGCTTTTTGGTGTTGTGGTTTGTGTTTTTGTCTCCATCGAGGTGGTTGTATCACGGATATTGTCAGAGGTTTCGGCAGACTATCGCATGCTACCGCCATGTTGTGAATTCCACGTTGACACACTTGTGATGTGTTTGGGTGGGTAGAATAATGTTACATGAGTGACTTGTCATTTTTTTGGTCATTAACAATTTACATATTGGTAATTTATTGTACTTGTGCCTTTTTGTTTGCATTTTTATAATATGATCTGCATATTTGTAGGCAATTCATACAGTTATATAACTGTGTTTTACATTTATTTAATTTGCTTTATTTTATGCTTTTTAAAAAACTTTTGTAACATGATTTGCTCAGATGTTCGCAATATATGCTATACATGACTATGTTTACATTTTTTTGTATGTGGCATTGTAGTTATTTATTCATTTAAACTTTCACATTGTGGTTTGTATTGGTGTCTGCAGTGTCATAAGTTATATGACCAATGTTTTCTTTTATTTTTGTTACTTTTTTAGAGTGTACATGAGATCTAAGAAATGTGTAGGTCTGCGCCTCTACGTGAATTACACTTACGAGTATGTGAAGTAATACCAAAGAAGTGCCACTTCACGTAATCATAAAAGCATTTTGTGAATTGGGCCTACTGTATTAGTCTAATGCCGACTGTCCTTCTCGACACAAATTAATGCCAAGTAAATGCCCACTCCCCACCAACAACATGTCCCCTTCAGTTTACAAAACTTTTATGGACTACATCCATTGCTAACTTCTTTGTTTAACTATTTCTGACAAAGTAATCTTGCATCTGAAACGTATTTCTAGAGAGAAAGTTTACAAAAGCATTCTATCAACTTGGAAATCCAGCAAATCATCCAAAGTGTACACAGAGCTACTTGCATGAATGATGAATCGTAAAAAAAAGTGAAAACACTTTTTGGAACCTTTCTGTTTTGTAGTGTGGGCATAACTCACAGGGATGCAGCACCATGATGTAATAATAATAATAATTATTATTATTGGTGGTAGTAGTAGTAGTAGTATTATTGCCATTCCTATTATTATTAACAATATTATTATTATTATTATTATTATTATTATTATTATTGCCTTTCCTATTAGTATTATGATGACTTTTATTAATAATATTATTATTATTATTATTATTATTATTATTAATGATAATAATATTCAATTATTTATTTAATTGGCAAAGCCCACAAGCCTAATTGTCTCTAGGTGCCAGAGGCCAAAGGTATGCATATTATTCTTCAGTGCCATGCCAGGGGAATGCAATAATAAAAATGGTAAAGAAGACAAAAATGGTAATAATTGTATAAACAGAATTGGTTTCACAGCGTTTAACAGTGTTTCTTAAATCTTACAAGGTATTCCTAATTTCTGAAGATAATGAGCTATAAATCTCCCCGCCCAGTTGTGTTTTCTGGCAGCATCCCAGCATTTGGATTTTCAGGAGAACTAGATTGTCTGACGAGAGGTTCTGTGATGGTTTATGACCTGAGACTTCTCCTGCAGGTATATTGGGGTGTTTCATTTAAGACAACATTATATCCAGTGGAAGATCCTACGCTAAGGTGGAGGAGTGTCACCCCACTGCTCAAAAGGAAAAATACAAGGATAATAACGTGTCATTATTATCATTGTATTTTTCCTATGAAAGTCAGTGGCTCGTAGAGGGGCGGGGCTGGGCGGGGCTGGGCTGCGCAGGAGGAGGAATGGTTTGCACTCCCTAAGTGCGCATAACTGCTTGCCGGCCCTCTTGGCTCCATACACCGCCTGGGAAGGAACAAGCAAAGCCTCCTTGTACCCATCTGAGCGCTGACCCACGGCGCACAGACCAATCACAACTCTGCATTGCAGTGTTGTGATTGGCTATGGGCAGCCAATCACAACGCTGGATTGCAGTATTGTGATTGGCTCAGGGGAACCTGTGTGCCCGGGTGCTTCCTGCTGCTAGTGCCGGCTGGGACCGGAAGATGAAGAGGACGGAGGAGAGGCAGGTTTCATTCTGTTTCAGGTAAGTCCTTTTTTTTTTTTTCCATCCCCCCTCTCTTGTCCCACCACCCCCGTCTGGTAGCAGCGGCTACTGATTAAATCAAATATGTTTGGCTACTAATGACAATATATATGGCTTGGAAATTCTACATTGCAATGACAATTTCAAACCTCACAACATTAAGAGCCGCCCTTACTGTCATGTATGCTTTTCAGAAGTAGCACCTTCAGAAGTCTCAACAGAGCCAGAAAATGAGTGCAGTGTCGCTTCAGTCGCTAACTGCAGCACCAATACTTCACGAGGGTTAACAGCGAACACTACCCTGATAGTTTGTGGTATCTGGAATTTAAGCTGATGATCAGTGCTAAATTTGTGCTCAGGAATAGATGGAGTAGCAAATAATTTGAGACAAAGCAGTGGAGTAGAATAATGGAAAATTCAAAATGAAAAAAGAATACTGAAAGGCAGAGATAACAAAAACAGTAAGTGAACGGAAATTTGACATGGATACTTTTTTGCTTCAAAGTTACAAAGGCTGAAGGGTGCACATTCTCAAATGTCAAAAATTAGCCCAGCAACTGAGAGGGGAAAGACTTAGAAGCGAAGCAGTTAAAGTCCATGAGAATGGATTGTGGAATTGAACCCAGTGCAGAGTGGGTTAGACAAGGGGCCCAACTGCAGGACAAGTCCTACTTCTAGCCCCGCCTACGCTTTGTGCAGCAAGGGTTCACCCACAGATTTTTGTGAATAGTAGAATATAAAAACATTGTAGGTAGATGTAGCCTACTGTAAAATAAAATCACCGAACACTCTTTCTTAAGAGTACATTTTGTTTTGTTCAAGTTATATTAATTTTTGATAAACAAACGTCAGTAATTAATTACAGTTACAAAAATACAGTTAAAAATTACCGTGTTAGGAAATAAAGCCTGTACGTAGCTGAGACTGGCCAGTTATAGTTAGCTGCACAAATCTTAACTCGCCCCTTTGAGACTTCCTGTGTCTGCACACTGGTGTTACAGATGACATTGCAAAGGATATATTCAATTACATCATTGGAGAAGTTAAACCTTACCGAAGACTTGCTTTCCAATTATTTTGTGGATCATTTGAAATATATAGATACATATTGCTAGATAGAGACATAGTTTGCCAACTTTAAACTTAACACATTTTACATAACTGAGGCATTGTAGAACTAGTATCACTTCATAATTCATGCCAGTGATTACAGGTTTAGGACATCAGCAGTGAGTTTTGGGGGAGGGTTTATTTTTCAGCATGAGACTATGAACTGGGACAAGAATGATCAATAACTTGATCACACTTGATTCTGGGCCCCCAGTGATTTGGAAGCATACATTGGTATGTAGCACAATAGGCTGTAGATCCATAATTGCAATTCAAAAAGAGTCAATTCGATATGTTCTATTATTGTAGTCAATTTATTTATGCAATGCCAAAAATTCATCCAACATAAGATTTATAGTACAAATGTGATTTTGGACTGATCTTGTTTACCAATGGATATTCCAATAGTATGAATAAATCCCGGAATCACCTGAACATAACCATAATATAATGTCTTGTGTCACCATGAAATTGCCAACCCCTAGCTGCATATAATGTTCACGTTACAATCTCAAATTACTTTTAGATCTTCACCTGGATGCAAAACCGTTTACACCTTCTATAGCGCAAAGTTAACAATTGCACTGAAACACCGTGATACAAATCCCTCCATTACCTTTCTATGGGTTAGATGTAAACAATTATCATTGTTATTGCATTTCATAGGTGTTTTGGTTTTCATATTCAGAGACGCTGGTTTACAAAGTGCAAATGGATCCAACATTGCTTATAAAAGTCTGTTATCCAGTGAGGTTTTAGAACTTATAAAAAGTGTATATAGCTCTAAAGATTCACAACAACCAAGAACTGTCTTTGAAATCTATAAAAATTATTGCTATTGCTTGAGGTATTTTTGGCGTCATTGAAATGTATCATTACTAACATCTGGAAGGCCTCGGGGCACACTTATTCCCTTCTACTGGCATGCAGCACAATACCATGTAGCCTTAAATCTCATTGCTGGACGTTTTTCTTATTTTCTTGTTTTTTTGTTCTCAGTGAAAGAATAAATACTATAATGACCTGCTAATGCTATGAGATCGACAATAGGACTAAAGAGGAGCAACTCTTCCATCCATGCACATTTAATCAAGACATACAAAGAAAAATTTAAACATGCAAAAATATCTTTTAAGACAGATCAACAGTTCTTTGACACGATTGGATACAATTATGCAATAATGAATACACCAAAACCTGGAAAAATTCAGAAAAACCCGCGGACAGGTGTCACTACCCCATTTCTGAATGTGATAATAAAATTTTCTTTCGCGCAAGTTAAACCTTGCGTTCAGGACCAGAAGGTCCTAATTGCCCACCGAGGTCCAGTGCTGTACCTGCCTGATGCTGTTCCTTTCATCTAATGTACCAATACTCCACAGACGCCACATTACCAAAGCTCCCACACCGAAAATTACATTTTAGTACCTCTTTTCAGCTCCACTTCACAAATTAGTCAACAACGGTTGTTAAACTCGTTACTATCTTGTCATATTTTATCTACTGCTAAATCACATAAATATGAGCAACTGTGTGGAACTCAAAACAACTACCTTTTTCATTTCCAAATTGTACCCATAAAACTGACGCTAATGAACTGAAATATGGATTGCTAACAGTTTTTTAATGTTTCCAAAAACATTGTCCTGTTCAATTAAGGGTAGACACAATTCAAACAAATATTAAACACCTGTATACCAAAAACTACATGGTAAACCAATTTACTTAATGAGATGTAAATTCATAAAGTAGCATAATCCATGATAATGAGGTCAAGGGTCATAAGCATAACTTTGAAAAGGTATTTCACAAAAGTATTTATAAACAGTAAGAGCATCATTGAAGTTGTGGCGCCTAGCCATTGCTAATACCATACAACAGCTTAAAAATCTAATTCAAGTATCCATGTGTTTTTCAGCACGTCATCTTTCAATTACTTCACAACATATATTCAGTGAGTTATATATTTCAGTCATTTAGTATTATAACATTATACATATACATTATACTGTTTATAGACATTGAATTACTCTGATTACTCCTTGTGTATAACGCTGTTTTTGGAAATAGTGTTCCGGGTAATGTCGACTTTGAAAACATTTAACTATATTTGTTAAATAACATCATTTAATTCACAGGGATATATAAACCTACACTTAACTGTGCTTTGTTCACATACGTACACTGAAAGCATGAATAAAAAGGAAAATATACAGTCACTTACTTTGGTAGAGTTTTCAAGTGGTTTTCTCTTAATTCTAAAATTCGCAATTTTATAAGCCTGCGATAATGGAAAACAATCTCAGTAACATATCTTTAACCAATACAAACAGAGAATATATGCAAATATCCAGTGCATCCATGTTGAAAAACGTAATATTAGCAACATATTAAACACGAGTTTGATAAATATTATTTTTGGTGTGAGCAAGTTTCATGTTGATGAGTTTAAGAAAAAATAATACAATAAAATTGGATGGTGTGAAAAAGTGGTCTATTAGAGGGATGGATTGCTGTTCACCGCATGTAATACATTCACAATCTTGATAGGTCGAGACTTTCTGTCTGTCTTTAAAATACTTTAATCAATTGTTAACATGATGATCATAAAATCGCAAGAACGATAAAAAAATAAATTTCATAATATATCATAAAATACAAGAATAATATAAATAACAACACTGATTCTAAAACATCCTTCTTTTAAAATAGCAAAGACTTGCGTTAGTGAAAGCGAAAAATGCTCCCTATCATTAATGTCAAGGTCTAGATATGGTTGCAGTCCATTAGAGGTTTTAATAATTTCATATTCTCTATTAGAGGGTTTTCTACACCCCTTTGCATCTCTCTCCATGCTCCGCCACAAAGTTGTGTCTAACCCATGTTTTGTCAGTGCTTGTAATTCTCTTGAGGTTTAATAATGATGCCTCGCCCAGGCTATCCAATGTGATCCTGATATAGAAATCCACGGAATCTTCTAAACTGGTTCACCGGAAATACAGTGGGATATTCACTAGGACTCAACTCCAATTTATCCCCACCCTAACGCAACAAATGTGGAGACAGATTAAACACCCTATTTGCAAGCTGGTGCATACTGCAGACATCACCTGAATTCCAGCAATAACTGCCCCAAAATTTAACTTCACAATGGACACCACCAACCAACCCTAATGAGATGCAGAGTAGGTGTTTCCGTGCAAAAACACACAAAAAACCACAACACCAAATTCACAACAAAATGCAAGATCTGCGAAGCGAACCAAAAACAGGTGATAAGCCTCCTGCAGGTGTAAAGCCGGACGACTACCTGCAGTAGGCAACGGATCCCCGGACACAACCACACCCGAAGAACAAACAACGCCATGGAGCTACTCATCATGCAGCTCAAAGCCCCATTAGGGCAGCAGCACCCACCGGCACCACCCCGTGGACCGCTACCACCCGCAGGACCTGTACCAGGCCCCCCCTGGACCACCACAGAGGCAGCACAGAGTAAGACAGCAGACCTACCGAAAACGCACCAGTCTCACAGACCTAACACCAGAGGTAGTCATTGCCCACTACAGGCTTAAAAGGACAACCATCATCTGCATCATAACCCACATCACCCACAGGTTGATGGTCGCAACACAGCGGAGAACCAATCTCCCTCCGCAGACAAAGATGCTGGCTGTGCTGCACCTGTTGGCCTCTGGCACCTTCCAACTAACAACTGCCAGAGTAGGAGATGTCTCACAGCCAGCCCTATCAAAGTTCATCACACCTGTCCTGGATGCCATCCTCAGCTTCATACCCCTGTACCTACACTTCCCCACACTGTGCAGGAACAGAAGGAGACCAAGCAAGGCTTCTACGCCATAGCCAGATTCCCAGCCGTGTTGGGGGCAATAGACTGCACACATGTTAAACTTGTGCCCCCTGCGGATACAGCACACCACTACCATAACAGAAACCACATGCATTCCTTCAATGTGTAGGCAATAGTGGGCTGGGAACTCTTAACCAATGTCGTCACAAACTACCCCCAACAGTCCGTCATCAACCAGCGCTACCAGGATGGCACATTTGGAACTGGACTGCTCGTTGGTAAGTGCCAAATCAACACACCTCAAAGCTACCATCAAACAACGCACAATTGTGGGAATGCACTAGACCAAACCTCATACAACATGCCAAACAACATGCCCACCTACCAGACACGACAACACCACTCCATGGTGATCCTGGCCTACGCCTGCACACAATACAGCAATATCATGACACCACAGCCACACAACAGCTGAACGTGTGTAGATGCGGAATGCAGCCATGTGCGAAGGATGCAAATGACCCGTGAATGGCAATGCACACAATGACAAGTGAGGCATGGATGGGCGTTACAGATGTGGGTAGGCAAACCACAGCAATGTCCATGCAGACCACAACTGCTGGTGACTGGAGAGTAGCGAACAGTTGACGCAACCATGTCACACCAGGCTGGGGCGCAGATAGAGGAAATTTAGCTTGCTCCCCTTCCTGTGTGCGTGAGCATAGTGGGTGGGCCCTGAGTATGCCAGGGCTGCGCTGGGGTGTGGACAAAAACCCCACAGCGCAGAGTGTGGTTCTGTCCTGGAAAGGCCAACGTCCCTGACAGGGTGGCGCCTCACAGTCCACCACGAGGCTGACGCCATGAGGAGCTAGGCCTGTGACCCTGTGCGCCTGCTGCACCCCAGGACACTGATACTCAGACCAGGCCTGCCGGCACCAGCACCCCAAGGCCGCACCGCTCACCTGCCGACACCGTCGTGTGTCACAGAGGGCCCACCACGAGCTGGGGCATGCTCCAAGCCCAAGTCCTACAACCTCTGCAGCCTCTGCAGACCATTGCTGGCCCCCACGACCCTGGCCCACATTACTCCTTTCTCATTGACATACTCCACCAGCATCCCTTCATCACAGTGGGCCCCACATGTGGAACTGTGTTCTGAGTCCTTAATGGCAATGACCCCAAATCCGTGGCAGACTCCCTTTGATCAGTGAGGCGTAATTCCTTATGGCAAGCCGGCGACACAAGGTGCCACCAACCCTGTTTAACGCAAGCCGGCAACATGTGGTGCCACTTACCCTGTTCAATGCAAGCCGGCGACACGTGGTGCCACTAACCCTGTTCAACGCAATCCGGCGACACGTGGTGCCACTGACCCTGTGCACTGGGCACTGTGAGTGAGCGTCAGCCTCCGGCGGAACATTGTTGGTGTCTGAGCCTGTGGCCTGGGGGGTTTTATCAGTAAAGGGCAGGTACGGACTTGGTGTTTGGCATGAGTCTGTGGCATTCATATCCTACATGTTGCAGGACACAGTTGGCATGTGCCCTCTGCATCATGCCCTGGGGGTACACCTTCCACTGTCCACCGAGTCACTCTGCGTCACGCTCCTTCAACTTCGACAAGAACATGCTCTATACTCGTGACCCTACCCCAGTCTTGCGCAGGTCAGCGTACCATGGCCGTAGGCCCGTGTCGGTCGCTGTGCATCCGGGGCCACTAACCTTGTGCAACTCAAGTCATCCCCCTTGTTGTCCTGCCATTGCTTGTCTGAGTGCCTGATGACTGTTGGAGTTGTTGCCAGCACCTGCTTCTCCCTGAGGGCTGGCTTACTCTCACCACACACACAGCCAGCACAGGCGTCACTGGAATAGTGGGCATGCCATCACATCCTGCCAAACCAAGTATTGACTCTTTTCTCCCTGCTCTGTCACAGGTGATCAAGGATATGCACTCTGCCCTTGCATGATGACACCCCTCCGAGATCCGAACTCACCCACCCATAGGCAGTACAATCTGGCCCACATACGCACCAGGGGCATCGTTGAATGCACATTTGGCGTATTGAAGTCACGTTTCAGGTGCCTGGACAGCACGGGTTGAAAGCTCCTGTACAGCCCGGAGATCGTGTGCAAGATGATCGTTGCATGTTGTGTCTTGCATAACATCTGTGTACGCACCATTGCCCAGTGGATCCCAGTTCCAGAAGTCCCGAACGATGATGGGGACAATGGGGGCAGGTGGCTCACATCCCACTGCAGCTGCGGCAGGAATGACCCCTAGGAACATCATCATTGACAATTACTTCTCATGAGCACTTGACATTGTGGCCGCCCCTGGCAATCATGGGACAGTGTAAAATGTCAAAAAATACAGCCTGTGTGAATAAAACATATTTGCAGTTTACAGGTTGAACTAGAACATTGTGATGTCACGGTTCCCTGCTGGGCCTGATGGGATTTGCCATCTGGTGCACGTTTGAGGTACCAGTTGTGGCCTGTGTTCTGTTGTGGAGGGGCTGCTGTTTGTACCAGGATATTGTCAATGTTGAGGTGCACTCATACTTCTGTGTGTATTCTGCACGGTTAGTGATTCACTCCTGCGGCTCTGATTTGTCTGCCACTGGTCCCTTTCATGCGGCGTACCTGTCAGTTCAGTACTTCCATGGTGCTGAGATGTTGCCGACTTGGGTAACTTGTGCTATTTGTCGAGTTGTGACACTTGGGCATGGTTTGTCCACAGATGTGTCGTTGTGGTCAAGGGTTGTTTGTGCTGGTGGTTGAGTTTGAGTGTGACCTGCTTTATTCTGGTTGTGATCTGCACTCAGCCACCTCAGTATTGTGCTGTGTACATTGTCTAGGTGATTGGACAGCAGCCATGTTACTTGTCATGTGGTGTCTCTTACATTGTCAGTGTGGCTGAAGTATATGCCTGTTTGCTATGTTTCGCACATGTGCATGTGTTGGTTGTGTGCTTGTTGATGTGTTGTGTGGGTGCCCCTTTGAGCACCTGGTGTGCATGGGACTACTTGGTGTTTGTGTGTGTGCTGAGGTTTTCCCGTGAGATCTGGGACATTATCCTTAGTCATGGTGGATGTGCAATGTGCACTGCTTAGTTGTGTATGTGTGCCATTGGGCCCGTCTCCCCCGTCCACCCACTCCCTGGTCGGTGCGCGACCTGTTGATGTGGTGTCGGGTCATGTTGGACAGTGTACGGATCCCCAACTCTTGTGTCCGTCTCCCGCCTGGTGACTGTGGCCACCATCGACTCCATGCCATTCAGCTCCTGGTGTTCTGCTGGCCCCCCTCCTCCGGGTTGCTGTGCTGCTTCCATGTTGACAGCGAGTTTCTACTTGGTTTTGCCATTCACATTAGTCCAGGGCCTCTTATGCTCTTCTATTGGCCTCGACTGCCATGCGACAACATTCAGATGGTCCGATGTGGTGTGCCATCTCGGCCTCTTTGTTGCCAATGATACGTTGGAGGTGACGTACAGTTGGTGGTGGTTTCTGGCTCATCCGTGGTGGTACTCTGAGTTTCTTGGCGACTTTGCCCGTCTTCCTCTTCCTCTTCTCATTGACCTTCCATGGGCCCTGTATTCCTGGGTGTTTCTCCATGGGCATTGTGGGGTTCATGTTGTCCTCTGCAGTGGGTCAGGGTGCATCTGTGGTACTACGCAGTTGGTGTCGTTTTTTCAGTGGCATTTTCCGTCTGCTTTTCTTGTGCTTTTTCACGAATTACGAGTGGGGATTGCTGGCCTGGGGCTGCTTATCGCTGATATCCTCATCGTGCTTTGGCCCATCGCATGTTTTTTCATGTTGAGGTTTGTGTTTTCTCGCCGTCGAGCTGGTTGTAACCCGGACATTGGCCGCGGTTTCGTGAATTTCACGTTAACATGGGGTTATTTTCCCGCGATCGGCTGCAATGTGTAAAGGTGTGTTAGTATTTTTTTTGTGATGTTTAGCACACGTTCTTGTGAATATACCCCACAGTCTTGCATTATTGCTTTGTTCAGGGTAGCATGCTCATAAGCGAGTACCATAGCAGCAAGGAGACGAGCCTGAGAAGGTCCTCCCCACAATCTATGCCTAATTCCTTGTGTACTACAAAATTTGCGGTGCTGAGAGGGACGCCTCAGAGGCAAGGCAACACACTGTTTTTCTTAGCATGGAGGTTGCTCACACCCTTGAAACCCCACAGGCCAGACCCATAGCATAACATGGACAGACTCTTATGGTTATTAATTTCTAAGAGTGGGCTAATACAAACCAATAAGCAGGGATAACGGGTACCAGCTCAGTCAAATGCTACTCTCAAATTTGGGAACTGGTACGCCCTTCCTAGATGATGGCCCTTACTCATGAAGGCCCTGGTTCTAAGGTTTTGGGGTTTTGCAGCCAAAAGCCATAAAGAAGGATTTCAAACTGGTTGGTTTCCAAATTCAGCTCTTCCATGAAATTTACAAGGGCTTTGATCAGTTTTTTCAAGTCACTGGGCGTCCTGGTAATCAGGACCAAGCCATTCACATAAAGCTGGACTCGCAGGGGCCTTTTGTTAACTAAGGGCATATCCAGACCATCCTTGATGAGTTGCACTTCTAAATTGGTGATATATAACAAAACCAGTATTGGCGCAAGTACACACCCTTGACGGACACCCCTAATCAAAATCTAATTAAAACTGAAAGGTCAAAGTGCAAAGCTCGAAGAAAGTCAACTAAGCATTTGTTTAAGCCTTTAGAAAGCAGGATGGACCAGAGGTTTGAACTATTTATGCTGTCCAAACTGCATGCCTGGTCCAGGAAGGACAGATAAATGGGACATGATTTAGGTATGGTGTATGTTATAATTGTAAGATGAAGATTTAGGCATTGGTTAATTGTCCCCACAGCTTTCCTTAAACCATACTGCCATCAGACAGTATGGTCAGTTCTTCTCACCAGTCTATCACCCTGTCCAACACAACCCTACCTATAGTTTTCATTGGAGAATATAACAATGAAATAGGTCATCAAAACACAAATTTCTTTAATGTTTGTGTTTTTCCAGACTAGACCTGTACCTTTATTTTTCAGCCCTAGTTTAGTGCTGTCCCCAAGTTTAATAAGAGGGGTTGTCCTTCAGTAAAGACAAGATAATACTTAATAGGTTGTGATCACTATATGCACCTTGGCTAACAACTGCCTCTTTGACAAGTATGGCTAGATTTCTTGAGATAAAAATGTTATCAATTATGGAACTAGATCCATGGCCCCCATATATGGGAAGAAGTGAGGTGCCCGAATCAAAAACGTCAGAAGTATTGCATAGATTACCACACACCAAATAATTATACAACTTCCCCCCTATCTAAAGTCCTCGACAACCGTTCCCTTCCATCATATGAAAGGATTACCTTGGGGACTACGAGTTCGGCCTTCCAACTGGGCCTGAAAATCACTTCCCATCAAAAAACTAGAACCTTTTTTTAGACTTGTGGTCAGATTTGATAAATAGTCTATCAATGCAAAAAAGGTTTGGAAATTAACACACTCCTTGCCCAAAAAATGAATCAATGAAGACGTTAGCGAATACAAATTCGACTTTGCCTGGCCATTTGGCAAAGAAGGCCTAGGGGAGAGAGCAATTGCCAGGTAATGGAGTTATCATGCAGGGCAACGAAGTTCTAAACCACGTCGTTAGCCATACTTTTGCACCGCCACATGGTGAAGGGGCTGCGAGCTTTGAAAAACAAACATATCCATTACAAAATACATTGCTGGTGGCCCAAGTTTCCTGCAGCATGCTGACATTCCAGTTATCTATAAATTCCACCCAGATTTTGTTGATTCATTTTGCTGAAATACTGTAGTATGGTTTGTGGGTCACTTTCTACGTGCATGTTAGGTTAGCATGGCTTATTAGAAGTTTAAACGCCATTTTCCTTTTTATGCTTTTTGCACAAGACACTGCTTGGCTGTTTTTGCTGAGTTAGCTTTCACAAAGCTCTATTCATGAGAAAAGGATTGTTTTTCAACATCTCTAGACTACATCGTGTCCCCAGTCTGAACAGTGAGTGTTAAGCCGCTAAAGTTATCCTAACGTGCAAGCCTGTTTATCGGCGTGTCCGTGTAACACATTCTAGACACAACAATTTGGCAGCTGCAAGCCGAGTAGGATTCTGGCGCCTTTATCATAGCACACTTGCCAGAATTGAACACACTTGGAAGATTCCAGGCATGCAGAGAGACTAACTGATCCTGATTTAATTTACACTTACTGAGCAGACAGGGAAATGGGGTCCCCCTAAGAAAACTCCAGAGACCTTCTATAGTTTTATAATACAGAGTTCCTAGATAGGGTGGGTGCTTTAAATAGGCACTTTTTATCACCTGTTTGCACTATCATTGTAATATGATTCCTCCTTTTGTATTTTATGGAATTGTAACCATGCTGTCTGTATTAGTATTATGTTTATGTATGCTGCTTAACCCCTTCGCTGCGGCGGGAATTCCGCCGCAGCGCTATGGGGGCGGGCGGGTCGAGCAGCGCTCGCATGCTCGTGACGGAGCCGCTCCGTCACGAGCCGCGGTTGAGCTGTGCTCGTGACGGAGCGGTTCCGTCACGAACGCGCCCGCTCAATGGAACGCTCAGCGCAGGCGCGAAATTCGCGCAGGCGCGCCGAGCGGGCCATGACGGAACCGCTCCGTCATGAGCACAGCTCAACCGAGGCTCATGATGGAGCGGCTCCGTCATGAGCACAGAACGGGTTAAAATACTGCGCTTGAGATAACATTGTTAAAATAAACATTTTAACCTTACCGTGTCTCTATTTTACTCCTGTTGTGGACTGGTATGAACGTATAACAAAAGAGTGTTCTCACTTCCCACCATTCCTGAGAAGGTTCTAAGTCGCATGTTCTAGGTTGTCTAATCATTGGTTTCTTTGCTATAGGACGAAGAGCTAATGTGAAACTGATTGCTAGTCTAGTAGGGGATTTTGGGTACTAAGGTGAGTTTTGGCACACCCTAATTCACTGAGGTCCTAAGTCTCTGTGCACAGTTCTGTGTTTGCGCAGAATCCCTGTTACAATACCTGCAATATTCCAACTGGTTACCTCAAAATTTGCACAGCTGGATGAAGCCTTCACTCCGTACATGCATTTTGTCACTTTTTTCTATGTGATTCAGATACTTTGTCAGTCGTTGCCACAGAATTCCTCAAGGGATAGGTGTGGCAGCAGCCAGGGCAGCTGACTCCAGAGCAAGGCAGTGGCGTAGCTAGAGCTTCTGGCGCCCGGGGCTATCCCTCAGATTGCCGCCCATGGCAGGCAGCGGGGGTGTGGAGATGCTGGGTAAAAAGAATGGCAAGCACTTGAAGGACGTCCAAGAGAAGTGGAGAAGTGTGGCTCACGGTGTAGAGCAGGCAGACCCGGAAGCTGAGGTCAGACCCGGGACCAGGGTTCAATTCCCGACACGGCAGGGTCTTGAGCTCAAATGTCCACGGACTCGATAATTCTCGCTTCGGTGCCTGCTCTAATCATGGGTTCTCACTCTGCAACTCTGGGCATTAAGCTTGCTTAATCTCCACAACGACCCCCCGCGGCGGGATGCCTGTCTTTCACCTTGGGGATGCTCTGTAGGGGCTATCTCACAGGGAAAAAAGCCAGGACGGGTTCCCAAGGCAAGCGCCGGGAAACCTCCGGGTAGCTGTGCGCTCTATAAATGCAATAATAATAATAATAATAATAAGAGTCACGTGGTATAACCGCTAATAGTTACCTCGATCATGCAAGTTACCATACATGACATGGGCCAAGGCTACACAGTTCTATACACCGGCAGTACAAATACATACAATTGATGGACGGAATGCAGAACAAATCAAAACATTCACCCCCAGTCCATGGATCTGGGTTAAATCCATCATTCTTTTGCTCACCATGCCACCCCAGTAGACCTGGTCATGTGCAAATCAAGACTGATTTGCATATGGCTGGGTTTAAACTGGAATGGCATAGGGAGCAGAAAAATGAAGGATTTAGGCCCAGATCTCTGTACTGGGGTGAATGTATGACACTGTTCTGTATTCTGTACATCAATTGTTCTTTTTGCAATAATAATAATAATATATAAGTACAGAGGTATCAAGGTTGACTTGTTTGCAACCTCTAGCATATTTAACCAAAAATTTGACCAGAGTACTATATGCGGTGGCAATGTGTTGGTCTGAATAGATGTTATTACACATTAAGGGGGTCATTAGGATCGCGGACGGACTTGAGTCCGTCCGCGACCCAAGAGCATGAGGGAACGTCCGCATGGGCTGCGGCGTTCCCTCTGTGCAGATTAGGATGTGACCGCCAGGGTGGCGGTCACATCCTCTATTTTTAACATTGCTGCGGGTGGAGCTTCAAGCTGCACCCGCAGCAATGTTAAAAATGCATGCACAGCATTTGCGTGCACAAAGCGGCAGGCACCGCGCGGTGCCTGCTGCATTGTGCACGCAAATGCAGGGGGGTACCATAGGTACCCCCCATGTGCACCCCCCACTACACCTAGGGGGCCCGCAATGGGCCCCTGCAGTGCAGTTACACATGCTTTTCCACGGCGGAAAAGCCGCCGCGGAAAAGCATGTTCCCAAGCACATCCTAATCTGGCTGACGGTGTCTAAGAGACACCTTCACCATTTTAGTGCTTTTCCGCCGCGGTTGTAAGCCAGCCGCGGCGGAAAAGCTGCGGACCTAAACCATGACCCACCAGCCATCCTAATGTGGCGGTGGGTCCTGGTGGGTCCGCAGAGGATTTTCCGCATCCTCCGGGCCGGCGGTGGCTTCCGCCGGCCCGGAGGATGCGGAAAATCCTCCATCCTAATGACCCCCTAAATGTATACCTCCTTGGGTGGAGTCCTCAGCACATAAAGCAGATAAGTAGTAGAGGTACAGGTCTCCACACCTAGGTTTGTGAATTGCAATTTGTAGTATGAGAGTAGTACTAATGTACTGATTCTAAAGGTTCTACTAAATGCAGTTTCTGAATTGTGCTCGAACAGTCTGTGATGTCTTGCTAATTTGCCACTACAGAGAGAGGCCATATTGGGTTTAGCTGGTTCTCCTTTTATAGTTGCAGTGCCAGCATTCACTAATGGCGTGGGGGATTTGTAGCTAAAGTGGAATTCAACTACAGGTAAAATATCCTGAGGAACATGATTGTCAGTTCCATTGAGAAGGAGTCATGCAGCGGCAAAACCTACATGAATTCAGGATGATCCATGAGTATCTCATCTCTGCAGGTCATTGGAAATCCTAGGATTTAACTTTCATCTGATTGGCTAGTACATCCCCCTAAAGGGCAAATATTAAATAGTTTCATTCCAGTTCTTCTCCATGTTGAGGGGTTTTAATGCTCTGTTAAGAGACTTAGAGGGTGGCTGGGCATGTATTTTAGTGTTAACATTTCTGCTGACAAAGTTGTTCTAGTGGGGACTATTATTTTTGAAAGAAGGTGGCAAAAAATCTGATTCCATATCTCAAGTTTGTTTCATTAGCCGAATGTGGACTTGGTGTGTCAAAATGGGTAAGTCGAACAAGTTCTAAAGAAAGCTTTGTAAATGGTATAAGTGAGCACAGAGCTGCCATCTAGAAGCCTTACTCCGGTCAGCCTGGTTCCTGTACATCAGCAGGAGGGGATTACTGCACTCTACTTCCAGGGTGGGTTTCAATACTGACCCTGAACTACCTGACCTTGTTCTTTCAGGTCATGACCCTTTATTACTAATCGTGAAATGGGGTAGACTCCTTACTTGTATGCTATTGTACCAAGGTACGCCTTTAACGTGTCAAATAAATTTCCTTACATGCTAATCTGAGTCTGAAAAGGCTTGTTGACAAAATTAATACTCTGAATCACAGAATCAAGGGTCCACCTGTAGGCAACCTGGACAAGTGCAGTCAAGTCCCATATTCATACTTTACTATACAGAGGTTTCTACTATTCATCACATGATCATTTTTCTCACAAATAATTACGACCATGAGTATGCGAGGGTGACCTTAACAGGTATCAAAACAAATTTTGGCAGGGCAAGCTATTCAACTATTTCACGTCTCAAATGTCAAACGCAGTTTCTCCCTCTTGCCCTATATTATTTAAAGAACTAAAGTAGCTTTACTGTTGATGAATCTATTCACATCCGGTTCAACTCCACTTCTAGAGTATTCTAAAGTACCATAGGCAAAACGCCAGCCATCATAATAATTGCTATGATCCCAGTTTGGTAATGAGTAAAATGGGAAAATGCTATTGTTTCCAGTAAAGGTTAAGATAAATCAGTCTGTAAGGCAACTCATGCTCATGTCTAGTGCTCTGATACAGTCGTGCCAAGTGCCACGCAATGATCATGGCACAGCTCGCAGCTTGCTACAGGCAGCTCGTACCCACCGCAGACACTGCTCTAGCTGAGCTTATTTTACTCCCGCCCGCGCCAGATTCAGCCTGAGCCGACTGACTCCAGAGGGGGAGACCTGAGACCATGAGCCAGGAACTCACAGAAGTCTAATCATCTGTGGAGGACCCTGGCCGAGCGGCAATTGGAAACCGATTTCAAAAGTGGCCTTGCGTGAGCTCAGCCTGCCTGCCACAGCCAGCTCTTGCAGAACAGAGTTGCTGCCTGCAACCACAAGCAGCCTTCGCCACATGCTCACGCCGAACGGACTCAGGATTTATCTGCGGACGAGGCCGAGGTCCAAGTAAGTACCAACCAGAGAGCCTTAAATTATAGACAGTGAACCCCTTATCTTAATTGCTTCACTTTCCTCGGGAGAAAGGATCATTCAATAGTTGTTAAATGTCACTCATATTATCCCTGAAATTATGAAAACGTCACACATGGCAATCTAAAACCTTGGCAGCTATGATGATACTGATAGTTTGCTCTATTTAAAACTACAAACAAAAATAAAATACGAGGCATTGCAGGCTCAGACTAGGATGTAAATCAGGAAGAGAGCGAAGACAGTTAAAATAACACCAGCAACTCAAGTGCGTTTAAAGGTTGTCACAGAAACAAATCTGCTTGTTGTTGCTGCAAACATTTAGCTTACCTTTCCTCTACACTCCATAGTGGTGGCAGGTCCCTATCATAGGGTTTCTGTAAATCACCCAGCCCTCCCCTGCGGAGACTCCACTTTGTCAAAAGAGCGCGTGGTGGTTGCGTCCGTCACTGCTGTATTTTAGCAGCACTGTGCAGTGGCTGGATAAAAATGATTCCCAGGGCCGTCATTCGTAGCTCCTTTGCGGCCCTGGGAACCACACGGTATGCCCCACCACCACCACTTGCTAGATGGTGCAACATGCGTGCATGCACTGCAGCCGGTGGGCTTTCACTATCATAACTGCACATCATGGGTGCAGACAGTGCTCCTACTTCAGCGACAGATTCACAGCTGCATTTGTTGGGGAGGTGTCAGTGTCCCAATTAAATCTTAATCGCCGCCGCCATGTGCCACCAGGATCGTGCAACCACCCCCAAAACAGTGCCGCCTGGGGCAGACAGCCCCGACAGTCCCCCCCAGCTACGCCTCTGGAGCAAGGGGCTCATGGTTCGATTTCCAGAGCTGGAGGCAGATCAGCTCAGCATCATGTGACTCTGGGCAATAGCTCACTTAATCTCCCTGATGGCCCTGAGTGCCTTGAGACCCTTATGGGTGATTAGTTTGCGCTTTACAAATACTGGATAACAAGAACAGAAATTCTGTTCCTTATAGTTACAATAGTCGGGTTATTCTGCTGCAAGTAGTGAGTTAAAGTGCACCTTGGGTGACAACTGTTCAAACTCAAATGCCTTTAAAAGAAACCTAAAGGTATTACTTTAACGTGTTGGAAAGATGACTGTGCATCCTTCAATGTGCCACCCGCATGAGACAGCTGTTTAAAATTTCCACATTTCCAACCACACAGTCTCCATCAAATGATTTAGCTAGTGGTCCTATCCACTGGAGTCCCTCATGCTAAAATTAGATTAGCATGTAAGTCACTGTATGACTTTATTTTTAGGCTGGGTTGTAAATTCCGTCAGGGGTAAGTTTAGGCAATGCATGTAGGCTAAACCTTCCATATATGGTGAAGCATCAGGCGGCAAAATAATTCCACAGAAGGATACTGTGCATCAGTCACTGGCATAGAGCCTCCCGCTGGGAAATTTACCAAACCAGTTAGGTCCATTGAGAGGTATGAATAATTTAAACCTGAGCTCACTCCCAGGTAGTTATGTCACAGTGCAGACAGGCCTAACTTAACAAAAATGAGCAAATAATTTAGAAGTACCAAAAATGCCAAAAGGTTGAACCTTACATCCTTGACATGGTATTTGCCTGGACCCTTTGCCTTCACCTCTTATTTTTGCTGAACTCATTTTTATTGACATTAAGACTCTGTGCATTTTACCCTTGCTAACCAGAGGGAAACTGGTTGTGCTCTGTTGCTAAAACATGAAAAAATCGGTCTACACCTGATTGATACATTTTGTACACTTATATGTCCCTGGTAAATGGTACTGCATGTAAATAAAATGCTACTAGTGGGCAGCAACACTCATTGTACAAGCCACTACAGTAGACCTGTAAAAAACATCTCAGGCCTGCTCTTGCTGCCTGTAGTGCAGTTTTAAACTGCCAATTAGGATGGGCAAAATAAACATTTTGCCAGGCCTAAACCTTCCTTTCTAATACATATAGGCCCCCCTAAGGTAGGCTCTATAATTTCTTAGGTCAGGGTGCATGGTAAATGACAAGCAGGATTTGTGTATTTAAGTTTTACATGTCATGGTGGGGAACAATTCCTAAAGTCGTGTTTCACTGCTACAAGGCTATCTCTCTGATAGACTAACAGTGGGCTACCTTAATGCAGTTACGAAGCGCTAACTTCAATTTGGTAACGGATAGAGAAATGCTTATTCTTCTCACATGAATTGTACTTTGAAATCCTTTTTATTGATAAAGTTGGATTTTAAGTTATTATTCTGAAAATGCCACGTTTAGAAAACTAGCATTTTCCAGCCTAAACCAACTGTGTCTTTCTGCTAGTGTGTTGGGTCAGATGACTGTGAAGGGCCTCCAGTTGATGGTTGTGTATTCTTTAAAGACATCAGGACAAAGGGGGCCTAGGTATCAGGGGCTTGCGTCTTGATGACAGTATAGCTGGTGAGGAGTTGTACCATGCCCTGATTGCACTTCAAAAGGCCCTGCTTGTAGCATACCAAAATGAACCTGACACCAGGTCTGCCGTCACCTTTGTCTCGCTGGACAATTTTGAGCTAGGACCAAGGGAAGGTGAAAAATGACCAGAACCAGTTATGAAGGTAGGACAGAAAATTCCCACACACAAGAACCTCCTGGACCTGTAGAAGATTCAGAAGATGGACTGTCCTTCAGTCTGAAGAAGGAAGACTTGATCTGCTTGCCTTGAACTCAGGTTCCCCAGAATAGACACCAAGGATCAGTTGGCTGACCTCCTTTTTGAGATACAACTGTCCAGCTGATTAGAACCAACTGTTGGAAAAGTTTCAGCACTCCGTCCATCATCTCCTTGTGTTTGCTTTGTTCGCCCTAATTTGTCAGAGTATGCTCAGACGTGGGTCTCTTGCTCACTTCGCCACTGCATTCAAGCTAGCCTGGCTGATAAGGGGTGTTACTCCGAAACCGGTCCCAGGATGCTTGTTTCCGGTCCAGGGAAGACATGGCTTGGCAGTTCGGGCTGGACTGTTCACCGTGAGGCACAGGGTCAAGACTGATTTGCATATAGCTGTGTCTGAACTGGGGTGGCGAAGTGAGGTAAAGAACGATGATGGATTCATCCCAGATCTGTGACTGGGGGTGAGTGTCTGAAAAGTTTCAGCACTCTGTCCACCATCTCCTTGTGTTTGCCTTGTTAACCAACTGGATCTGCCTGAGCCATGCTGCTGGCCTCTGATGGAATCTGTCCTTAGTCCAAAGAGGTGCTCCCAGGTCCTGGACCATTTGCTGGCATCGGAAAGTATTCCTCCTGAACACCAGGTGAAAATACAGACATTTTAGGCTCCTCACAACAATGAAGCAGCTTCTGCGAGCCAAGAAATGACCGCTCGCGACAGCCACCCACACAAAGCTCCAGCAAGTCCGGCACTTCACACTGACAGAAACCAGCTGTGTCAATCACCACTGCGAAGCTACTGTGGGACCTACATCTTGCACGGACAGCCCGTGTTGACCACCAAGGCAAACGGCAGCTCCTCACACAGACGTGAGAAGGTAAATCTTCAGAGTGACACACCTGGTCCCTGTATCAGTAAGCTCACGGCCAGCCTGAATTTGTGACTTTTACCCGGGACAGCATGACCAGATAACAGTGAGTGGAGCTTTCTGCATATATTGAGATTCATTCACTAGAAACTTTAAAAACTCATATCTCAAGTTCTAACAAATTATATTTTTGTAGTTTTGGTGTCAACTTATTTATTACATTTTATTTTTATTTTTCTAAATTGGTGTGGATTTTTTGTTTGTTGTGTTTTCACTGTATTACTGTTTGAAAAGCTACATAAATACTTTACACACTGCCTCTAAGTTAAACCTAACTGCTTTTTTGCAAGGCTACCAGAAGGTTAAGCACAGGTAAATTTGGGGTTGCTTGTGACTTCCTGCTGACAGGAATTGTAGGCGCAGCTTGAGTCACGTTTCTCCCCCCCAACCAGTAACCAGATGTGGAGAAAAGGATAGTTAAAGATTTAAGAAAAAATAGGGCTGAAAAGCATTAAACATCAATGGTAGTCAATAGTTGACTGGGACCAAGGAGCTATTTGTGGCTGACTGCCAGCGGCGCGGGTCAGACACAGCAAATAGATTGGTCCCACCTGAGCCTGAAAGTAGAAAAAAAGATGTAAGTCCCAATCTGACAAGGGGCTTTGTCAATTTTCTGATGAAAAACTGATTTAGTGTAAATACAATTCACAATAGTATACTTCGAATGCACCCAGGACCTCGGGTGGGAGTCAGAAACTCTCAGGGTGTCACGCAGAGACCACAAGCAAAGTCCAATCGATGTTCCAGTTGCCACTAATCAGCTGGGAATTTCCTGCTGCCTATTGCAGCTTAGTGTGTTCATGTACCCATACAAGTCAGCCAACAGACCTTTGGAGTCCACTTCTTTGTCCTGAGTAGAAGAGGGAGCAAGCCCAGTCCTCCAGGACACCTCTAAGGTGACAGACAGCGGTTACATTCCTCTTTTGCTCTTCCAGTGGTCCAGAAAGTGTTCTCAGGAGTTTCCTTGGGGTACCACATTTATGCCTGGCACCAGCTAGTGGATGTTGGTGACTCCTGGGCACTCCCTAACCAATGGGGTAAAAGTGTTCAGAGGTAACCCTACCCACTTTTTCAGTGGTTCCTGTTCGCTTTACTGCAAACGGTCTCAAAGTTATCCTACTGACTTATTTTAACCTATTTAAAAAGTCCAGTGCCTCAAACACTTTTACAAAACAAACAAGATGATGGATGGAATGTTGCACAATGGCAAAACATTCACCCCCAGTCACAGATCTGGGTTTAATCCATTGTTATTTAGCTCATCAAGCCACCCCAGTTCAGACATGGCCACATGCAAATCAGTCGTGGCCCTGTGCCTCATTGGAACAGTCCAGCCCGAACTTCCAAGCCATGTCTTTCCTGGACCGGAATCAAGCATCCTAGGACCGGTTTCTGGCTATCAGCCGTCTTCAGCCAGGATAGCTTGACTCCAGTGGCGTAGTGAGCAAGGGACCCACGTCTGGGCATACCCTTTCCCAATTAGGGTGAACAGCAAAACAAACAAGATGATGGATGGAATGTTGCAAAATGGCAAAACATTCAACCCCAGTCACAGATCTGGGTTTAATCCATCGTTATTTTGCTCACCTAGCCACCCCAGTTCAGACATGGCCATAAACCGGTCCCAGGATGCTTTATTACGGTCCAGGGAAGACATGGCTTGGCAGTTCGGGCTGGACTGTTCCCATGAGGCACAGGGTCAAGGCTGATTTGCATATGGCCATGTCTGAACTGGGGTGGTGCAGTGAGCAAAAAAACGATGGATTTAGGCCCATATCTCTGTACTGGGGTGAATGTATGACATTGTTCTGCATTCTGTCCATCAACTGTTGTTTTTGCATCAAACACTTTTACATCACCAAGACCTGGATGTCCAGTGCCTACCTGAAGCTTAGCTCAACCAACTCATAATTCCTTCCTGTTACTTGTCAAGAACAACAAACAATATAAAGTACAAACCCGGCTCAATGACATGAACCTTGATGGCTTTGAACCTCAACTTTCACTGAATACCAAGTCACTTGGATTCTTCCTGGACACCAAACTCACCTTCAAGGAACACAATGCAAAACAAATAAAAATGGTCTGGTGCCAGCTTTCTCTTCTAAAGAAAGTCCAACTATTTCTTCAAAATAGCATCTTCAGAACTGCTATTCAACACTTATACTCCCATGACTGGATAGTGGTAATACTCCCATTGTGAGCAACTTACATACTACAGCAAATCTCATCCAGGGCCTAAAGAAATATGATCACATCACCCCCTTCCTGAGGGAATTTTATTGGCTCCTCTTGTCAGCCTTCACCAAATTTAAACCCAGCTGCATCATTAAAAAAAGCCATCATGACCAGCTCTCAGATACATTTTTCAGGCAAGTTCACCATCTGTGGTGGTTCTTGCAGACCTTTTCCATCTATGACCCCATGATCTGGAATAACACCCCTATAGCCATTGGGACTGCCACAAAAGCCTCCAATTTAGGAAAGTGTTGAAGACTCACCCCCTTAAAGAACACTGCAACCACAATGCACCAATCATCTACAAGTTTCCTCTCCAATTACTTGTTGACTGTGTGCTTGTCTTTAACCATGTACAATGCTTTGCTGTCTTTTGGCTAGGTTTGAGCTAAATGTAGATACAAACAAACATACATTTAAAACCTTGATAAAGTGGTATATTCTGTGAAACATTTTTGGCCGTAGAGTGGAACAGAAACAAACTGCTTTGTAAAATCGGACCAAATAATAGAATGAAAACAATGATGAGCTATGGAATGTAACAAGTAGATCACAAATTGGACTACGATCCTTTGATGATACTGTTTCTAGAAAAGTGAACAAAAACAGTTGAAGACACTTTTTGGGACTGCTTTGATATTTTAGAAACTGCCTCTTTATAGTGGTGCTGAGCAGGTATGAGTCCAGCCAAACCTAGGGCCTAGTGGGACTACTTGAAAAGTCAGATCTTCAATTTCATGTGAAATTCAAGAAGGGAGGAGGAGGCTCTTATGTGTAGTGGCAGGTCATTCCACGCTTTAAGAGCGATGTAGGAGATGGCTCGATCACTGGATCTGTTTTTTCTCATGTGTGGAATGCGTGCAAGTAGTTGTCGGAACAAGCTGTGGTGTATGGAAAGTTTGTGAAAGTAGACAATATTGTTGTGGTATGCTGGGCCAGTGTTATGTAGAGCCTTGAAAGAGTGGGTGCAGAGTTGGAATTGTGCTTTTTTATGTATGGGCAGTCAGTGGAGGTCCTTCAGATGTGTTGTGATGTGAATGTAGTATTGGAGATTGAGAGTGATTCTGGTGAGTTTTTGTGGATCCCGGCATAGATGGTGTTCTCGTAGTCCAGTTATTTTGTGACAAAGGCATGCATGATGGTTTTGTGGGTGCTGATTGGTAGCCATTTGAAAATATTCCTCAGCATCTTTGGGCTGGCCGAGGTGTACGGTGCCAGGATGACTGAGTCCTTTCAGTTGGGAAGGAGCAGACACAACTGAGTGTCCTTGGATTCTAATGTTGTGTAGGTGTAGGATGAGGATGAGGTAAGAGACCATGTCAAATGCAGCAGAGAGGTCCAGGAGGATGAGGGCTGTCACGTCTCTATTGTCCAGAGGCAATGCAGATAGCATCCGTGCTGGAGAAAAGGGCAGTCTCTGCTGTGGTTGGGTCTGAAATCAGTCTAAGTGGTGTTGAGGAGTTGGTGGTCATTGCAGTATTCATTGAGGTGTATGTTGATGATTTTCTCTAAGACCTTGGCTGGGAATAGAAATAAGGAGACTGGTCTGTGGTTGGCGAGTGAATGGGTGAGAGCATGGCACTGATGGGTTGCTGTCCTCTGGAATAGGTGCAGCAGGGGCAGGGGTTCAATGGGCCCCTAAGTGGATGGTCTTCATTGTGGTAGGAATTTCTTCTGCAGTGATGATGGGTCATTAGGTTAGCAATGGTTCTTTGGATAGGATCAGGAGACAATTGGCATGGTTTATTGGGTCCAGTTGTAAGTTGAAGTTGCACTAAATGGTGGTGATTTTGTTGCTGAAAAACGGTGTGGGACTATTTGTAATTTAATCATTTTATAGAGTCAAAGCCTTGGGGCTAAAGGCCAAAAGTGGTTCCCCTTTCAGCTCTAATGTTGGCAGTGCTTCTGGGAACCCAAAATCTTCGTAGCAAATGTCTATTCTCTCATTAAATGGTGATTTGCTACCACCAGCACCCCAAATACAGTGAGACTGAAAAATCTGCCACCAGTAACATTATACAAACTAAATTAATCACTGTTCATCTTCATTATTTTTGCTCGGACTTAACTATAAGTGCTGGCCTCCTGGGTTCAATCTAAATCTCTTAATTGTAGGGCCAATACATTCCTGATTCTAGTGCCTCTCTAAACACAACCTTGTATGTCCCTCATGTCCCTCATATGGAACCTGCCAGAAATATTTTCACAACTTATTGTTTGAAAAATGGTTTCTACTTCTACTTCTTGAGTAGTCTTCCTTCCTAATGACGTGCCCTTTAAGTGGTGGTTTACTGTTACAATCTTCATCCTTTAACCTTCAGAACCTTTGAAAATGCATCATCTTCCAACTTGCTCATCCTGACTCACCTGTAAAAAATGTCATTATCTCCTTTTAGGGAAAGTGGTATAAATAATTCACAGTGTCGGTAGCAGCTCACTGGGCTCTGCGAGGCAATGCTGAAAGTTTCACAGTATTCTGAGCTGAATAATGATGTATCATTATATAAAACTAAATATGAGATGCATCTTGATTTCAGAATTTTTATCTATGATATTTTTCCGTATGTGGATGGTACAGTTGGGAGTCAAGTGAATGTGCTGCGTGACTATGTCAAGGAAATCCTTTTGAAATCGATTCCCAAAAAACTAACTTGCAGGGCCGGACTGGTCATAGCGGGCACCGGGCAATCCCCCGGTGCGCCGAACTGGGGGGGGGGGGGGGGGGGGGGGGCCCTGGGGGCCGTTTTTGTTACAGGGCCGTTTTTACAACATAGCTGCAAAATCGGCCCTGTAACAAAATCGGCACTTAACCAGCCCTGGCAAAGAGTTCGGCGGAACCCACAACCTCCCGGGGAGAGGGGGGATGGCCGAGCAGTTTGCCAGGACCGGTTTTGGTTCCCTGTCCGGCCCTGCTAACTTGATTACTTTTGATGCAAAATAATCTGACTGTGTATGGTCATGAGGACTTCTGAACTGGAAGGGTCTGTAGCGGCAACTGAATCTACTCTGCATGTTTACTTTTGGGGCAACAGAGATGGCCAATGAGTTCTTCTAAACTGAAAGAAGCGTTACAATTTTGACTATCTCAGCATCACTTTATCAGCTTAAAGAACATGGAATGATTATTTAGCTGCAATGCTGCAAAAAGATGCAATTTCCACTTAGGGACTGAATAATTTAAACGAAATGTATGGTGGCACTTGCAAAATCTATATTATGCAGTGGGCCCCTCATCCCAACTGTCCTTCCTTCAAATCAAGCACAGATTGCACAGATTCATTACAAAAGTTTGGATGAGGTAGACTGGCTAAATAGTGGAAGACAGCCAGTGCTTAATTAGTATCAGTGTTTGCTGGAGAGGCCCACCGGCACTCATTTGTAGGGACCGGCACTTATTTTTCCTAAGCTGACAATGACCGAGAGCATAGGAGGTGAAACAAATACAGGGAAAAATCACAGATTTGGGGCGGCACGCTGAGACAACGAACAACGGATTAAACCCAGATCAATGACTGAGGGTGAACATTCGATTTGTTCTGCATTCCATCAATCAAGTATTCTTTTTGCTTTTGTCACTCTAATTGGGACGGGTATGCCCAGACATTGGTCCCATGCTTACTGTGCCACTGGAATCAAGCTAGCCTGGCTGATGAGGGGTCATGCCCCCAAATCGATCCCAGGATGCTTGTTCTGGTCCTGGCAGTGTCTGGCCTGGCAGTTTGAACTTGACTGTTTCCATAGGGAGCCACTCAATACTGATTTGCATATGCCTAAATCCAAACTGGGATGGCGTGGTGAGCAAAAAAAGATGGATTAAACCCAGATCTATGTCTGGGCGTGAATTGTTGATATGTTCAGCATTCCGTCCTTCATCTGTTCTTATTGCTTTTGTCACTCTAAGTGGGAATGGCATGCCCAGATGTGGGTCCCATGCTCACCGTACTGAATTCAACCTAGCATGGGGAATGAGGGAGTGATGTCATGAAACCGGTCCCAAGATGCTAGTTTCCAGTCCAGGGAGTTTGTGACTTGGCAGTTCAGGCGTGACTGTTCGCATGGGGACAGGGTCAAGACTGATTTGCATATGGCTGTATGCAAGCAAATCAAATGATGAATTAAACCCAGATCTGTCACTGGAGGTGATTGTTTGATTTGTTGAGCATTCTGTCTACCGTCTGTTCTTTTTGTGGCCCTAAGTGGGAAGGGGAAGCCCAGACGTGGATCCCGTGCTCACTGTGCCACTGGATTCAAGCTATCCTGGCTGATGAATGGTGATACCCCGAAACGGTTCCCAGAATGCTTGTTTCCCAACCAGGGAGAATCTGGCTTGGCAGTTCGGGCTGTGCTGTTACAACAAGCAGCAGGGTCAAGCCTGATTTGCATATCACTGTTTCCAAATTGTGGAGGCTTTCAAACAAAAACAGATGGATTAATCCATATCTGTGACAGTGGGTGAATGTTTTATTTGTTCAGCATTCAGTCCATCATCTATTCTTTTTGTTTTTGTCACTCTAAGTGAGAAGGGTATGCCCAGATGTGAGTCCCGTGCTCACTGTGCCACTGGGTTCAAGCTAGCCTAGCTGAAGTGGGGGCGATACCCCAAAACCAGTCCCAGGATGCTTGTTTCCAGCCCAGGGAGGATCTGGCCTGGCAGTTCGAAAATGACTATTCCCATGGGGAGCTGGTCAAGACATGGTGCTTGTATAGTGGGGTCAAAACTGGAGTGGTGTTGTGAGCAAATAAAATGATGGATTAAACCCAGATCTGTGACTGGGGGTGAGTGGTTGATTTGTTCAGCATTACGTCCATCATCTGTTCTTTTTGCGTTTGTCGCCTGAAGTGGGAAAGGTATGCCCAAATGTGGGCCCCTTGCTCCCTGGGCCACTGGACTCATGCTAGCCCGGCTGATGAGGGATGATACATTGAAACCGGTCTCAGGATGCTTGTGTCTGGTCGAGGAAGGATCTGGCCTGACAGTTCTGTCTGGACTGTTATCACGGGGAGCAGGATCCAGACTGGGGTGGTGTGGTGAGCAAAACCAATAGATTAAACCCAGATCTGTTACTGGGGGTAATCATCATTTCTTTTTTGCTTTTGTTGCCCTAAGGTGTAAGGATATGGCGAGATGTGCGTCCTGTGCTCACTGCGCCACTGGATTCAAGCTAGCTTGGCTGATGAGGAGTGATACAACTAAACTGGTGCCAGGATGCTGGTGTCTGGTCCAGTGGAGATCTGGCCTGGGAGTCTGTGCTGGACTGTTCCCATCGGGAGTTGGGTCAAGACATATTTTGATACAGCTGGGTCTAAACTGGATGGCATAGTGAGGAACAATATGATGGATTAAACCCAGACCAGTGATTAGGGGTGATTGCTTGATTTGTACAGCATTCAGTTTAGCCGTGCCCGGCATGACTCACAGGTGGGGAGGGGTCATGCAGTGGGTAATTTTAATTATATTTCAAAAAACTATAACTCACCTTAGCCGCCCGATCCGGTCATGCGTCGTCTCTGCTCCTCACAGCCGCAGGAAGCAAGCAGCAGCCTCCCTCGCCTCCCCAAAGCCAATCAAAGCGCTGCAATAGCAGCGTTGTGATTGGGTGGAATGCAGACCGCACAGGCGTTGATGGGGAGGCCGTTTTCTCCATGCAGCCTACATGGAGAAATTAGAAGAGTGTGCATGACTGGTGTGGTCGGCCCCAGGGGGCGACCAAACAGGCAGGGCCCGCAACATTGGGCTACTCACTGCTCCCCTGCCCTGTTGTGGGACTGCCCACCTTCCCCCAACCAAACCCTTCTGCTTTCTCGCAGTGCGAGAATCAGTAACATGAAAAGTAACATAAAATGGCATACCATTTTTGTTACTGCTTCTGGCACTGCGAGAAAGCAAGTGGGGCGATGCTACTCCACCCACATGGAGGAGCCACCCCTGATTCTGTCCATCATCTGTTCTTTTTGCTTTTGTCGCTTTAAGTGGGAAGGGTATGCCAGGGTATGCCAGGGTATGCCCAGACGCGGGTCCGGTGCTCACTGTGCCACTGGATTCAAGCTTGCCTGGCTGATGAGGGTTTAATCCCTAAATCCGGTCCCAGGATGCTAATTTACGGTCTCGGAAGGATTTGGTCTGGCAGTTCGGGCTGGACCCTTCTCATGGGGAAAAGGGTTGAGACTGGGGTGGCATGTTGAGCAAAGAAACAATGGATTAATGCCAGATCTGTGACTGTGGATGAATGTTCTTCAGCTATCCGTCCATCATCTGGTCTTTTTTCCCAATAAGTATGGAGGATATACCCAGACATGGGTCCCGTGCTCACCGGGCCACTGGATTCAAGCTGGCTGATGAGGGATGATACCCCAAATACCAATCTCGAGAAGCTGGTCTTCTGGTCCAGGGCCAATCAGACCTTGCAGTTTGGGCTGGACTGTTCCCATAGGGAGAAGGTCAAAACTGATTTGCATATTTCTGGGTCCAAACTGGGGTGGCATAGTAAGAAAAAAATTATGGATTAAACGCAGATCTATGACTGGAGTGAATAACTAATTTGTTCAGCATTCCGTTCATCATCTTCTCTTTTTGCTTTTGTCACCCTAGGTGGGAAGGGTATGCCCAGACGTGGGTCCATACTCACTGTGCCAATGGATTCAATCTATCCTGGCTGATAAGTGGTGATACCCTGAAACCGGCCCCAGAATGCTTTATTCTGGTCCAAGGAGGATTTGGCCTGTCAGTTCAAGCTGGACTGTTCCCATGGGGACCAGGTTCAAGACTAATTTGCATATGGCTGTGTTCGAATTGTAATGGTGTGGAGAGCAAAAAACGATGGATTAAACCCAGATCTGTAACAGGGGTTAATATTTGATTTGTTCAGCATTCCGTCCATCACCTTTTCTTTTTGCTTTTGTTGCCCTAAGTTGGTTGGGTATGCCCAGACGTGGGTGCTGTGCTAACTGTGCCCCTGGATTCAAACAAGCCTGGCTGATGAGGGCGGTTAGCCCGAAACCGGTCCCAGGATGCTTGTTTCTGGTCCAGGGAAGACATGGCTTGGCAGTTCGGGTTGGACTGTTCCCACGAGGCACAGGGTCAAGACTGATTTGCATTAAGTCTGAACTGGGGTGGCGAAGTGAGCTAAAGAACAATGATGGATTCAGCCCAGATCTGTGACTGGGGTTGAGTGTATGAAAAGTTTCAGCGCTCGGTCCATCATCTCCTTGTGTCTGCTTTTTTTACCATATTAAAGCCAGGCCCATTGACATTGCCTACGCTAGGATGCATTGTGAGGATCTGCACCAAAGGCGCATTGCACAGCCAAGGGAATGTATTGGTTCCGAGGTACAGTGAGGCTGTGGTGCTAGGTCCTACATCATCATTGAGGATCCTGCCGATGAGGGCTTGCAATGTGAAATTAGGCATTGAGGATGCATTACTCAGACAGGGTGATGAGTTTGTTGCAAGGAGCTTCGAGGCTGACATGCCGAGTCTGTCATCATCATTGAGGCTACCGTAGTTGAGTATGCGAGGGCCTGTACCTAGGATGAGTTGCGCAGCAGTGGTTTTGAAGAGGCTGTGAACTCCGAAAGTTATGTGGGTCTTTGCTATGAGTCCAATCTATGCAGCAGTAACAATGCATCAATTCTGCTGGGGGTTGTGCTGCACAGCAGAGGAGATGCGTCTGTACCACTCAATCAATCAATCAATCAATCAATCAATCAATCAGGGAATTGTAAGCGCTCTACTCACCCGTGAGGGTCTCAAGGTGCTGGTGAAGGGGGTAGGCCGCACCGTTCAGCCAAATATCCTGGTCTTGAGGGTCTTCCTGAAGGTGTTTAGGGAGGGTGCGTGTCTGATGTCTGCCGGTAGTTCGTTTCAGGTCTTGGCTGCGATGTGAGAGAATGATCTTCCGCCTGATCTGGCTCTGAGGATCTGAGGGGTTTTCAGCCAATGCGAGGTTGAATGATCGCAGGTTTCTTTTGGGTACGTGGAAGTTAATTTTGTCGTTGAGGTATTTGGGTCCGTTGTTGTGCAGGCACTTGTAGGCATGAGTGAGGATTTTGAAGGTGACTCTTCTCCACGGGGAGCCAGTGGAGTAACTGCAGGTGTTGGCTGATGTGTTCATGCCTGGTTATGCCGAGGACGAGTCTGGCTGCGGTGTTCTGTATTGTTTGTAGTTTGCGGAGTAGGGACTTGTTGATGCTGGCGTCGAGTGCATTGCCATAGTCAAGTTTGCTGGTGATGAGTGCGTGGGTGACTGTTTTCCTCAATTTGGGGGCGATCCATTTGAAGGTCTTTCGGAGGATGCAGAGGGTTTTGAAGCAGCTGGTGGTGACCTGTCGTTTCATGGTGAGTGATGAGTCGAGTATGATGCCGTGATTCTTGGTGTGGTCCGTGTGGGTAGGTGGGCTTCCGAATGCTGCGGGCCTCCAGGTGTTGTCCCATTCTGAAGGGGTGGTTCCAAGGATGGGGACTTCGGTTTTCTCAGCATTGAGTTTTAGGCAGCTCTTGGTCATCCAGACTGCCAGTTCTTGCATTCGTCTCTGAGTTGGTGGGGTCTTTGGTGAGGGAGAGGATGAGCTGAGTGTCGTCGGCGTAGGATACTATGCTGAGGCTGTGTTGTCAGACGAGGTCTGCGAGGGGCGCCATGTAGATGTTAAAGAGGGTCGGGCTTTGAGATGACCCCCGTGGTACTCCGCAGGTGATGTCGGTGGGGGCAAAGAGGAAGGACGGTAGTCTGATCCTTTGACTTCTTCTGGTGAGGAACGAGCAGGTCCAGTCTAGGGTTGTTCCTTGTAAACCGGCCTCGAGCAGTCTGGTGATTAGTGTGCAATGTGAGATGGTGTCGAAGGCTGCAGACAGGTTGAGGAGGATGAGGGCCGTGGAGTGGCCCTGGTCCAGGAGAGTGCGTATGTCATCTGTGGCTGCGAGTAGGGTGATCTCAGTGCTGTGGTTGGTTTGGAATCCGGTTTGGGATGGGTCGAGGATAGTGTGTTCTTCGATGAATCTTGTCAGTTCCCTGGTGACTGCTCTTTCTGCCACTTTGGCTATGGAGGGGAACTGCAAGATGGGCGGGCAGTGGGGTCCGCCGTGGGTTTCTTGACCAGGGGCCTGGCTTTGGCGCACTTCCAGTCATCTAGGAAGGTGCCTCTTTTGAAGGTGGTGTTGATAGTGTGTTGCAGTTAGGGTGCGATGGTGTCTGCAGCTCTGTGGTAGATGTGTGGGGGCATGGGTTGGTGGGGGCCCCCAAGTGGATGCCTTTCATGGCCACAGTGGTGTCCATGGTCATGGGTGGTGTCCAGATCGAGATGGTGGGCTGGCTGGTGAGGGGAGGCGAAGGGGTGGCTACGGTGTCTTGAGGGGGGGGCGGTGATTTTGTCGTAGAGTGTTCTGATCTTGAGGTGGAAGAAGGTTCCGAGCTTTTCACAGAGGTTCTGGGATGGGGTGATGTCTGTGGCTTTACTGCGTGGGTTGGTGCATTCCTGGATGACGTTCAATAGTTCCTTGGAGTTGGTGAGGATTTTGTTGTGGATGAAGTTCCTTTTGGTTGTTCTGATTTGGTTGTGGTAGTCCGTCATGGCCTTTTTGTAAGTGGAGAAGCTATTGGTTGTCTTGGTATTCCTCCGGATCTTTTCCAGGCATCTGCAGGAGTGTCTGGTCTCTTGGAGGTTGGTGGTGAACCAGGTGGCCTTCCTGGGGCATTGTTTGCCACGTTTGCTGCGTAGTGGGCAGGCTCGTCTGCGCAATTGGAGATCCACGTGTGGAGTTCTCTGGCTGCGGTGTTTGCGTCGGTTGCCCAGGTGTGGTTGGCTCGGGAGAGGGTGGAGTTCAGTTGCTCGTCAGTGATCTTGTTCGAGTTCCTTCGTGGCTGGCGGGGGCTGGTTTAGGTGCTTTGGGTTTCTCTACGACAAAGTGGATACAGTGGTGGTCAGTCTATGGTGGTTGCGTTGTGTGTATTGGTTCATAGAGTCTGGCAGGGCACCTTAGACCAACTTCCATGGGTACAAAACTGGGCTGGCACCACTTGGCAGAGAAGGCTCACAGATGGCAGAGTTCAAGTGCAGATGCAAGGTTGTTGGAATCCCTGAGTCTTCAGATCAGGAGGCCAGCCAACTAGTCCTTGGAGTCGCTCCTGGTTCTAGGTTCAAGTGATGCAAGCCCAGTCCTTCTCACCCAGGCAAGCAGGATAGCAAGTCAGCACAGCAGGGCAGCAGTTCTTCCAGAGAAGCAGTCCAGAAGAATGGTAGCTCATTTACCAGCACAGCAGGCCTTCATACTAGCAGAGTATCCACAGTTCCAGAAGTGCACTGAAGTGGTGGTGTGTGAGGTCCTTCTTTATTTACACAGTAGAGTCCAGGTGCTAGGGGTAGAGGTTGTTGGACCCTTCTGTACCTGTGACTCAATTCAGGAGGCCAGCCAACTATCCCTTTGAGTCTGTCTGAGGTTGTGGGTTCATCAGATGTAGGTCCAGTCCTTCTCACAAAAGTACGTGAGCAGCAGGTCAGCACAGCTGAGTGGCAGTCCTTCAGAGCATCAGTCTAGCAGAGTGGCAGTCCTTTGAGCAGCACAGCAGGCCTTCTTCAGGCAGAGTATCCACAGGTCCAGAGGTGTACTGAAAAGTTGGTATCTGAGGTCCAGTATTTATACGCAGTTGTGCCTTTGAAGTGGGGAGAAGCTTCTAGAAGTGCACAGGCTAACTACAGGGGTATGCAGCCTTTGTGTAGCAGCAGGACACAGCCTGTTCAAGTGTCAGTGGAGCTTTGCCCAGCTCTTCCCACCCATCCTGCCAGTGTGTGGCTGGCTAGGAGAAATACTCTAACCCCAAATGTCAACTACACCAAG
The DNA here is from genome assembly GCF_964263255.1 of Lissotriton vulgaris. Taxonomy (NCBI): domain Eukaryota; kingdom Metazoa; phylum Chordata; class Amphibia; order Caudata; family Salamandridae; genus Lissotriton; species Lissotriton vulgaris. The sequence continues at coordinate 482,192,196 of NC_141685.1, read as the reverse complement.
TCATGTCACTCAGAGACAGGCTACAAACACTAAATTGATAAGGCAGGAAAATGTCAACTTTCTAAAAGTGGCATTTTCAAAATTGTAATTAAAAATTTGACTTAACCATGAGTTAGGATTTTCCATTACAATTCCAAAGACACCAAACATGAACTGGTTACCTGCCCTTATTTGGAAAAAACAGTACATTAATTGTAATAAGGTAACTCCATTGATATTCTATGAGAGAGGTAGGCCTTACAGTCGTGAAAAGTTAATTTAGGAGTGTTTCACTACCCGGATATGTAAAAGTTAAAAGTAAGTGTCCAGCTTTTTAAATACACTGCACCCCACCCTCTGGGCTGTCCAGGGCAGCCGCGGCCGGTGGTGGGAGTACCTGCGGGCGGTGACGTGGGAAGGGGGAGGGCCAGGGTAGGGGGTAGTAATGTATGGATTACAGAGGTAAGTAAACATAAATAAATAAAACAAAATTCGTTGCGCGCACTGCATCGCATTTGGTGATGCAGTGCATGCAACGAAATTCGTTTTATTCATATATATGTTAACTTACCTGTTAAACTCTGTAATCCATACATTACTACACCCCACCCTGCCCCTCCCCCTCCCCATGTCACCGCCCACAGGTACTCCCACCACCGGCCGCGGCTGGTCCAGGGCCCTACTCTGAGGATGACTTACATGTAATAAAAAGTAAGGCCTGGACCTGGCAAAAGGTTTATTTTGCCAGGCTGAAATGGCAGTTATAAAAGTACACACACAGGCTCCAATGGCAATGGCAGGCCTGAGACATTTTGAAAGTGCTCCTTAAGTGGGTGACACAACCAGTGCTGCAGGCCCACAAATTAAATACTGCTTGTATTGTCATTGAAAGTGGATCTGTGAATGACTGAAGGATGTTGCATTGGCTATCAAATATCTTGATCCTATCTGCAAGGTAGTGTGATGTGCTGAATAGTGACAACTTGAAGGTGGTGCAGCAGCTTTGAAGATGATGTAGGCAGAAAAGTAGAGAAAGTGGGTTTCCTGAAACAGGAGAGTCATCCAGGCATACTTTGTCAGTCCCTTGTTGAGTCATTTAGCCAAAGTGGCTGATGTTCTTCAGTGGTGCAAGTCGGATGTCTAGATTGAACAAGACTGTGCTCTCATTCAAGTATAAAGGGCCTAACAGCAATTTTAAACATATGCCCCAGCAGATATATTGACCCAGAGAAAACATGAAAGGTGGAGTCAGGCTGTCTGAATATTGCCCTTCAAACTGAGGTCACTGTTGACATAGAATCTGAAATACATAGTGCTGTTCTAAAGTTGGGGGGAATCAATTGAGATTAATTGCTGAGGGTAATTTCTGAATATAAGCTTCCTTTTTGTCTTTAGTGATCAAACATAATTCCGTTTTCTGTGAGTTTTTGTTCAGGAAGACCTTTGACAACTCAGCTTGTACATTGGACATGCAAGATGAATCTTTGAGGAACAATGTAACCATGTGCTTACGCTACGAAGTTTTAATTTGAATGGAATTGCATCTGCTGGTCAGGATGGAGCATATCTATTGCAGGGAGAACATGTGTGAAGACAAGGCATTGAATAGAGCTAGACCATTAGCAAAATGAACACAGCAACACATTTGAGGGGGGGCATGGAAAAAGAGCTACTGTTTTCAGTGATTAGGATAGCTTTGCCAACTAACTGGATGATTGGTATTTTTATGTTGCATTGTGGACCGAATCTTGACAGACATTGCTATCACAAAGCATTGGCTTTCTTGATGAAATATACCTGGGAATCGAAGGTGTATTCTTAGACAGTAATGGGTAAGGCCATCCATGTTTAGGTAGGGTCAGTCAGGGATCCTGTTTTGATGGAATCAGGCAAGATGTGATGGGTGATGGTATTTAATAGTGGCATGAGTGTTTCACTGAGCTACAGTTCTCAAAAAAGGAAGGGGTGATGTTATTTTCATAGGAGGTATGTCTTGAAAGTACTGAGGTAGTGTGATGTTATTGATTGTTAGGGGTGAAGTTGGCTAATTGGAAGCATTGAGAGGTGGTGTAACAGGGATTGTAATGGATGTTTTCTGTTTTCTCGAAGAAGCTGTGGATTACTTTGAACCTGTCTGCAGATTGTTCTGCAGATGCAGTATTTAATGGCTTTGAGGGAAGCTCTTGCTTCTTTGATTTATGGCTGCATTGATGTATCCGATGTAGTAGGATGCTTCAATATTGATGAAGAGTTTTTGCATGTCAAGGAGAGTGTTTAATCCAATAAAATGGTGTAGTCTATATATATTGCAATGCTTGAACTGCTAGTTTTGCTATCTCCTGGGTAAACACTCTTGCATTAGACAAAGTTGCATGAATGTTTGCCAATTAGAAATTGAATAATAGGGGTGCCAAAGTCTGCTTTAGCTCTGTACTTGTATAATTTCTTTCAGCTGTAACCTACTTGGTGGAAACCTTGTCCCAAGTATCCTTATAGAGGCCAATAATCCTTCTAGGATAATGCAAGAGATTGTGCCAGTTGAGCAGCTTTTGGCAGGGCTTGTCTCTGTCCACTCTATTGAAGGCCGTAGTAATGTTGATTAAGGCAACATACAGTTGTGTGGTTGCCTAGGCATTGCTTTCTCTATCAAGGACTTCAGACTGAAGATATCGTCTTCTATAGAGCATCCTTTTCTTAAACTAGTTTCAGTAACTGAAATGAGCTGCTCTTCACCACCTATTTTTCCGATTCCTGGCTTAATATTTTGGCAATTCCCTTGCATTTGACATCCAGCAGGGCAATCAGGTGAACATTTTTTGACAGATACAGGGCCTCTTTTTATGAATGGGTACCAACAGAGAACCTCTCCAGCTGTCAGGAATTGTATTATTGAGTGTGCAATTTTGAAAGAGTCAACACCATTCTTGTGCCGCTGCAGGAACGAATACCAGAAGGGCCGGGTGCCAAATCATGCAGATGGTTATTGGAGCGTGGAAATCTTCCTGGAGCTGTGCCTTCGGTCTTTGAGCTCTTTGAATGATCAAGTAACTAAATTGTGCTATGCTTGAAAGCAGACATTGATGACAATGAATGGCTTACATGTAGACTGTTCTTGGAACTAACAGGGCCTGATGATCTGGAGGGCTGTGTCCAGCCATGTGTGTGTGGTCACTTTGTTGGATGCTGTAACCCAAAGGTGAAATAATGTCGCAAACGTGCTTGGAGTTGACCGAGGCCCAGGTATCAGTGAGAAAGGCTACATCCAGTTTAAGTGTCACTAAGGTGCTGATGATATCTGCTACATGTTGGATTGGAGCGTGAGTATTAACGGGCAAGGTCTACAGCGTATGCTCTATATATTTATTATCACATGAGGAAACAGGAAGGGTTTGAATAGGGTTGTTGTTGATACTGTGTGTGCGAGAGAGAGAGAGAGTAGTGATCTCTGGGTGTGGTGTGTGGTTGTGTTGTATGTTTTGGTCTGGAGATTGCAAATATTTAGGATGGTGGAAATGGCTCTGGTTGGGTGGATGGGAGGGACATGGTAGAAGCTATGATATATTCCTTGGAGGTTGTAACCCTATGTATCTGCCCTTAATGCTCCTTTCCTGTCTTGTATTATTTTACAAAATGTGTTAACCTGAAATAAGATCACAGTATGGTGCTTATTCTGTGAGGCAGCTTTACGGTGCACAAAGAATTGTCTTTTTTCCAGGAACTTACTCATAGACTATGGACTATTTACCTGGACAGCGGAAACGATTTCAGGTGACTCAACTACATGATTACAGGGGTGGGGGAGATTCAGTCCATGACCTTTGACTTACCTCCCAAAATTTGGTGGAAGATATTCCAGAAAGGCATCGTTTAGGTAGAGCTGGGTTAGGTTTTGAAGCTGCGTGAAGCCATCTGGGAGCCTAAAAATAAGTTAGCATATTAGTTGTCATGGTAACAGAACACAAACGTAAGTCTCTGCAGAGAACAAAAGGCATAAGTGCAGTACATTCCTGACTACCCCTTGTGTCTTTCACAAATGCATCGCATGGGTTCTTAAAGGCTATATTTTGCTGCTCGGCTGTCGAGAAAGGAAATGTTAACCTTTTAATGCTCATGTCTCTGGATACATCACGCGTGCATACAATCTAAATGAGTGTCATTCTCTTCCGTTGCACTACTTTTCCCAGTCTGTTATAAGGCACGGTGCTATGAAGCAACACGACCTGTCATGAGTTATTTTGGAAAACACAAAGTATTCTTTTCATTCGGGAAGATTAAAAAATCAACTTTCAACATAAACGTTTCATATTAATCAGGCCACGTTACGCGTGAAAGTGAGGGAAGGTCCAATAACGACATTGTTTCTAAGAGCGTTCCTGATTGCTAACATTTTTGCAACCTAATTTTAGGTGCTAATTGGCTTATGTACCAAAATGCTGTGGTCAAATACTTGAGGCCTAGGATACATCGTTCCTATTTCAATTTATTGTTTCTTAAGTAGAAGACATTAACAATTGCATAAAATGCAATCGATCTCCAATAACAGAATACCAATAACATATGAAAACGGACATGTCTTTCTCTTTTGAAATGGCAGAAAACAAATCACGATTTTGTCTTAATTAGCTACTACAAGATTTTGCTTCATAGCCTGGCTGAAAGCCGTGGGGGGTTCCTCTTAAATGTATTTTCGGCAGCAAAGGTGTACGTTTGCGCCCTTTCACACTCTCATCCGAACCCCTCTCATCCTGGAGATGGTCTTAAAGCTACTCCAGCCAAGGGCGGAAAAACACAGGGGAAGGGAGCATCACCAGATGTACAGCATGCATAAGGGAAGGGGCTTTTCCACGAGGAGAAAATATTTTCCCCCGCAGAGAAAACAAGTGTGCACTTGCATAGCAGAGCAATATGTAAAAAAATTATGCACAGTGAGAAAGGGAGCCCAGAACACACGTCAGATGACAGTCCAAAAAGTATACCTGGAAACCTGAATCTGTAACAGCTTTCCAGGAGCACTTCTACAAATGTCTGCGACAGACAAAAAATGTAAACGTATGTTGAGGCATATATACAAATCTTTGGCCAAAGTTTCACATTTGTTCATGCCCATAATGGCAGCAAAACTGTACTGTTACCAACGGCAGAGCTGCACCACTCACAGGGAAGGCGTGGGAGTGCTGTGCAGGGCTTGAACCTTCCCAGACTGTTGCCAGATACTCGCTGGCATGACTTTCACGTACAGGGGCCCCCCTACACCTGCAGCTTGATCACTCCAAAGCAGCAGGAGTAGAGGCCTTAGTCGCATAGCCTGACTATATCCGAAGTACATACCTTGTCAAGGCGGGACCTGACTGTCCCAAACAAGGTAAGTCTTTTGCAGGTCATATTTGGGCAGTGATACTGGAACACAGCTGAGGGTCTCCACACTCTGGCAAGTGAGGGCACCATAGGTGCGACAGCGGCACACGGGGAGCACGCCCCCAACATGCCCTGTGGTAACACCCAATCCGAAAGGAATTCCTTGATCACAGAGAAACAACCCTGGAAATGTTGTCCCCCAAAACATTACATCTATATCTTCTGTAGCCAGGCTGTTATTGTTTAGCAATGTCATTGTTTACAATACTGTACAATGTACACATATGCCTGATATTAACGTGCCTTAAAGTCGATCACAAGAAACAATTGTTGACTAGGTACGTAATTAAATACATATTCAGAAATGATATGGTACATCCGTTCTCAGTTCGCAATAAATTAAGATAGAGGGAACAAGTCAGCACAGTTAGATTTACTAAGAATAACAATTCTACACAAACTTTAGAAAGAGTAGAAAATGAAGTGCTTGGTTACAAGTTACAGAAAAAGAAGCTAGCTTGGTCTTGTCAGAATTGCATAAGTAAACAGAGCAAGTCACTACCCAGATTGTTATACTGTCGATGTTTTGAACTTAATAGCTTCGTTAAAGGTCTTTATCAAGACAAGGGTATTTGAGGAGCACCTAGACAGTCTGAAGAGAGCAAAAAAAACCCTGAAAAAACTAGAAAATTATATCCAAATATATATATAAAGACATTTGCAGAAAAAGTGGTTAGTAAGGGAGCAGAGGGGCTTACGGCGCAAAACCATTAAGGAAACACTGACATAAAAACCCATTAATTGGGTGTAAGAATAATTAACACAATAAAAACTGTTGTGAAAAGCCACGTGAAAGAAATGGAAGAAGAAGCTCTATCCTAGAGAAGTAATCAGCATGTTAGAGCTAACTAAATCACTGAATTAGTTGAGAAAGATCCAAAACATGCATTTTGCTTCCCTAGTAGAGGAGCTAGTGTGTCTGCCAGGGTGTTTTACTATAGAACTTCACTGAATTTCCTTTAGGCCTGTATGACCCCTTTGCGCAACATGATTTGCATAGTGGGAGTCAGCATGCTGCTTACTTCCTCCTAGCTCAGACTTCATCAGTGGCCTACAGCAGTTAGGTTTTCCTCTCTACCCTGCCACTGCCTCAGGCCTGTGTGGAAGGTGCCCCCCCTGCTCCCCCTCTCCCCAGGTCAGCCCAAGAATTCCTGCGCCCAGGGTCGGCTTTAGGACAGTGCACCCTGGCAGCCGCATCTGGTGCTGACTTTGGTGGGGGGCGCTGTGTTAAAAATATCAGATGGTTTAAAAGCATGTGAACGTCCTCGAGAGTCCAGCAGTTTTCAAGCAACAGTAAAAATGTCGAGATAACTCTGGTGATTAATGTTAGCACTGCGGGGATAGGAATTATGGCTAGTAGTACTTTGTATTCATCATAAAGTAGCACTGAGGGATAATGGACCACATGTATGACCATTTTTAGCAGTCGCAAATAGAGATTCGGATAATTTGTGATGGCTAAAAAGTGTTGTAGCATGTATCAACCCTATTTTGCGGTTCCAGAACAATTGCAGTTTACCGCCTACTTCAAGTAAGTTGTAAGCCACTTCCCCTTTGTGATTGGCAGCAAAAATGTTTTTTAAGAGCAGGCAGTTATCCCACTGCCTACTTTTAGAAACATTAAACTGAAACGTTACATTTTTGTTTTTTAAATGCATCCCATTTTCCATTCTGGAAAATGAGCTGCATTCAAAAAATAAAAAGTTGCTTTCTTTAAAAAGTAAACACAGACATAGGGAGTCTGCAGTCCCCAGCAAGCCAACATCCCTGTGTTATTGCCCATTCTCAATGGATTCCAACTTAAGACCTACCTCATGAATATTGATTAGGTAGGGAATTTGCAACCCCATTTGAATCGTAAAATGTGTCTGAGACACATTACTACATTTCCTTTTGGGACTCGCAAATAGTGAGTTGGTAAAATTTGCAAACAGCGAGTCGCTAAAGGAAATGGCCAAACATGTGGTCCCAAGTACCTGCTGCAAGACTGTGTACTAAGCAGATAACAAAACTATGAGTAGCACTTAAAAAAAAATGTAAATGTATGTCGGGAGGGGTTATGGAGAGGTATGCGGCACTATCGGAGAGTGGTAGTGAGGAAATTAGTGGGGAAGGAAGTCATGGGGAGGGGCGCCAAAAAAGATTGTCGCACCAGGTGCCACCAGCACTAAAGTCGGCCCTGCCTGCACCATTCATGAGATACGGAGCCTCCCCCTTCGATACCCCCTTGTCTCGGACATGTGAATGACGTAATTAAACTCACGCTGTGAGGGGCTCCTGCAACATCGTAAGGCAGTGACCATCTGGAGCCCCCCCCTTGATACAGACACCCCAGTGCTTGTAAGCCCCTTGCCGAGTTACTCTCCCCCCCTAGAGGGGACCTGCACCCCACTGGACCCTTGCCGCCCCGCACCCCTAGTCCTGGAATCGGGGACCTACTCCTGTAGACAAACATTGACACTCTTCTCAATCCATTGGCTCTTCATCTCCTCCTTTACCCCGCATTCTGTTTCTTCTTCGCCCCCCCCCCCACTTATCTCTTTGTATTGGAGATCTGTTTCTCTTTATTTGTCCCATCTCACTTTTTTTTTCTCCTTGTTAGTTAAGTTCTGGTGTCATGGGAGTTTCCCACTCGACACAACCGTTAAAAAGTTATGAATATTGTATTAGTTGCCAATAACCATCAAACACACAGCACCTCTGCTGCGACCTTATAATGGATAGTACACCTCATACTAGTTGTTGGGTGGGACCTGAGGAAGGCGCGAAACCGCAAGAGCATGCCGCCTCACACCTCATCCCTGAACCTCAGACCGCACTACTATTAGCAACATGCGACTTCAGGTTCTCTAAAACCTCTATTACTTTTCCGTTTTCTCACGAATGTATGCTATCGCTGTTTGCTTCATTTCCACCTCGGAGACCACCACATAGCCGTATTACATCATATGTTGCTTCCATACATCACAAGCTCATTGTTGCATAGAAACGTGTTGAATATTGTTCATCTGAAGTCTAATATCCATTTGGTCGAGAGTGATGTGATGTATGTTCAATATCCCATTATGTAATATCATCATGTTGGATTGTCTTTGTAAAGTGCTAGAGATTATATGTAATATTTCTTGCTAATTGCATCACTGTGTACTGAAAATAAGTTCTGAAAACTAATAAAAAATATTCAAACAAAAAATGAGACCCGGAGCCTCCTTTTATCCCTAGCCAGGAGATGGAGGTGGAATACTGTAAATATATTTAAGACATATGAGATATTATTAATAGTATTGTCAATATATAACCTTTGTTGGTTAATCATATTTTACTGTGATTGTGAATAGACTCACTTCACACACTACTTCTGTTTCCCGCACTCTGCGGAGCACGCGGAGCTCTGAAAAACTCCGCTCCTTGAAGCTTTCCAGAATTATTTCCTCGCTTGCTCCACCAGTGTTAAGTTGGTGAGCTCAAGTTAGGAAAACTAATGCTGGCCCACCCTCCAGCGAGATTTCTCAACGTTGGTGGTCACAGATGGTGGCGACCGCTCACTTTGACAAACCATCTGCTCGCGTTGAGGAAGCTGCTTCTCGCGTAGAACATCTACTCTAGAAGCATAAAGAAGCAGCGCCCTCTTGTGCTGCACATGGTTCCATTATTTGATTTTCCATTGCTGGACAAACACCTGGTACAAAAAATCAGTGTGGAACACCTCGAACTCTGCCCAGGCCAAATTTTTAAACTGTGAGTGAGAAGGTGAAAACAATGGCAAGCAAGGTGGCGGGCATGCCTGGAACAGCGATACGGCAGGAAGTAAACAAGATCAAGATTTTTGGTACAAGAAATATTGAATCTTGTTAGTCAGAATTTCACCTAGAAATAATGGAAGCAAAAGCATTGAAGCTAAAAAATTGATTGGAGGCGTGGTCTGGCAGTCATGGAAAACAGCAGCATAGCTCCATACCCTTGTTGCAAAAAAATAGTCTGCCCAGTCTGCATTTCTGCATCCATCTAATGCACTAAAAAAAGAACTCTCCTGAGTCACAAACCGGCTTTTACAAGCAGACATCTGGAAAAACTGCTTGATGACTCAGAAATCACAATTGTACACCAGGTGTCCTGAAAAGTGAATAGTGCCTGCTTAGCATTCAGTCCTGAGACTCACGTCATGCAGCTCCTATTCATTAGTTAGAACAAAAAAGTGTTGTCAGAATAGCTGACAAATATACAGAATCAATGCATCCACCATTGAGAAGTGGTTATCTTCAGTTGAGTTCAGCTACTCCCTGCTAACATCTCTCAACTGTATGCTGCTTCTGTTGACTACCTGCCTGATTTAAAAATGGTGACTCATGACGGCACATGCTCATACCCTCAAGCTATATGAGCTTTCTATCAACCTAATTAATATCTAACACAACAGTACCAGCTGAGTGCGGATTAATTCCATTGATCAACAGGGGCTTCTGCTGAGACTTTTAAGAGTTCTCTATTAGTCCATGCGGCCTGCAGTGTGGATTGGCACTCTCCTAATGGTGACTATGCAGTGGCGCTTAACCTTTTGACTTCTGTGGACCCATTCCTAATCATAACTGATACTCAGGGACCCCCACTGAATCATTATGACATCCAGGGACCCTCACTCATAACTGGTAGTCGGAGGCCCTGTCCTATACATTTACATGATTTGAACTGCAAAACAATACAAAAAATACAGAGATAAGCATTCAAACAAATACACAAATGATTTAATATTTTATTTAATTCACAGCTATAAAAACAAATAGCATTTGTAGTTATAATTGGAGGGCTGGACCGTTTCTAAATTCAATTGAGGCCACCCATTGTCCATAACATAGTTGGTATAATGCACATGCACTTGCACTGCTCCCAGAAATAAGTCTGAGGATACCAACTACATTTTCAGTCTACAATTTCAAATTCCTTCCTATTTACAGAACATTTGAAATCTTAAAATTTACATTTTGAATATTTTTTTATATACACTGTATTAACTGGTTAATCTCGCTTAATTTTCTAAGCAGTGGCGGACCCCCTGAGTAAGGGGCACAGACCCTCAGGAGTACCCGGACTACAGGTTAAGACTGGCCTAATGAACTGCAGGATCTGCAATAATATCGGATTATGGGAAGGATTCATAATCAGCAAGCAGGATGAATAATCTGAAGGACTAAATCTAAAACCTTCTCTCTGCAGAGGGACATGCTGAGTTGAAAATCTGCAAAAAAAGATGGAATTTGATAATTTCTGGTTGAAGATGAAGTTAAGTCATGCTTATGTGTCTTGGAAAGATGTTTTCTGAGGGCATTAGGAATCAGCTTTAACAAAGAATTTCAATTAGAAAGAGTGCATTGTGTACCCATAAACTTCAGCATGCCAAGGTTCCAAGAAATGTAGCATGCAGAGTCCTATGAATGCATGCCACAACAAACAAATCCTATGTTAAGGCTTGATAATCAACATTTTGGTGGAATATTCATAGGACATCACAATTACATGAAAGGGTTTTCTAGCCCTCGATTAAAACTAAAAAACATAAATGTTTCTTTTTCATTTGTGGGTCCTAAATTTAGTATTACTTAAAAAGAAAAGGTGAATGTCTTCCTAGACCATAGTGATCTATTTAAATTTCTCAATAACATTAATATGCATCAGGTTGAGCTTGGATAGCTGATACGCTTTACAAAGTTACCCTGAAGTGTGAGCGAATGACCCTAGTAAATGGAGTCGGAGAATATCCCGTTGCATGTTTATGGAGGGAGAATTACTTTTTTTTCATGCTCCACATGCTTTATCATATTCTTGTAGGTAGATGAGAGGAAGGGATGGGTAAGGACGTATTAGGGTGTTTTCTTTTTTTTTTTGCCTTTTCTTGATTTGTTTCCTCTCTTCTTTTGTGTGCTAAGTAGCTCATTGGGGATGTAGAATGTCTTACCTTTTCAATCCTCATATATTACTACACTTGTCCTATAAGACTCAACAACTCTGAAAATGCTTAGCCTAGAACTTAATATAATTAATCAGCTCCCTCCATGCAATATAAACAAGAACCAAAAACACTATACTATGCACAACCATTTATATCCACAGAAAAAGTCGACATAAACCACACCATCAGAGTTATCAAGCTCAACAATAAGGGTTTTAACCAACCAGTATGAAAGATTAACACTTTTGGTTACGTTTACAAACTAGAAGGAGACATAATATACTTTCATGAAACAAAAATACATCAGAAAAACAAAATCCAAATCCATAAGAAGTTGCTGGGTAGATGAAATAAACAACTCTCTGTCCGAATCAAAGAAGAATTGAATAGTTACTCTAATAGCAAAAAAGAAATCACACATATTAGTAAATCACCACTGAATTCAGCAAGGAGAAAAGATGGTTCTTTCCGCACTTTCTAAAGATGACATGGAGTCCTATTCAATTAACAGCTAAGCTTCCAGTGCTGATGATCCAACATTCAGGACAAGACTGAGTATGAAAGTGAGCTTGATCCTCCTTGATCATTTCAGGGGGCAACTTCAAATATTTTTTGATACAACAATAGATATGGTCTTGAAACGCACATTTCATTCTTAGAAAGCACAATAAGTAATATGCAACCTTTGGAGGCTACAACTGCTACTTACAAGAAAATTGACTTTCATCTTTCCACATCAAACATATTCCGAACTATTTCTTAATCTGTGTCAATTCCAACATACATTGGAAAACTCACAGATAGAATCAATGCTAGTTTGGACCATGCATGTATATCCATCACATATGCATGGGAGGCAAGCTAAACAGATAACAGGTGCAAGAGATTTTAAATGAGAAGGAAAATATCCAAGTCATTAGAATTGTTACTTCAAACAATTTTTCAAAGAATGCCCTATCTTGCTTTTCACCACAAATGTTATGGGAAGCATTTAAATTAACTATCACAGGAGTGCTAACTGATTTAAAAGCTAATATGAAAAATGACATGAATACTATCCTAGACACCCTAGAGACGGAAATCAAACAAGTAGAAACACAGTTTAGACACCCCGAAATTAATGGCATTTTAGAAACTTTGCACAAAAAAAATACATATACTATATGTCGAAGTGCAAGATCTGGTATCCAGATCACTAGATTCTTTTTTAATTGATAGAGTTCCGTGCGATGAAATCTGCGGTCCCCATTTTCATTATCGATAAAGGGAAATACATTTAATTTTACCGGAACTCTCACCCACACAACTTTGTGTGGCATGCTTCATCCTTGAGTTCTCACCCGGTTGTTAACACCACTGCACAGGCTCAATGCAGGAGGTATCAGACTGCATAACATTTTGAGATGCAGTGTGAACCCACAGTGGAAGTATGACAACAAGGCTATCCTACCAGTACTCTCTTATGGAGCAGTAGAGAAAACTGTCATAAATTAACACAGTTTGAAGATTAAACCAAAATAATTGGTTTGTGTTAGAAATGGGACTCCTGGTTGGCTGAGGTATGCACCCAGGCCAAGCAGGAACTACCACTCTAGTCAGGATGAGCTAGATACACACTAAAAGATGTGGTAGCTTGGCACAGAGCAGTCAGGCTTGTCTAAAGTATTTGTGCAACACACACACACACACACACACATTAACACAATTAATACTCCACAAAAAGACTCCTCACCAAGTTAGAAAAATAGAGAATATTCATCGGAGAACAACAAGATCAAAGTTCCAAAAATCAAATTAGTAGCAGCAAAGTTACGAATTTTTAAAGAATAAACCAAAAATAGTTCTTAGAAGTCAATAGCACTAAAAGATTACTTGAGGTCGCCCTAGACCGGAATAAATACAAAATTCTGGTCGACCATGATGGAGGGCAGGATGGCTACAGGACTCCGACAGTTCCTGCTAACAAAGTACCTTGGATAGAGCAAAGGGTCGACATTGAAGTCTTGATGGGTCGGCACCAATACTGCAGGTGCTGAATAATCCCTTTAAGATGCAGGCACTGCATCGGCATCAAGCTGCGCTGTCCATCATCATCAAGCCGCACCAACTTTACAATCTCTGTTGTCTGGCATCTACTGAATCAGTGTCAAAGGGTAATGCATCAGTTCCAATCAGTGCCAGGTCGCTACTGCATTAATGTAGGAAAATCTGCAGAAACCCACTTCTGAAGCCCAGGACTGAAGGGGGCACCTCAGGCAAATGTAGGACTCACAGATGGCAGATTCCAGCACCGCCAACAGAGTTGCAAAAAGTATTTTATAACGCTAAGACTTCAGAATACCAAAGACATGCCAGCAAGCCCTTAGAGTCACTCTGGGTTCAAGTAGGATGGGTTCAGTCCTTTTCCTCAGCAGGGCAGAGATCAGCAGGCAGTAGGGCAGAGTCAGCACAGCAGTGAAACAGTTCCTTATAATAGTCAGTCAAGCACAGCAGCAATCCTTGTAGTACATCACTCCTTATTCCTGGCAGAGTTCTTCACAGGTCCAGCCATGTATTGTATTGGTAGGGTCAGAGCCACAGTACTTATACCCAAATGTGACTTAGAAGTGGGGGTGACTTCAGAGACACTCGTTTAAGTGCACAGGTCACCTATCATCCCAGCCCTGCCTGCCAGGCTATCTTTGGATGGTAATAAGTCCTTTGTTTGGGACACAGGACACTGCTTATTCAGATGTAAGTGTCAGCTCCTACTCCCCCTTCCTGCCCAGGAAGGCTATCCGAATGCAGATGAATGCAGATGAGACTTCTGTAATACCCACTCTTCCTGTGTTTGTGGCTGTCTAGAGGGAATGCACAAAGTGTAGCTGTCACCTAGCCCAGACGTGTATTGGAGACGGGACACAAGGCACATAGAGCAGTAAAATCAGAGAAATGTCTAATTTCTAATAGTGAATTTTCTAAAATACTAATGTTAAATCCAACTTTACCATTAAAGAGGGTTTATCATCAACATTCTAAAGATATGAAACATGATACAGATACTCTTTTCTAATCAGGAATTACAGCTTAAAGTGTTCTAATGAATTCCTAGTGCTAGCCTGTGAGAGAAGTAGGGATCATAGTAGTGAAAACAAATGTTACTGCTTGTCACTACCAAGACATGTAAAACTTAAAAGTACATGTCCTGCCTTTTACTGACAGAGCACCCTGCACTTAGGGCTACCTAGGGGCTCTGCTAGGGATGACCTATGTATAATAAATGGGGAGTTTAAGGCTTGTAAAGTGGTTTTAAATGCCAAGTCGAGTGGCAGTAAACTGTACACACAGACCCTGCCAGAGAGAGATTTGAAAGGCTGAAAGGCTACTTGTGTAAGTGGCACAACCAGTGCTATAGGTCAACTAGTAGCATTCAGATAACAGGCCCTGGATATAAGGTATATGTTACATCCAATCAATCAATTAATCAATACATTTGTAAAGCACACTACTTACCCGTGAGGCTCTCAAGGTGCGGGGGCTGCTACTGCTCGAAGAGCCAGGTTTTGGGGAGTCTTCTGAAGGTCAGCAGTTCTTGGGTCTGTCGTAGGGGGATGGGGAGGGTGATCCAAGTCTTGGCAGCGAGGTGGGAGAACTATCTGCTGCTGGAAGTTGCTCTTCGTGCAGTGCTGTGTGTGTGTGGGTGAGGAGTTTGAAGGTTATCCTCTTGTTGACGGGGAGCCAGTGCAGATCTCTCAGGTGGGGTGTGATGTGGCTGCGGCGAGGGATGTCGAGGATCAGACGTGCAGATGCGTTCTGAATGCGTTGAACCCAGGGGTTTCCAGCTGGCGGGGATGCATTGAAGCCAGTCAGAATCCACCACCATTGAGAAGATGAGTACTATACACACGTCCGATAACCTGTGTTCACCCTTAAATGTAAATGTAAATGTATTTGAGCTTATATAGCGCACAGCTACCCACAAAGGGTTTCCCGCCGCTTGCTTAGGGAACCCGTCCTGGTATTCCCCTGTGAGATAACCCCGGCAGGGTATCCACAAGGTGAAAGCCAGGCATCCCGCCGCGAGGGGCCGTTGTGGAGATTAAGCAAGCTATCGCCCAGAGTCGCAGAGTGTGAACCCGTGAGTCGAGAAGGCACCGGAACGAGAATTATGAAGTCCGTGGAATTTTTGAGCCCAAGACCCGCCGAGGCGGGGAATTGAACCCTGGTCCAGGGCCGATCTCAGCTTCCGGGTCTGCCGCCTCTAACCCCTGAGCCACACTTCTCCACCCTTAGGTAGATTGGCACTGAGTAGTCAGTCTTATCCTCAGGGCCCAAGTGTAAAGTTTTGGCACAACAACAACACCCTTGCAACACACTGTGTACATGAAAAAAAGACTCTGCAACGTATGTATAAAACAATTGTCTTTGTATTACACACACACACCCCAAAATCAAAACAAGATATACATTGTCTATGCACTTTATAGTATTTGGAATTGTCAAACTTCCCCTTTGTATCAAAGCAAGACACACATTTTATACACACTTTACATTCATATGCAATTGCCGAACTTTCCCATCCCCAGAAAGGTCAAACAGTCACAGTTCTTTGACTACGCCTCGTGACCCAGCCCATCAGTCACTCCACTACACAAGCCAACGATACACATTACCCCTGCTAGTGCTCTGTTGACTAGACAGTCAGAATCATGTAACACAGAAAGAAATAGTTACTTAGTTTCAACTATATGGGTTAGACCTCCAGGACCACAGGCAGCACCTGCATGAGTGAGGGATCGCGGTCCTCCCATAGACAAATGCTTGTGATAAGGAAGCTCACATGCTTCCAAGTCTGGTGAAATGTTTCCCCTTAGTTGAAGGTGTGATCTGTCGTAGACCCCAACAGTCAGCTGCAGGTGCCCACTAGACACACGAAACCCCTTAGGCCTCATCACAATATTCTCCACAACAAAGTACCATGTGGCGTGGGCCCAGGGAGAGGGAGCCCATGACCTCAGGCAGAAGCCACAATGTCGGGCACTGTAATCCTCCCGCTCTGGAGGTTGTAGAATGGTGCAGCTCCAGGCTGAGGTTCCCCCAACGTCCCTCGGACACCACATGGTGTGGAGCGCAAGCTAGCACAGGTCCCCCCGGTTGCATGCACGGGTCCCTCAGACTCTGCAAGTTTCCCCCTCACTTCTTGAACTCCTCCCTTTTCAGCACCTCGGGTAACTGTTGATCATTACAAGCACACTCCTCTGCACAGTATGAAGATGGTGAATGTCAGAACAGACCTTGTCCCCAACCAACGATCACATCCACCCATTTACACCACACCCAGTGTGGTCCTTGCATCTCGTGAAAACTGTGAGATCCTTTGTGTCCCTGGGATCTCATGGACAGGAGAACAGCTAACCAACCCTTGGAGAGTACTTAGGGACCCAGGCCATGACAGTTGGCATTTAGCTGCAGGCCAGCACCGTCCAGACAAAATCCACCATGTGATAGTCCCCGTCCTTGAGCACGACAAGCTGCAGGCCATCTCAAGTCTGCGGAAAATCCAGTTGTAGTCCCTCCTGCCATAATGATTCCTCATGTCGATTTCCCAGCATCAAACCTGCATAGAATCGTTCAAAATCCAAAAGCATATCTCCTGTCGGAGGCCAGAGTCCCAGCCGCTATACCCACCATGGCCTTTGAAGATACGATCAGTTTAAAAGTCCCCCTTTGAAATGCACAAGCACGCTCTGAATTTTGTCCTGTCTTCAATGCTAGCCAGGGATGATTGATGACTAGCTTTAGTGAGGCCAGGACCCTGCCCCTCGGAATGCAGGTGCCAATTCCACCCCACGAAACCATCCGAGAAAGGCCCCTCAGAGTCAGAGGTCGGCAGCTTCCTTTGAGCCCTAGTTTATGGCCTTCAATCAGGGATGCACAGATGTAGCTGTCCACCTAACACTCAGGTGTGAATTGAAGACAGGCCAACAGGCATACAGAGTCATGAGCGTCGAAATTCCCTCTTTTCTAAAAGTGACATTTCCACACACAAAATGCCGGATCCACTTGCACTACCAGAGTCGATTCTGAATTACGAACTCATCAATATTAAACATGATACTGCTATATTCTGACCATAGGAAATACTGCTCAATATCCTTTCCCACATTCCCCCATGCTTGACAATGAGAGAAGCAGGTCCTGTCATACTGAACACACCACTTGATGCCATTCCAAATCTTACATGTAACGCACACACACATGACCTACCTCATCTCAACAGAGAGAACTTCGATATAGCATGAGACATGCAGGACCTTGGCATGTAGCTTTTTAAATGTCAACTCAAATAACATTAACCTAAGCGCACAGGCTCCGGGCATACCTGTGGCACAATCGATGAGCTACCTCCACGGATGCACAACCCATGCTGCAGGCCCATGGAGGAGCATTCAAGATACATGCCCGGGGTATATGTCTTATCCATAGACAAAGGGCGTACAGCTAACATGAATCAGACAATCATTTATATGACGAGTAAAGCGCTTTGATACTGAATGGCAGTGCCATATGTGCTCAAAGTCCTAAGGCTAGCATCCAGATCAGTGGAAAACTGGGAAGGTGAAAAGCAAAAAGTCAAGGGAAAGCACCATAGAAAGGGACATTTCAAACAGTATACCATTTTACAAGGGACTTATAAGTAAGCTAAATATGCCAATAAGGTATATACTAATGTCACCATGTTTTAGGGAAGAATTACATGCACTTTAGCACTGGTCAGGAGTGGTAAAGTGCTCAGAGTCTGAAGGCCAACAAAAAGATATAGCAAAAAGTTGAGG
Source organism: Lissotriton vulgaris (assembly GCF_964263255.1). NCBI lineage: Eukaryota > Metazoa > Chordata > Amphibia > Caudata > Salamandridae > Lissotriton > Lissotriton vulgaris. The sequence continues at coordinate 482,174,043 of NC_141685.1, read as the reverse complement.
CAAGCAGCCAAAAAGTTGGTGGAAGACCACCCTAAGGATGACAGGTCTAACAGTTTGTATACATGTGAGAGTGTCACACAATAAAAGGGATTACCCTTTACATATTAATGGAAATGGGGACACCAAAGGGTCCTCTCTCACATGAAGAAGTAGATTATATGTCTTGGGAAGACAAGGTGTCTCTCTATTAGGGATATTTCTCACTCCCCCTATCTTTGATTTGATATCTCCAGATCAGTTAGCAAAGACCCCCAAGAGTATGCAAGCTAAATGAGGCTAGCAAAATCTAAAACTTAAACAATCCAGAGCTACCATCATCCCTGTGATCAGAAACAAATTTGGCACAATGGTATTGTATATAGGGATAGGCACCCAGCGAGTACATCCACTAAGTATTTATAAATCTATCTATTTAGGTACGGTGCTACAGGATGGGGAGAACCACCTACCTCCCCAAATTCTGTGGCCTAAGCTGCAACTCTAGTACTTCAATTCCCTAGCACACGTTCAAAGTGAATCATACAGAGAAATGACACCAGTAGCAGTAGTATGTCAATGCAAATATACATGTCACAGTAGAATCTTGTTGCATTTATTTTCTTTTGTAGCCTCTTCAGATTTGTGAGCCAGATCGAAAGTCAACACGTGTTTCATCAGACTTCACTATTAAATTATATTTAAAATTACAATTAGTTTGAGTGTAAACAGTATATGTCTATCTGCTTCCAATGTAAAGTTATCACTTATTAAATGTAATAAGGTAATCCAGTGTTAATCAAGGGGAGAAATAGGCCTAAAAAGCAGTTAAAAGGGACTTTAGGACATGTAAACCTATGTGCGCACGCCCTACTTTTTAAATACAATGCACCTTGAAATGGTAGTTTACAACTGCACTACTGGCTGCAATGGCAGTCCTTGGACGTGTTTAAAGGGCTACTTAAGTGGGTGGCACAAGGATTGATGGTGGCCTACTAGTAGCACAGGCCCTGGGTACATGTAGTACCATTTACTAGGGACTTAAAAGTTAAAAAGTGCTAATCAGGTGTATGCCAACTTTACCATGTTTGAAGGAGAGAGCACACGCACTTTAGCACTGATTAGCAGTGGTAAATTGCACTGAGTCTTAAAGCCAGCAAAAAAGAATCCAGCAAAACAGGAGGAGTGAAGGCAAAAGGTTTCGGGGAATACGAAAAAAAGATATCAGGTCTAACAATTTCGAATACATTTTCAAAGTTTTGCAGAATCATAAAACAGGGCAAGCTCCAGGCCCAGACGGTTTCATTGATCAATTCTATGAAATGTTCTGGGATCTCCTTAGCAAGTATCTCCTCTATCTGTTCCACAGTTTTGAGGCAACAGGAGAGATTAGAGAGTTAGTAGAAGAGGTGTTGATCGTTATCATAACTAAAAAAAGCAAAGACACAAACAAAAACAATTCAGACTTCTCACTCATAAACGTAGAAAGCAAACTACATGCCAAAGTCCAAGGATACAGTTTAAATCAGTTACTTCCGAATCTGATAGATCAAACAAAAAACTGGGTTTATGACTAGATTCTCAAGTGACAATACAAAGCTCTTCTGCCATGCAAAGCAATCTTGCTCTCCTAATTTAACCATTGCCCTGGGTATGGAAAAGGCCTTTGACAAGGTATCATAGCTGCTCCACAGAGCTATACTCCATAAATTCAACATAGGTAATAACTTCATTCAGGTCATGTTTTATACACTAATTTTGTGGCCCAGGTCAGACCTTAGGGTGCCATATCAAAGGCCTTCTCTTTCGTACAAGGAACAATAGAGGGCTGCAGGCTACCTCAAGCTCTCTTCATTCTAGATTTACAGTCTTTTATAATATGTATCTGGAATAATACAGAAATAATTTGGGTACCTTTTAACAAGCTAACATAATGATGATATTGTAGTCTTCAAAGAGGATACTGAATCCTCCATCCAGGCGCTAAAGGATACATAATTGGAACAATACTCTCAGTCTCTGGCTACTCTATAATAGGTCAGAGATCTGAAACTTGGCATAACCTAACTGGCATAACAACCAGCTTTCCTACAATATTTAGGTGCAGAATTTAGCAATGACATTTTGGAATCAGCAAGAAACAAATAAAACATCAAAGAAAATCTCAGACCATCTCGAAGGTTGGTAATTTAAATTCTTATCAAGAAGAGAGACAATGGAAACAAGAAATTGATGGCAACACTGAGGATTAACTGACTGGGGCCGTATCATACTTCCTGAGCACATTCCTTGTTTGCATAGGGCATATCTTTTAATTGGCGTGCCCGGTGCAGTCATGAAAAATACGCTGTATTAGGATGAATGCATCTCCCCAAGAGCAGATGCAAACGTGTGCTGTCCTGGGCGGGCAGCACATTCATGTGAAAAAGGGAGCGGCTGCTTTGAAGCTGCACTGTGTTTCACAGTGCAGGTGGCAATCCGCCTGCACTTTTAAAGGGGATTAGAGATCCCCTTGCTGGTGGGTTCAGTGAGTGACCACAACCGCCTGCAAGGTGATGTCAGGGGCTCCATGGTACCCCAGTAATCTCGGTCAATGGGCTGCCAATACTGTTGGTGCGCCTCCGGACAGCTTATTTGCCTCTGTCCCCCTGTCTGTAATAAGGCAAAGGGATTACCACCCCTCCATGAAAATTAGGGAACACCCTCTGATGAGAGCGCTGGCGCTTTATGTGCACCAGCGCTATCAGTATTTCATGGGGTTGTACAAGCGTCTGGTGCCCCTTGTGCAATACCAAAGTGCCCCAGGGCACTTCTGTAATACGGCCCCATGTCAGAATATTCCCAATAAGTTCATCCCAAGATTTTATTTTTTAAAATTGACGCCATGCCACTAACATCCTTTCTCTGGTTCCATGTTAAAATATCGATGGAAAAAATATCGATGTGAAAATATCGATAACAAAAATCTCAACTTCCTATACATAAACTGTTAAGTACAAATTATCGACACAAAAATATCGATGTAAAAAATATAGAAGTAAAAATATTGACTTTAAAAAAATTAAATAACAAGTTAAATTCATTAAATAATATTAATAATATTAACAAAATAAATTACATTTAGGGGCCGATTTCGATTCAGTAAAATCCCGTTACAAATAGCTGTACAGAGCAAATTTCCCATATGAATCGTACCCTTTAAACATCTCTGTACGTATGATGAAGGCATGCATTCCGAGCAGAATGCATGCCTGCATTGGGAAAAGCCGGGGTGCAGTTCATCCCTGCACCCTGTGGCCGGCACCCCAATGTGCCTTCCACCGGGTGCAGGAATCCACAGAGGGGCACCATAGGTGCCCCCCAGGCTGCACCCATGGGGACCCTGCTGGGGGCCCCCAAAGACAGTTTCCGACTGCCTTTTTGTGCCGGACAGACCGGCATGAAAAGGCAGTGAAAAACTGCCTTCGTACTCCCTCGATCGTAAAAGGGGAGACCGGGGGAGTACTGAAGGATTTCCGGATGGCAGACAGGCTATCCGAGCCCGTCGTAGGTCATCCTGAAATCAGAGTCGGATTCCATTCCGACCGAGCCCATCGCAATGGCTCGGTTGGAATGGAATCCGGCCGGCACTGACCGATTCGGTCGGAAGGGCTCTGAACCATCCGACCCGAATCTGAATCGGCCCCTAAGTATTAGGACAATTCTATGTAACTGAAAATCAGTAAACAATTACAGATGATGGGAATGACTGTCCTATATTAGAAGTGCAGACAATGGAACATTGCAACAATCCATATAATTAGTCACTAGATAGTCAATTCGAGAGACATTAAGTGCTTTATTACGAGTCTGGTGGTCCACAGACTGCCAGACTCACGGGGCGCGGCAGTGGCTATCTTCCGGCTGCCCTATTATGACCAGGTTGGTGGGGCCGCCTTGGGACCACCGCAACCTCCAGGGTTCTGAGATCCCTGGCGGTGGCACGGTAGTCTTGCGGCCACAATATGCTTGGTGGGGCAGCTGCGGCTGCCAATGAAAAGTGTGGCGGTGTGTGGTGGTGCCTCACACCATGTGAATGCACACAAAGGGGCACAATATGTGCTCTTCCTTTGTGCATGCACACCAGTCTACAGTATGCAGCAGTCCATGCCGTTTAGGTACTGCCTTTGACATTCCCTTTCCAATGCCTGTTCCATAGGTACTGAACTGGGAACACCAAAGAACCGCCCACAAGAGAGGAGAAAACTCCAAATCTGGTTGGGTGGCTTGTACATGGGTTTAGTGGTGCAGTAGTGAGGCGGTCACGCTCCCAAACCGCCAAACTCATAATAAAGCCCTAAGTAACCTAGTAAAAAGTACTACCCCCTAAAAAAAATATTGATGTATCATGTTTCTCTCTTCCCATACAACTCTATGAACATGGAAGTTAATGGATAGCGTTTCTATTTTCTTTATTTTAGGTAGCTTTCGACTCCTGAGTTTATATATAATGAAGCTGATAATTATCTCTGTAAGACAGTGTGTGCGTAACTCAAATATGTACAGTTTGTTTGTTACTCAGATGGGTTCCTCATGCATGCTTTCAAACTTAATGAGGATTCACAAATACTTTCGTCGTGCTGATCAGCCCCTGGATCTTTCACTTCTTTCACTTATTTCTTATTATTAGTATCGGTTTACTTTCTTGTCAAAACCAATATAGGTTATTGAAATAAAAAAAAGAAGCTTAAACATTAGTCAATGTGTTGTTTGTGGATCGCTGTGGAAGCCTACTATAGTATTACAAAAAAAATTCCAATATTCCCTTAACCCCTCAAATTTTGGAAATGGAAGAATCAGAGGGATGGACCACGGCAAAACGCCATTATACATTAAAATATGAAAATAGATGTGACGGTGGAGAGATAGGTATTGCAGTGGGAAGAAAGACTAATCTGGGTATAATATGTATTGCTCAAAGTGACGGGGGTAAGGAGGGGGCTTTCAAAACTGTCCAATGATTTCCCAGGACATTAATCTTATAAACCTCTAGAGAACCCCATTGTGATGCATTTCTTTCACGGAGATTGGGACTATATCAGGCAATAAAGAACCACTTCCGCCTCCAGAGAAAGAAGATTGAGCTAAAGAAATACACGCAGATGAACACGAGAGACAAACGGCTCATGGATTGCTAGGACTCCTGGGGAAGGGCCACGGGCCAATAAAACATTTGTCATTGAATAAACATTGATTCTTACTGCATGTGATTGATTCACATAGTTTGAATACAAGGAAAATTAAATGGGCTGAATTAAGTGCCTATACAAAGCTTTCATTCACTTGAACGTCTCATGACCTATTCATGATTATTGCGGAAATGAAAGGCAATATATTCCAGCCTCTCTCGGGGGCACAATGTTTTTACAAACTCTGCATTCCAATGTATTATAAAGCAAATCAAAATTAAAAAAAAGTGAAATTAAAAGAACATTTCTACAGCGCGACTAAACCCGAAGGTGTCGAGGCGCTAGAGACACCCAAGCACCAAACGAGGGGAAAAAACACAGAAAGAAAAAAAAACTGTAAACGTGAGTTCTGTGGTGGTATTGAATACCAGGAGTCAGCCTGCCTACAGAAGGTGCAGAGATTCCTCGGAGTGGTGGTGCACGGGTCTCATTAGCAATGTAAATCGGAAATGTGTATTGCTTGCAGCAGAAAAAGGTAAGTAGGGACTGATGCTGACTGCCTTTAATGCAAATGATGTAGGTTGTAGTATAAAGAATCACTGTATATCCAAACACCTGGCATTTGGTGTGCGGAAATGGTTAACTTTGATCATTCTTCCATTCCACAGATACAACTCACTTTCCTTCAGTGGTGCAAGAGTTCTGTGAAGAGTTACTGCAAACAGTACTTACTACATGTTGCTGCATCTGAGCTAAGTAGCACCGGCTGACAAGAGAAGCACTGTGTAACAACAAGCACATAAACCCATGCTGTACCTGTGTCGCCACCCCCGGGACCAGGCCTAACATGGGGGCTGATTAGGATTGCGGTGAATCCGCATCCTCCGGGCCGGCGGAAGCCACCGCTGGGCTGGAGGATGCGGATTCACCGCCTTGGTGAGGGAAAACACCAATCGCCACATTACGATGGCGTTGGGATCAGAGGCGGACGGCAAGTCCGTCTGCCATTGATCCGTGGTGGGTGTACGCAAATATGGTGGCGGTGTCTGCAAGACACCGCCAGCCATATTACGATGCAGGCGGAAACATGCTTTTCCACGGTGGCTTTTCCGCCGTTTGAAAAGCATGTGGTCTTTTGTTTTTGGGGGCCCGTTGCGAGCCCCCAGGGTGTTAGGGGATGGGGGGTGCACATGGTACCCCCCTGCATTTGCATGCACAATGGGGCAGGCACCGCGCGGTGCCTGCCGCTTTGTGCATGCAAATGTACAGCATGCATATTAGACTTTGCGGCGGGTGCTGCTTAAAGCAGCACCCCCCGCAATGTTATATATACGGGATGTGACCGCCAGGGTGGAGGTCACATCCTAATTGCAACGGAGGGACCGCCGCTGCCCCTGCGGACGGTCCCTCCACCTCGGGGGTGGCGGACTGACCCAGGTCTGTCCGCCATCCTTATAGGCCTCATGGTTCGTTGTCTGTGCAATCCCCCTCTTCGCCACATCACTGGTCTGTTCCTGTGATAGGGGTGGAGTCCGGGAGTCACTGGAGTCTCCCAATTAAGTCCATAGTATTCCCTCCAGTGATTCCATACCTTTTCAAACTTTCTAGAGCAGCCCTATGCTTAGTAAAACACTCTTCCTGCTTCCATACAGACGTGTACATACTGCTGTTATCTACCTCCACTATCTTCGTATTTTAGCATACTCCCACATCTTTTGTGCAACATTGATTGAGGGTGGTGGGAAGGTTCAGTGTTGTTGCTACTTCAGGTTTCATATAGGTCAGGAGACTCAGAATATAACATGAAGCAAAAATGAAGACAAACACTAGTCACTAAAATGAGTGATACAATACGACTGTTGCACCTTTACCACATTACATTAGCTCAAAATGGTGCCACCCACAATGCCTTAAAGTAGCATTTCCCAAGCTAGGTTTGTATATATTCTTCCAACGTGGATGAGGCTTTACGTTCAAGAGTTTTACAGACAATTCAGCACAGACAGAAACTGATGCAAACCTCCAGATAAAGTAAGTGATGATTAGTTAGATATGGCAAACAGTACCCCTACTATATGTTGTGAGGATATTGCAAATCACAATAAAGCAAAACAAGGCCTAAGGATGAATACCTTTATAAGGTCATAGAGCTCCAAGGTGACATACAATATATTTTGCGTTATTTTATTTCTCATAATACATGATTTATTCCATCCCCCATCCTAGGAACTGCTTAAATCCATGCTGTTGTGATATGAAAGAGCTAAAATCATTGTAGATTTGAAAAATCTAAGTGGAATCTGTAGTGTAAAATTGATTATAAATTTATTAAAATCATTTTAATGTAAATCAGACTAAAAGCTGTAGCTCAGAGTGAGTTACATGCAGAGAATTATTTTCCATGTGAGGAGCTATATGGTGTCAAACATAAACACTGCCATAAATATCGCGTTTCTGCGTATCACTATTATTTTTTTTAGAAAGACAGACAAGAAAGGAAAGTGTTGAAAATGCAGCTGCAATGATGTGCATTATTACTAGTTACACCAGGTCAGAATACTTTTAAGAATAATGTGGTTTCTGTGGACATTTCCACAGTGAATATTTAACCACGTGTTTACTATCGGTTTAGACAGATTACAATCTCATTAAATACTTTAAAGAGGCGTGGGTAGCGAAAAGGTTAAGATAAACTGAAAGGGGAATACACAGTTCGAATACCAGAAGACCGTTGTCAAATTGATGTAAATTGGGTCTGGTAGTTAATCCGTAATATCTGGATCAGACTATGAAGGGACTCAGACACAAATTGCATTTAGTGGAATTTAAAGTAGAAGTAGTGCTACATGTTCTGCAACGTACTATTTACAAATCTACGCCTCCCCTATCATTTACGTGTGGAGATGCTGGCGGAGATAGCCCCACATATAGGTATATGTTAGTGTAGCAAATATGAGAGGGACAAAGGGGAGTGATTAGATAATAGAAACAGCATTCTACTAAATTAGATGGGTTTAGGCAAATTTAAGTAGGGGTTTAGGGAGGGATATGCTAATAACAATACACAACCACAAGAAAACAAGACCTTTTCAATACACAAACTATACTTCTAAGGTTGTTAGAGCATAAAAGGTCTAAAAACAAGTGCAAATGTACTCCAGCCCATCACATGGCCACTTACAGGTTCTGCAAAACACTCCCACAGACTACAATGAAGGCAGGGAAATAAAATGACTCCCTATAGGAAATAAAGCTACATTATTTGAATTAATATGGCATTCAAATTATATAATAACAGTGGTCATTTTACACTCATTAATTTTGTTGCACAATGCTTCATCACCTGATTTGAGAGGGTGAAGACATGTAAGCCAACACCTAGGTGCAACTCTGCAGTTCAAAATGGTAAATAGCAAAAAGGTTTAGAGTTACAGCTAAGTATAGTAGTATACATACACATGAATAAATAAACATGTGTAAATGTACCTTTATAAAAAGCCCCTTAGACAGTAAACGTCTTCAGGAATATAACTTAAAACGTGTAGATGACTGAGGCAGCTGGGCATTAGACCATATATTGTAACTACGAGTTGAAAAAATACACCACCAAATACAAAGAAAGTTAATGGATATGCAGAAGCCAACCTCTGCCATACAAAAAAACAAATATGAACAACAATAAAAAGGACCACTTACCACCTGTGAATTAATGTATATCAAGAACTGAGTCTCAGTGTCATTTTATCTCAATATGAAAAAACAATGCTGTTCAGAGTTTCACAAGCTGTATAATACTGTGTCCATGTGAACTTATGGAAGGCACAGTAGGTCCTTAGGGGATTATGTAGTTAACTATCAGTATCATCAAATCCTTGTCAACGATAGAATTTCATAATTTCATAACACCTCACAATCACTTGGTCTAAGAGCACATCTGCAGAAGATGTGCAAATTGGGACCATACACAGTTTTCAGTAAACAGAATAGAATTGTATGTGCATTCATAAATGTACTCTTATTCATAATTGCGGGTGCATGTTAAACAGACATGGTGACAGTGTGTTCTAGTAATCCAATGACAATTGGTTTCTCAGTGTGGATGGAAAAAGAACTGTCTGACCATATTTCTCGGGGTGCCCATTGTTAAGAATTGTTGTGTATGAAGTATGAAGCCACCATTTTATAATTTCTATTACTCAGTCCCAAAACGTCTTGTAAATTTTTCATCCCATTATGCTAGCATTAATATGTATCATCAGGTCAAGGGGCGAGCAAAGTTGTCAGTTCATCACCCTATTTACCACTACAAAATTGACATTAAACATTTGTGAGTGGTGCCAAAAGTATATGCACTGTGAATCAAAAATGGAGGATATTAAATATGTGAAGTCGCACACAAAATCCCCAATAATAAGTTATTCTAGTAAAGTTAAGATGTATAACACATCATATCGAACAAGAGAATCTTCATCAGGGCTACCAATCCTGACCTCCAAGGAGTATTTCATAGAGTGAGTAGCATAGACTTAGTAATGAAAAAAAGTTGCAAAAGATAAACAAAATGGATCCTGTGAGGGCAGACCAAAATAATAGCCTATATTCAATGAACTGACGTGGTTGGTGTATTTAGAGAGAAAAGGTGACCTAGTTCCAAAAATTGATTTGTCTCACACATACGTGAAACCATGGTTAAAGACCTGCCTCCCATTTCTGCTTCATTCATAAGGGATGTGTAGGGAAATATGGCGTAGGTCACAAATCACAGAAAACTGATGTGTACACACCAGCCAATCACACAGAGTGGCACATAGGGTGAGGGATTACTTAATGTAAGAATAGGTGTTTTAAGGCACAGGCAATGTGGGCAACTGCCCACCTTCCCAGGGGCCCCACGGGGGAAAGCGCACTTTCTGTCTATTAGACCTTTGTCTATTCGATTTCTACCTCTAAACTTCTCTCCCTGTCTGCCTGCATCTTCCTCTGGCTCTGTGTCCCTACCCACTGTCATTAAAAGATGTTTACCGGGTCTTGGGTGGGATGTATTTCAACAGTGTTTTTCTGACTGCAATAAAGTTTAACATATAATTCAATATTGTTAGACATCAAGCCAACTTGAATTAGCAGGAAGTGGATAATAAAATAAAAATCTATTTCGTACAAGGGCCGCCAAAATATGTCTAGGCTATGACCGCCAAAAGTCTTAAGATGACTGAAGTTAAAGATGTATTTTTGGAAAAGCTCCTCCAGCAAATGGAAGCACAAGGCTAGTGTCTGAAAATGTCTGCAAAGGTACATGAATTAATACCCTGTAATCATTTTACCTGTTTAAAACTGAAAAATATTTACTCCGAAGTGACTGGTAGGTAGTGTGAGCACTCTAAACTGCAATTGATGGACAAATTTTGTTCATATTGTCAAATAAACCTTTAATTGAACATTATCATGGATCTTACTATATAACGGATAGTACATGGTAATATACTGATCTCATCAATTGTTCAACTGATAAGCATGAATGGAAGAAATGGTTAAATATGCATAGATTATACAGCGGTCATTTCAATACAATATACATAGTCATATGTAATTTTATGTGTTATGCTAAGATATATTATTTAAGCGCACATTCACCCAGGGTTTTTAGCGCTGTTCAGAACCGGTAACTTGTTGTGTTGTCTAGATTCCAATTTATGCATGTCTGAAAAGCCAAGTTTTTAAATGATTTTTATATCTCAGAAACTCTGTTTCTTGTCCAAACAGCTTTGAGAATGGTTTCCATAGCGTGGGCGCAAGCAGAGGTGCAACACATGCCACTGCGGCTTGGGGGGGTGGGCAGTCTTTAAAGGGACTCCTATTCAGCTGAAGGCAGGAAAATATCTCTAAGACATATGAAGCTCAGGGCCCTTCATCCTATTCTTCAGATGGGCCCTGTAATTTTGTGATCACACCACTGGACGCAGGCACAGAGAAGCTTTGGACACTGTCTTTTCCAGAGATATTTATCAGTGCTGAGACAGGTTAAACCAGTAGGTCTCAGGAGGCGGCCTTGGATATATTTCTTAATTTTCTTTTTCAGAAGCTTTGGAGCCTGGCTATTGAAGGCTTTGAAAGTAATGCAGCCAAGCTTAAACTAATCTCTCTGTTTAACAGATAATAAATGAAATTCCCTGAAGACGGGTGTTGATTGGGCACTCCCAGGAAGGCTGTAAAATATTTGCGTTGCATCATTTTGGATGATATTTAACCAGTGTGCAGTGCCGGCTGGGAGGTCCAAGTAAATTGAAATAACGTAATCCAATCTTGATATGATTGTTCCACAGTGATATTTTTAGGGCCTCTAATGGCAAGAGGGGTGCCAATTTCCTAATAGTTCGACAAGGAAAATACAATTTGCAATTACTGTACCTACCTGGGCTTTCATGGTACAATGGCTATACCACAATCTTTATGCTATCTGCTGACATTTTGGGTAGCAGACGGCTACTCAGTTCTGGAGGCCAGTGGTTGGTTGTCCAAAGGTCGATGCGATTTTTTATAATTATAATGTCTGTTTTGTCAGCATTGGGTTTTAATTGGTTGCAACCCATCCAATTCCGAATTAATTTCATAATATTTTGCAATTCTTGTTGGCAGGCTGTCAAACTATTCATTTGACGAAAAGTTGCAAGTCATCCGTATAGTTACACAATCTGCAGCCTTTTGCAGATAACTCCTTTTGAGAGCCTGAAATACACATTAAGCAAGTGTTCAAACAAGGACTCCACATGTTAGTTGTGATGTCTGTGAGGTGAAAGGGCCCAGGCAGGCTGCTTGCTTACAGCCCGGCAGAAATGAGGTCATCAAAATCAAGTCCATTACCCCCAGCCCTGCAGTCTTCACTCGCACAATATCATTTTGCCTTGGTTGACCGTGTCGAAGGCGGACAACAAGACAAGTCACGGAGGACTAGAGCCATTACCTGGCCGCTCTCCCCATCCAGACTGCGATCATTGAGGACTAATAATATAACTGAATCAGTGCTGTGTCCCAGGTGTAATCCAGACTGAAGTGGATCTGAAGAAACTGGGAGACTTCATGTGGCTGCAAATCTCCTGGGAAATATGTGCTTCCAGAACTTGTATTTGATATTGAAGCAAGTATATTGGGCTGTAATTATTCAAGGTCTTAGGATCAGTGTCCTGTTTTTAGATGCCCTTTTACGGCATCAGTGACCGCCCACATTGTTGCCAGGGGACAGGGATCCATTTGGGATTCTGAGTTGACCTTTAGCATCAATGTTGAAAGACTGCCTTCTTTTAGAGGGGTAAAGGTAGTAAGGGAGACAGTGTTGTTATCATCCACCTCACCAGCTATCAATCCTTCTATTACTTTTGCCCTGTTTCTACAAAATAGTCCTTGCAATAGTGTCTTTCAAGCTGGCAACGTCTGAGCCGAGCGTCCTTCAATTCAGAGGTAAACCAGGCTGTCATTTTGATCGAAACCTTATTCTGGTTCTTAGCTAAGGGGCATGGATCTCACTGGCTTTTGTTTTCAGGTCTGTGAATTCCTGGGGTGCAACTTCTATTAAGGTGGCTAAAGTTGGTTTACTACTTGATAATGTTAATCTCATAAGGTTCTGGGAAATATGACCCCAGTATTTTGCCACTTAGTGTTTCCCTGATTCTCCTTTCCACCCGACCTTTTATCAAATTTATTTATAAAGTGGTTGACCATATACAGGGATGTACGATTGGATTGGGGATGGAGATGCTTGTGGCCATGGCAGGTCAAGTGTGTGGCCCTTGATGTGCACAGGACCCGAGAAATGTTGCGTCAGGTTCAATGACCTCCTTAGGTTAACAAGTCTTTTGAGTTGGCTGTAGGATCATTGAGCCAATAATTAAACTAACCCACAACTAAAAATTGTGCAATAGTGGTTCTGAGTATGGAAATCAGTTCAAAAAAGGTGTTAGGCAAATTAGCCATATATTGTGGGAGGTAACAGCACACTACACAGACCAGACAGCCGATGGCAAAGTCTGTTTTTACCTTTGTAGTGTGGTGTTGACTTCCAAATGGTGTTGAAGTCGCTAGATGAAATGTGTAGGGAGAGTTGTAATATTACTGCCTCCCTTCCACCTAATCTATAGCTTGGCCTGTTCCTATTAAATATCATATACTGCGGGGTGAGTGCAGCCAGCATGTCAGGGTAGATTCTTCCTGAACCAGGTTTCTTTTAAGAAGGAATTTTAAGGATTTTGGGGGCCCTGGGCCAAACGTATTTTGGGGGCGCCTGTTGGGAACTTTGAATTTATGATCCAATTTCAGCTCTTTCGTGCCCTCTTTAGCCAGGTCACTGACAGGCACACTCGCCCAAATTTTAAATGTGTTTATATATAATATTCAGGGATAGTGATCTGTTTTTTTCATTATTGTAACAGCAGTAGCTCACTAATATTGCTACAAATAATCTCTGTGACACCCATCCCATTTCTCATATGTGAGGTCCTGTTTTGCTCTAAAAGAATTTTTTTTGTATGGATGTTGCATAAACATAAACACAACATTTCTCTGTAAAATGTCCGCAATAGACTCTCACATATGGCACAACATAAAATTAAAGGAAAAACGGGTTTTAAAACAATCTGTTTAAGAGTGATTAAAGGTCATCAGGTTAAGACGCTGCAGAACAGAGCTGCCTATATCAGGGGCCCCTTGAAAGGCGGGGCCCTGGGCCACAGCCCACTTTACCCATTCCTTAAAACGTCTCTGCTTTTAAGAAGTACATGTCAATAGCGTCTTCCTCTAGGAAGTTAAATATTTCAGATAGGTGTTTGTCAAGAGAGCGCGCGTTTAGATAAGCTATATGGAAATGTTGATGGCAGCTACGTGCCTCCCGTGCTAGTAGGTGTAACCTCCCTAACACAGCAGTGTGGGTGGGCTGCTTAACACCAGTTTCCTTCAAACGTGAAGGTGTTTTTAAAAGTCCTTGCATTTATAATATATTGTGGAGGCCCAGACTTAATGACTGGTTCTGTTCATGGATAGAAGTTACTCTGGCAAGTACATAATCTATAAAAACTGGCATTATGGCAGGCCCTTGGTCCTGGATGGGTAGGGACGGGCGCAGATGGGATTTCCTTAGGCCCAAGCCCACAAGTGGCCCACGAAAAGAGAAAACAGGTAGTCACTGAATATCCACCTGTGATATAAAGTAAGTGCTTGTATACTACAGCAATTCATTAAAACTCCCAATCAATTTTATCAATAAGCTTTTAAAAAGCAGAAATTGACAATCAAGAAAAATAAACACTACTCACTTAAAAAATAAAAAGCACAACATCAATTCAGTCGGTGCTCTGCAACCACCGATAAGTACCATTGGCACTCTTATAGCCAACCCTTGGAATAATGTACAAGGTGAGAATGAACGCTTCCATCTTTAGAGTAATAATCACAATGTCCATGGTATAGTAGAAATAGAACTGCACGTCTTAAAATCATGACATATTAGTCGTATCTGACAACTTGTTCATCCCCTTTTCGTCATTGTTTGGTCTCTCGATCTCTTGGGAGGTTATGCTTGTTTCTAGACTTGATTGTTCATCTGCTCTGATATCCAGTATCATAGCCTCAATAGCCTGCACGTCTGGCACGTTAGTTATTCTGGTCTGTGCTGACAGATCCCTTGTTTGACAATTGTCTGGCTGTTCCGACTCAGGCATGATCAGAGCCCACCTCGAAACTAGTGGCAGGGCCGTGCATGAGGCAAGAAAGAAGAAGAAAGAAACTAGACACAAAGGAGTGTCCCCCATCATGGAGGAGTCTCCCAATGTCTATCGGCGTCTAATCTGTCTTGCGGTCCAGTAACAGACCTGTGGATGCCCAGATTGGGGTTTTCGGGCTGACCCGGATTAGATTCACAGTCATATTTCAGGCACACCCATTACCGGTTTGGTCAAATGTGACAATTCAGACTTTTTTAGGCCCACAAAGCTATAAGAATGGTTTGTGCAGCAGTTATTCATTATTTTTAATGTATATTAAATTAATAAACAACTGTTGTTATTCTCATCTCTAAATTATACAAGCAGCGGCGCCACCATGTAGCAGCTGTCATATTTGCCAGTGTAGACAGTTAAGTGCTGGTGACAAGCACCGGAAACCACCAGCTCAAATTAAGCACTGAGTCCCACTATGCAATTTAATTTGTAATTGCACTTTTCAAATCCTGCTATACAGAACTAGCCCGAATCTCTGAAGTTAGAAGTTAAGGCTGAATGCCACAGATACCAGTATATTATAATCAGAATTAAAAAGCATTATGTCATCGCCATGAACGGTCTAATTTTATCCCAAGACCTTTCCGTTCAAAACTGTCTTTTGAGATTGTTCTGGCAAGAGTCCACACTGGGGAAGTAAAAGAATACGGACCAGAACAGACATCGCTTCTTAATACTTTTATCCTTGGCGGTGATCTTGCTCTTTGTAAGCATTCTTGCTATGGAATTAATAATGTGGCTTCGAGCACATCAATAAAGACTTTTCCAAAGTGGATACTCTTAGGAACAAGCCAAACAATGTATAAGGGTACATATTCAAATACTTTCTCAGCATCAACATTGATTATCTTTCATAGAGTATTAGTCCTTATTGCTGTCAATACTATCAGGCATTTATCGGACACTGTACCTTTCATATCTGAATGACACTGGATACCAGAGAATAATTAATTGATGATCTTGTTCTTTCTTGCTTCACTGTTACCTTCGTTTAACCTGCGTAGGTGTTAGCTGGTGTTAAATTTCTTCTATACTCTTCTTGAGCTGAATCATCTGGACTTTTCTCTCCTTATTTTCAGGTATAATGCCCAGAAATTTACCCCTAGTGACTAATCTGGATATCAGTCCGAAATAATGTATTTTCAGACTTCAGCAATTCTACCACTTACTACTGCTTAGCATGAGGTATTTTAGTTTCTTTATAATTCGACCAAGGTTATAGCATGGTAAGCAGTGCTAAATTTGAGCCAGTGCACCAGCACTTAATTGTCACTTACGACAGTCTCTCCATGTTAGCGCTGTTCGCCTTAATTAGAGAGGAGCACAGAATCAGCTATTTAATGTCATATACATTAGAAATGACAAATACCTTCCTCCCAGGCCATTCTTATAGCATTGGAGACCTGGGATAGTCTGAAATGTCTCCCTCGTAGGGGTGTGATGGTCAGTAAGTGTGTTTGTACTGGCAATGGCAGTTCTGGCAGGGGCACTAAGTGATGCAAGCTGCAGTGGCCTCCTGACGAGGGCCCTGCCAGTTATATATTTTTTTTAGAAATTAAGCACTGGTTAGAGGAATGGGCGCATGATCAGAGACCCAGCCCCACCCTTAATTTTCTTTTAAAGTATTAAATCATCCATAATCACATTAATTAGAGAATAACATTGATATGGATTTGAAAAGGGTATAATCTTCACAACGGGATTTAGGCCCAGATGCATCAAGGTAAAATCCGCTCGCAAAGGGGCAGATTCTCAGAATCTGCCCCTTTGCGACCAGTATTTTTGCATTTGGGATGCTTCATCCCAAATGCAAAAATTGCAAATTAAGAATTCGCTAATTTGCGATTACTTGCAGTTAAGGAATCTCAAATTGACATTCCTTAAATGCAATGCATCAAAGTTAAAAAAATTGCAATTTCGCTAATAGGAGTGGCAAATTACCATGAAGTTCAACTTCATGGTAATTTGCAAAAACTTTGAAAAATGCATTTTTCAAAGTTTCATGTTGCATGTGTGTGCGCAACACATGTGCACAGGTCAATTTCAGGGGTGCAACAGGGTGTCCTTTGGACACCCCTGCCCCCTTGAAATCACATTCTCAATTTGCGATTCGCTAATTGCGATTCGCAAATTGAGAATGTCTTCCCATTCATTCCTATGGGCCCCTAGGCCCAAAGGAATGAATGGGGAGGTATTCCTTAATTGCGACTCGCATTTTGCGAGTCGCAATTAAGGAATTTTAAGAATTTGCTATTTTTTGAGCGAGCTCTTCTTGCATAGCATTTTGCTATTCCTTATTAGCGATTCCTTATTTTTCACTAAGAATCGCAAAATGGATGCTTGATGCATCTGGGGGTTAGTTGCCACCCGCACCCGGTACTCTCAAATCATTTAAGTGCCAGAAAAAACACGTAAGTAGGGTTCTGTTTTAAAAATTCTGAACAACCACAGTGGTCTTATGTCTGATGGAATTTCAATAGCTGCAGTATGTAATATGACAATCTCCTTCTTTCAACACTTACTAACTTGCCATATGTGTGTGCGTATGCATGCATGTATGTATTAATTGTATCATAGCCAAGAAGGTGGTTATGTAAAAATTTATTAACCCAAAACTGCCCCCACTTAATGCATACTTTGACAGTAAACCACCTGCTGCTAACATATCCTCTTAACTACACTACTGCATTCACTGCTCGTGCGTGAATCACATGACCACTTGGTCACTCTTCATCTCACAGGCTTCAAGGGTGTACACGTTTCATTTGCGCATCATGTGCTCAAGGAAACTGACACAGTTTTTTTTTAATTGGGCTGGTTGGTCCATTCATGTTCCAATAATTCACTCTAATGTTAAAATCATGAGATTTAATATGTAATTAAAATATTGTTTCGCAATAAAAAAAATACTCAAATGCAGATAAGACAGCAACTTAAAACGTCTGAGGCGAAAGCAGATACTACAACAGCAAAGACATATTTTTAACCCAAACAAGAAGTCAGCTACATAATACATATCAATCTATGAAATATTTGTAAAAAAGTAGTAATGTTTCATATAGAAAGTAATACTATCTAACTTATTTTTCAAAAACCAGGACAGAGTAAACCAGTAAATAACATCAAAAGTAAACCATAACCATAATGCGCATAGAAAACACGAAAGCAAATATATAAAAATAAAACCCACAGAAATGTAAATGGAATACCTCTACTGGCCACAAATCTAAATGTCAAACAATAATTTGATAGTTGTGTTAGTTTATATTTAGTTTATTAATATAAGTATATAAGCAGCGTTATTAAATAATAAAAAAACTCTTATAGAAAAATTAAATTGACTAGAAATCACTGCTACTGAGGGTTTCATTTGATCTCCAACGTTTTAATCTCAGAAGCCAGTGGAATTAGTTATTCATGATTTCACAGTCATAATGACAAAACATAAGTAAATAAGTGCTAAGTGACGAGAGAATTCAGGAGAAACAAGGTCACTCAGACAGTGCACTTATCCAGCATGTCAAACAGACAGCTGCCTGTCTCAGATGAAGCAGTACTGGGGGTCACTGCAACACAAGAAGACTTTAGTATTGTGTACATTTTTTTTAGAGGCACAGTGGTAGAGTAGGACATGATCCAGCCTACGGACTCAGTGTTCTCAAATCCGGTAACAACTTGCACTCAACACGAATAGGACTAATGTAAAGCCAGTCCTTTAGGACCACATACCACCATACACACAGTATCAGCACTGGACACTGCCAGCACCATTAGACAGTAAAAAACGTGTACTGGTAAAACCAATAGGTGTGGCTTACATTTTGAGCCCTGTCTAAATCATTACAAATCCTACTGCACTGAAACAAAAACAAAACTCACGACTGCTTTCACTTTCTTATGTATCTATGAGAAAAAAAAATAATGTATGATTCAGAGGACATTTGAGACATAAAATATTCCTTGAGGCAGGGCAATGCAAGCACTTTCGAGGAGTTGTAACGATAAAAAAACAGCCCATAACCTGAGGTGAGACAGAAATATTCCTCTGGGTGGAGCTAAGACCAACTCTATGTCTATCTTAAAGTATTGGTAACAGGTCTTGAAAACCGTTGTGCTGTCAAGCTAGACCTAACAACCTATGAAGGTTGATTGCATGTTATAGAGTTTGAAAGAGTCACATGCTCTATCAAACCTCATTGCAGTACCCAAGACAAGAGTCAAAAAGCTCTAAAGAGAAAATAAATCTTGACTTTTATTACACATAGGTGTGATACCAGCTCTTACTTCAATAAGCAATAAACCATCTTGCAGAGAGATCGATCAATTCAAGGTCAACAGCTGTGAAAGTAACACATGGAGCTGCATTGTGTAAAGGGCACACCATCCCTGTAGGTACCCCCAGGGCATAAACAGTAACAGTTCTCAGTATTTCATATGTGCCATGGACCCTGATTAACCATTTAGGAGACACACTTACTGTGTGTCACCTCATTGTGATTGTCAGTGCGCCTTTGCCTCGGGTGTCCGCATCTATAACACGACACTGGCACCCCGGCATTATGCTGATGGAGTGAAGGAGAATTCAGTCAACTCAATATTTAAAATGTGCCTGTCTTTAAAGGAGATGGGTGGACTGAGCATTTGGTGGGCAAATTGCACCCTGTCTGAAACCACATCATCTTAGCTGGCCAAACCCTTGCTGCCCAAGGCATTCGGCTAAAGACAGTGGGAAGGTTGGCTGCAGGCCTCCTTCCAGGCCCTTTCATTAACCCTACTGCTGTGGGCTAATGCCCACAGGCACCCACTGTGGGCTAATACCCACAGGCACCCGCATCGCTTTTCTTTTCCTTCTTATAAAATGTATTTTAGTGCGATGACATGGTCCTTTATAGAACAAGAGGGGTATCTCTGGAAAACTAAAAGTCTCAGCTTACCAGCAACACCATTCTTGTTGCACAAATCCTATGAGCACTGTGAAAGGGTCCCTTCTCTACCTGCTCAATGCCTGTGAGAAAACCAGGCAGGAAGGTTTGCACCTGACAACAATGTTGTGGATTAATTGAATTGTTCCTCTGTCAAATATATTTTTGGATCATTGTATTGAAACTTCTGAATCACTACACAACGTTTCATCTTGTAACTGAGTCCCACATGACATTGTGCATTTCTTGCTATACATTGTTACCCAGGTCTCATGGGCAAACAGGGTTGTCCTCGTTTCACATATTGTCTTTTAGAAAGTTGTCATTTTCCTGCCTCAGCCATCTGGTGCCTACAGCCTGTCTTTCTGTATTCCTCCCTGACAGCCATACATATAGGAAGCTTGGATGTGCCTGGATGGGCCATCACTGTCTGGATAGGAAGGAGGAGCTGTGCACAGCACCACTTACATTTGAATCAGTTGTATCCTGCCTCCACACAAAGGGCTGCATAACCCCTGTAGTTAGCCTGGAGCCCGCATAAGGAAGGCAAGGCATCTGCGCACCTCAAAAGAATGCCTCTAGAAATTTCTCCCACGTCAAAGGCACAACTCAGACACCAATCCTTCAGTACCCTCCTTTCTCCTTACTTTTCAAGTTCCCGCTCTTCTTCGCCGACAGCGTGCTGTAGCTCACGCATCGGGTGTGAGGTTTTCCAACCTCTGACGGCACCCAGGCTCCGATTTCAGTGCGCTCGGCCGTGCTTGCTAGTAGGCTCTCGGGGACAGCGTCCTTTACACCGAGGTACCTTTATTTTACTCTGGGGTGCTGGACAGGGTCGGAGTGGGCTCCCGATTCCTGTCTCTTCAAGGATGCCACGTTGCACGCATCCGGCGGGACTCGCGCTTTTGGCGCGAAACAGCTTCTTCTTCTTGAGCGTTTCAGCGCTCGCCGCAGTGGCTCCCTCAGGGCTCCCCAATGTCGCTGGAGCGTCAGGGTCACCTACTGCTGGCTTCTTTCTCCAGGCATCAGCACCACACGGCAGCGGATCTCTTTTTCCGACGCTGCAGGGGACAGGGCACATTCAGGTGGTTCTGTGGGCTGCAGTCATGCTCATCCCACCCTTGTCGCCAGTTGTAGCATCCTGCTACAAAGAACCACAGACACAGGTTCTCATATCTCAGAGCTTTATTCCTTACAACTTGTCTCGACCCTGTCACTACTCTAACTAACCCCATCCTGTCCCCGACTCCTCCTCTTCCCCTCAGCCCCTCTCACTCCGCCCACACCCAACTACTAGACTGCACACTATCACAGTTGGGAGGTAGCAGACCCACAATCAATAGTGCAGGAGTTTGTCTGTTATAACATCAGCCTTTCTGCTGACCAGCCAACACCAGAGGCTGGACGCCTTCATCCTATTGTGGAAGATCTTATTCTTACCCGACTAACTGACAGTGACAGGCAAGTACTAGATAAACCCATTATAGCGGCCGAAATTCCGTCAGCCATAGGGGTGCTCCCTAGTGGGAAAACACCAGGCCCCAATGGCTTTACATTAGAATTGTATACAAAGTATGCCTCCCTGCTATTCACCCCCTTACTTGCAAGCTCGCGGAGGCATTAAAGGTGGGCAAACTCCGCTATGACCTCTGTGGAGCCACAATTTCTGTCCTCCTTAACCCACATAAAACTCTATTGGTCTATCTCCATTCTTAATTTGGAAATTAAGATCCTGGCCAAATTCTGAGCAAACCGCCTAGTAAAGGTTAAAACATCCCTTGTTCACACTCACCAAAACATTTTTTTCCCTGGTTGCAGTACCCAGCACTGTCTTCATCGGAAACATAATGCAATTGCTATCTCCGAGGACATGGAGGAACATTAAGTCCTCATCTCAATTAATCGCGAAAAAGCCTTTGACTTGGATCAATGGCATTTTTCATTTCATCTACTTGAGCGGATTATAGTTGGTCCTACTTTTAGCTGCTGGGTGCAAACCCTCTACTCGAACCCCATGAGGCAACAGTCCCCATTGGACAAGGTACCCAACAGTGCTGCACTGACTCACCCCTTTTATTTGCACTCACCATTGAACCCTTAGTGGAATGGATCCAGTAGGAGGTACAACTGAGAAGCTTCCCATGGCCTGACAGCCACGAAGATTGAGTCTCACTCTATGCAGATGATCTGCATGTTTATGTCAGTCTTGATCCCCGGACTCTTATATATGCTACAGGTTTATGTGGATGCCTCCAGCATCACAGTGAAGTGGTCCAAGTCTACTTACATCCCACTCCGGGGCTGCCACAATGATATACAGACCATAACCCCCTTTTCAATGGTACACTGAGGATTTCTGTTACCTGGGGATACATATCACCTTCTCAAAACAGCATGCATGGGACCTCAATATCACACCTCTTGTCACTACAGCCAAGAGGGACATGGCCCATTGGACCACTCTACCCCTTCACATGACCTGTTTTAAAAAAATATATATCTTTCTTACAATCTTTTATCTGAATGCATGAGCTTTCAATGTACTTTTGTAATGGTTTTAATTAACCTAAAAACAATAAAAATACTTACTTACCTTCACATGACCAGCAGAGGTGCACTATTCAAACTGATTTCCTTTCAGAGATTTCTCTACACCCTACAGAACTACCCCCATCCTATGCCCCTTCCTTCTTCAGCACACTACACGCTGAGGTATTATGTTTTTCATCTGGGCTTGTGGACTCCCATGTACTCCTCCCAAAAATGTGTGTTGCACCCCTAAGAGGGCAGATTGGGGTTCTCTGGGCTCCAATTATATCATTGGGCAGGCCACCTTCTACCCATCACCGACTTGCTCTACGCTGACCACCAAAATCCCACCATCGCAACAGCACTTATGGAGTTGGAAGTTTGTGGTAATTTAATCTAATCTATGGCCTCACGGTTCCCACATACCTTCCCCCAGCCACTCATTTGACCCTTTTCTCCTAGCACCAGTCCCTGAGGTGGGTTAGATGGCATGGGGGCCAGATAGCAATGATGCTGCTCTGGACTGGCTCCAGGCTTCCCAACTCTACTACTCTGGAGGAATTCAGAGCATGAAACTCTAATGGCATTAGAACACTGGGGGATGTGTGTCAGGGCACGGCCATGTGCGCATTTCAACACCTCATCATCACCTTCACAATGCATAAGTTAGAATGCTATTGCTTCCTGCAGCTGTGCCATGCCCTCAAGTCCTCCCTAGACCCCCTAAAGCCCCTCCCTCGATTTTATCCCCTTGAGGTACACCTGCTTTACTCACACCTTATTAAGAAGGGTGTGACCTGCCTTTATCACACATTGGTGAATAATGCTCTGGACCCCCTGACTACTATACTGCTTGAAGGGGGACGTGGGCCCTTTAGACTACAAAGACTGGGTTGAGGAAAAATGGTCCCTAGATTCTTTGTGATATCAATGAGGCTCCACCTCATCTAATTAAAATATCTATGCCACATCAATTACAGACCCTCACAAGTAAACGGTATGGTGAGTGGGACATCACTGCAGTGTTGGCGGTGCTGACAAACATTTGACTCCTTTTTCCATATGGTTCGGGACTGCTCTAAGATTCAAATTTACTGGTCACATATTCGCACTACTCTTTCTCATGTAATTCACAGTACTGTTTGTTTGGACATGAAGCAGATTCTTTTGGGCATGAAGGACACCTGGGGGGAGCCGCAGCACTAGGCTGCTGTCCGGAGTGGACTTTATCAAGACCTGGCACCTTGGCGTGGGTCTCCGTTTAATTTTTTTGCTGTTGCCTCATGTGTCTTTTCTGGTTATAGATGCTTTGGGCACTGTGCCACTGCTATCCAGTGTCACAGTGCAAGTGCTCCCTTTGGTAAATTTATGTATGGATTAGTTACTCCACGATTGGCTAGTTTGGTTTACTTGTCAGACCCATTGCGTGTGCCCAGGGCTTGTAAATCAAATGCTGCTGGTGGGCTTGCAGCACTGGTTGTGCCACCCACAGAAGAAGCCTGTAAAGTGCGTCTCAGATCTGCCTTTCTAGAGCCTGTGTGCAGTCGGTACTGCCATACTGACTGGACAAGTGCACCCACTTGCCAGTCCCTACACCTTCCCTTTTTTGCATATTAGTCACCCCTATGGTCGGCCCAAGGGCAGGGTGCATTGCTGGTAAAAGGTAGGACAAGCACTTATGCGTGTGGCATGTCCAAATAGTGAATTACAGGCATTTTCGTTTTTCACTAATGCAAGTCTACCTGTTCCCCATAGGCAAGAGTGGGCAGTTTGATTATAACATCTTATAATCCTAACTGACTCAGGGAACTAGATAGAAATTCGAGTTTTGTATGCCTGAACTCAGAATGATAAAATACATCATTTAGTGAAGTTGGTTTTAACATTCTGTCTTTGAAAATACAACTTTTAGAAAGTGGGTATTTTCTTGACTAACTCTCCAAGCCTGCCTCTGCTAGGTTGTGTATTCCTTGTCTGGAGGTAGAGTGACAGGGGCTGGGAGATTCCAGGAGACAGGGTGAGTCAGCACAGGGCTGAATAGAGAGATCTGCATGTAGACGGGTGGGAGGAGTTGCACCTGGGACCTGAATAGAGCTGTGCCTTCCCTCCACAATGCTGGCTCCACCTCCTGTGGTGTGTCTGATGTCCCTGGCCTAAGCTGTGAAAGGAAAGAAGGAGTCATGTAAACAGAGTTCTCCAGGACTGAGCAGCACTGGTTTGGACTAGACAAAGGCCTCTCTGCCTTCAGAAAACAAAGAGAAAATGAGTATAAAAGAGGGGACCCAAACCCCAGAATTTTAGTTCACTTTTGGGAAAACAAGAAGAACCTTTGCTGAGGAGAGGAACCAGAGAAACTGAGGAGGAAACTATCCCTAAGCTGAGTGATGTTTGGGGGATTGGCCTGCAGTTGTTGCCTGGCTGCCAAAGAAAGGAGAAAGGACTTTGTGCTACTGTCAAATCAACTTGTAAAGGATCTCCAAGGGCTTGAGATAGAGCTTGTCTCCTGCTGAAGTCTCAAAGACAACAGACTTCACCAACCAGCTCCCCGGACTTCCCTTGCTGGGAATTGAATTGCCTGCGGTTGAGCTGGGCCTTCTGAGAGACTGTGTGTCGCTGGGAGCTGGAAGTGCGACTGCAGATGAAGAAGCGTGTTGCTGTTGCAGCTATTGTCATCGCATCCCAGGAGAAGCGTACCGCCGCTTCCGCTGTCACCATCGCATCACCCGAAGCGCCTCGCATCACCGGAGAAGAGTGTCGCCGTTGCAGCAGGTGCCGTTGCATCACTGGAGAAGAGTGTCACATGGCCTGTCGGGCTCAGAAGAATCGTTGAGTCGCCACACAGCCGCCGGGCGTGCATGCATCGTTGTCGCATCAAGAAGAAAATGCCATTGTATTTAGGCCATAGATAATGAGCACAAACCATTAGACTTGTATCAGTTAGGAAACACTTTTAGGACTAATAATTAATGGTTTTAACTTATGCAGAAATGATTTTAAAGTCTTAAAACTACTAATCAACTTTCATAATTTTTACACAGCAATCTCTACCTCTTGAAAAGTCCAAAGTAACAGACTGCAGCGATTTAAGAAATTAACATTGCTGTAAAACCCATAAATCCTATTTTTGTCCTTTTACTGGGAGCGGGGTAGGGCACACCCAGGTACATACGAACTTTCGGACAAAAAAGTTAGTCAAAACATGCTGTCATCAAAATTGTTTTTTTCGGGGGCGTGGCTACGATGGCGGCCTGAGCGGATGCACTCTCGGAGGATCCCCGGCCCTAAGCCCTTAAAATCGGTTTTACAGCGGGTTCTCTCCCCTTCTCCTCGATAGTTCGGCACCTCAGAGCGTACCAGACCACCCGGTGCCGCGCAGGTGTCGGTTTGAAGGCACCGTTGGCGGAGTGCGGCGAGACCGGGAACCGGCCCCCGGAGACACGAGGCTGAAGGAGTGTGGTGAGGAGTGGCCGTTGCCTGCGGGGCTTCCTTAGCTCCGGCGGCCGAAAGAGCGACCTGGCTGAGGGCTGCAGAGAGGGGAGGCAGAAGATTGGCAGCAGCCCCCGGATCGGAGGTAGAGCGGAGACCGGGCCGGGCGGCTGACGAGTGGCCCGGCAGCGCTTCACCCGAGGGCCGAGGGTGACAGCGGCCCTCCGCGACAACTGAGCCCCCGGCTTCGGGCCTAGTCCGGGTCCGGAGCGTAAGCGGAAGTGCGGCCGCCGAGAGCAACGGCCCAGCAGCGGAGACGGTGGCAGTGACCCCCCCCCCCCTCCGGCGACGAGCAGCTCCCCTGGTAAGGTGAGGAGGGGGGAGCGGAGGGACAGCGGAGGAGCACTGGGAGGACCGGGCCCGGTGCATACACAAGGCGAGACACTGCTGCAGCAGCGGTTGCCATTTGGGAACTGCTGCTGATTGCCCCTGAGACTGTGCTTGTGTGGGGGTGGCGCCATTGATCGGGAAGCCGAGCGGGCGGCCGCGCCAACTGGCTTCCTGGCTGCGAACTTAGACGCGCTGCTCCAGCCGGATGGCCCACGCAGGCCTCATGTAAAATAACCCCAGGACTGGAAGCGGGACAGACACGGCAGCTTGCCAAGGGGTATGAGGAAGCCAGGGTTGGAGAATCGACCCCGCTGACCAAGTGCACCAGGAAAGCTCACCCTGAGGCCCGCAGCGGTTGGACCCAGCGTAGCGAGTTCTGGGGCTGCGGACGCGTTCCCTGAGATCAAGGAGCACGCAGCGGAAAGCGCTGAGACCCACACCGGGTTTGGCAAACGCAAGGTTCCCACCCCCCCCGACCTACACAGCGACCTCTGAGCGATCCGGGCTGAAGGTGCTCCCCCCGGGGAGTCCGACGCAACTGGACCCGAGCTGCCTGCAGCTTTTAGCAGCAAAGGAGCGGGGTACCCGGGGCCCGGGGCCTGCTGGCCCGACAAGGATAGACGGCCCGGCTCCCTCACTTTCACCACCCCTGCCTGATCACCACCATGGCCAACGCGGGGCGCAAGGGCAATCGCACAATATCGGACTTACTCCACAAAAATGCCGCTAAGATGGAGAAGGCCCCGGCGCAATCGCCCCCAAAGACACCGGCTACCGCCTCGACCACGGACGACGACACGGCACCCATCACGAAGGCCTTCCTGGCCTCTCTCTTCAACACCCTGAGAGATGACTTTCAGACCTTGAAACAGGAGCTCGCAGGGGAACAGAAGGAGCTGCGCAGAGACGTGGATGGCCTGGGAGAGCGGGTGGCGGCAGTGGAAGAGGCGGACCAGTCACGCAGCATGGAGGTGGAACGGCTACAACAGGAAATTATACGCCTGCAGGATCAGCAAGTGGATCTCCAGGCCCACTCGGAGGATCTTGAGAACCGTTCCCGATGGAACAACATCAGGGTCCGAGGAGTTCCATCGAAATCGGAGGGGAACAGCGTCACGGCGTATCTACAGGACCTCTTCCGGGAGATCCTTGGGGAACCAAGTGATTTTGAAATCCGGATTGATCGCGCTCACAGAGTCGGCCCGGAACGCCGGGCGCCGGCCCCCCCTTCGGATATTCTGGCCTTTCTCCCGGACTTCCTTCTGAAAGAGAGAATCTTGCGAGAGGCCCGAGTGCGACAACCGATCACCTTCCGTGGGGTCCAAGTGGCCCTCTTTCAGGACCTCTCCGCCATCACCCTGAAAAAAAGACGCTCCTTCAAAGTGGCAACTGACTTCCTAAGAGACAAAGGCGTGCCCTACACCTGGGGCCACCCGTTCCGTCTCATCTTTAAGTGGAGGGGGTCTCTACACCAGCTTCGTTCCCTCCAGGACACTTGTGCTGTGCTAGACATTGACCCGCCGGAGGAGGACGCCACGGGTGAGACCCCCCACCCCAGTTCTACAGATGGAGCCAGCCAGAGATCCAGGGGCCATTATCAAAAATGGGGTACCCCAAACCGGTCTGGGACCTGGGTACAGAACGTTAACAAAAACAATGGTCCTTGACCTAATTCAATACAATGATTATATCAAAAAAAGTCCTTAATTTTCTAACTTGGAGCCCAAATAAATTTTGCTCTTTGGAAAAGATCCAGACTAATTCATACAGTCACAAAGCCCAACAACTGTGTCATATTTATAGAAAAAAATATATTTTTATTTTTACTAAACCATGCTTGTAACCTCTTAGAATTCAAAGGTTTCAAATTGCAATTTTATCAGGTTTTTTTCAATATTTACAATGTTTTAAAGGTACGTATAAAAGGTGCTCATGGAGAACGTGCATAGAGTTAGTGCTCGAAAAAATGGCGCGAGTGATTTAAGAGAAAGGGAAAGAAGAGTAGGTGACAATTTGTACAAGTGAATATACTGATTCAATACTAATAAAACAAATCAAAATGTCCTGTCCACTTTCAAAAGTTCACAATCCAGTGTATCAAAATATCATTCTTTTTTGCACGTTTTTACACTAGATGTATAGTGATCCAGGAAGTCTTAATAGGGGTGTCGACGTTTCGACCCGACTTAATGCCTTGGGGAAACTGATAACCTCTGCTTGCGGGTCTTCTTCAGGACTAGAGAGCACCCTCCGTACCTGACGTGAACCAGGGGCGGCTGGCAGACAGTGCGGAGACGACGATCCCCTAGACCCTTCCGGAGGCCGGATCCTCTCCTGGCCGCCCAGGAGCGGGAGGCGGCAGTGCAGGAGGTAGCGGACAATACTACCGCCAAACAATGATGTCTCGGTCACAGGAGATTGCCCTCAATAGCCTTTCTTACCGAGGGTGAGGGGTCGGGGGCCGGAGAGTTGGCCGCCACCATGCCCTCACTTTCTATGATGATCTACGCACCTGGACTCTGTCCCGATAGGCCCGAGACTTTGGAAGTTGTGTTGGGGGGAGTTCGGGGGGGAGGGGAGGGAGGGTTGGGTGTTGGGGGGGGCAGTGGGTTGGAGGGGAGACAGTTGGGGAAGTTGGGGGTAGGGGTGGGGGGGAACACGACATCTGGACCCTCCCGGTGTGGTAATAGGGAATCGTGACGAGCCGACATGGGGACCTGGCAGGCCCCGGGTGAGCCAGACAGGTTGCGCTGCTTACACACCCTCATGAATGGCTAGCCCTACCCTGAAGGTTCTCACCTTAAATGTGAAGGGGCTTAATAACCCCGTTAAGCGCAGGGCTGTCCTGTCCTTCTTAGAAAACTCAGGAGCGGAAATCTGTCTGCTCCAAGAAACTCATCTACTCTCCAAAGATTGGCACAGGATGCGCTCAAGGGCCTTTCCGATCCAGCACTACTCCTCGACTCTGGAGAAGAAAAGCGGGGGTGGCCTTACTGGTAGCGCGCCACTTTAGGGGGACGGTTGGTGACAAGGTAACTGAAATTAAGGGGAGATTTCTAGCCCACACTGTCCACATAGGGTGGTTGGATATGGTTGTAGGCTCTCTTTATGCTCCAAACACCAGGCAAGAACCATTCCTTAGGGGGGCACTGGCAGACGCACTGCAACCTAACACTAAAGCCATATTAGTAGGCGGGGACACAAACCTAGTGATGGACACCAACATCGACTGATCCGGCCACCGACAAGGGTTTGCCGGGGCGATCACACAGGAGGGGAGTCAATGGCTATCGGAGGAGGGGTTCATGGACCTGTGGCGCAAACACCATCCCGCTACCCCGGGATACACTTTTTACTCCCACGTGCACCGAACGTACGCACGCATCGACCGCTTCTTCGGTACCACGGACGTGTCTCCCCTGATAGAGGATGTGGAGGTGCTCCCGGCGGCATTGTCCGACCATGATGCGCTCGTGGTGCACATGCACGCCCCTAGAGTCGCACAAAGGAAAGGCAGATGGTGCCTCAATGATGCACTCTTGCAACATGAGGGGGTGATGCAGCGGCTCCGGAACCGCATCGCGGATTATCTGCAGACCAATGACACCCCAGAGGTCTCCCTAGCTGCGGTGTGGGGGGCGCTTAAAGTGGTAGCGAGGGGAGAAATAATTTCGGTAGCCACGGCGGAAGCCAAGGGACGAAAAGAAAAGAGACAATCCTTGTCCGCTCAGGCGCTTGAACTTGAGCAAGTCCATAGTCGGACCGGGGCTCCCAGGATCTGGAGGCAGCTTAAGGCGGTCAGGGCCCAACTTGCCAGCCTAGACCTGGATAGGGCAGAGTACGCGGCCCTGCGACTGCGCCACACTTACTATGTGGGCAGTGATAAGACAGGTCGCCTGTTGGCGAGCTGCCTTAAAGCAAAGACCCTGCGGGCAAAGGTCTCCTCCATCTGTACCCAGGATGGGACAGTCGTCCAAGAAGATGACCACATAGCGGAAGCCTTCCGAGAGTTTTATGCCTCGCTGTATACTGCGGAGCCGCCGGCTGGGCGGATTTCCGCCGACACTTACCTCTAAGCCACGGACATAACGCCGCTAGATGAACCCACTAGGGCCTCCTTCGAAGCTCCCATACGAATCGAGGAGGTTGTCTCCGCGATCGTGCGTCTCAAGCCTCTGAAGGCCCCGGGCCCGGACGGCTTTTCGGCAAGCTTCTACAAGGCTTTCTGCCCCCAAATCGCACCGGTATTAACAAGGCTTTTCAACTCCTTCCAGGGCAGAGGCTCCATCCCACAAGACATGTTGGAGGCTGACATCGTGGTCATCCCCAAGCCGGGCAAAGACCCGTCCCAATGTAAGGCATATAGACCCATCTCCCTACTCAACCTCGACCTCAAACTGTTCACGGGCATGCTGGCGGCTAGACTGGGCCCGTGCCTACCGGGCATCATTGAACCAGACCAAGCGGGATTTATCCCCAACAGACAGTGTGCAGACAATACCAAGCGCCTGCTTCATGTCATTGATAAGGCCCACTACAATGACTCCGACGCAGTCCTACTCTCTGTGGATGCCGAGAAGGCGTTCGACAGGGCGGACTGGGGATATCTGGACGCAGTCCTGGCGCGCTTTGGGTTAGGAGACCGGTTCCGAATGTGGGTCGCTAGCTGCTATGCCACCCAGCAGGCCAGGATCACGGTCAATGGGGTACGCCCGAGACCTCTAGACATCCGAAGGGGAACCAGGCAGGGGTGTCCTCTTTCGCCCCTGCTATTCGCTCTCTATATCGAACCACTAGCCCAGCGAATCCGAGACAACAGGTCCATTACAGGCGTCCGGTTTGGTGGAGAACCACAGACCATAAGTCTGTACGCAGACGACGTCCTAGCGGCCCTGGAGAACCCCCAGACGTCGGTGCCGGCTTTCCTCTCGGAGATAGCGAGCTTCAGGAATGTCTTGGGGTTCAAGATGAACGTGGAGAAATCCCTAGTCCTGCCCCTAGGTCGGAACGCAAAAGCAGCACGGCGAGGCCATCAGACATACGGGGACCTCCAAGTTCAGATGACCATACCCTATCTAGGCATCTCCCTAACCCCGAGTACAACCCAAACGGTCGAGCAAAACTATACAACTCTACTGACGGCCCTGAAAGGGGATCTGGCAAGATGGAGTTGTCAACCACTTTCATGGTTGGGACAAGTGGCGGCGATAAAAATGACCCTACTACCTAAGGTCTTGTACCTGTTCCAAACCATTCCGGTCACTCCCCCGCTCGGCGTGCTCAAACAGTTACAGGACTCCATCACCCGCTTTGTGTGGGCTGGTAAGCGCCCGCGCTTGCGGAGAGACCTAAACACGCAGACCACAGCGGAGGGCGGACTCGGGGTCCCTGACCTGCTTCGCTACTTCCATGCGGCGCAACTCCGCTACCTCCTGGAATGGAGTAGGCCCGAGTCGGAGAAGCGCTGGTTGTTTCAAGACCGGGCAATGGGCCAGATGTCCCTATGGAAAGTCCCATTCCTAGGACGCAAAGCCAGGCCCTTGTACCTCCGGAAGTCGCCTATCACGAGAACGGTAATGCAGGTCTGGGACAGAGTAACGGTCCCGAAGGGCCTTACCACGTTCCCGTCCCCGATGTCCCCTTTGTTTGGGAACCCAGTGTTCCCCCCGGGTTTGACCCCTGGGTCGTTCTCGCAGTGGCAGGACTCTGAATGCAAGGCGGCTGGCGACCTCTTCGACCCTTCGGGCTTTATGCAGATGCGCACTTTACAAGACGGATACACACTCCCACAGATCCAACGCTTCCAATACTTCCAGATCAGACACTGGCTCACAGAGAGGGAAGTGCTACCCCACGTGAGCAGACCCCTAACTGACTACGAAAGATGGCTCCACACGAAAACAACTGACAAACACGCAATCACTGATCTCTACATGATGCTCAGGCCGCCTCCCCCCGCTGCGCGGTCGGCTGGACAGAATAGATGGGAGCGCGAACTGGGACGCTCCTTCATAGACAAGGAATGGCAGGACATTTACTTCAGGGCCCACCATACCGCCCGCAATGTAGCCAGTAAGGAGGCGGCGGTGAAAATAGCGTACTATTGGCACCTTACGCCGGCGCGGCTCCATCAAAGCAACCCGCGCAGGGACCTCGGGTGCTGGAGGGGTTGCGGACAACAAGGGACACTAACTCACATCCTGTGGGAATGCCCAGAGGTTCAGGGGTACTGGGAGGAGGTGCTCAAGAGTTTTGACACACACTTTGAAACGGACATTCCCCGGTTTCCGGCATACACGCTTCTTGGCCTTCCCAATGCTATCACATTCCCACTCAAATCGATCAGGGGAAGACAGATGGGGCTAGCGATGGGGGCAGCCACCCAACACATCCTTTCTCTGTGGGGCACCTCTAGGAAGCCTACTCATACAGGATGGTTCCACCGCCTGTGGTATATTATGGGAATGGAGAAAATACAGGCCTCCCTCACTCAAACAAGGGACGCATTCCTTGAGACATGGCAGCCCCTCGTCTCTCTCCTATCGGAGGAATTTAACGAAATAACCTGCCCAAAATACCTCAGGGTGCTCCGGCTCCCGGACGACTTTCGGGGGGAACCCTGATCACCCAACTGAATCCTGCCTATCCAACGGGCCTCATGTACACCGATGTCACTGCACTTGCCACACCGGGGAAGGGGAGTTGCGGGTCGGATGGGAGAGGCAGCGGGGAGGGGGAGGGATGGTTGGATGTTCATAGGACCGGATCGGAGCTTCACTTCGCTTACTGAGCCTCCCCAGCACTCATGGACACATTCTATGCAGCACCACTGGGCTCCGCCGTTTGGGGAGGGTGGGGTAGCTACAACTTGCCGGGCGACCGCATCCACGCCTGTATTGTTGACGTGTCCTATGTCTGTCTTGTTAAAACTTCAATAAAAAGATTTAAAACAAAAATAAATAGTTTTTTTCCCTCTGTGTCTATGTTTCAGGTTTTTCGTTCCTAGGCTTTGACTTTATAATTGAATATGTAATTCTACAAGTATGGGTAAATATAGCACTCAGAGCTGTTCACTGCATTCTTTTTGGATTCTTCTCTCAATACCGAGCTTCACCCTCTGGTGGTTGTGCAGGAGTGTGGGGAACCTTCAAACCAGGCCTCTGGACAGTTATGACAGAAGGAGGTGGTGTGGGGTAAGTGAAAGTGTGTGCCACAGGCATGATCTGTGCCATCACAGTAAGGATTAACGTATTGCTGACACAGGTCTCTTTGTCACACATGTGCACTTGCATTTAGGCCAACACACGGAGATGATGAACGGAACGCTGAGGCTTTTCAGACACTCACCCCTAGTCACAGATCTGGGTTGACTCCATCATTGTTCTTTAGCTCACTTAGCCGCCCTAGTTCAGACCAAGCCATATGCAAATCAGTCTTGGCCCTGTTCCTCATGGGAACAGTCCAGCCCGAACTGCCAAGCCAGGTCTTCCCTGGACTGGAATTAAGCACCCTGGGGCCATGCACTTGTATTCTTGCCACCAGCTTCTTACATAAACTTAGAAAGGGAATAATGTAGATGTGGCATGGACATTTTAGTCAATGACTTTGCCAGCTGGGTGCCAATCTCCATTGGCAGAGAGCACATAGCAAAGTATGCACGTAAGGATTATCTATTATATAAAACAGTAACATGAGTTCCACTGAGCATACAAGTACAGTACGTAAAAATCTGACATCAGTGTAAGAGCACTGCAGTGAAACGAGAAGCTTAAATGTGTACAACAGCAATTACAGATTAATATACAGGCTGCATACATTTTTGATGACGAAGTAACCATTGAGGTTTTGAAAGCAATGCTCATTTTCCCTGGTGTACAATAATAATTATATTCGAACTCATATTAGTTAATTATTTACTTCAACAGCGCATTACATTCAGTAAAATAACATAAGGAATACATTATTTAAGAGAGTAGGTGGAAGTAGCCTTCTTTTTGCAGAGAAGCGCTGAATAAAATCATGCCCACCCAGCTTAGTCTGGTTGAAAGTGTGTATTAATTCAATACACATAATTAATGAAGGGTTCTATATACGTGTAAACATACAGGCAATGAACACAATAAAATTATCCTTAATTTTTAATGACGAGAAACTTTTATAATGGAATCTCTTAAATAATTGCTTCAGGAGTTAAAGGTATATTTGGTTTTATCTCAAATTTCCTCTAGCATTCAAATTCAACTTTTATGATACATACATTAGACATTTGCAGCAATGGCCTAGATCAGTGGTTCTTAACCTTTTGACTTCTGTGGGTCTTTATTGGAATCCGGGGTACCCCACTGAATCATTATTAGAATCTGGGGACCTCCACTGCAGGGCTGGCTTTAGCACTGGGGGTGCCTGGTGTATGTTTGTTGGTGCCCTCCAATGACTACCTCCACCATGGATTCCTTCCCTACCACTCTTTAACAGTGCTCCTCAAGTCTCCATAACCTCTCGCTCTCATGCATTTATTTTGTTTTATAGCACCACTCATACCAGTGTAAGGCGTCAGAGCACTTTATAACACATACATGAATCATAAGTGTGTAAATCAGTGTATATGAAATATTATATCATACAGAGGACTACAAGGTGTAGATGTCCCAGGTCATCCTTACTGGTAGACATTATAGTTTAAGAGTGCTTGGTCTGGAGGAGTACAAACTCAGAACTTAAAACTAAACACCATGGTTGGGGTTTGGCTTTACTAATAAGAATTGATTTCTACCCATGTAATACCTTTTTGCAACATTAGGACTATAAAAGAAGGGAAGAAATCATATCCTTCAAATCTATACCTTGCAATTATCATGCAGCGTTTTGATGATAGTTAATAGCTTACTGTTCTATGTTAGAATTTTTAACTTATAAAATGCAAGTGACAGAAGCAGCAACGCACTGACCTACTTAAATGTTATGTACTTTATGATCTGCATTTTACATTTGCTTTGCAGCAGGTATTTTAACCTCCTGCTCTACTTTATTATGAGTCAAAACTTCCACTAGACAATATTCAGATGTCTCTGCAGCCTATCCATCAATCGCCAGAGTTATCTTGACATATTTAAGGTTGTCTGACAATTGCTGGAGAAAAGAAACACAGCAGCAGGTACTTTTAAAACAATATGTAGTTGAAAACATGCCCCCCCAAAAGTCAGCGGCGGGTGCTGTAGCACCAATCGCATCGCCCGAGAGCGGGTCCGGCTCCACTGAGTATTATAATCTGGGGACCACCGTCTAACCAATTTAAAGGATTTAAACTGCAAAAAAAATACACACAAATATGGAAACAAGCATTCATCAAACAAATAAACAAATTATAAAACATTTTTATGAATTCACATACAGATATAAAAAAAATCAAAAAATTAATATTGATAAATACATTTGATTGAGCCCATCCTAGTGCATACAATAGTCTGCTTGATTCCTCTCATGAATCAATCTGAGGATTCCAACTTAAACTGTAGCCTCCAATTTCAAATTCCTTCACATTTACAGAAAGATTAACATTTTCAGTTTTACAATTTTGCGTCTTTCTTTTAAACACCGTATTAGTCTGTTCCTATTATCAAAGCTTCTAAGACTGTGCGCACCCCTGAATAAGCGTTGCGGATCCCCATAGGTCACTGGACCGCAGGTTGAGAACCACTGTCCTAATTGTTGCTATAGTTTATTAAGTGTATTATTTAAGGTCAGGGTGCCCTAATACAGGCTTATTTACCATCAACCCAGATTTGTTTATACATGCAACCATGATGATTGAGGCAATTACTTTTTACAGCCTAGGATCAATAATCTATAAACAAATGTATCAAATCTGATTTGTGGTTTAACGATTGCAATAAATAGCTATCAATGGCATATATGTTTCTCTACAAATACTGTGTTGCTCTGCAGGGTTCATCAGTAGGGGAAAAAACACAATATATCATGGTTTAAGCTGGAAAAAGAAACATTGATGGACAGAATGCAAAACAATGTCTTACATTCACCCCAGTACAGAGATCTGGGCCTAAACCCACCGTGTTTTTCCCATGGTTTAATCTGGAGTCATCAGTAAAATGCATTGTACTGGGCTGGAATATCACCAGTTGCCAGTCATACTTGCCCTATTGTTACGATTCTATTTACATTAACTATTTGTCTCTTTTAAGAGCATCTTCTCTCCTCTTCCTGAGGGGCCTTTCCCAGCTCTGCCAGGTGTAACAAGTTGTTTTTATTTCTCACTTTTGTTTTTAAAGGCAAGCGGACCCTATCTGATTATGATATACATTTTTGACAACTCAAACTAAAATGTCGATGTTCCACAAAATGCTACAATTTATAGCCAGGTAGCGATTCAAATTCTAGGCTCAATGCAGGGAGGGCATACATCCATAAACTCGATAATAAAAAGTTTCTGGTGAAATGCAGACCAGAAAACAAAGAGGCTGCAAATGTGTTTACCAAGACTAAGGTGCCAGATCTGTACGGACTTGGTACCCCTGAACGACTGAGGGGAAAGAGCCACTATATTGATCCTCAGACGGAAAAAAAGGGTTCAATGACTCAACCCGGAGAAGGGAAGAATCATTGTATTCATATCAAACAATAGTTTAATCATTCACACATCATTATGGATGGCCCTGTACAGTACAACGTCTGCATGTATAGGTTTTACAGGGGTTCCCCTGAAGAAAAGAACAAAGGAGTCACTGAACAGGCCGGTGCTGGGAACATATTAATAAGAGACAGATAATGGTCTGCAGCAATTGCATCTACATGTAATGCTGCAATGCCTTCCATAGGTGTATGGTGCATTCATTATAAAGCCATTTTCTAAATCTAAGTTCTTCAAACTTTAGCAGACCAGGCACAGACTGCACAAAATATTTTATGTCTGACTCTTAACCAACTTTGGTGGATGTTGAGGGTAAATGGGAATGTGATGACGAAAGCATATTAAAATTTGGGACAATTGGAGATTGCACTAGGCACTTTGGACGCAGGACGTTGCCCTTCCCCTCTTCCCTTCTCTTTTTATTCCCTCCTCGCTCTCTTGTTCATATTACTGATGACGACGTCTCTGATCATAGCCCATCATGAGTCATGGCACACTTTTTCTGTCGCTGCCTTCATCGCTGCCTAGATATTCCACACTGCCACTCACTCCTATCACTCTTATAATCTCCCATACGTATCCGCCTTGCCCGCAAGTGTCCACCTTTTCCATCTCTCTCTGTGCCTCTCACATCACTGTCCAGATCTGCCTTCAAAGTTTATCTCTTCTAGTGAGGACCCCTGTCCTATTGATGTCCACCTCTCCTGTCACTAATGACCTTATATCTTACTGTCCACCTCTCCTGTCCCTGCCCCACTGTAAGAGCACACTGTACTTTTCATTGTACACCTCCTCCGTCACAGCTTTACTTCCTTTACACAGTTCACCACTCCCATCAATGACTTCTTCTCGTCATAGCTCGCCTGCTCTATAGCTGACCATGACTCCTGTCAATTTCTCCATCTTTTGACAATGTCCTCAAGTCACCTGTCAAAGCTGGCTTCTCCTATCATGTGCTTTCTATTCCAAGTACTTAGGCCCATTATTTCATGTCCCTTCTCCTTTCCTTCTCTGTACATACCCCTATGGATCCCCAGCCACCTATCACTTCCTGCATCCCTATCGCGTCCCCTCTCACCTGCCAATGACCCATTCTTCCTGATGTCTACTATGGTCACGATTACCACTCCTGCCTCTTCTTTTTCATAGTCAGCTGCAAACACACCCTCTGGCTGGCGCCTCTAAAAGGTTGGTACCAGGCGATGAATAAATTGGCTTCCTATCAAGCAACGAATCTTACTAAACACACGTTTTACCATCTGGAAGTCTACTCATAAAAAAAAAAA
The DNA here is from genome assembly GCF_964263255.1 of Lissotriton vulgaris. NCBI lineage: Eukaryota > Metazoa > Chordata > Amphibia > Caudata > Salamandridae > Lissotriton > Lissotriton vulgaris. The sequence goes on along the minus strand of NC_141685.1, from coordinate 482,135,937 downwards.
ACAGGTACTTCAGACTTGAAAGTTCCAACCAAGGTTGAAAGAAATATAAAATGCTATAAAAAATAGCAAATAAAAAGACTTTTCGGGACATGTCTTGGTTCAGGATGGACAAAACTATGTAACAATCTTCACATATATTGCAAAAATGTCCCATCACTTAACAGGTCGAAAACAGTTTTGAAAGAATTCTATTAAATAATCTCGTAACTGTTGTCTACTGGTAAAAACCCGAGTTTGTTCTGTAATTGGGGCTATTGTTATTGCTGACCCATTTTTTTATCTCGCCTATTTTGCTTCCCTCCCCATTTTTCGATTTGAGACTAGAATTGGGTTTTTTTAAATTTGCGGTGCAAAACAAATAAAGAAATGCAAGTACTATAATAAAGTATGGACCCAGTTCTACATCAGAAAATCTGGATACATAAATCAGCAATGTAATATTAGTAATGCAGGTTAAGTCATGTGTTAACGCTCTTGCGTTAGCGCACTAGTGTTCCGCTAGGCGGAACAGGAAGCACAGCAAACGGAAACGGAAGGCGGCCATTTTGTGCATTGGCGCCGACCGTTTCACAGCAAGCAGTTGTGTATCCCCGGCGCTCCGTCTTCCAATAAAGTAACTAGAGATACTTACCACGTGTGGCTCATCATTTACGATTTCACAATGGCGACGAGGCTTCAGGATTAACGCCGAACCCCAGGAAGAGTGCAGCGGGGAAAACGAGGTCAGAGGAAGCTGACTCAGCCGGCGAACTCGATACCACAGTGATAGGAACCACGACGGAGCGTGGCAGAGGGCTACACCAGGCAATACACGGCGCGCACCCCGGCCTGAGGCACATAGGAAGATCAGGTAGCAGAGGTTGGCCAGCAAGCGCTCCGGGCACCACGCACCACAGAAACTCGAAACAAGTGAGCATAGCGACGGTGCCCGCGCAAAAGGAGGCGAGCCTGGGGGGCAGAGGGGAACATCGCCCCAGGGAGGAAGTGCCGAGCCAAGCAAACTGGTGGACAGAGAGAGGGCAGAGGGGAGTCATCCACCACTCGCCCTGAAGAGGCAGGAGGCGCACATGCAGTAGGAGGGGCAGGAGCACAGACACTACCTACCCCTACACACGCTCAGCGAAGAGAAGACAGTGAGAGTGACCCAGAAGAAGGGGACCCGACCAAGCACAACGCTCCAGGCAGCCCCCAAGGGAAGACAATTTCCGTCCAGCCCACCAGGAACAGAGCGGGCAGAATGGCGGTTCAATCGTCGTCCCTCACGCAGCTTGTACCCTTCCTAACCAATCCAGGGGAACCGGAGAGGCTATGGGAAGACTGGAAGAGGTACTTCCTTAACTACCTCGACGCATTGGAGGAGGAGGCAGGCGCTCCATACTCCAGCAAAAGAAGAAGAAAAATCTTGCTACACAACCTGGGCCCGGAGGGGATCAGAATCTACGACACCATCGTGAAAGTGGAAAGAGATGCCGCAGACAATGATGTATTCAGCCACACCATTGCTGACCTAGACGCACACTTCCGGCCGGTTGTGTGTGTCGCGATTGACCGTTACAACTTTTTCCAAAGGAAGCAAAAGAGTAGCGAAACTGTAGATGAATACGTAGTTGCCCTGCAGAAACTCGCCATCTCATGCAAATTCGGCGCCCTACACGACGACCTCATCCGAGACCAGATTATTATGCACACTTCGAGCACCCATGTCCAGGAGAAACTATGGGTGAACGGAGATGCCCCACTCAAAGAAATTTGGGCCATGGTAAAGAAAGTTGAACTATCAAAACGCTGTGCCCAAGCAGCTAAGAAAGAAACAGGAGGTACGCAGTCGGTGTGCCAGATATCGACACAACAAAGAGGGGAACGCCCTAGGCAAAGGGAGCCGCAGAAAAATCAGGATGGCAGAAGGCAGAAGTCCAACAATCCCACAGACCAGAGAGGGAATAAGGGAGGACCTCCGAGCTGCTACAGATGTGGGAGTGTAAGCCATCTGGGTAATGACAAAGTGTGCCCGGCGTTCCGAGCAAAGTGTTCGTATTGTGGAATATTTGGTCACTACGAGAAAGTATGCCGCAGGAAACCGAAAGGAACAGTGAAGTTCGTTGACCGAGAGCAGCAGGACGATACCAACGAGTCGGAAGAAACTGAAGACCTAGAGGAAATCCTGTACATAGATGTCCAGGTATTGGAGATGGATGGCTCTTGAACTGACAAGCCCCGATTAGACATGCACATCGGTGGAATACCGTTGGAAATGATAGCGGACAGTGGAGCTCCCATCTCAATAATTCAAAGAAAAGTATGGGAAGACAAATTTGTGTCCACACACGGAGAGAAACTACATCCCATGGACTTGCGTCCCGTCACATACACCGGGCAGAAGATCCCAATGTTGGGGTACTGCCCCCTGTCGTTCGAGTTCAGGGACCGCCAAGCCGTGTGCAAACTGTACATAGCGGAGAAAGGCCCCTCAGTGCTAAGCTGGAGAGACCAGGGTGCCTTAGGAATTCAGCTGAATCCAGGAGGAATCGAGAAAATCCTGCTTATGGACATTGAGAAAAGAGACGACGTGGAGTCATGGAAGAGGGCGTACCCAAGAGTATTTAATGGTCAAATCGGGGAGCTGACGAGATACAAGCACCTAATCAAGCTGAAAGAAGGAGCAACGCCAGTGGTGCACACAGTGAGGAACATCCCGTTCAGGAGCAGAGAGGCGGTACAACAAGAGCTGGACAGACTCGAGAAGGAAGGGGTGATCAGAGCCATAGAAAGTGCAGAGTGGCTTTCTCCCTTGGTGGTAGCTCAAAAACCCAACGGCAAGGTCAGACTATGTGTGGACCTGAGGGAATTGAACAAAAATATACTCGTCGACAAGTTCCCCCTGCCACGCATAAATGAGATGTTGTCCAAGACCAAGAACATCAAATGGTTTTCAACGGTAGACCTGTCGTCGGCCTACCACCAGGTCAAACTACACCCCTCTTGTACACACCTCACCTCCTTCATCACACCGTTTGGTTGTTACGAATTCTTAAGGATGCCATTTGGCCTGGCTTCGGCGGCCGCGGTCTTCCAAAAGATGATGCACAAATTGCTGAGAGGAGTCGACGATGTTCAATTCTTTCAGGATGATATCTTAGTGATGGGGAAGTCCATGCACGACCACAATGAAAAGCTCCACAAAGTATTCAAGATCCTACAAGACAACGGACTGACAGCGGAATGGTCGAAGTGCAGATTGGGAGTGAAATCAGTCACTTATTTAGGCCACGAAATAAGTGAAGAGGGGATCAGGCCCAAAACCACCAACATGAAGGCAATTCAAGATGCACCCACCCCGTGCAAGAAGGAGGACGTTCGGTCATTCTTGGGAATGGCCGAATACTACAGCAAGTTCGTGCCACAATTTGCTTCCAAGACGCACCACCTACGACAGCTGCTCAAGGAGAGGAACAGATTCCTGTGGGGTCAGGCAGAACAAGAAGAGTTTGAGACATTAAAGAAGGAGATGAGTGCCACCATCCCACTTAAGGGATTCGATCCCCAGGCAGAGTCAATCCTCACGACGGACGCCAGTGACCAAGGGCTGGGGGCAGTTTTAATGCAACAAACAGAGAATGGGCCATGGTAAAGAAAGTTGAACTATCAAAACTCTGTGCCCAAGCAGCTAAGAAAGAAACAGGAGGTCAGCTTCGCATCCAGATCCCTAGCCCCCAACGAAGAAAAGTTCAGCGTGGTAGAGAAGGAGATGCTGGCAGTGGTGTGGGCCATGGAGAGATTCCGCCAGTACCTGTGGGGAGCGCGATTCCTAGTGAAAACGGACCACAAACCCTTAGTCCGAGTGTTGACATCGAGTGGCCACGCGCATGCCACACCCAGGATTGCTAAAATGACTCTACGCCTGTTAGACTTTCTGTACGATGTGGAACACATCCCTGGGCCACAGAACAAAGTGGCAGACTTCCTTAGCAGAGCAGCAGCCATGGAAGCTGGGAGTGACCAAGAAGAACAGGCATGGGAAGGCTATGTAGTCGCCACGATCCAAGAAGCAGAGAAAGTGATTAGAATGCAAGAGTGGGAGGAAGCATACAAGGAGGATGTCGATCTGGAAGCCATCAAGGGATATGTCATCCACGGATGGCCGGAGAAGAGACATCTAAGAGAAGAGCTCCGAAGGTACTGGGAGGTGAGAGAGGAACTATCACTGGCCGAGGACTCCATCTTCTTGTTGAGAGGGGAAAAGGTGATACCACCCAAAGGCATACTGGAACACTTGATGGCTTTACTACATGAAGGACACCAGGGCATCACCAAGACCAAGGCCCTAGCCAGGCAAGCTTACTGGTGGCCGGCCGTCGATGCGCAGGTTGAAAGGCACGTGAGGCAGTGCGAATCTTGTGCCAAGGCAGACAAATCTCAAAATCTTATCAGACCACCCCTGGGGAAATTCCCTATACTGGATGGACCTTGGGAAATGCTATCAGTGGACATTTTGGGACCAGTCCTAAACAAAGCAGGGACTCAGAAATCTGTAGTAGCACTGGTGGACAAATTCTCCAAATGGCCTGAAATAGAAGTAAGAGAAAACATGGACACAGAGGCGGTGGTGAACTTCCTACAGTCCACATTCATAAGAGAAGGAATTCCGAAGGTCATCATTAGCGATAATGGTCCTCAGTTCACTTCGGCAAAATGGACATCCTTCACCGAAAGGAATGGGATAGAAGTGAAGCACCCACCCATCTATCATCCCGCGGGCAATGGCCAAGTGGAGCGGTTTAACCGCGTGATCATGGGGACCATCCAAGCTGCTATCAATGACGGTTTAGACTGGGAGAAGGAACTGGAGAAGATGGTCTGGGCATACAGGATCACACCGGGGAGCACCGATACAGCCCTTTTAAGATTTTGAGAGGGAGAGAAGCGTTCACCAAGGACAATCAGGCGTGGAGGAAGTTGGTGATACAGAGCAGGTGGTCTCCGGCAGTGGTAAAAAGGAACCTAGAGAGAGCACAGGAGATCTATACGACGCACTTCAATAAGAACCACAAAGTAAAGAGGGCAGAACTAGAGAAAGGGGACTGGGTAAGAGTCAAGCTAGCAGTCCTCAAGAAGAAAGGTGAGAGCAAGTTCTCGCCGCCATTACAAGTTCTGGAGCCGTACGACCGATCGGCTTTGCTGAGCGACGGAAAGGTATGGTCACAGGACAGGATGGCCAAGTGCAGCAGGATCATCAAAGGGGAAAGTGATGTGGAAGAAGGTCTAGGGAATGTCGAAGAAGATGGAGAAGAAGAAAGTAGCAGAGGACGAAATGTGAACGTAGAAGAAGGACAGCAGGAGGAAGTTGAGAATGAAGGTGGCGCAGGAGAGCGAGAAGAACAGAGGAGCGGATGGACTGAAGAGAGGAACGAGTGCGTGACAGACAAGAGTGGTACTCAAGGAAAAGAGAGCATGGAACAGGAGTGCAGGGAGAGAACGATGAAGGTGAGAACGAGAGTAGGGAGAGAAGTGAAGACACCAGAGAGATTCAAGGACTTTAACATGGACTGGAAGTAAGAACTTTTATTGTTGATTTACTATGAGTAAAGGGGGGAGATATGTGGTAACGCTCTTGCGTTAGCGCACTAGTGTTCCGCTAGGCGGAACAGGAAGCACAGCAAACGGAAACGGAAGGCGGCCATTTTGTGCATTGGCGCCGACCGTTTCACAGCAAGCAGTTGTGTATCCCCGGCGCTCCGTCTTCCAATAAAGTAACTAGAGATACTTACCACGTGTGGCTCATCATTTACGATTTCACAAGTCATTGTTGACCTGTTGGATTTTCAGCTCAAAATTCTCCTCCAAACGATTTCTTGTGGGATAGCAAAACACCTTTATGTACTACAAGTTGTTGGGGTACCGACCATGGGACAAAAGTCCAGAAATAAATGTGTAAAGAATCAAAGATGGTCCACATGTCAATACTTGTAAGTAAATTAAAGTGGCTGTCATGCACTGTATTTACCATAATACATCTGGAAGGAAATGGTGCTAGTTTGCCATCAGAGTGCTCCCTTACCCCCTTTAGCCTGCCTATGGCCATACACTATGTAAACGTATTTGAGGAATCAGTTTTAGGGTATTTATTATTCTTTTCTTTCTCTGGTCTTGAGGGTGGCCATTTTTCTCCGTTCACTTTTACAGTTGATGGCATTCAATTACTTAACAGTAGTTTAGACTAGGACGCAGGGCCCTATCTGCATTATTCTTCGACAAAAATACCATTATTTTTTATTATATTATGTTTTTAAATATATATATGTATATTTCACACAAAGCATTCTGCATTCGAAAGCACACTCCAGAACAGATAAATTCAAGGGCAAACCAGCATTTCTTTTTCCATTTAACTAACCAAGCCTTGGGCGTTTCGGAGGTGAAACCTCCATGCTCACAGGCGCCTTCTGAGGCTGCGCAGTAAGTAAGAAGAACACTTTCCCTGCATGCAATGTATAATAATCGCCCTCCAGTGGGCCTTGCAGTTCAATCACCAGGGTGTTGCATTATGGGATGTATAGTCCAGAGAGCCTTCTTGGTATTATTTCCCAAATGGGTTCTGCACTCGCGCCGCAGTTCATTAATGTCAATGTACCATGACCCTTCAGTGGGCCTCAGGAAAACAAAGTGCAGTAATTGTGCCTTTGGTTCTGCCAATTACAGACTGAGACAGTTCCATGTCTGTGTGGCCGCATTAAAGTTTACAGGGTGGTGCGCTCTTCACGACTGGACAGCCGTCAATTTCATTTCACACAAAGCATCCTGCATTCGAAAGCACACCCCAGAACAGACAAATTCAAGGGAAACACGCATTTCTTTTTCCATTTAATTAACCAAGCCTTAGGCGTTTCGGAGGTGAAACTTCCTTGCTCACAAGCGACTTCAGAGGCTGCAAGGACAGTTTCCCTGAGTGCAATTTATAATAATCGCCCTCCAGTGGACCTTGTAATTCAATCACCAGTGTGCTGCATTATGGGATGTATAGTCCAAAGAGTCTTCTCAGTATATTTCCCAAATGGGTTTTTCATGTTAGAAATGGGTTTTCTGGTTGGCTAGGGCATGCCGGAAGCCAGTCAGAAACCACCACTCTAGTTAGGGCAAGGGAGTTACACGCTGAAGATAACTCCTGCTCACCCCCTTGGTAGCTTGGCGGGAGCAGTCAGGCCTATCCTAGAGGCAATGTATAAAGCGTTTGCGCAACACACACACAGCATCAACTCCCTAGGCACACCACAAAATAAACTCCACACAAGGTTATAAAAAATAGCCTTTGTATTATCCAAAACACATTAGCTCAGGATCACACATATACACTGTGCCAACTAGCACCAGGTAATAATTTACAGGGGATTATACACATGACAGGGCCAATCAGGCCACTGTCAGAAACATCACAAGCACAAGTAGTACAAATAAAACACTACCAGTAACTACTGGCGAAATAGGATGTATGTCGTTACAACGCATACTTTTACTCCGCGTACCATTACAACGCGGTATTTACAACGCATACCGCTACAACGCATAGCGCTTTGGGGTGCTGGATAGTGGTAAGTATAATTTACTATTCTAACTCCAGTCCCCGTGGACCCTAGGGAAGGTGTTGGATAGTAAATTAAACTTACCTCTTATCCTAGAGCGCCCCCCAGCGCAATGCGTTGTAACTGTATGCGTTGTAATGCCCGCGTTGTAGTGGTAGTGCGGAGTAAAAAATGCGTTGTAACAGGTGAATACCGGCGAAATACTGTATTCAGCATTAGCAACATAACCGCATTATGTCTGCATCACACTAGGCGTAAAACACATTATGTAAATTACAATTAGGAGTGCACCTTAGTAACACTCCCTAGGTGCATACATCACCTACCTGTGTGTGCCTTGCACCCTCCTGGCACACACAGGTACCAAACTTGACCCCAGGCCCATTGGCCTTTCACTCTGGCTCAAATACCATTTGTCCAAAATGTCAGGGTGTAACGGGGGCCTTCCACTGGCCCTTTGGCCCCCAATGCAGCAAAAACAACTGCGCGCAATGGCTGAGGGCGTGGGGTGCATCCCACCCTGTCCTTATCCCGTTTTAAGAACTGTCCCCCGCATTGCAGCTGCCCGTGCTCTAGCGGTGCAGCTGAGCGAATGACCTTTGGAACTGCCGTACAATATTGCCCAATTGTGCAGCTGCCCCCTCTCTCGCAGTGTAGCTGGAAAAAATAGCCCTGGCACCGCCATGCCTCTTGAGTCCCACTCTGGGACTCTACAAGAAATATTGCTACCAAAGACAAATTAGCACTGACACTAATAGTGCCACTGGGAGCACTAACACTGTTCACTGTGAGCCGGACTCACCGGGGCTCTTCGTCCCTGCTCTCTTGCTGTGGGGCAGGCACCGACAATGTGCCTCGAGCGGCCAGTCTCCGTTCTCCGCCTTGGGATTCCTCCAATGCGGGCGTCTCTCCTAGCAGGGCAAGACTTGTGGGGCTCCCAGCGGCACACAAGAGCCCTGCCTACAAGCAGGCTTCCGCAATGCCTGACTTCCGATGCTCGGCAACCCACCACAAGGCTTCCTGGGGGTTGGGTTCGCCTGACTTCCGGTTTTCACGGCCCTCCCTCTCAGTGGCGGTTTCACCGGTGCAGGGTGGGCTTCCGCTTCTTGAGGCTGACAATTGCGGGGTGGGCTCCCGCCAACAGGAGCACACAAACAGCGGGGTAGGCTCCCGCTTTCATGAACACAAAAAAAGGTGGGGTAGGCTCCCGCCTTCAGTGAAACCAATGCGGGGTGGGCTCCTGCCTCCCAGGCATCAATGCGGGGGAATCCCTACATTGGGATTGCGTCCAACTATGTTGCAACTCAGTGCTGCAAAGTCCCAGCACTCTCCCCATCCTGGGAGAGATATATAGCACTCACAAGGAGCTCAGTCAAAGTTTCAGGGGCCCAAGGCTGGACCCTGGCAGGCCAGCTCACAGGGCCCTCCAGCAGGGAAGCAGTCCCTCGTGGCGGTACATCCTGGAGCCCAGCAGCAGCACATCCCCAAAATCACAAGCAAGCACAACACAAACATGGGTTAACAGCCCCAGTACTTATACCACTTTCCTTTGTTCTGCCCTGGCACAGGGCTGGGGAACCAGTCCCAACTGGTTCTGGGGGGTATTGGAGCACTTTGTTTACAGGGCTCCTCTGCCCCTTTGTCAGGTGGGGGCTCGGTCATCAGACCCACCACAGGGGGGGCGGAGGCAGCATTCACCCAGGCAGGCACAGACTTATTCAGGGTCAGGGGACAACTCCTCCCACTACTCCAAATGCAGTTCTCCTATTCAGTCTAGCGCTGTTTCACCCTGCCCTCCCTGGAGCCACACACACCTCCCCAGCCCCTGTCACTCCGGAGCCAGACATGCAATACACATCAGGCAGGCAGACACATAGCACACAAAAATGCCAACTCCTAAAAGAGGCATTTCTAAAATAGTGATTCTAAATCTGCTCACACCATTGATCAGCATTTATTATCACTATTCCAAACATACCAAACTTGACCACGCTGCCCTTCTCATATCAGGAATTACCACTGAAACACTTATCAGGGAATCCCCAATGCATTTCTATGGGAGGGCAGCATCACAGCAGTGAGAAACCAACATGGCTGTGTGTCACTACCAGGACATGTCACACACCTAAGGTACATGTCCTACCTTTTACCTACAATGCACCCTGACCATAGGGCTTGCTAGGGCCTACCTTAAGGGTGACTGACATGCAGTAAAAGGGGGTCACAAACATGGCACACACTTTAGGTGTCACGTCACTGCGACAGTAACACTGCACGCACAGACCTCTCAATGGCAGAGGCCTGAGACAGGTTTGAAAGGCTACTTTGGTGGGTGGCGCAATCAGCGCTGCATGCCACCAGTAGCATTTAATTTACTGGCCCTGGGTATCTGAGATGCAACTTTACAAGGGACTGACAGGTATTGAAAATATGCCAAACAGGTGTAGACCAACCTTACCATGTTTACCACAGAGAGCACACACACTGGACAGCAGTACTAAAGTGCCCTGAGTCCTAGAACCACCAACACCATGTCAGAAAAAAGGCTAGGAGGAAGGCAAAAAGTTCAGGGATGACCCTGAAAAAAGGGCCTAGTCCAACAATACAATATCGTAATTTTTCCCGATTTATGATACAGAGGCATACAAACTCCTCAGACGCTGTCCTCTATAAGTTTTTTCATCCTTTTATTGATTTTAGTTTTTCATATTTTAGTAAATACAACCTTTTTCCATGCAATAATCTATCTATCTATCTATCTATCTATCTATCTATCTATCTATATTTATTAGTGTTTATCAAGCACGTGTTTACCTGCAGGTATAATGAATACCTAACTATCTGAGGAGAGAAAAAATCTAAAGTGAGAATAACCAAATTCTAAGCATCTTCAAAAACACAAGCAAAATGGCTTCTCAGATAAAGAAGAAGAGAGTTCAGTCCTTTCAAGTCTCAAATAGTTTGCATGTCATCTACATAAATGATACAGAAAGAGTTTATGTTCCTTAACTAGTTACTTTAGTTAGGCCACTAAATGTTAAAAAGTGCCCAACATGTGCAGGGACGAGCGTTGACATGATTTCTATGCTGATACTAAATACGTCTGGGTAATTTGCTGGAGCCCAAAATTGATTTAATTCTCATTATTTTAAACACACTGTTTTAAACTTGTATTGCTGCTATTGTACCTGGCACTTTTTACTTTCTCCTTCTTCTCTCACTCATGCCTCGGTCCACCGCTGGCTTTCCAGTTTGTTGTGGAGGATGCAAGCGATTCTAGCACTCAATTTCCAGCTTGTTGGGGGCGGAGCCGGGAGGTTAGCATCCTAGCACTCGCAGCCTATTTAACACCTTGACTGCTACAGCAATTCCAGCAAGGTGCTGAACTCTACAGATTTCCATTGTTCATGACGAGCTCAGCTCGTCATAAGCACACGACCAGTGTACTGCATGACGAGCTGAGCTCGTCATGAGCAGGGAAGGGGTTAAACGGCAAGCTTTTCCAGTCGCGCAGCGGACGCGCATTGACACGATTTCTATGCTGATATTAAATACGTCTGGGTAATATATTGGAACCCAATATTGATTTTATGCGCATTATTTTAAACGCACTGTTTTAAACTCGTATTGCTGCTATTGTACCTGGCACTTTGTACTTTCTCCTTCTTCTCTCGCTCGCGCCTCGTCCACCGCTGTTTTTTTAGTTTGTTGTGGAGGGTGCGAGCGATTCTAGCACTCAATTTCCGGCTTGTTGGGGGCAGAGCTGGGAGGTTTATTTATTTATTTATTTATTGGGCTTATTAAGCGCGACAGCTACCCAAAAAGGGTTTCCCGGTTAGCATCCTAGTGCTCGCAGCCTATTTAAACAGCATGGTTTTCCAGTCACGCATCGGATGTGTGCAGCGGGTAAGCCGCCTGTGCGCCGAAGGCGTGCCAAAGGCAAGCCCGTCTGCACCCGTCTGCTCTAAGACCGCACCTTGCGCCAGGGAGGCTGCTGAATTTACACTAGAACAAACTAAAACTGTTATCTACACCAGGGAAGAACTTCTGGACCTACGGCAGGGCGGAGCCCCTTGCCACCATATTGTTGACCCTGAGATTCTAATTGGGAATCATCCCTATACCTGTCCCTCGTGCAGTTTCTGTTCTGCACAGGTAGGTGTTGGTTGTACCCCCTGGAGGAATGTAAACCTATATCGCCTTCCCAGGAGCATATGCTACTGGGATATCTTATTAATGCCAGATCTCTGATTAAGAATAAAACTGCTTTCAGGGACTTTGTCTCACTTCGAAAACCGGATTGGATGATTATCACAGAGACATGGGCCAGGGATTATTCTGGTCCAGATCTTGTGGAGGCAATTCCTTCCGGTTATAGCCTAGCCAAACTGGATAGAATAGGTAGAATGAGAGGGGGTTGGGTATTCTTTATAGAGATGTCTGTACCTGTCGCACCTAGCCACTTACTACACCTTCTGACCGATACCAGGCATTATATTTCTCTATAAATACTCTTCCCTTTGAAAGTTTTTCTGGGATACTATCTTATCGGCAACCCGGATCCAGATCTTATTTCAGCCAAGACTTCAGCAATCTCTTAGAACCCTATTTCTCAAGACCTAAACTTACATTGCTGGGGTATTCTAATTTTCATTTAGACAAATTTGTATGTAAAGACACTCAAACCCTTCTGGATACCTTAGGCTGCTGTGTTTTTTTGCAGCTAGTTACTAGTATCACTCATACTGCTGGACATATTTTGGATGGCATATTTTCCAATGATCCACGGATCAGGGTGGGAGTGCCTATACCTCGTTCATGATCAGATCATTATGCCATCCCCTTTACATTTCAGACTTCAGCACCAAGCACTGTCTTAGCTGGTAAAAGGACGAGGGGGAGGGGGAAGAGAAATCTGAGCTGTATCAGTAAGGAAGCTCTTGCTAACTATTTTATGAATTTTCAACTTTCTGAGGACTTGGATGCTAATTTAGCAGCAGATGAACTTTCTAAATGGATGTTAGGAGCCATAGATACTTTCTCTCCCGTTACAAAACATTATGTAGCGAGGAAAAAACCCTCCGCTCCATGGTACTCAGATAGACTCAGAAAACGGAGACAGTCTTGCCGCAAACAGGAAAGGTTATGGCGCACAGATTTGGCGCCAGCGGGCAGAGAGCTACATAAACAGTGTTTGAGGGAATATAAAGCGGTCATTACTGAGGAAAAAAGATTGAAAGGTTACTGAAACAATTATATCTTCTAGAGAGCTTTTTAATATTATCAACCGCTCACTTGTTCTAAAGACTGGGGTGCCGCTCACTTGTTCCAAAGACTCTTGCCATTAGCTGAGGAAGGATTCCCTTGCACACGGAAGGTGCATTCTGCTGCAAAGGCTCATTTGGGAGGTCGCGCCGCTGGTGGGAGCTTCTCCGCATTCCGCGGACTGCCTGCACGCTCCCAGCGTGCGCTTGACCTTTGGACTACTTGCCGCCTTCACCGGGGGACTGCGAGGACCAGCAGCCTTCACATCTCCCAGCTGGTTCCTCTTCCCCCGGCGGCCACGCCCCCCGCCTGCTGCTATATACCTTTCGCGACACCCGCTCCGCGGGTGCCGCTCACTTGTTCCAAAGACTCTTGCCATTAGCTGAGGAAGGATTCCCTTGCACACGGAAGGTGCATTCTGCTGCAAAGGCTCATTTGGGAGGTCGCGCCGCTGTTGGGAGCTTCTCCGCATTCGGCGGACTGCCTGCACGCTCCCAGCATGCTCTTGACCTTTGGACTACTTGCCGCCTTCACCGGGGGACTGCGAGGACCAGCAGCCTTCACATCTCCCAGCTGGTTCCTCTTCCCCCGGCGGCCACGCCCCCCCTGCACGAACACCTTATCTTGATTAGCTCTACCCGCAACGCGGGACGCGCGCGGGACGAAGCGCGGGGCGAAGCCCGGGCCAAGGGTGGGCCCGTTTAAGCCCGTTCAAGACTGGGCAGGACTGGACTGGGCCACGGTATTTTCCTTTTAATTTTTATATTCTTACCTGCGATCCCTTGTTAGACATTGTATTGAGCCGCACTCATCACTGAACTTGTTGTATTCTGCGTAACAATGAATAAGAGCACCAGAAGCAAAAAGACCCCGAAAGTTACCGATATAACTGGCCCTATAGACTTATTTATCACCAAGACCCATGAGGTCATAGACAAAAGCATACATATCCTAGAACGCAGGGTATCACACGAATTGGAGGTTGCTAGAAGATCGTCTATGGGGCCCTTGGCTTCTGCCCAAACTCCCATCCAACAGGGACCAATTATCCCACTGTTTAACCAAGCAGAAAATACTAATGTACTAATACACACGGTCCCAAATATTGTGGATCTATCCGCCACCCAATTGTCATTAGGGTCTAACTACAGTGAGGATTTAGAAAAAACACCCGATCTACAACTCTCCCATAACCATGTGGATATTTTAGACCCCAATTCCACGGGCAAGCGGGAGGGCGCCATAGCTAAGAGGCAAAACACAGAGATGAACTCACATGAGACCACACTTTCTCCGCATAACATCACGACCTCCCTCAATCCAATTAGTGCTACAAATCTGTTAGACCAACCGATCCCTACCAACAGTAGTGCTGATTATATCTTGACCTCTCAAGATAATGGTCTCCGAGAGTTGACAGAGGACCAGGGATTAGGGGGTGGCACACAGAAACCATGCATTGCATGTGTAACACTACACGATCTCTTCATAAAAAGCATGGGGGAGTTGCTAAAACGCCATCTGCAACCCATGGAAAAGAGCATTATGATTATCGAGAAACATTTAGCAAAATTAAATACCCCAGCATTCACGCAGAAATCATTAGGCACACTTGCCAAGGGGGCGGGGACATCTAAAGACTCAAATAAACCGGCCCAACCTTTGTCCTTACCTGTCACCCGACCAAAGCCTCCGTCGCTCGAAAGAGTTGTAAACTCCGAAACTTCTAAAAGCGACAGGCAAAACAATCAAAATACCTCAAAGACCGACCTAACAGAGGGGAATGGAAAATCAAAGGGCATTATTGATAACTCCCAAAAAACCCCGGCTCCTGCGGAGCCAAACACTCAGCCAGGCAAACAGAAGGACACCCCACAGATAACACACAAACCTCAACTATCCCAGCCACAGGCCAACGAGAGGAAAGGCGCTAGGTATAGGCGTCCGATACATCTGCTGCCTGAGGCGACCCCATACACCGTCATTCTCACTGGGGTCCCCGAGCTGGCAGATGGTACAGACGAACCCCCATGGTCACTGCGTAACAAGGTATTGCAGTGGTTAAGTCAAAATAGACCTCTCCAACCATCTAATCACAGTAGAATCAACTCAATGAGAAGAGTGTATTGGATTGGCGATACCAAAAAAAGTTTGCATGGAGACTGCATCATACTCAACTGTGAGGACCCTGCCACAGCTGACTATATTTCCTCATGGCCAGCCTTGGAAAAAAGGGGGGGGGGGATTGACGTACAGCGTCTCTCCTTCTTTTACCCACCTTTAAATACTTTTGACTATGGCGACTCTACCGGTTGGGAGGAAGTCCAGGACTGGCCGTGGACACAGGTGGGGCACTACAATAGAAATAGAAATAGGAACAGCAATAATTACTGGAATAGAGGGTGGGATGCTCGTCCCTGGTTACCTAGAAGAGAAAATCTAAATCCTGACTATTGGAGGGGGGCCCCCACAAGGAATAGGTATGACTGCTTAGACATGGTCGATTGACCAATAATGACAACAAATGGGAAAGGAAATAACTTAGTCACCTCAGCTGAGACCCACAATGATGATCCCCAGACCCTTAACGTTAATATCCTCCCAATAGGGAATATACCTGATTCTCCAGCGGGGGAAGCACTATCACTATCACTAGTCCAGCAACCACCAGATCATTTAATTAAGGTCTTAAGAGGGGTAGGATCTTTAGCCCTAGAGAAATTCAATGGTGGGACTATACTTACAAGTTTGCTGGACACTACACAAACCCAAAAGGAGGCAGAACATAGCATAGAGGGCATTGAGATGTTAATTTCTAAGACGCTGACGGCAGAAGCCAGCTCACATAAATCCAACTTAAAAATAACCTCCTGAAATATTGCAGGGCTAAATAAAAAATCAAGAGACCAGTTATTCTTAACCTTTATGGAAAAGCAGGATATAATTTGCTTACAGGAGTGCTGGGATCAGGAGGAGACCCACATTGAGGGCTTTAGCACCTTTTATATACCGTTGATACAGGGCAATCGAGGAAGAGGGTCTGGGGGTCTGTGTGTTTTTGCCTCTAATCTGTGTAATATAAAACTGACCACACACGAGGCGAGTGGATCCAAAGTAGGTGTAGGTAGATCACTACAAGGACTTATGATTAAAGCAAACGGGCGGTCCATTTTTCTGATTAACATGTATATTAACGTGCCAAAAGCAGATCTCAAAGCCTTAATAGCTGAGCTCACTTCAATGCTCAAGAGAGGCGGGAAGGACGCAGACTGTACTCTTATAGCTGGAGATTTTAATTGTCATCTATGTCCTTATAGTGCCACAAAAAATTGTGGCATTTATAATTTAAGAGGGGATCCCACCACACACTTTGAACATTCTACTCTGGGTAATATGTGAAATCAACTTATGCATGATTGGGACTTGGGTTTTGCTAACGAACTCTGTGAACCACCTGTAGCATTTCAAACAACCTTTTCTGGTCGAGGGTCAGGCACTGTAATCGACTACATCTTAGTGTCAAATAGGAACCAGGGCTGGTTGGATGAGTTTAATACGGAAGACCTGGCATTAAGTGATCATTTTCCGATTAGCGCCAGTATCTCTGTAGGAAAGCCCGGGAGCCACACAACAAGTACATCGAGTATCCTTCACGGTCACTCGGTGTCGTTGGCAAGGAAAAATGGATACGTCATAAAATGGGCAAAAATTGACTCCACAAATTTCTTGAAGGACTTAGTACAGACAGAATTGAAACAATTCACGACCTGCTTAGAATTTAATATTAATCCCCAGCTAATCATAGTGGCCTATGCCAGGATAATTGCCACTATAAATGACAAGCTAACTATAAAACAAAAGACAGGGGTAGAAAGGAGAGTACGCGGCTGGTTTAATTCCGCCTGTACCAAAGCCCATAAAGACCTGCTACAGGCATTAAAGACTCCCAAAAGACAGTAGTTTGGTTAAGGACGCCAGGCGAGCCTATAAGCAGACCCTTCGAAGTAGACAGAACGAACTAAAAAACCAAGCCTGGGAAGCCCTGATAAAGGCAAGTGCCTTACGGGATAACATATCTTTTTAGAAAGAAATTAATGCCCCCTTCTTCGCACATAGCAAGGCCGACTCTATGGAGATAGCCATAACGGAAGACGTTTGGGTTAATTACTTTACCTCCCTATATAAGAAAGATTTAATAGTAACGACCCCACAAGAAGATCCGAATACCAGGCAGGTGGAACATGCACCGATGCAAGGTAGTTTCCCATTAAATGTAGTTATTACCCCCTTAGAGGTTGAGCTAGCAAATACCCAGAGTGCTAATTTAAAGGCCCCGCCCCAGATGGAGTCCCCATTGATTTATTCAAAGAAAATGTAGATCTTTGGGCTCCTCTACTAGCAAATGTAATAAATGCGTATAGTAAAATAGGTTTCCCCGATACATGGCACGAAGCTATAGTAATCCCAATATTTAAAAAAGGGGACAGGCAGGACCCAAAATGCTATCGCCCTATTTCCTTGCTAGATACCCTGATGAAAGTCGCAGGTAGAGTGTTGCTAACCAAATTACAAACTTGGTCCAAGAGCAAAGGGATTCTCTCGAAATTCCAATATGGCTTTAAAACGGGTGTAGGCACTGTAGAGCAGGGTTTAAACCTGGCCCTAATAATGAATAAATATATTGGAGTAAAAAAAGGGAATCTGTTCCTAACATTCGTCGATTTAACCTCGGCTTTTGACTGTTTAGACCATAGTCTCCTATGGAAAGCCCTGGTTAAATTGGGGATAGATAAAAACATTTTACATTTTATACAGGAATTGTACAGAGATGCAGGTGCCACGGTCAGATACGGCAAAAACGGAGAGCGAACTAGAAAATTCCCAATAGAAAAGGGTGTTCGACAGGGCTGCATCCTTCCGCCATTCCTTTTTAATTTATACATTAACGAGGTAGCAGACTTTTTAAACGATCTTGTAGTGGATTACCCTAAAATAAATGGCATCTCAGTACCACTACTATTATACGCTGATGATGCGGTGATCATGGCTCGCGCACAGCTGGGTCTCCAGAAGGCCCTAACGGGATTTTCAATTTTTATGAGTACTAGAGGTCTAAAAATAAATGAGGGAAAAACATTCACAATGTCATGTACTATGAGAAAAAACATACCAGACTGTAAAACCTTTGTCAACAACACAAAGATAGCCATGACTAAAACATTTTCTTATCTAGGCATCATTTTTAACAATAGGGGCACATGGTCATCAGCAATAACCTCCCGGAACCTGGCCTTTTCTCGCACGATAGGTGCTGTTAAACAATTTGCTAAAAGACTGGGCGGGAAACCTGTAGATATATTACTCAAGATCTACGCAGCTAAATGTGTGTCCACTGCTGTATATGGGGCTGGCATCTGGGGACTGACAGATTGCACACAAATACAAACAGTGGAAAATGCGTTCCTGAGGCACCTTTTATCAGTCCCTCGTTCCACATCTACCACCATATGCCACAACGAACTTGACAGAGTCCATATCACCGATTTGATAAAGATAGCGCCAGTTATGCTGTGGTTTAAGATCTGGACATGTGAAGATACAGGTTTCAATAGGGAAGTAATTCAAGACTGTTTAAATCAATTCGCTCCTAGCAAGCAGCCATGGTTAGCCTATGTTAAAAAGTTCTTGAACTCTATTGGTAAACCAGATCTCTATCTAAATGCCACATCATGCTCACGAATATCAAAAAAAGCTTTAAAAGTGGCACGCCTTGACCTATTGGAGGAAAGGAGATGGTATTTAGATGGGAATAAGTCTACCATTGTAGCCCACTGCAGCATCCTTCATGGTTTGGGCCTTCATCCATAACTGGCGCCAACCTATTCGTGCTACCATAGAATGCTTTTGACACGAATGAGGACTGAGTCTTTTTATAGGCTAATAATATTTCCTGCCCCGAATGATTGGTCTGCTAACTTGATAAAATGGCCGTGCGACGATCTATCTAACCAGTCAAACATACACTGCATTTTTCTCTGTAAGTATTATCAGTGGGGGAGAAAAAGATACCAGTTACCTCTGCTAAAGTCATGGGGCTTGAGAAATTGCAAAACTGCACTGTTCAGACTGTATATGTTGCAAGATGAACTTACCATTGTGTCAGCGATAAAATTTTTGACCTTCACCGTAAAATGCAGAGGGACCATGTGTAATGATTAGGACCTTAAGGTTAAAAATGTATTATATTGTGCCTAATTACATCAAATAATACACAATTATGAAAATGAAATATGCATCCCAGGAAATTGCATGAATTTTATGAATCTTTTAATGAACTTTAGAACTACTTTATGCAATTTAAGAATTTTATCTGATTTGTTTATATGATGTGTATCTCTGTAATAAGTTTTTAATGAGAAAGTTATTTAGTCTGCCCATGCTTGTATTTTGTATTTATGTCTGCTTTTATGGTTTTTTTTGTCAAAATACCGAATAAAGCTATTTTTGAATTTTTGAATTTTGAATTATTATCAACCGTCTTATTTTCCTTCCTGTTGCCGATTTGTCTGATCTCTCTTAAGAACTTTGTGACAAAATGGCAGACTTTTTCCACACAAAAATCATTGATATATATTTCACCTTGCAGGACTATAATGTTAAAATTGCTACACCTGCTCTTCCTAAATTCGACTCTAATGTTTCAGAAACCATGGAAGATTAACCGAGGCTACTCACCTTTCCTTGCATTTCATTTGAAATGACTGATTGCCTGCTAGAAGGGGTCACCTTTGGGCCATCCTTGGATGCTTTCCCCCTAAAGGTTTTAAAAACAGGTAGTAAAGCAATTGTCCCCCACCTTACCTCAGTACTGAATATGGCTATTTCAGAGGGGCACTATCCCACCTCTTGGAAAAAAGCTGTGGTCAAACCTCTTTTAAAAAAGCCTTCTCTGGATCTGACAGAATTAAAAAACTATCGCCCCATTTCTTTGCTTTCCGGTCCCAGCCAAGATTATGGAAAAGTACCTGAACTGACACCTTAGCTCCTATCTATTAGACTACTAGTTGCTTGATGGCTCGCAGCATGGTTTTAGAAGCCATCATAGCACTGAGTCAGCGTTAACATCGGTTCTTGACAACATCCAGGTCCAGGTTGACGCAGGGCATACTACCCTTCTGGTTCTTCTTGACCTTACCGCAGTTTTTGACACTCTGTCTCCTTTGAGGCTGGTGAAGCGCCTCAAGGAGATCGGGATTGGGGGCATGGCCCCTGGGCTTCTTGCCTCCTTCCTTTGTGAGCGGGCACAGATAGTGGAAATGGGCCAATATTACTCACCTTTAATCCCTTTGATATGTGGAGTTCCACAGGGCTCTTCCTTAAGCCCAACTCTTTTTAATATCTACGTTGCCCCATTGGCCAAGGTTGTGAGATCCTTTGGATTTGAGGTGTGTCTTAAGCCGACAACACAAAAAATCATGGTGTCCATTACCAACAGTATTAGGGAATCTGCCACACAATTCAGAAACTGCATCCAGGCAGTCTCATGCTGGATAGTGGAAAACTATCTCAAACTGAATGGGAAAAAGACAGACAATTTGGTTTTTGGTAACCAACATGACATCTGGTTGAATGACTGGTGGCCTAATACTTTGGGCAGCTGCCCATCCCCTGGACTCATCTCTGTCCCTAAACCTTCAGATTAGCAGAACAGTGTCCACCTGTTTTGGATTAATCAGGCTTCTTAAAAAAATCTCTGAGTTCCTTTCGTTTGCATCACAAAAGCAGGCAGTGATTGCCTTGACAATGTCCGGACTTGATTATTGTAATACCTTCTATTTGGGCATTACCAAAGGCTTGGTGTGATGGTTACAGTTAGTGCAAAATGCTGCAGTGAGGCTGGTGATGAATTTGCCGGAGTAACACTCAGTGTCGGCTTCCCTCATCTTGCTGCACTGGTTACCTCTGTATCGAAGAATTCTCTTCAAGACTCTATGCCTTACCCATAATGCCTACTACGGCCTTGGCCCTGATGCCATTAAAGCGATGTTCTAGCGCTATACCCCTACCAAGGAACTCAGGTCTGCTAGCAAGAATTTGCTAGTAGTGCCCAGGTATAAAAATGTTAGATGGGGAGGCAGGTCCTTTTCCACTGCCGCTGATAGGCTGTGGAACTCTCTCCCTGAAGGCTTATCTGGTCCTGGGTCACATTCTCTTTTACACAAGGCCCTGAAAACCTGGCTCTTTACACAGACTTCAGTATGACCTCTGTCCTTTAGGAAAGCTATAAAAACCCATCTCTTCTGCTGATTATATTATGTTATGTAGGCTGCAACCAACATCCACAGTAGCTTCTCTCCCTATTGGTGCAAGCGCCGGGACGCCCCTTTGCTGGGGCAGCCGAGCGCTATAGAAATTTATATAACATAACATAACATAACATAGCATGAGCATTTTATTTGGTTGCACATCAGTCCACTGTAGCGCCTTGATGCCCTTGGGCTAAGTTAGCGCTTTATACATTTAATATTCAATTCAACATAAACAAAAAAACTGAATACACATCTTCTTTCGATCAGACTAATCAGGACTAGTCAATTTCAGCAGTTTGTAATAATGTCAAAGCCACACAGAAATACATTTTAAAAACAAGTGCATTAAGTGAAGTTAAGTTGCAAATTATATATTTACATTTAACATAAAGCAATATCTACTTACTTAGAAATTGGATTCACGCTGGCCTCAATAATTGCTAGACATTTACAGCACTTAATATTTTCTGGAAAATCTTGAATACCTGAAAGAATAATGGGTTAGTCATATTAATATATTAATATTCTTTACCCAGTTGACCAGAGCATGTACTACCTGAGTACATTCTTATAAAAACCAATACGTTTATAAGGAATTTGTTCATGTTGTGCTCGGTGAGAGAATCCACCTAACTAGGAGGAGCAAGTGTCAGTTCTTCGAGAAAATGCATATTACTGGTAAATATTTTGTGACACACCACTTTTCCTTTGAATGTAATCCATAAAGTACACAGAAACGTATAGGATCTTCGAAGAGCATGACACTAATTTAGATAAAGAATGTGTTTTTTTAACGTATCTTGCAACAACAGTTTCTTTTTTCTTCCCTCTCTCTCCCACCTTACACATTTGAGTACAAGCCTATGTTGACTTGTCTAATCTTTCTCATGGCTTCCTCTTGCGAGTAATGTTGTAATACCTCACAACGTCTCCCTCCGTCTTTCCTACACACTAGCCTGCAACTTTGCTAGACTAACATAGAAGGCATATGGGTCTCAAGCATTGATATTTCAAGACAACTGCAGAGGTCACTTGAAGACTAGTAAGGAGTGCCTCAAAATATTCCCAAATGCCTCTAAAGCTCAGGTTGGTAGCTATGCTTTGCAATAGGTGTCTTCCACGCAAGTTGAGAAAGGCATGGTCCTTTAACCAGGCATCAGACAGTGGGTACATTTTGTCACCTATTGCAGAACGATCATCCTTTAAAGAGGAGCTGCCAGTTGTACGAGACACATTTTGGTGCAACACACCCTGATCCCCAGTACTAGACTTAAGATGCCCATTAACAAGTTTTCACTCACTATTTTGCCTTCGATGAACAAAACCATGGAATTGGTTTAGATTTGAGTATGACTAAAATAACCTGACCTTTCGCCTTCACATAGGCCCCAAAGCACACTTTTGAGACTCAAAGTTCTGAAATTCAACATGTCTATGATAAAATTTATGGACATATTAAAATGGATCAGTGGCTCATTGCAACTCTGCATTGAAGAGTACACACCTCACTCTTGATCTGATCATCTATTCAATGAGTGCAGCTTCAACATCAATCTATCCCTGGCTTTAATGGCCACACAACTAAGGTTTGTAATTACCAGAGAGCATAGAGTTGAAACAAAATGCCAATATGCGGTAGAAATGTGCAACTACTTCAGAAAATTAGATTACGAATGCCCAAACGGGATTAAAACTAAATCTATAATTATAGTGTTAGAGTTAAAATAAGATCAGTTAAGACCTCTCCTGTTGGATGAGGCATTTCTTTAGAGCAGATCTGAATAATGCTAGCATAGGGATTGAGTGAAATTCCACCAGCAGAAAGATCTAGTGTTGTAGTCCCAGTAACCAAAAGGAAAAGAACCTAGGTTCAACACATGGATGTTTGGAAGATTGTTTTTTAACACCATCGCTGCTGATGGTTTTCCCCTCCTGTGCTGAGAACCTTTGATTACCATTGTTCATGACGAGCTGAGCTCGTCATCAGCACAGCTCAACCGCAACCGTGCCTCATGATGAGCTGAGCTCGTCATGAGCATCGAAGGGGTTAAAGGTCAGGATTGATGGCTTGTACAGAGCTGTCTTTATGTAAAAGAAATCAAGCTTAGTGATGGTTCTGTCAGTGTGTCTGGGGAAATAATAGCTAATGCCTCTACTAATATTGAGAGGTAAAATTATATTGGGGTACTAGCTAGTAGAGAGTTTTGGAAGCAAAGTTTGCTCAGAACAAGCAAGATCAGAGGTTTGACTCTATGGAAATAAATTATTGAGAATATTTGTCTGTATATTCAATAACTGAAAGATTGCTGCTGTGGCAGAGTTTGTAACTAATATTGTCATGTTTATTGAAGGGATGAAATGAAGACACACATTTCTGTCTGAGGATATTATGGTTGTGGTGGTTTGGGTGGATATGCATGGGTGGTTAGGGAGACAGGTGCATATGCACTAGACACATAAGATTATTTCTGTTTTGAAAGAATTCAACATAGGAGAGTGGGCCACCATCGAGCGGTGAATGGCTATTGGGTAATTATTGGTCTGTGTTTAGAGGTGGGGGTTAATGTAGAAAATAAGAGAAAGGTCTGGGCATCATTTGCATTGAGATGATAAGGAAAATAGAAGGAAATTATATTGTCATAAGGCGTTATACAGGATGTAACCTAAAAGAGTACAACCAACAGTTGCCTTGTGCTTTAGAGTTAAGTGTATCAAAAGACTGAGAAGGAATGATCACAGAGCTATAAAAATCATTTGAGCTCCAAGTCTGTGACCCCAAGAATTGTTAGTATTGGAAGTAAAGTAGGGTAAACAGCTGTATCCAATGTGGCAGAGAAGTTGAAGACTAAGAGAAAGGAATATACATTATTGTGGCATGCAAAGGCTTTAAATCTGTTAAATGGGTGAGATTGGTTTCTATCGAGTGCGTGCCTTAAAACCATATTAAAAGGAGTCAGGTAAATTGTGTGCAGAAGTTAAAAACGAAGTTTACAAAAACATAGAAGCAGAATGGAAAAATCTGTTCCAATAATGATACAATTCCTCAACAAAACAAGGCATCTTTTTCCTCACAGTAGCAGGCCCCAGCTAGTCATAAAAGTATTTGAATGGTACCAAAATATTGTTATAAGAATATCTTCTTACGGACATACAGAGAAATAAATTATGTTGTTAAAAAATATTCCCCATTGGCGATGATAATTGAAAATTTACACTGAATGGGACAATATTTTTGTACACAATATTTCTGCGTATGATGGCATTAAACCGAGTGAATTAGGTAAATGATACAGTGACTACTTTACTCTCTCTTACAAAAACTGAATGGTTGTACTTTGGTTGAACTGTAACACTAGACAAGGCAGTAAATTGCTCTAACTTCTTTGGCAGTCTTACCACTCACATGGTTGGACGTCCCTAGTAAAGCAGTACTACATGTACCCAGTGCCTGTAAATTAAATGCTACTAGTGGGCCTGCAGCACTTATCGTGCCACCCACTTACATAGCCCATACAACTTGTCCCAGGTCTGCCATTGTAGCGTGCATAAGGTTTTAAAATTGCCAATTTAGCGTGGAAAAATAACCCCATTGCCAACCCCAAGACTCTCTTTTTATTACATATAAGTCACTAAAGCATTGTGTGGTAACACAGTGTCATTTACAGACAGCATATTTTCCATTGAAATGGGCAGTACATTTTCACACCTAAATCTATAGAGCACACAAATGATAATGTGTGGAAATCAGGTTTATGTGAATATGTATCATTTGTGCTTCACCACGTAAAGTGTCTTGGTTTGTTTCGATACCATTAAAATCTCAGTTTCCAGCCAGTTCAGAATTACAGGAAAATGTGCTTCATTTTTTCTTTGTAACTGCTAAATGCACACAATTAATTTACAGATTTTGTTGTGTGTTGAATAAAAACCAAAATGTTCCTTGTACTCCATAAAGATAGTCACATAATTCACTTTTAAAAATTCCTCCCACTTTGCAGTCAGAAAAAGATGATTAAACACCAATCCTGATGTTAAAATAATAAGCAGCAGTTTGTCAGAAGAAATAGCCTGTCATTTGACATCTATCTTTGAAGCACCACAAACATGACAAGATAAACACATAATTTAAAGGTATCTTTATTTATTGCCCAGACTTTCATGACCCACTAAATATTTGCCTTGAGAAAAGCTGCTCTAAGCAATTTCTTTTTCTTCTGTTTTTTTTCTCTTTTCATTCTTTTCCATTTTCTCCATTTTCTCTTGGCCGTTCCCTCTTTCATGCACAGGGTTTTATAAGCATTATATATTTTCATCCCTATTCTCTTGTACATTTCTTTCTCTTAATTTTTCCATTTCTCTGTTATTGTTCTTCCTCAATGTCTCGTTCCCTAAATTTACTATAATTTTTCAATACCCTCTTATGTTTTCTGCACTCTTCTTGGTACCATTTTAGGTCTTGCCCACAGATAGCTTTAGATGTCTTTGTCAACAAACCAACTGTATCCAGTACATACAAAATGTCAGCTTTGTGTCTGCCGCAGGTGCAGTCCTTCTGATTGCAGTCCTCTGTTGTCCAAGGTTCCAGCAGAGGAGTCCTTATTCTGCAGATGTTTCAGGCTGGGATCTGAGGTGCTCTTGCAGCTCTCACATACACCCCAACCAATAGGGTTCATGCGCCACCCTCTGTCATGACACCTTCCTGGTGAGTTTGGCATATTTTTGTCCCATAATGCACATTCCATCAAAATTCAAAATGGATAAAATCTCTCCTTGGAGTTCAGTTCTGGCTAACCCAACCCCCTGGTGTGGTTAATATTTGTCTGCACTCCCCTTCCAGCCCCTTTCTTAATCAAATTGGAGGAGCTCCCATCTGGCTGGAGAGCAAGGAAGCTTTGCCCTGTTTTGTTTTTAAATATGGCCTTCTCCTTTTGAAGACCAATTTGTGTACCATTGCTTACACAGGAACCAGATCTCCTCCAACTAAATGGCTGTATTGCTTCAGCCTCAGGCCCCTTCACACCTAACCAGGGAGCAGCTTGGCTCAGGGTGTCAGAGGTTGGTCAACCAGAATAGGCTGCTAGAGGGCTGTTTTAGGTAACATCCGGATAGTACGTTCTAAAACTACTTTCCAGCAATAGTTATAATACATCTGATTTAGGCAAGTTGTTGGATTTATTGTAACTATTACTTTGATACTTTGAATCATGTTGCCAGCCACTTCCAATCAAAAGTTAGACTTTATTAAAGTTTAAAAAAGCCTTCACAGGTTAGCCTATGGAGCTAGCAGGACTACAATGGTTAAAAACAACTCTGGCTGTTTTCCCTTAATTGTCCCTGCTTTTTATAACAATGCACTCTATCATTGGGGTGCCTAAGGAAGACTTTAGGGGTGACATATATGTAATAAAAAGGTTGTTTTAGACTTTGGGAGTACTTTTAATTCCAAAGTCAAATTTGGACACAGTATAATTTTAAAGTATGCCCTTAACTTCATAAAGGCCGCTGAGGTCTCTAAACCCTCATGCCCTACCAAATACTGGGGACTTAAAGGTAGGCTGTCTCGGCCAATTATAATTACACCACTTACCATGTACCTTGACAGAGCACTGCCCCTGGACCAGGGTAGCAGAGCCCAGGGCACTTTCAGAGTTAGTAATCACCAATATCAATCAACATATGGGTGTGATCAGGGAAAAAAGGATGACTCTCCTAAAAATGTTTAACCTGCCTTTAGGAGTCTGAGTTCTACAAAGAACCTTTTGCGTTGCTAGATTCATTGAATGTTAGGGTCTGTATGGTAAACCTCCACTCAGGTGTGCCTACAAACCTTTGGAGTGTGCTGATGTACAACTGAAGGAACCTATGAATCTTGGCCCAGTCCCTGCTATCACTGAGCACTCTTATCGTTTACCAGTGCCACTAATCCAGAGGAATTTACATGCCTTCAGGTTGGGAGGCTTAGTAAGCTACCTAATCCAACTCTTCTTTGGTCATCCGGTAACAGGTCTCACAGGAAAGCTTATTCCAAGCGAGCTTTCATTGTGGGTTCTCGCAATCAGAGTTTAATGGTTTCCCATAAAGGAGAATTTCAGTCAAGAAGGCTGACGAAAATTCATTTTGAGGAATTGTTCAAATAAAACTACCCATATTCAAGAAAATCTGATTGATTTTTATGTAACACAAATACACTGGTGCTGGCTTTGAAATCTGGTTCTGGTATATAAAAAACGTAAACACTTCTTAGAGTTCGTAAAATAAAACAAAATGTAAGCATATTTGATCCCAAAAAATAGTGAAAGTAAAAAAGAAAATTTCAATTATACAAGTCTTTGTTCTATATCTACTGTGTTCCAGAAAAGCAAATGAAGATGGTAAAACAGAAGACTACAGCTACGGAAAATGGAAGAAAGAAGGGATGAAACTGGGAGGAAATGGGGAAGTTGTTTAGAGTGGAAGGAAGGGAAACTCCTGCTGCTTCAAAAAAGAAACAAGGGGCCTCATTTATGAGGCCCCTTGCGCCATCGGAACTTCACTTTTCAGGAAGTTCCGAGGCGCAGAAGCCTGCGTGGTATTTATCAGGCAGCAGTACGCCAGTTTTTGTGGCGTACTGCTGGCTGATAAATATCAGTCCCTTTAACGCAGTGTACTGCGTTAAAGGGGTGTGCAATGGGTGTTGCTGGGGGCGTTCCCAGCAACATCCATGGCCTTTTGACACTGCCCCAGATTTACGAGAAATCGTAACTCTGAAGCAGTGCCAAAAGCTTACCCCTCCTCAGGGGAGGCGTAAGGGAGGCGCAACAGGGAGAAATGTCTTTATTTCTCCTCGTATTTCCTTTTTCTATGTGTGCTGCATTCTACAGCACACATAGAAAGAGGAAAAGCCTCTTGTGATTATTTTTGTACAGAAAGGTTTCCCTTCCTGTACAAAAATAATCTTCCCCGCAACGCAGGCACCCTTGCACCATTGTGCAACAGTGCCTGTGCTGGCGCAGGCAGCCCATTGTGCGCTGGCGCAGGGGAAAAGGACAGGAATGCGCCGTATCTTATAGATACGGCGCATTTCTGCCCTTTTCTTTTGCTGTAGGGAAGCGCAGCAGGAAGGCCTGCTGCGCTTCCCTACGGCAAAAAGTCATAAATGAGGCCCCCGGATTTACAATGCAATGGTCTCATCATTGTTAAAATTAGAGCTATTGGCATTGCTCATGACATTATTTTTGTTTTTAAAACATAAATAAATGGCATTGTCATTTACAATGCCAATAGCTTAATCTCTCGCAAATGCGAGACCTATTGCATTTGCACACACACACAGAGCCACACACACACACAGACAGAGCCACACACACACACAGAGCCACACACACACACACACAGCCACACAGCCACACACACACAGAGCCACACACACACACACGCAGACACACATACAACACAGAGCCACACACACAGTCACACACAGAGTGCCACACACACACACATACACACATACACACACACACAGCCCAACACACACAATATTGAATATATAGGCAACACAACATTACAGACAAACACAGAATTACATTTCATGAAAATAGTACAAATGGCTTCTGGCACACCGGTTTGTCATACTTCCCCACTTCCTACCTATTTATGGGATCCCCTTATGATATTGGGAAGGGGGCGCAGAGAATTGGGAATGTTTTCTGAAGATACCATAGACTACACTTTGGGATGTCCAGGGGCACCTGTGCTCTCCCCTCCCGCAAGACCCTACTGCGCCCCTTGGAGTCAGTTTCCTCTGCGCCACCAGTTACATAGACATAAAGGGAGTGGGGGTAGCAGGTGGGTCACTAGAGAGAAAGTCGCTGCAGATCCAGAAAACAAGGGGTTTTGCACGGCAATAAGTTGTACTTACCTCAGTGCCCTGCACTCCCTTACTCCAGGCGATGAGGAGCTCCAAACATTAGGAAATGCAGATGCTGAGGCAGCCAACAGGACAGATACTGCCCTGACCAAGGAGAGCATCCGATCTGAGGCTGAGATATTTTTCCAAGTGTACTCTAAGGTCCAGGGTGTCACCCGTGGATGACTTCCAGCAGGACATGCTGTCGGTTTCTCGGCCCTGGCTGCGTGACTGGGACTAGTGTCGGCGGAAGGAGTCCTAGGGAACAGTAGTACAGAATACAGGAACCAGGACAAAAACGCTTTATCAAATGTAAACGAAAACGGAGCATGTATTTCAGGAACAGTTATGCCATTGTCTGGTATTACTATGGCCTATGTAATGTTTTGATTATTCTTCGAGTTTGTAATTTTAAATGTATTTAAAGTGCAGGTTTTAAAGGTGTTCGGGCTAAAAATTACCATTTTGAATTTGAGTTGTTTGCTTTGATGCAATGGTGGGACTCGAATGTGAAACAATTTACAGGTGCAGCCATGCTGGGTGTAAAATGACATGTATTGGTCTTTTAACTCACTGAGATTTTGATGCAATGGCTTAGAATTCAGTGGGGCACGCATATTTCATTAGTGCGGACGCATTTTCCAGATGCCGTTTTGAATCTAAAAGAAAATAGTTTGATAGGCCGAAATTAACAATTCAAGAACATCTTGTTACAGACACAAAGTAACAGTAGAAGTTTTTGCGGCTGATGTAAGGAGGTTGTGAACATGTTTTTCAAATACAGAGATGTACTTTGCACATTTCGGAAAATAAATTCGGCTCCGTTGCTTAGATCCGCTCTCTGCACAAATGCTGCAGTGCACTGGTGGGTGCTCATTGTGGTTTTTCAATGGCCAAACAAATCAGCTCGCGCTCTGGTCCGCTCAATGCGACGGCGCACAAAGGGTGCAGTGCGTTATATTGTGCAAGGGGTATTTGTTGTCATCGTTTGAAACGTTGCTGGGACAAAGGATGCATATATTCACTGCGTGCTGTGCCATCAGGGCGCGCATGGTTCTGTAGGAAGCAGCCCAAAGCCTGTGGGTGCCGCCAGGGCAGACACCATCACCCTTGGACATGTGAGTGGGAGAGCGCTGCTGGGGCATGTTGTGCCCTCCCACCCCCGTGTTTGTTGTGCAGTCTTGCGGCACTACAGCCAACAGCAGGGTTTGTATTTCGAGCCTCAGCCAGTCGGACAAATACAGGAACACACACGGGTTTGTCACAAATTAAACTGCTCACGCGCCACACCTCCCCTTATCACATTTATTTGGTTGGGGGCATTTATGACCTGTTATCTGTGGTCTGCTCACGCTGCCAGCACGCGCCAGTCGGCCCTCTGATTGGTTAATAAGAAACACCAATGTAGAGCCGACTTGGGAGTGCAGGCAGCGTGATGGGGGCGCGTTTTTTCCTGAAGACGTCACGGAGAGAAAGGACAGGAAAAAACACACCCCTCAATCACAAACGGACGGGGCTTAGAGTGACATGCAAAGCTCTTCTCCAATGGCTGGCCGCCGTTTAGGAAGCCAGCCATTGGAGAAGAGCTGGCTTGTTTAAGCCCCGTACTAGAGACATAAGATCTCGCTAGCGAGACTGCGCAAGCGCAGCCTACGCAGGCCGAGACCTAAAAAAAAGTGGTCCACATTTGAAAAGCCGCCAAGTTCTGAACTTGTTAAAGACATGCTGTATCGGTATTTTGCAAGATATGGAGTGCTGCGTGCATGCGTTTTAAAAGCACACAATGTAGCAATATCAGGAAAATCGACAGTAAAACCCGGCCCGGGTGGTCATAAAACAGCCCCACAAACTGTTCTGCAAGACCTGCCCGTCGGGCACTGCCAGTTTGACCCATAGGCCAGTCGGACCTTGACCGAACATCAGGATTCGGCATGCGCACTGTGCGTGAGGTCCGAGAAGCGACTCTGTGTGAGAAACCCATGGTTATATCACACCTAATTGCTCTGAGGTGTGTGGAAAGACATATCTTGGGCGGGATAACCTTACAAGGCCTGGTATGAATATCAGAAGGGCAGGACGATGAAAGAGAGATGCAATATAATTGGAATATAGGTGGCCCGTTCAAAACTGTCCCGAATGCCTCCCATCACACCGTGCGGAAGAGGTGTCGCCGCCGCTTTAAGGGTTATTTTCAACTTGATAAAGGCCGGTGATGAGCCACCTACCCCCGACTTCTGTATGGGTGCCCTTGGAGTCAGTCTTTGTAGAGTGTGAGATGCTTACGTTGTGATCACCTGAAAGTGAACAATTGCCATGAGATGAATGGCCTTGGGGCAGAGAGAGATTAATCCACGGGGGTCGGACACCTATCAAGGCACCGCGGGGGCGCTGAGAGGGAAGACCTCTTTGGTGCTTGGACACAATGACTTTCAGCAACACCCCCCCCACACACACACACACCTTCCTTTGGAGCTCGGAGGGGGTGCAGTGTGTAAATACTGAAGAGGCCGAAGGGTGGAAGCACTGTGACCCGACGCACCCGACGCTGCCCTTAGTCGTGAGGGTCTTCCTACATGAATTTCACCTTGAGTGGCAGAGCGCTCAGATGGCTGGTGGGCCCGGACAGTCCTGAACTAGAGACCTCATCCTGGCGAGGAGACCGCAAGGCCGAGAAGTGCTGGGGCTGACCAATCCTGAGGCAGGACCGCCGAGCAGAGCCCCTCTCCACGGTGAGTTGTCTCCCGGACCGCCCTTCTCCAACCGTGGGGCTCTCCACAACTCCTCCGGGTGGGGAGTGAGGGACGCAGGTGGGTGCTGTGGTCGTAGAGCGTTTTAGAAACACAGTTGACATTTTTGTCTACACTTCCCATTTTCCAGTGGTTCACAGGAGGCCCAGAGGGCAAAACGACACCTTGACAGCTGAATTGTTGAAATGCTCTTACACCTAGGGAGAACTCACACCGTCACTCATCGAACATTGGGTTCCTATCAAGTCCCGATGCATTTTGCTGCTGGTAGTTTCTCCTTACGAAGGGGCAACATCCAAACTACAGGTGCCAGAATGCAAAGCGAAACGGGACGAGGGGATCCACTCCTGCGGCAATCATTTAAATTAAAAAGCGACTATTCCTTTTTTGGAGAATACTAGTACTCACCAGACCTCCATAACGGGATAGCAGCGTCGCGTTTTCCTTACATTAGACCATGTTATTACCTTTGCCAATATCGTTTTTCTCAAGCAGATTCTATAGGCTTTCCTTGTACATCGACATCCCAGGGAAACATCTGAGTCTGTCAGAAGAGGGCCCCCAGAGGGCGACAACAGGTTTCCAAGAGATGCAGGGAGTCTCCGAGTTTGCTAACAATGTTGGGGGCTGGAGACACTTTAAGGCCCAGGCGCTCGAGTGGGGTACCCCGAGGAGGCTTTGTGCCAGAGCGCTGTCCCACCTAGGTTGTCCTGTGCCTGAGAGCTGGGCTGGTCTTTTGCCCCAGTGAGGACAGTTGCCCTGCCTCTTTCTCTTGAGGCGAAAGGGGGCAAAGCATTTTCTTTCTCTTGGGTGGAGGTTAGTGAGTGCTTAAGGGCCTTAAACTGTCGGTGGTGTGAGTTTGTGCTTATCCTTGACTTCATGGGCGTTGAAGAGTGTTTTCTTTTCTCTGTCGGGCTCTGCGTGTCTGTTTTCGCCAGGGGTCATTTGATAAGTGATTTACTGTCTCTCGGTGTGAAGGTGAGTGAGGGCCTCGTCTTTCTCTAGGTGGACTATCTCTACTTTCCGACATCTCTTCCAGTGGATGGATATTCTCCTTTTGATGGATAAAAGATCCCCACGCACCTAGAATGTTCTTCTCCCCTGTAAGGCAGCACGCAACAGCCATTGGTCTGACGTGACTATCTCCCCGCCCCCCGTCAGGGTCATTCATCCAAACTGAGTATGTGGCCTAGCACTTGCCCTACAAGCACACCTGTGAGTGAGTCTTCCTTTTCTTCGGCAGCGTCTCCTGCTGGGGCCTCTTTCAGTATTAGTAGGGTGCCTGCAGGTGTGAAGTCAGCACCTCCCCCCGATAAGTTGCCTCAGTGGAAGATGTGCAGCCGTACTAGGCGCCATGACCTGAGCAGTGTGGGGCTCCGTGAAAGGACAGTGCAACCCGTTCATGCTCCCTCCTTATGCATTTTTGGTGAGGGAATGGTGAGAGTCGCGAAAATACTTTTAAAATGTAGCCTGCGGAAGGGGTACGGGTGGGTGACCGGTTCGGCTTCTTCAAAGTTAGGAAAGGAGGTAAACATCATATGTAGCAATATGAGCAGTTTGTTGCCTAGTGTTCGTTCTTCGTGTGCTGGTAACGTTTATTTAGATAAAATCCAGCTGGGATGTGCTTTCTTAACTCCGAGCGACTATCACTTCGAACAAGCGCTCGAGCGCTCACCTTTTGTATCTAAGCCCCGTCCTTTTGCGATCGGGGGCGTGTTTTTTACTTTCTTTCTAGGCTGTAAACAAGAGTCAAAAGCACGCCCCCCAGTCTGAAAAGGACGGGGTTTACAGACAAATGGTTCTTCTTTCTATCTAAGCCCCGTCCTTTTCAGACTGGGGGTGGGGCGTGTTTTTGACTGTTGTTTACAGCCGAGAAAGAAAGTCAAAAAACACGCTCCCCAATCCGAAAAGGACGGGGCTTAGATACAAAGAATGACATCACTTGGACCTCTTCTCCAATGGCTTGCCGCCGTTTAGGAGGCCAGCCAATGGAGAAGAGGGGCGGGGCTTAACCTCGCTTCTCCAAAACATAAGATCTCGCTAGCGAGACTGCGTATGCGCAGCCTACGCTGGCCGAGACCTAAAAATTTACTTCAGGGGGTGCACAGAGGAACAACTACATTTTAAAATGGGGAAAAACAAACAGCATTACAAAATTATCACCAAGAAGGACTTTCGCCAGGTAGTCAACCTAATGATTTTTTATTTCTTTTTAGCACAAACTTATCAGCCCTAAGGATATCCAAGCACTGTGGGGCCATCAAGGAGATTAAATGAGATACTGCACTTAGTCACATGATGCTGAGCTGAGCTGACACCAGTGCCGGGGATCGAGCCGTGAGCTCCGTACTCCAGAGTCAGCTGCTCTTGCCGCTGCTAGCCATTTATTGTGAAAAACTTAAAGAAAACTGGTTCACTGACAAAGGATTGTCAGAACAGGTTTCGGCAAGATTGTTTTTCATTAAATGCACATACAAGAAAGCTAGTTCATGTGATAGTGTGGCTGCTAGGAAGCTCTTTCTCTGCATTATCTATGCAGAATTGAAGCAGGTTGGCGCACCATAACCAACCAACTCCACAGCCCCCAAGGGAAATGTCCATCAGCCTGGTTGGCCAGTCTGACCTTGTGTAGAAACATATAAAACATACAATTTTTACCAAACAGATCAAGTAAAATAAAACTGAAAAAGCAAAAACCATGTAAATACTTCTCAGAAAATATTCAGAAGAAATGCATGCCCTGGTAACATAAAATAGCACATAATCTTTAATACTAATTACATTTTCTGCGTAAACATTTTGCTTTAGTTGCAGTTGTGTGACTGTAGATGTGGGAACACCTAAGGATCGTTTACTAGGTAACATGGTGCATGCATGTCATTGAATTGACTTGGAAATAAACCTATAGCATTAGTGTTTTTAGTGTAAGGAAAAATATTTTATTCAGTTTTTTTCTAGGGACGGGTGTAGCTGGCGTAATTATCTCTACATAATTACTCGTAATTAACTACAAATTGGGAAGAATAATCCAGCATTTTGTGCTATTTTCTCAGTGCAAAATGCACCCTTGCATCCAAAATCGGGCAGACGATGCATTTTGCTCTAAAAAAATAGCTCTAAATGCTACAGGACACAGACAGCAGTAGCTAGTAGCTGCTCGCTCTATCTTGGGAGCTTATTTGCAAGCCCCTTGCACCCCTGGTACGTCCCATTTTCCCATATTAAAAGTGACGTTCCGGCAGCACAAGAGTCTTGTAAATAAGTACCTTATGAGTTGCTCCCATGCTATTGTGGTAAGATATTTGCCCCAAATTACTCAAATTGAGCTAATTGTGGAATTTCGGTAATTTCGCACAAAAAATGTGATGCGTAAATACTGATATTACGCCACCGTAATTCAAATCAATTCAAACAAGGTGCTAAAATGACTCACTAGATTAATAAACTACAAATTGCCAATGCGATAATATCTTAATATACTTCAAAAAGCATGTAGAAAATAGTCATGTTTCACTGTACTGTGAGAATAATTTTTTTGTAATTAGACATCGTTCGTTTATTCATAATAAGAACATTCCTGATTAAGGATACATTTATAAATCACTCTTGTCGTTGTGCATTGGTGCATGCATTCATTGAGTCAATAATTATGTCTTAACTGGGGACAATGCATAATTCAGATGATGCTGAATAGGTTGAATTTTAATCAGAGCTTGTGCTGGCCTTAAAATGCCAGTGGCCTCCTGATAGAATTTCAACCTGCCTGCCATTTCTATCTAATTCTTGTTGATATTGAAATACTGCACTGCGGCCCCGCCGCTCAGCGTGTTAAGCCATTAGGTTAAGTAATTACGGAAATAATTATAATTTTTATGGAAATGGCAAAGGGGAAGATGCAACCAGGTGTCGGACTGACTCTCCAAGGATGTCGAGTGGGGCGGAATCACGTGTATCTGATTACAAATACGAGAACACTGACTCCAATGTGGATCTTGGTCATAGAGTCACCCACTCATGCAGGAGAGGTCAGCAATAGCCATGCCAGGAAACAGTCAGGGACATAAAAGTGCAAACAAAACACAGAACATGGAGGTGCTAACTATGTTGTTGTCCACTATGAAAAAGAGTCTTGCTGACATGAGATCCTGACCATAACACATTTCATTAAAACGTTGATTGTCTGTGTTATGAATGTCATAAGTGTGCACAGAATAAATTAACAGCAAAGGCAACCAAACTGTGTAGCCTCTAATGGCATGGGCCTGATTCACGGAGATAGTTTTAATCCCTATATGTTCATTTAGAGACAAAATGGCCCAGTCTACACCTCTCTATTACCCCAAAAAAGATATTTGGCAGTCAAATAGTTTTACTAATGCTAATTCTATACTACAACTGTGTATATTTAAGCAGTAACACACCCCGCTTTAGGGGAGGAAGAGGGAGCATGAAGGCGTGATTTGCCTTGAGAGTTTGTGAATGCCCACACACTTGTAAGTTTGTTGCCATTCACAAACTCCTCTCTGACCCCTTTGTAACACTGAAAATGGTGACAGGTGTGCTTCACTGAATGGCTGCAATAAGTCCTCATTCTTGGTGAAATTACTGAACATCCACAAACTTCATGAGGATAGGAGAAAGGGTTTGTCACCATGGAGAAAAAAAGGAAAAGAAAAAATATACAGATTTGCATAGCAGGCTGCCTTTGCTCAGTGCAGATTTGCACAACTCTGTTTGGGGGAAAAAGCATGTAGTACATGACAATGTCAGTAGCATGCCTTGAAAGCTATGGTTGATTCAGCTTTTTGTCAATGGCATACTACTAGGGATGTGGGCCAGTTGTAAAACTCATACATCTACACCTGTGCATAGGCCTACATATACACTATAGCTTTAACATCATTTTTGCTAATTGGGTCCACAGTGGCTCTGTGGCATAATTTATAGATCAATTGACCTGCTGGAACACTCTTCCCAGCTCCCTCATTTTGATGCTCAGTGAGCAAACTCTGTATATGGGGTATGGATTTTCAAATCTGTGCATAATGAATACATCAAATGGGACCGGAAAAATATGTCTGCACATTTGTTGGGATGAAATTGCTCATACGGCTGGACCTCTGTATTTGGTGGCGCTAAATTCCACTTTAAAATTGGGACCTGAAAATAAGATGGTGTACCAGGCCATGAGTGCAGCTTCTACACCCAGATTGTGTCCACTGCTCTAATATTAACCTGCTTCTCATTATTTATTTATTTATTTGTGAGTTTCATATAGCACCCGCTGGACCCAAAGGTATCAGAGCCCTTTACAGGTTGTGTGAACAAATTCAATGGAACTAAATGCGAGGACTCTTGTGAGTTCACATAGCATATCCAGTGAGTATAGAACAACACAACATTATAAGTCAGTATTATTAGGAACAGTTTTAGATGCTGACGGGTCAAGACACCACATTGTATGATTCTGTCAGTCAGGTGTGATCTTGAGGAAAACAAAATCAAGCTGCTCGCCTCATCCTCTCCCTCCCTAAATCTTCTCATATCACCCCGGCTCTCAAATTACTCCATTGGCTCCCTGTTCGTTTCAGATCCTTTTTCAAACTGGCCTGTCTAGCATTCCTGGCTCACTCCCAATCTGCGCCCTTGTTCATTAACACTCTTGTCTCTTCCCATGCCCCTGTTCACACTCTTCGCTCTTCCTCTCTTTCACTTCTTCACATCCCTCGCTTCCGCAAATCCAGAACGGGGGGCACCTGATTCTCAGTCCTTGCCCCCCAGTTCTGGAATAGCCTTCCTCTCTCTATTCGCTCCATCCCCATCTACACTCACTTCCGTAAAGCCCTTAAAACTTTCCTTTTTCTTCAGGCATTCCCCTCTTAATTTCCCTGGGTCTCCTCCGCTGAGTTCTTGATCAGGTCCCTAGCGCCAGGAAGCCGCTCGGCCACCGTGCGCTTTATTAAATATTTTTTTCATTTCATTTCAACAAGATCAGATTGGGAGCGAGTAGTAGTTAAGCAGTAGTTAAGCAGTAACGATTTGAGGTCTCGTTTGAAGCAAGCATAAGAGGGGTTTCAGCAGAGATCCTCAGGAAGTGAGTTCCAAATTTAAATCCTTTGAAGGTTTTCTGAGAATGAGTGCACCTGGGATGTTTTCTTTTTCAGTTTGGGAGGGATGAGAAGAATCGAGTTGTAACTTCTGAGATCTTCCTGTTCTTGAGTTTGGTTTCCAAATATGTGGGGTTTTCTGAGTGAAGGGCTTTGTGGGTGATACAAGCTGTTGTGAAGATGCAGCTTTCTTCTATGGAATGCCAATTGAGACTCTTGAGAGCAGGTGAGATGTGATCAAAACATGTCACTCCTGTGAGGACTCTGGCAGCTGCATTGAGAGTTGCTCTTAGAGGCGCAAGGAGACTTTTCGGAGTGCCAGTGATGATGGCATTACTGTAGACTAGTTTCTAGAGGACTAGTGATTGCACTACTATCTTTAAATCATCAGGGGGAATAAATGGTTTGATTTTCCTGAGACGTTTTAGGGTGTACATTGCCCCTTTGACTGAGTTGTTGATGTGCTCCTTTACTGGCATACTTTTGCCTAGGGTGATTCCGAGGGACTTAACGGAGTTAGAAAGTGAAAGAGAACAATTTAGTGCGTCCATGATCTCGAGGGATGCTTGAATTGGTAAAAGCTTATTTTTTATTGAAAATAGTAGTAATCGATCTTACTAGGGTTCAGATTTAAGTCACTGGTGTTTAGCCGGGTTTGTATCTTGTTTAGTGTGGCATACAGATACATGCTCTCTCTGAGTGATGCTATTTTGTAGTAAAGTTGTGTGTCATCAGCACTTAAGTGATATTCTACACAGACTTGGTTCAGAATAACTCTGAGGGGTTCCATGAAAAGATTAAATGGTGATGGAGAGAGGATTGAGCCTCGTGGTACTCAACCTTTAATCTACATGTGTTACAACGCATGTCATTAACCCACATTTTTGTTTACCTTGCAAAAACTTTTACAAGGCTTTACAGGGCTTTACACCACAAACCATTACAACCCATTACCCATTACAACGCCCCGGCGGAGTTAGAATAGTAAATTGCGTTGTAATAGATTGCATTGTAAAGGCCTGAATTGTAAAAGTTTTTACGGAGTAAAAAACGCGGGGTAATGGCACACGTTGTTAATGCGAGCGGAGTAAAGTGTCCTATTCACTCCTCGTCGAACTGGTTGAGAGATTCAACTGTTGATTTTAATTGTTGAGAGCAATGTGTAAATCGGCAGGGCCTGCTTGTGTCAGCAGGTCTTTTTGCCCTTCAACTTCGTCAACAATGCGAGCAGCACTGTTATGTACCAGGCCTTAAACGGCTCATGCACGTAATATTTATATCTGCTTTTGGATGGTGTACCATGGTATATATTTTGTAGTCTCTAACCAGTGTAAATAAGAGGTGCTACTATACCCAATGTATTGGCACTCCATGTATTGACTTTGGAATGATGGATAGGCTACACCAGGATTAGTTTGGCCTTCAAGCCAGAGTAGATGTTAATGATGAGGATGTCGCTCATTGAGCAATCTCGCCAATGAACTGAATGACACTCTTTCCCCAAGTTAAAAGCAGAACTGTAATAGTGTACTTGACTGTGCATCTCTTATATAAGGGGAAGCGCAGGGCCTGTGATCTTACGGGGAACAGTTTGGTACCCTTTCAGCATGGACCATTCCCAGCAGCAGCCCTTTACAAAGGCAGGACCGCTAAATGGAAATGTGATGGGTGCAAATCTTACTGCACACCTCGGTGAATAAAGGCTACAGCAAGATCTGCACTTGATGCACCTTCTGGTCCACATCGAGTGCCACTTCAGTTGTGCTCCACACAGCATTGCCAAGAGTACTGTACATTAGGCCAATTTTAAGCAGTCCAAGCCTGTCCAGGGCTCGGATTGCCCAAGTTGAAAAATTCAAAGCCGGATCAAAAGACCAGTCATGTAGAATCAGAAGATCAAACATGTAGGAGATATTGGAAGACATTTATTAACCATCAAATTCATACACTAAATCATTTGAGAATAGGAACTAATACCACTGAGGGTAAAAGGATAAGCAGGAAAGCAGTGGCGTAACCGAAGTTGAGGGGGCCCCCCTGCAGGGTACACGGAGGGTCCCCGCTCCGGATTTAATCCAGAGCTCTCAAGCCTGAGTACTGTGCTGAGGGGGCCCCCCTGTACCGCAGGGGCTGCGGGGTCCTGTGTTACGCCCCTGCAGGAAAGGAAAGTTGTGCATCTTTACATGAGGCCAATAATGAAGTAACAACGCTCTGCATCAGATATTCAAATCATTATTACTCCCAGCTATTTCCCTACATATGTCAAACCACGGATTGTCAGCATGTCTACAATCAGTGCGTGGTTCCAGCAGAAATCCAATTGATGTAGATGTCTCTAATAGATATATCTTCTGATAAAGTTGATGATGAAAAAAGTAACAGCATCCTCTCTAATCCTGCTGGTTAATGTAAAGTGCTTAAGGAGCATTGGAAAGAAGGAGATTCTGTTAGTCATGAAGTAAGGAAAGTATTTGTTTTATGTATAATATTCACTGTCTAATAACTTATATTTATTTTTCAAACATTAAAAGAGCAAGAA
Source organism: Lissotriton vulgaris (assembly GCF_964263255.1). Taxonomy (NCBI): domain Eukaryota; kingdom Metazoa; phylum Chordata; class Amphibia; order Caudata; family Salamandridae; genus Lissotriton; species Lissotriton vulgaris. Next base: position 482,095,511 of record NC_141685.1, on the reverse strand, counting down.
ATGTGACCTTACCAAACAACTCCAACCTTGTGAACTCAAGCTGTAGTTCAAGCATTTCAACATGCTATTGAACACATAGAAGATTTCATATGCAATGGTTAGTTAATAACCCATTCATACAATCTCTCACATTCTTCTAGAATTGTAGAACTGCTTAGGAGCTAAATACACTTCCAACTTTCCTATCCATTGAAAGAAGCAATGACAACCAGGATCCCCAGATCCCCCAATTTTTTAATGAGTAGCCCACAACATACAAGCCTAATTAAATGTCCTAAAAATGAGACACTCAAAACCCCATTGTAGGGCATAAATAACACCCTTGTCTCTACAGGAAAATATGATGGGCTAAACAGTAGAAAGGGCGAGCCATTCTGATTTATCAGGCATTGACTAACATGTGACCAGTGTGTGTAGAGGGGAGTTTTGATATGGACTTGACATCATTAGCCTCATTTCCCCCATTCGAAAGAGGAAGGAATACCACATAGTATTAATTATTTTGCTGTGAGGTATTGCCTCTTTATTTAAAGATGTATGAAGGAAAATGTGGAATAACAGGCAGTACCAATGTTACTAAAATCCATGCAAATTCTTTACGAGAGTTCTTCTCTGATGATATGTTACTTACTCAGCTTTTCCACCTTCCTCAGTATTCCTAGTTAGGTAAATTAGCACAGCCATCTAACAAGAGGACTTGTCTCCACGTGGTAGGTCAAAGAAACAGAAAACAAACAGCGATGTTAACATTTGAAAGTGAAGTCTTTAAAGGGACCCATTGGTGTTTCATTTTTCTAGAGATTTGCATTTCAAGGAGTGCTAGCATCGTTTCCACTTAAAAGCTAAGCTCTGGGCACCATATAATAAAAACAGCAATTTGTATTTCGCAGCATATTCTGTTTTACCCAGGCTCTGACAGACACGTTTCTAAGTGAAGTACAGCATGTAATAGGGACTCTATTCTCATTTGTTTGATTTCTAAGCTAATTAACTAGAGTCTAAAAATATCCACCCCTCGAACAAATTTGACAGTGATAATTTATTATTGAGGAGAAGTAGCATCGATAGACGAGGGTACAGATATAGCAGAAGAACAGAAAATGCAGGTTTAAAGCAGACTGAAAATGAATAAAGATTTTTTCAAAATCTTCAGATTTTTACATTACGCCTTTTTCCACATACCAGGATTGCTATCAGATAAATATGCTATTTCAGTTGTTCTAGATTCCTTGCTTTCAGTTCAGTCCCCTAAGGCAGAGGAGTGTCACAGAGTAAAAAAAAGGAAAAATAAAATAATTACTTGATGTTATTATAATTTTATTTGTTCCTGCGGCGGTGTCTTGGCAGTGGGACAGATCTGCTATGCTTTCAGAGCAAAGCAAAACGGGTCCTAGGATGCTTGTTTCTGGTCCAGGGAGGACCTGGTTTGGCAGTTCGGGCTCGACTGTTCCCATGAGGCACAAGGTCAAGACTGATTTGCATATGGCCAGGTCTAAACTGGGGTGGCACAGTGAGCAAAAGAATGATGGATTCAACCCAGATATCTTGACTGGGGTGAATGTTTTGATGTGTTCTGCATTCCGTCCATCAATTGAGTGTCTTCTGCTTTCAGAGCAGGTGGGAGGAGTAGTGGGCACTCTGTGAGTGAACAATGACCGATAGTTCGGCCCTCAATGGTTCAATCATTGTTAAAAATAGCTGGTCAAGTAATAGTAAACACTTAATTAGTAATAGTGCAAAAGCCTTTTTATGTTGATGGATCACCCTTTCATTATGCATATGTTTAAATTACCACAACATTAATGCTGATAAAATACCACTGCTCATTATATATTATTGTAAAACAAAAGAATATCGAACCCAATAGAATTGGTCTCTATTACCTATGTATGCAATTAGGATCTGTAGCGCAGGGTATAAAATATTGACATTAAAAATGCTGTGGGCAAAATATTGACAGCTGGAATATCGTGATGGTAAGTATGTATTAGTAAGTATAGATTTAGTTTTCTTAACTCTACATTTACATACTCTGAAGATATATATGGTAATATGTACAAACGTCATTAGGGCCTTCCCTCAGCCACCATTCTGTCTCAAATCAAATGTACTTTTATATCCATTCATTTCTGTCAACCACTGCTTCTGGCAATACGAGGCTGTGTCAGATCCCCCCCCCCCAAGCAGAAAGAAACAAAGGGCAGGAGGGAGGGAAAACAGATATTCCCCCTAGGACACCTGCAACCCGGCTTCCGGGTCACTACCACCAAAATGGTGGGTAGTTTCCCAAAATGTCCGGTTAAATATGCCCCCAGTCCAAAGATAGCCTAAGGCCCGCCCAACCAGCCCAAAAAGAGCCCACAAGCCCCCCCCCCCCCAGGGCCAAAATCCCCCGGGAGGGCCAGGCCTCCCGCTGGTCGGCCGCCCCTCCCAAAACCCTATTAAGAGTTTCAATCTAAACCCTACCACATTCTCAGGGATTCCCAAAAAGCTCACATTACTCTTTCTTGACTGACCCTTCACATCCTCAGCCTCATGCAGAGCAGTTTGGACTTCCTCACCAGGTCATCCAACTGGGACTTGAGCAACTTCAATCAATCCGCTGTCTACAACTGCACTTTCATTCACCTTGTTTGTGCAGAGCTGCTCCCACAAAGGTAATTTCAATGGTAATGAAATCAATTTTATTTTCAAGAACTGTGCAGAAGTCTTGAACAGCAGTCAACAACTTATGTAATGATGATCTGGGTTATGCTGTTGAAGTCAAAGAACCACACGTCTGTCCTGGAGCTACTCTGTCTTCGCTCCTTGAGAATCAAGCATGTTTTTCTATCCATTTGTTTTTTACATATTGTTTCTTGGAGTGTTTTACTTTCACCAAAGCCTGCTAAGCTAAGCCAAAAACCTGATTTTGAATCATACTTAAAGAATATTTATTGGTCTGATTTGTGGAGATGGAAGAAATGTTGCATTGTAAGTGAGTTTCTCCCACTACTGTTCTTTTACTGTTTTTGCTATGAAGCAATGGAATACAATGTTTAATATTGTTTCCTATTTGTTTTCTGGAAATGTAAGATTTTCTTCTGTGGGTAATGAACATCATTGTAGATGGAACAATATATAATTGAGCAGCAGCTTATCATCTCTTTAAACTGCATCAAATCTTCCCCTTGACTCAATCTCCTACAGCTAGACATTCACTGTTCCCTCAAGCTACCACGGGGAGTTAAGAGGTCCTGTATGGTCACTTTCCATTGCAAATAAATTACATACTGTCTTGGTTAGTGGGAAATACTTAAAATCTTCATAGTGAAAGTTGTTTTGGCAACTGCAACAATTACGGCAAAATCCTGACAGATATACATTGTAAGAGCTGGTGTTTGAAATCAGCATATAAGCTTATTTCTAAATACTGTCACAATTACTTGCTTTCATCTCCCACAATGCACTCATATTGTTGTTACTTGAAACTTTTTTAACAAGACTCCACATTTCTATGTGTAGAACTTCATGTTTAAGATGCTTCTGCAGCAAATAAAATGTTTGCGAGTGAGCACTATTTTGCTTCTGAGCTAGGTTTATGCAATGCCATATACCTCAAAATAAATCAAATAAAGTAGGACGTGTGCTAACCACCTAAATGAGTTGGATGTTACGTCAAAAACACACTTCCCAGCTGCTCTCGGTGTCTTCTTCAGTTACAACTAATCCTTGACAGAAGCAAGGACAAAATGGAGCATGCCTTAGTCTCACTCTGAGTTAAATCACAAGGCTAAACCCTTCACTCACACAATCAATTGCTGCCTTCTACATTCCAAGTGAGTTGTGAAGGAAGATGTTGGCAACATTTTTCGTTTTATGGTTGTGTGCCTATCTATTTTAGCAGCATTTTCTTTAGTAGTACTAAACAATATCAAATATCTTTTTTTAGCAACTGATGTACTTGTTTTCTTATTCTTAAAACTCTAGGTTTGATTTCAAGCATTTCCCACAGCAGTACAGTACAGGTGTTCTTGCATGATTAGCCTTTGAGACCACAAGTTGTGGGTTAATGTTATCAAGATTCAGTCGCTGTAGTCTTTCCGTTTGTCTCCCAATTTAGCAATCATCCAGACTCCTTCATACGTAATTCCAACTTTCCTCTAGTATGTAGTTTCTCTGGTTTGTAGAAGCTTGTTTCTTTGTTTAGCGTGGTTTTTTTGTAATCACTTGTTGCACATGCTCCAGTGATTTGTTCTGACTGCAATATTTGAAGTACTGAAACTCACAATAAGGTAAGCATTTTCATTTTTTTTGTACAGCATTGTTTGAGTGCTATCAACGCCAACAATATATCCTACTCCTAACATTAACAATTACTCTCACTTTTTAGTTTTTATATTTTTGAGAACTTTGCATTGCTTGCTGTGCATTGAGTAATCTCCCTATTGCCAAAAGCAGACGTTACATGTATACAAAGGGAATGCTTTCCTGCATTTCCACTCAAGTTCAGCACTGATGCCAATAACAGTGTTCAACACTTATCTTACTCCTCTAGCCGTTCTTGCTGAAGCATGTGGAGCCAAAGTGATATAATTTGCTAACAATACTCAGCTTCTCTTTACTTGAGAAAAGGGGGCAGCATTTGAGGTAGAAATCATTAAAACCTGCCTTGCTATGGTGTTCAACTGGTTGTCTATCAATGAATTAAAATGCAATCCAGAAAAATTGGAGATTGTTTTTGTTGTACAACTCCATCAGAGGTCTGGAGATCTTGGTGGCCTCAGGATGTCCCTCCTCCAGGCACTCTTCAGAGCTGGGGGAAAAATCTGGGGATCAAAATTGACAGTGATCCGTCCAGGCAACCCCGAATTCAGGCTCTGGTGGGCACCTGCTTTGGGTTAGTACGCACTTTGAAAAAATGTCTACCTCTTTTGTCAGCTGAAACCAGAAAAACAGTGATCCAGCCCTGCTCCCATCCAGACTCGATTATTGAAACATTCTGTATTTAGGTCTGCCTGAATACGTTTTGATCCGGTTACAAGTGGTCTAGAATGCGGCAGCCAGATTAGTTCTTAATCTCGCCCATAGAGCCCATCTGTCCCCACATCTATACTCACTCAATTGGCTATCCATTAAAAAGTGGATTTGCTTCAAGACACTGTTCCTGGCTCATACAGCCCTGCACAGAAGAGGCGCAGTATACCTTAGGAGGAGGCTTTCTATTTATGCACCTCCCAAGACACTACGGTCAACTTATGGCCACCTAGCCATCCTCCCAAAAATTCACTGGGCCAGAATAGGTGGAAGATCCTTTTTGTATCTCAGAGCTAAAGCCTCGAATCAACTCCCACCGGCACCTTGAGCCACCCCGGAACTTTCAGTTTTCAGGAAAAAGCTGAAACCTGACTGTTTAGCAAGTGATGTAATCGTCCAGCTTCTAGCGTGCAGATAACCTTCACTAGCGCTGGGACACTCCTTGGAGTAGACGTGCGCTCAACAAATGCCTTTTCATTCATTCATTCAAACAATTTGTTATTACATATCTCAATAATATTTTAATTCATTACATTATACTTTCTCCATGATACTTATTCTAATGCATTTCAAGGACCCTCATCTGGGAAAATGTACCTTTCTAGTTTCATCCTATCGCATATTATTTTTACAGCTTCATTTTAACTTCTTTTAAGATTCTTTTTCTGCTTCTTCCATAAAAAGTGGAACATTGGTGGCTGACTATTTACGATAATCACCAGACAAAGTCGCATTTCATAGATATATGGACATATGCCATCCAAACCTATATAAGGACCATCAAAAACACTATAAGTTATCACTTATGAGAATTATTGGAGTGAGTGCCATTAATGGAGAGGTTTATCCAGCGTCAGACTGGGACAGAAAATAGGCCCACAATAAAAGTGGCCTCATTAGTGTATTAAATACCTAGAAAAGAGGCCCATGTTTGAAAATTGAGAGTTTTGGGCTGGCAAAGTCACACTGTATAAGTGTTTTGTAAGGAATAGAAGATTGCATGTATTTGTGCTTGCTGCAGTCAATGTTTTTAACATTAGATTTTTTTTAATATCAGAGAAATCAACAGTAAAATACTGGTCCAGCAGACCGGACCACACACTGAATTGTCAGGCCGGCCCAATAGGCACTATCTGATTCCCATGTAGGCCAGTTTTACTCTGGGTATGTCCCATTAGAAGATTATAATGCAAAGAAATCCCTAGACTGGAGGAGTTACCCATGGAACACTGAAACGTGACAGCCCTAGGTTTATGTTTTGGAGGCAAAGGCTTAGTGATAAAATGGTCAATTGGAGATTTCCACAGATGTTTATGGGGTTTTCTGGAATGTCATGAAACTAAAAGATGGTTTAGTGGCACATTTATGATTAAAGCAGTCCCGCCTTCACTGCAAAGAATGGATTGCTAAATTCTATATTTGTTTTAATGCTTTCATTATAGTTCACTTTTTGAAATCCATGCACCGTATCATGAGGGGCTTGTCTAGTGCAGCGCACCACCAATCTCCTGTTTTATGCGCCTGCTAGACATTATGTGAAATAATGCAACCCGATATTTCTTTGACTTAGTGCTTTATCATCAGACACTACAGCTCGGAAGCAGTTGGCAAGGTTTGCCTCTTTCTGTTTCTGGGCTGTGCTGGCTCGAGAAAAAATGCTAATTTAAAGGAAATATATAGTTAAATCACTTCATTTTATGCTTTGCAGGTGCATAAAACAGGCACTTGGGTCTGCGATGCGCCAAAAATGTCCATCACAATTTGTCTAAGATTTAATAAAACTGTTTATAAAAAGGCAATGGAAATCTTAGTAACATTATTAACCTTATCAACCATTTCACACAGGAACAGGTCTGTCATTGCAGTGCTTCCTCTCCATAAAACTAGGGGTGTTAGAAATATGTGTAATTTCCTTTCTGCAATTATGCAAAATGTTGAGAAAAAATATGTAAAGATAAGCAAATGTCAGCACATAATGCATGCTAGCATCCATTTTGGATGTAGGGATGCATTTCAAATGCTGCAAACCACAGCTACTCGCATTCTCTTCATTCCAAATCTGCCAGTGCTGAAGCAATATGATTTTTACAAGAGCAGACTTGAAATTACAGGATATGGTGTCTGTTGGACCCGAGAACACCGGTCCACCTAGGGTAGCCTGACACAAGTGGTAAGACCTAACTCCAAGGCATTTGTGCTGTACTTGCGTCACACACTCAGCATCCCAGCGTACCTCCACTCAAAAATGACACTACACCATCTTTAGAAAAGTAACAAATCTTTATCTTCTTCTGATCCTTATATTTGAAGTTCTCAGCACATTTCATTAATCAGGTTTCTCTAGCAAAGCGATTTCCCAGCACAAACTTTAAGTAAGGAAAAGACAATTCTGTTTCTTCTGGTTCAAAGCATTACCAAACAATAATCATTAAACAGGTCAATGTGCTGCATGTCAAACACCATTACCAATCGGGAGACTAATAGTCTTGGTTAAACATTAGATGATTATTTGAATCCCCCATTACATACATGAATAAATACACAAATAGCCCCAAGGTTGTAAATTACATATGTTTACCCTCCGGTCTCTTGGGCCAATTATTCACTAGAATTCGTACTTGTTCTGGGGAACGGCACAACTTATTAACCTCTTACTAGATATAGTAACTCCCAATAACAGAGGTTGGAGTTATTTCAGTAAAGCCTCTACTTGTACAATTCTGGGACAGTAGTTCAGACAAGTTCCCTCCGGGAGAGAACCATCAGTATTTGCAGTTCCAGACACGGGCTGAAGAGCGCAGACCAAATGGCCACTGCTAGTACCTCACTCAGGCAGGACAATGGAAGGTCATAGCGAACATTATCCAAAAACCAGCAGTAATAGGTCAGGTTCAATCACAGGTTCCAGCCCTTGCAGAATCACCACTGGAAAGGACAGTTCATAATAATTATTATCCTTCCCTAGTTAGCTGGCTCTCCCCGTCCAATGCCCACCCAGAGTTGTTGGCAGCTTTCTATGCCTCTGTTTGTTAAGTCTAATTCCACCTCGAAAGATCTTCCTGAAGATTACAAACTGAGACCGCTTCCCTTCTCCTCAACTCAGTCCCAGCGATATGTCTCCCACCCCTTCTCACCTGAGGTTCATTGCCGGTGGAAAGGTGACCTCCGCCCTCACAAGGAGAAGAGGAAAAGGGGGGAAGTCAATGCCGCCACCACAACCTCGCTTCAATCGGAATCCCCCCAGAGGCTCTCAATAGCGGGGACAGGCTTGCAGCGTTGCTCGGCAGAAGCCGGAGGCGGGACACAGGCGCGGGAGAGTGACGCCCGGGGCTGAGGCCTCGGTTGCTAGGTGACCCCGCCCAGTCTCTCCCGTACTTCAGTCAAGCTCCTCACAATGCGGGTCGGCTTTGCTACCCAACCCGGGCTGTCCCGCTTATCAGCTTGCACCAGTAACGCTTCGCTTCAGGAGCGGAGGCCAGCACCCATCTCTCATCGCCTCAAACACAAGAGAAATCCCGAGGCTGCCGCGGTGAATTAATGAGCGGCTAGCAGCACCATAAGGGAAAATCACAGTTGACGACGATCACAGCCAACGCGCCCCTTCAGCTAGGAGGGCCCTGGGCTCACAGAGATTATGTGAGGCTGTCCCATCAGACTAATGCTCCAGGCTCTCGGGGGGGGGTGAAGATTACTTTACTCAGGCTTCTCCTCCAGCTGTGACCGTCAGCACTCACCACCTTCTAGGGAACTTCTGTCTCCCTCAGAGTTTGATCTCAGATAACCCCAGGGTCAAACTGAAACCTTCACTCCTGTGGGGTCATGGAGGAACAGCAGGCCCAGGAACTGGTTACCGGCAGGATCAGAACAGCGGGATGTGGTAGCATAAACTGTGAAGGGCAGCAGCCCCAAGAGGCGGTCAAACCCTGCAGTGCGCCAGCCAACACACTCTGCAGCCTGAACTCCAACCAGCTCCTAGATGACCACTCTCTTCTTCTAAAATGGCCGCCCGCACTCCCCCTATATATAGCCTGGGCCTAAGTGACTAGAGTGGACCAGAAGGTTCCAGAAAGTCTCATATCACCCTATGGCTCAAGGTCCTGAGGTCATTTCTGACAGGCCACCATTTTAGGACAGAGCACCAATCCTCTCTTTTAGAGGAGCACCTGCGCCTCATCATTAATTAGTAATGATGGTGCGCCCAGGGTTTTAAAGCCAACACCATAAAAAAAATATATAGTGGACAAAACAAAAAAAGGAAAAGGCAGAGAAGGGGGATAAAAAAAAATAGGAGGGACCACCCAAAGGGCCGTCAGGTCTAACAGTGTCATTTCTGGATTTTAATGTAGCAAATGTAACCTGAAATGCCCGAAATTAGACAAGATTTCCGCTGGTGTGAAGAAAATCTTACACAGACCCCTTCAAATGTTCCATCTGATCTCAAGTAAACTAAAGAGGTCACAAATCTTTAAAAAAAAAGTACAGGTGCACATTTACTCAAGGAGGATCACTCCTACCCTTGGTGTACATTTCTAACTATATTACAATGTACAATATTTTTTAGGTACACTTCTGGCAAGCTGTGTCTGTAGCTGTCTTCCCAGTGATATATCAGGAAATTATTTTCTGAATTGCATGTTCCAGGAGTAAATAAACACTTGCATAGTGTACATGCAAACATTTCTAAGTCTATCAACAGGCAGTTCCTAACTTGAGTTTTCGTGTAGATTCCTTTGAATCTTACTGATTTTGGAAGTAGTCTATTTCAATTTGTACCCTGTAAAGGTATCTATTATTGACATTCCTGCCCTTGAATAAAGGGTGCGACTGAGTTAGCTCATGTGCACATACTTTCTTGCCATTATTTACTCACATACAAATCATTCTTTGAGTACAGATGTCCATGAGACCATTAGAGAATAATCAAAAGTGATTTAGAATTGTTGAAAAGGCTAATTTTCACAAGTGTATAAACGTACAGGTACGAATTGATTTACTACTCAGGGGCACAACAGCTACAACAAGTGTTATATTAGATGAAAGGAATTATTTAATCTATGAAGTGTAAATGCGAACCACATCTGTTTACTAGATTTATCTATGTACAACTATTACCCAAATTGTGAATACTTCTGCTAAAATATGACAAACTCAATAGGAGAAACATCAACCCCAATTTAAATTAGGATACCATTGCAAAATAACAAAATGACAACGAGGAGGTATGAAAACAAATCAGAGGACTGCCCAAGAGATTCTCCTTTGAAACATAAAACCTCTTACTCTCTCCTCACTATGACTCTCTCCTCAGAGAGTCATAGGAGTCGAAGAGAGAACTGGTAGACTAGAGGATGAAGTCACAGACTGGCAGACATCTAGAGAGGAGCAGACAAAGATTGTGGAGGATTTACAATGGAAGGTGGAAGATTTGGAAAACCGCCAGAGGCATAATAACGCCAGACTCCTCAGTATTGAGGAAGGTGTGGAGGGGAAAGATCCCAGAGGTTTCGTTATCAAGCTGCTAAAAGGGGCCTTCCCGGAGGTGCCATGGCAATGGGAGCAAGAAGTACAGAGAGCCCATAGGTTCCCACTTTCAGTAAAGAAAAGGCGAGAAGGGGGCACAGATGCGCTTCCAAGGGCCATGCTAGTATTTTTTGGAAATTTCCTAGCAAGACAAGAACTGATGGAGAAAGCCAGACCTGACTCTAGAAAGACAGTTGAAGGAATAACATTTTTTGCTAGACCAGACTTCTGCCATGTAACAGTTGAGAGGCGGTGGAGACTCAGGCAATTGATTGCAGCATTTCAGAGACAAGGGGCAGAGGCTTACTTAATGTTCCCGGCAAAACTAAAAGTCATTTCTGCAGGTCGAACAAGAATGTTCTTTTCAGAGATCAAAGCGGGGGAATTTTTGGCAGAATTAACAGAACAAGGGGGAGCTAGGAAGAAGTAAAAAGGAAATTACAAAGAAGAGAAAAAAGAGAGGGTTAATGGAAGAAAATAATCAGCTTAATGAGCCTGGTATTCAGGAGTAACAATGGGTGAAGGAGAGTTGAGGGAAGGATAGGAGGGCGACACTACAACGCTCAGTGGTCACGCATAGGTCAGCTGTGACCTATTTGCCTGTTGCAGGGGGGTGGGTCAGCAGAGTGGGAGGGGGGAGCGAAGGGGGGGGTCCTGAGGGGGGCATTGGCACTGGTGATGGTTGGTGTAGAAATACAGTACAGATTCGTAAAATGTATAAGGGAGAGAGAAAGCGGCTGGATAATTTCAATAGGGCATTTGAAAAGATGGTAAAAGTAAACCTGAGTAAATGGCAGTCAGGGTAATCACGATTAACATTTGTGGACTAAATATTGGAGAGAAAAGACAAAAGCTAACTGCATTGTTACGATTCTGGAGAATTGACATAATCTGTTTACAGGAAATGCATGTGGCCGTCAAAGACAAGTTTATGCTGGATCAAATGGGATTTGAGGTTCTTGCTTATACAGGACAGGAAGGGAGAAGTAAGGGAGTGGCGGTCTTGGCTAGGAAAGGCACCGTAAAAATTAAAAAGAAAAAGGAGGGTCGAGATGGGAGATGGGTGGTGCTGGATATGGAAACTATGGCTGGAAGATTCACATTTACCTCATTGTATGGGTCAACTGAAGATGAACCTGAGCTAATTGAGTTTATGGATGGAGAATTAGCACTGTGGCCAGAACCTGTGATATGCTGTGGGGATTTTAACATCAATGGTTTGGATGGCCTAACTGACAGGGGAGGGGGTAGATACCGAGGGAGGAAAAAAAAGACATACAAAGCAGTACAAAATCTTGTCCGACATAGTGCTTTGGTGGACATGTGGGTGGAAAAAAACCCAATAGGTACAGGAAGTACTTTCTATTCAGCCCCACATAAAACGATTGCCAGACTGGATTACTTCTTTATATCTAGTTCACTTGGAGGTGGAGCCACAATAGAACGACTTCCCAGAATAGTGTCAGACCATAATCCGCTGGTTCTAAGTATGTCAGTGCCTAAAAATAAGGATAGGTCAACGACCACATGGACATTTGAACGGGGGTTGTTGAAGGAGAAGGAATACATTACAAGAATGCAGGAATGGATAGCACAATTCTGGGACATGAATAGATACTGGGCTTCAGCGGATATGGTATGGGACACTTTTAAAGCGGGAGTGAGGGGGAGACATTAAGTTATACGTTGTTAAGAAGTAAGAAGGAAAAGGAGAAGATGGAAGAGAAGATTAGAGCTCTGGTGGACCTAGAAGAGGGCCTAGTGGCTGCATTAGGTAGGCAAGAACCTATTGAGCAGATCCTGCTGGCCTTGGAAGTACAGAAGGCAGATGCAGGCACTACATTGGCGCAGAAAACAGCAGGGAACTATCAGGGCCGGCTTTAGGCATGTGCAAGCTGTGCACCTGCACAGGGCCGCCAAACCCCAGGGGCCGCCACGAGGATGGATACAATATTTGTGTGGCGGCCCCTGGCAGGGATTTGGCGGCCTCCAGCTCTCGTCCCTGATTGGCAGTGGCGGTGTTTCACCAAGGGCGTCGGGTCCGGCAGACGCCGGAAGCCGAGGATTCGAGTCTGCGCAGACTCAACCTCATACTGCTTTCCCCGTCGGCGTGTGCCTGCAGTGCATTCTGTGGTGGTGGTCCTCGGAACATACTAGAAGAAGGAAGCCTGGCTGCCATCACTGTGCCATCAACTCCCAGCGCCTGGAGCTAGACGGACACGGACAGACTGCAGAGACGAGTCTACTCTCACTCGAGTCCCGACCCGTGACAGCTAGTCAGGGGTCGAGTCTGCACTGCAGTTCACCAGGCAGCCCAGGTAAGGAAAAGTGAGTTATTATGCAAATGTGTTACCTGAACAAGGGAATTTGTTGGCGGCCCCCATGGTGAAATTGCTGCACACTATTGCTTTACAGAATCGGAGTGCAAAGTTTGAACAGGATCTGCCAAATTCACATTTCTTTTTTGCACGGGGAGATGCAGTGATTTGCCGAGAATTACAGGATGTTAAACCCAGACTCGAACGGAGCCTAAAAATGTTCCAGTAGCGCACTGCCAGGATTTTTTAAAGGGCGACCGAGTTCAGTTAATAACCGAAAAACGAAACTGCAGGATTACAAGGACCACGAGCACTCCCATGGCCCGATTACAGGGGACACGCCTCGGATGCAATAATCTGACCCGGGGGTGTTCGGAATGTTCCAAAAGCGATAATTACCACACACTCGGAGTCTTTGGGGAATAATCTGCGGGCGTTGGCGATTACAACCGCCAAACTGTCAGTAAATACACAGGGCAACTTCCAGCAGGTTTGACCCGCCGACGAGTAACCAAGGGGCAGCCTTTACTGCACCTCGGAATTACCAATACAAGAAGCACCATTTATAAGGGTCAGCTCAAAATGGGTTTTTCACAAGGATTGCAGCTGTGTCTCAAATCATTATCAGGCCTTTAGGAGATAACACAAAAAGGGCTGCAAATGCAACAATTAGGTTCCTGACACTAACTTCACTCCCAGCCTCACTCACCTGGCCCTGCTGATAAGCGCGGAGAGCGCAGCGCACGTGCAGTCACAGCATGGATGGTATCAAGTATGTAAAGTACACAACACGCTCGTGCCGTCAAACCTGAGACAAGTGACACACCCCCAGGGCACACTAGGCGTGCTCCCCGCGCCGTGCACCTCCGCCTCACGTCCCCTGTTCCGCGCAGGCCCGAGCTAACAACACACAGACTGACCCACAACACACAATAACGCAAATACAGGTTCAGGCACTTTCTGACTCAATAGATTTACTTACTTGATCATGTATACCTAGTGACCGAGGCATGGACAATCCCCTGCCCTCCTGCAGTCTCTTTGCCTGTTCTGGGACTCCCAGGGGCCACTGAGCCCCGCACGCCCCCAGCGCTTGGATACCCCCGAGTGATTTGCCGCGCTATAGCAATCCGTTGATTGGTGGGAGGGGTGGAATTTAAGATATCCCCGATAGCTAAGCTGGGGTGTTTCCAGTCTGCTTGGGTTTGGGTGGGTGTTACTTACTTGGCGCTGATAGCAGCCAGAGTTCGTTAAATTCCGATCCCTCTGCAAACAGCACGGAGGATGAAACGCGGCGCTGGGCGACACGTACCACACGGCACACCCACACCTGGCTGTGCAACAGGACCGACGGGCTGGAACTTATCAGGGGACCAGGTCAGGACAAAAGACAAAACCTGAGAGAAATTGCGCTGCAGATCCCTATTGTACCTGTTGTGCCCCATCCCCAAGTGAAAAACTTGGCACAGGCGGCACTGATTTACCCTCCCCGAGACACCCCCCACGCACCCCGTGGACGGTGGGAATCGGATTTACTAGTTGAAGAGGTTAGTACTTCACAGCCCTCCGGTCACTGGGGCCTGTGTGTGCAATCATATCTTGGGGCTGCACCCGCACCACCACTGGAAATGAAGGTGTTATCAGTCTGTGAACACACACTTCGACACGCACAGCGCTGTGCTTTGTACTTCCATTTTCACATTTCCATCTAAACCCTATAAATGCAGATATATATATATATATATATGCACATCGAATGAGAGCTTTAGTTCCTCGGGCGCAGTTCTGAGTTCTGTTCCGTCTATAGATCCAGCCAGAGCATTCGGTGGTGAAACCGCTCCCTCCAGCGGTGCTTCTCCTGGTCACTCTGCGGCCACCACTGGTGAACGCCGAGTGCACCAGGATTTCAACGTGGGCAGCTGAGAGCGGCGCCTTCACCGGCTGCTGCTGTCCATGGTGGGGCACATCACAGGCCAGATTGTCCTACAAACAGTGTGCACAATGGCAAATATTTAGGATAACAAGGAACCAACCGGCAACCGCCCCTGAGGAGAGGGTGAGCAGGACACCAGACCTCCACAGAAAGACGGACAGGATACACTGACAGGCAGGCCCGTCTGGCGGCCCCCTGGCAGGATTTGACGGCCTCCGGGCAATGGCAGCGTGAGCGTTGTTGTTTTCAGTTTCACTTGCCCAGCCAGCAGGCAGTTTGGGTCCCAGGGCCGTCAATCTTAGCCCTACTATACCAATGACGTGACGGCCCTGGGATAGCCCCCACACGCTGTGCAGAGTGCGCAACTGTGCACCTGCTGCTCTTAGCCGCTCAGTGACGCGTAACGGTGGTCGCGCTCCCGCCAGGGAGAGTGCGTGACGTGAGTGAGCGGTGCGTCGTCATCGTGTGAGATTGAGAATAAAGAACAATTAACGCCGCCACCCGATCATCAGACAGAGAACACCTGTCCGACTCCGGCACTATCTCGACTCTTCCCCGAGTCCGACCCTTCAAATTTGGAACGGTGAGAGTCTGACTCTGTCTCTGAGACGAGACTGCTCACAAAATAATTATAATGTAATCGCCTGTCTTTCCAGTTGAGCTGCCTAGTTATGTGAGTGTTAACAACATGTCTCAGATGCGCAGCGTAGTCAATACTGAATGGTTTGTCTGCATTAGGCATGTTCACGACACACGTGTGTATGCACATTTGAGTGTGTGCCTGTGCATAACCGAGAACTCACGAATGCATGCATCTGTGTGCTCCTCAACGTGTGTGTGTGTTCCTGTTGTGTGTGAGTGCATGCGTGCACATTTGTGCGTTCGTGAGCATGCGAATGTGTGGTTGTTTGCGTGAGTGTTTGTTTCTGGCTGCCTTTTATATGCACTAGCCGTGCTTGTTGAGTTGAAGGGTGACATACGAGCAGCGAGATATGCCTTGGTTAATGGCAAAGTTCCCAGGGCCCCCACCTACGCTCCCTGCACAGGGCCACCATGAGCCTAGAGCCGGCCCTGGAACTATCTAGCAAAAAAAGAAAAATGCTACGAATTTAATGAGAGGGTGGGACACCTCCTGGCAATTAGGACCAGACAAACACTAGCAGCAGGGGAGATAAAAGAAATTAAGGATAGTACAGGGACAATTGTTAATAAGGTAGAGGAGGTACAGGAGGTGTTCAGAAGGTTTTACGAAGTCTTATACGAGCGTAAATCTAGAGACAGGGATTATGGAATATCTGTCACAGGTACCACAGGTAGGGTTAAGCACAGAGGAGAGGGATAAGCTAGATGTGCAGCTAACAGTCCAGGAGGTAAGGGACGCGGCATTCAGTCTTCCCTCTGGCAAAGCAACAGGACAAGATCAGATACCTGCAGAGTTCTATAAGACCTTTTGGGATGTGCTAGCTAAGGACATGTGGGCAATTTGTTGTATGGCACAGGGGGGTAGAATAGTCCCACAATCTTGGGCCGGTACGGATATCATAGTGATACTTAAAAAGGACAAACCTCCAACGGAACCAGGCTCATATAGGCCAATAACGTTACTAAATGCGGATGCAAAGATATTTTCTAAATCACTGGCTAATAGGTTGAGCAAGGTTATAGAGGGGGTGGTATCCTCAGCGCAACATGGCTTTATACCAGGCAAAGGGACTACCCAACATACTAGGCAGATGATCACCATCTTAGATGCAGAGGAGGCTGCAGGAGACCCAGTCGCGGCTATTATTTTGGATGCCGAGAAAGCTTTCGACAGCGTCTCCTGGGATTATCTCTGGAAAGCCATGGAATGGGCAGGTATAGGCAATAGATATGTAACAGCAATCCAGGCACTTTATAAACAACCCTTAGCCAGGATAAGAATTAATAAATCCTATACGAAGGCAGTACAGATTAGACGAGGGACTAGGCAGGGCTGTCCAGCCTCGCCTTTACTATTTGCCATATATCTGGACCCGTTTTTAAGAAGGTTCACACATAACAATAGGATCCCCTCAGTCAGACTGCACGAGAAGGATTACAAATTATTCGCTTACGCGGATGACGTGGCTATTACAACACCAGCACCGGAGGGGGCACTGACTGAAATAGAACAAGAGGCAAGGAATTTCGGAGCGGTCTCAGGGTATCTAATAAATAGAGGAAAGACACAAGTAGTGCAGAATAGATATACAATATTTGAAGATACAAGAGTAGTTTCAGAAGCAATGTACTTGGGAGTCAGGGTGACTGCGGATTTAGAGAAACTAATAGAGATTAACATGGAACCACTTTTAGGGAAGGTTAAAAGAAATATGGAGAGAGTCAATAATCTACATCTGACACTAATGGGACGTATTAATTTTATTAAAATGGTCACTTTTCCAAAATTTTTATATATTTTTAGAGCAATTCCCTTATATTTTGATGGCACATGGTTTAATAGAATAGAATCAACAGTGAATAGATTAATTTGGGCACAGGGGAAGACACGTAGAGCATATCTATTTTTGACACTATCAAGAGAGAAGGGAGGTTGGGGGGCACCGGACTTTTGATTTTATTATTGGGCGGCAGCTCTCCAATATTCTAAAGGGTTATTAGGAGGAAGTGACCAGCAGGGTGAGAGAGCGGGTCAAGTAAACGTCTATGATGCAATTTTGGGAAAGGCGGCAGAGAATGCCTTAGTAACGACAGTGGATTTTGCCTATTTTAAACACACGAGGTTCAAGACTCGGAGCGCTGTATATAAAATCTGGAGGGCAATTAAGAAAAAGCTAGGATTGGGGAGGTATAATAGATACCTGAGGCTGTATACGAACAACAAGCTGCCTGCAGAGATTTTTAGGGATGCAGTCATGAAAGAGTGGGATGGCAGGGGGATTAAGAAATTAGGAGACTTGTTGGATGCAAAAGGAGGGTTCTTACTGTTCCAGGATATCCAAAACAAATTTAAAATATCTGGGAATAATTTTTTTAAATATTTACAAGTAAGGAGCTACTTTCAAATAAAACGGGGTGGGACAGCAGGACTGACAAATTGTAGGATAATGGACTACTTAGGGAGTAGTCTACAGTGCACGATTAGACAATTGTACGCAGAATTACAGGAATATAAAACAGATGATAGAGAAAAATATGGCAATAAATGGGTGGAACAAGTAAGGGCCCATCCTGAAGCTCTTCAAGCCTCATTAGACCTAGGCCGAACTGTCTTGTGCTCAGCAACGCTACAAACTCAACACTATAAGACAGTTTACTCGTTTTACCATACACCTGCTAGAATTGCCCAGTGGGGGGGAAGCACTGGAATAACTTGTCCACGCTGCAATTCAACAAGCGCCAATATTACTCATATGTTTGCACAATGCCCACAACTTTACACTTTAAAATTGGCAATAGAGGAATTTCTGTAGAGATCTCTGGGGTTAAAGACCAAATTAACGGATGAGTTGATAATGTTAGGTATTAGTATAGGAGATAATAATGTATATCCAGAATTTATGTTTATGGTTACGGCAGTTTTTAGGATTATTATTGCAAAAGCCTGGATTGATAAATCGGCACCGACATTTCAGACATGGATAGCAAGGCTACTCTCCACATATAGGGGCCAATTATGATTGCGGTTTTTCCGCATCCTCGGGGCCGGCGGAAGTCACCGCCGGCCCAGAGGATGCGGAAAAACCGCAGCGGACTGACCAAGGACCCACCGCCACATTAGGATGGCTGGTGGGTCCTGGTTTCCGTCCGCAGCTTTTCCACCGCGGTCGGCTTACAACCGCGGCGGAAAAGCTCTGATATGGTGACGGTGTCTCTCAGACACCGTCCGCCATATCAGGATGGGCTTTAAAAAGTGCTTTTCCGCTGCGGGTTTTCCGCCGTGGAAAAGCATACGGATCTTCACTGCGGGGGCCCGTTGCGGGCCCCCTAGGTGAAGGGGGGCTGGGGGGTGCACATGGGGGGTACCTATGGTACCCCCCTGCATTTGCATGCAGAAAGCGGCAGGCACCGCGCGGTGCCTGCCTCTTTCTGCATGCAAAGCGTGCATTTTTAACATTGCCGCGGGTGCAGCTTGAAGCTGCACCCGCTGCAATGTTAAAAATAGAGGATGTGACCGCCAGGGTGGCGGTCACATCCTAATTGCACAGGAGGGAACTCCGCATGCCATGCGGAGCTTCCTTCCTGCTCGGGGGTCGCGGACGGACGCAAGTCCGTCCGCGATCCTAATCGACCCCATAATTTGGAGAAAGCTATCTATGATAGGAAAGGTAGAAGGTCAAGGGCATTGGGGGGTAGGATCTGGTTACCCATTGAGCAATGGAAGAAAAGGAAGAATTAAAAGTATACGATGTGTCTTTTTTTTTGTTTCCCCCTGGGTTACTTTGTTTTTTGTTTTTTTTCCTTTTTCTTTTGTTTTGGGCGAAGACTGTCGAATTTTATATGTATGTAAACTCTGTAAAATCTGTACTGTAAAATTGTACTGGACTCATCAGAAAAATTGTGGGGGGGGGGAAACTGAATAAAATCATTAAAAAAAAAAATGAAACATAAAACCTCTTTCGGTTCAGAAGAGAATGGAATAAGTGGAGGGCAACATTTCCTGCTCCAGAAAGGCATGCCAGGACTAAGTCTATTTTATAAGCCACTGTGGAGACGTGACCAGCTATGTGGTCTGGACCAAGGGCCTTTTTTAGAGTTTAGCAGAGGGGATACTCCGTCAAAAAGTGGAGGATATCCCACCTGCTGCACTGCCAGGGTCGGACTACCCATGGCAGGCACCAGGCATTTCCCGGTAGGCCGGAAGCGTGGGTGCTGGTTTCACGAGGTAGGGACCGGTTTTGTTACTGGAGGCTGGTTTTGCAGCAGTGCTGCAATATCGACCCCCTGTAACAAAAACAGCAGCACCTCTGCTTCTCACTAGCACCCCACCACCCACCCCCAGGGCCGGTCCAAGAGAATTGCCAGGGCTGGTTTGTGTTCCCTGTCTGGCCCTGCACACTGCACATGCCATGCTCTTATAATACTGTGGATGGGACATCTACCATGTTTGTGAGTGCATATCCTACTTGTCAAACCATAATTTGGACCCCATGTTTGGTACTGTGGCATGGACTGTGGACCCAAGAAGACATTCAGTGAGTCTATGGTTTGATGTTGTTTATAAAGTGCATTTTCAGAAGTAAGAAATGCTGGCCCCAAAAGTGGATGAGTGGGACCATATTCCTGGACATGAATAGTCAGTGAGATTGCCCACCTGAGGAAGCAATTCTAGATGATTGTGTGTATAGCGCATAGGTCTTGAGCGTGTGACCTGCAATGTGAATTCTTCCAGACTGCAAAGCTGTGTCACTACATTTTTGTGACGCTGCGTGCATATCAGTCTTGCATGAGCTGAAGAGGGTACTGGAGTTTACTGTTCTTTGCCTAATTAAAAATCGCAGGATGACCTTTTTTCCAGATATTAAATCAGTGCTTATTTAAATATAGCCAAGGACTGAAATGGCTTCTAATTGCTGAGGCGCCAACCTCCGCTAGTATAAATAAAAGCCTACTCTACTCTCAAGGGGACGTATTAGATAAACCATTTATAAAAGGAAAGTGACAGATCAGCAACTAGAAATTAGCGGTCTGTTTTCCTGTCACCCGGATTAACCAGGGAGAGGGAAGACAAAAGCGCTGCCTGGCTGTGGGTGATCCATCTGTGGCAATCATTTGCTAGCTGCAGGAGTAATCATGGTTTGTGTTTAGAGGGTGGAGTAGCAATGATAATTCAATTGCCTGTTAGACCATGTTAAATAAAGTTAGAAGATGGATGCAAATGTGAAATTCTCTACTTCACTAACTTCTCTAACCTGCTGAGTAGTCCAAGTCTAGCATTTCAAGAAAGGGACCAGGAAAGTTGAGG
Organism: Lissotriton vulgaris; assembly: GCF_964263255.1. Lineage (NCBI taxonomy): Eukaryota > Metazoa > Chordata > Amphibia > Caudata > Salamandridae > Lissotriton > Lissotriton vulgaris. The sequence goes on along the minus strand of NC_141685.1, from coordinate 482,074,777 downwards.
ATGTCTGGTATTAGGGTACTTCATTGCAGAGCCTGCTCTAAAAAAACATATGTGATAGATGCACTGCTGTGCTCTACTGTCTATTTATTTGCCCTTTGGAAGATGCTTTAATGGAGCCAGTAAGCCGAGGTTCAAGGATGTAAGTTTGAAGACCTAAATTTCACCTTTGAAAAAGGTAAAAAGGTTCCCAGTGATGCTCAATGTGACTGCAGCGTCGCAATGGAGTATTAGAGTACAAAACGCCGGATGTACAAACATTAGGAATACTGATTTCCCTACACTCTCTGAATCTCAATTAGGAAAACAATATTCCTAATCTATTCGTAGTGATTCCTAGTGGGAAGCCAATAGACCTACCTCATGCATACTAATGAGATAGATCTCAATTTGAGACCTAGTAGGAATTGCAGCCATCACAGGGATGGTAGCCTGATGATCACCATGTCTGTGACAGTGGCGTAACAAAATTTGAGGGGGCCCCCCTGCAATCAGGAGCTCTCCAGCAAGAGTACTGTGCTGAGTGGAACCCTTGGAGCTTGGGGCCCCCGCACTGCGGGGACTGCAGGGGCCTTTCTTACGCCACTGGTCTGTGTATGCTTTTTAATAAAGCAATTTTATTTTTAAATGCAGTCGTTGTCCTTAAATAAAAATTGGATGCGTTTGCAAAGAAAAAATGTAACTTAGCAGTTTCATTTTTTAAGAGTAGGCGATGGCCCGTAGGACCACTGCTTGCTCTTAAAAAATATTTTTTTTAACATTCTCAAAACATTTTTTCTACAGAAATGTTGTCTCAAAACTGAAGCGAAAAATCTGGGAGTATGGCTGGACGCGGATCTGTCTTTTGGACCTCAGATAGGCCGTGTGGTGGGGGTCTGTTTTAGCGTCCTGAAAAGCTTGCAGAAAGTTTTAGATCTCCATCCTACAACAGCCCGAAGCGTCCTGAAAAGCTTGCAGAAAGTTTTAGATCTCCTCCCTACAACAGCCCGAAGGATGCTGGTGCATGCCCTCGTCACATCGCGCCTGGATTATGGCAACCTGCTCTATCAGGGAGCAACTGGAAAGGCCATCAACCGCCTCCAGGTGCTGCAAAATGCAGCAGCCCGCCTGATCTTGAAGTTCCCCAAAAGATCGGCGTCTAAAGCAGCCCTTCAGGCCCTTCACTGGCTCCCGGTAAGGAGCAGGGTTAAGTTAAAGGCTCTTTGCACTTGCCACCGCATTCTGTGCGGTAAGGCACCTGCTCCACTTTGGGGTCTGGTCACCCGGTACGCGCCTGCGCACCCTCTGCGTTCCTCCTGTGCTGGGCTGTTGAAGGTCCCTAGGACAAAAAAGGCATGCATGGGGGGCAGGTCCTTTAGATACTTGGCTGCGAAAAGTTGGAATGCCCTACCACTAGACCTTCGCCTGGAGCCTTCGGAACTTGGCTTCAGGAAGAAGTTAAAGACCCACCTCTACACGCAGTAAGCCGGGTCAACTATGTGGTTGTAACTCTGCTGATTCCACTCACCACAGCGCGGGGACACGCCGTTGCACGTAACCAGGCGCTCTACAAATTTCCCTTATTATTATTATATATTTTTATTATAAAACATTAATACATACTATTCTGATTCGGTATTTGGAAGGGACGCCCTTTCCAAATACTGAATTGGAATTTGGTAGCAATTGTAAATTGTGATTCGGTAACAAGTTACCAAATCACAATTTGCCTTTTATACATTATAAAAAGCTTTTTTGTGGTAGCAAATAGCCTGAATCTATGAATCAAGCCATTTGCGCCCACAAACAAGCTTTGCACATTTGTCCTTTGATTCTTTACCAAACCCTAGAATCATCTGTGTGTGACTTCCACACACACAGACACACACGCAAATAAACACAGACACCCACCCACCCAAACACACACATATCTTCGTCTGGGCTCAACATCCGCTGACTCTGCGCAATCACTTAACCTCACTGTGTCTAAACAAATGTGTAATGTCTAGTTCACCGTGCTTTAATGCCCTAATGTTCTGAGTATTAAGGGTGGCAAATGTATAACAATGTTTTATTTAGTCCTGAAAGTCTCGCAATCGCCAACATCAGGAATTCCAGGTGGACTGCTATTTTTGCTTCCAGAAAGATCACTGCCATTCAGAGAAGAATTTTGTTGAGCTGGTAAAGGTTTTTGCAGTCTAGTTGGTAATAGAGCCCTATATCCCACTGTAGAGGGCTATACTGGTTGTTAATAAAGCACTGAACCTGAGTTATAGGCCCAACCCGCAGATGAGGCCTATAATGAGGGAGAGGACTTGTTAGAAATGGGATCTCTGGTTGGCTAGGGCATGTGCCTAAGCCAGGCAAAAACCACCACTCAGGGCAAGGGAGTTACACGCTGAAGATAACCTCTGCTCACCCCCTTGGTAGCTTGGCACGAGCAGTCAGGCTTATCCCAGAGGCAATGTGCAAAGCGTTTACGCAATACACACACACAGAAGCAACACACTAGGCACACCACAAAAGAAACTCCACACACGGTTAAATAAACAATAGCCTTTGTATTATCCAAAACACATTAGAATCATTATAACACTTATACAGTATTCCAACTGGCACTAGGCAATATTCACAGGAGATTATATACAAGACAGAGCCAATAAGGCCACTGTCAGAACCATCACAGACACAAGTGGTAAAAATAAAACACTACCAGTAACTACTGGCAAAATACTGTACTTAGCATCACCTTAGGCATGAGACATCATAAGCATAAACGCATTATACCATCTCATTAGACCTAAACATCACAGCATGACATTTGTATTAGGCATCACATTAGCATAAACACATTATGCAATCATCATATTAGGCATGAACCACATTAGCACTTCTCAGTATAACAGGTTGTGTCAAACATAATCAGCAGCAGAGTGCCATAATAAATGCTGCACACATGGCCCTAAGCATAGCACATTCTGCCTAATCATCTGCCACAGGGCACCATAGTAAACGCCTGCCACGTGTGCACGTTATCAACACATTGCCTTATGTCACACATACCATATGCAGGGCACTGGGGTAACTAGCCCTAGATTGCACACATTACAAAAGTCACGATTAGCTGTGCATCAGCTGAGACCATCTGCCCCTCAGTCACCCCAACCAATGCAGAGAATCACTTTAGGCAGTAACCCCCGTAGGTCGCTGTGCCTAAATAACGGCTCTGCGTGGGCAGACCCAGCTTCACTCTCAGTGAAGCAACCGCTACATCATGTGATAATACTGGCCCCCTAGCTGCTGATGCAGCCGTAACAATGCTCGCAATGCCAAAAGGAGCAGAGGGTGCAACTCACCCATGTCTCCTTAACTGGAGAATGCCCCAATGCTGTGCGAAGTATGCAGCGGCCCATGATCATGCAGCATAGCTACACTCAGGCAAGGGAAACAATCTGCCGGGTCAGGAGCCTCTGTCGAGGGGTCTCTTTGGGCCCCTCATCGGTGATACAAGGGGGGCTCCGCAAGGCTCCGGCTCTACTTTGCGGCTAGCCCCGCACACAACCAGGTGCTGACAAACCCTGACTTCCTCGTTGGCCTGGTGCAGAGCGGGAGGTTTCCTCCTCCGGTTCTTGGTCCCGTGTTGGGACTCCCCACCACAACTTTCCTTTACTGGTGGGACACGGGGACTCAAGAGGCTCCTGGTCAAATGTGTCAACGGTCCCACCCCCAACCAGGCAATCTTTGCCTGTTTAACCGGTTCTGGCATGGTTTCCTCTCCTGAGGTCACGATGCCCCGCCCACAACCAGGCAATCTCCTGCCTGACTTCCTTCCTATGCGGCATGGCTGCTCCTGCCACGCTTAGCAGAAGAGCCCACTCTCCTCTTGCATAAAAGTGTGGGGTGGGCTCCTGCCGTTGCCCCTCCTGCGGTCACACTCTGGCGGCTCCCAAATAGACTTGGCAACAAGTGGGACTCTCTCTGGCCATGGGAGCCCACCTACAAACAGGCACCAGCTGGGCCTGACTTCCAGCCCGCACCTGTTTACGGAGCTAGGTCTCCATCAATTACAACTTCTCTGCATGCAATACAGGGTGGAGCCTCCGTAACTTCTTTGTGTAGGGATGGATGCCCCATGCCCCCAGCACAGCACAAACGCACACGCGCCCACCGCAATTAAGAACATTGAGCCCACTTCTAGGGCCCAAAGGAAAAGAAGCCAAAGCGCTTAGCACACGCTCTTTGCAGATTACTCCCATCCAGTCTGGGCAGTGTCCTTCTTGCTCCGAGTGCTCTCTTCAGGGCAATGGCCATCAGCTTTCCATGAAGCAGGAGGGGAAATCCATGGCTGCCACTCCCTCAGTCCAGGGTCACCAGGGCAGAGCTGGGCACAGCAAATAAGGGAGACTAAAGAAAAAGTCCTTGGTGCTGGGGACACCCCAGCAGGGTGCCACCAGCAGGCCAGCTCGCAGGGACCCCCAAGACAGTAGCTGGGTCCCACAGTGGTTCCTCCTGGCCGTCCAGCAGTCTGCCGGCCACTAGTTCCAGGTCCACACCAAGCAGCACCCTTTCATGGGGTCACAGCCCCAATGTATATACTACATTTTCTTTTGCCTGCGCTGGCACAGGGCTTGGGGGAACCAGTTCCAACTGGTTCTAGGGGGTGTTAAAGCACTTTGTGTACAGTGCTCACACCCTCCTTTGTCAGAGGGGGGCTCGGTCCTCAGGCCACCACAGGGAGGCGGAGCCAGCATTCACCCAGGCAGGCACAGACCTATTAAGGGTCAGGGGACTACTCCTCCCACCACTCAAAATGCAGATCCCCTATTCAGCCTAGCGCTGACTCACCCCGCCCTCCCTGGAGCCACACACAACTCACCAGCCCCTGTCACTCCAAAGCCAGACATGCAATACAGATCAGGCAGGCAGACACATAGCACACAGAAATGGCAACTTCTAAAAGTGGCATTTCTAAAATAGTGATAATAAATCTGCGCAGCATTTATTATTAATATTCCAAACATACCAAACTTGACCATGCTGCTCCTCTCATATCAGGAATTATCACTGAAACACTTATCAGGGCATCTCCAATGCATTCCTATGGGAGGGCAGCCTCACAGCAGTGAGAAACCAAAATAGATGTTGGTCACTAGCAGGACATGTCACACACATAAGGTACACATCCTACCTTTTACCCACAATGCACCCTGCCCATATGGCTAGGTAGGGCCTACCTAAGGGGTGACCGACATGCAATAAAAGTGTATCACAGACATGGCACACACTTTAGGTGCCACGCCACAGCAGCAGTAACACTGTGCACACAGGCCCTGCAATGCAGAGGCCTGAGACAGGTTTGAAAGGCTACTTTGGTGGGTGGCGCAATCGGCGCTGCAAGCCCACCAGTAGCATTTAATTTACCAGCCCCAGGTATATCAGAAACCACTTTACAAGGGACTGACAGGTAAATTAAATATGCCAAACAGGTGTAGACCAATCCTTACCATATTTACACAGAGAGCACACACACTTTACACTGGGCAGTAGTGCTAAAATGCCCACAGTCCTAAAACCACCGACATCATGTCGGATAAAAGGCTAGGAGGAAAGCAAAAAGTTCAGGGATGACCCTGCAAAAAGGGCCAAGCCAGTATAGCCTAGGGCAGGAGGACTATAAGGCTATTAGAACATTCCACTCACTAAGGGTAGAATGTCCTGAAAATGTAAATGGAGAAACATGAAGAGAAACATTGGACTTTGGGATTTCCGGGGTTATACCAGCCATTATAAGCCCAGAGCTACTCCATTTTCTTTAATAGAAACTTCAACATTCTAATGTTCTAATATAGCCTTATAGCCCGCCGTAGCGGGCTATATCGGCTATTAAAGGCCCGCTGAATCGTTAAAGGCCCGAGCCGAAGGCGAGGGACTTTAACGAGACAACGGGACTTTAATTGCCGGTATAGCCCTGCTACGAAGGGCTATAAGGCTATTAGAACATTCTGCCACTAGAGGGAAGAATGTTCTAACAAATTAAACAAAGGGTTCTCGAAGCTCGAGGGGATATAAATCCCCTCGAGCTTCGAGAAGCCTTTGTAGAACATTGGAATGTTGCTCTGCGGGCCTTTACCAGCCCATAGAAGCAGGGAGCACTCCATTGTCTGCAATGGAGCTCCCAACATTCCAATGTTCAAATATGCTTTCATCTCCAGACATGACATTCTCAAGGTGACCAACAGCAAGAGATGTGGGACACAAAGCTAAATGTCAGCAAACTAGTACTAGTACAAGAAGTAACTATGAAAAACGTTCTCTTGAAATGTAGGAACTTACAGAAAGAGAAAACTGCTGTAGCTCATAACATCACAGGTAAGTACATTAGGAGTCAATACATTGCAGCCATTACATTGGGACTCACTAATGAATTATCACAATCTGCATTATGTATGGTCTACCAATTTACTCTGCATGCCTCAGGTGGTCAGTATGTGGTACAGGAATCCTTCAGTGGTAGGTAGGCGATATGAGGTGGTGTAATTGCATTTATCAGAGTGCTCAATTAGTATTCTTAGCTCCTCACTGGCGTAATAATTCTTAAGTTTAAAATTAACGGTGTAACATTACATATGGGAGCATTGAATGTTTCTTTCTAAGGCAAATTAAATTATTGTACCTTAATATTACTAAAATGGGATGACTAATAATTTGTTTAAACCATGTTCATAAACGTTCTAAACCACTATAGAATGCATTCATTTGCCATATTTCATGTAAGAAGCATTTCATGGTCCACAGATTACAAAAATGCCCAACTACATTATTGCATAGTAATGTTTTCCAAATGTCCTGTGATGCAGTGATTTATTATTGCCATTATTCTAAGTTACTAAAAAGTGTGACACTCCTTTTTTTCATTCTTTTTATTTAGCAGAGCGAAATAAACATAACAAAAAAAAACAGTTACCAGAAGGATATTTGACTAATACTTTTCAATCCAAAAACCGTATTCATTATAGCAACAAAACCAACATGGATCAAATCCAGAACATAGAAAAAATGCATTTTGTAACATTAATCAGTCCGCATCTTAAACTGTTTACAAGTGAGCAAATCTTATTTATTAAAATGCTAAAGTGCTACAGTACCCCTGGACGATCCCACTTAACTATTCAAGGACCTATACATTTAGCATAAAATCACCATGACTAGAGGAAAGGAAACTGTATGTTGCAGCTATGGTTTAGCTACCTCCTTAATTTTTGAGCACTACTTAAAACAAGATCATAACCATTAACAAATATACTAGTTTTACAGACAAAAGTGCAAAAGTGATCAAGTGCTATTGTGCTTTTTAAGTGTGCTTATCCAGCACACAAAAAGTGCAACGTGCTAAACCACCAAAGTTCTGAAGAGCAGAATCTATAAAATCTCTATTCCCACCATGGTTTCAAGATTCGCAAAATACTTCCAAACAGCAGCAAATTTTCTTGTAGCGCCTACCCTCCTGGCATATGCTTCGTCAAACATCATTTCCGTTTCATTTTATTTATCCACTTTAAATAAGAGGGTGCGTCCTCTGATCTCCATTTTCTGGAGGATAAAAGAGCAAGCAACAAGAGGGAAAATTGCAACAAAGGTCTCCTCTGCTTTTGGCAAGTCTCCCCTTAGTCTAGAAATGCAAAGAGGACAACCACGGCCTATGGATCAAACCTCTTCTAAATTGCCTGGTTTTTAGCAGAAAAGATCTTAATCCAGAATGACTCTAGAATGTGTGAAGCCAATCCCCTTCCTCCTCTGCCTGGCATCGGAAACATCTATTCTCTACTTCCGGATATCTTTTGCTGAGAGTTTTAGGGGTATAGTATGCCAACCACTGAGACAGAAAGGCAATCCTTTTAAAATTGGCTGCTCTTAATGCCTTACTGCCTAGCTGGAAAATCGACTATCACTCCTGGCTAGACAATGTGCAATTAGTTTCATGCATTATTCTTCCTAAATATTTCTCGACCAAGGGGATTCGTTGAGTTTCCTCAGCTGAAAATACCAGTATGAAGCATTGCTTGCTTGACCCTGGAAGCCTTTTTACTCCAGACAAATTCCCTAAACATTGACTCAAGTGCTTTAAAAAATGTAGTATTGATTTTAAAAGGTACATTAATAAAAAATAAATACTAGTAGGGGAAGAATGGACATTGTTATCAGGGCTACACGGGCTATTAAAGTTAACGGTAAAAATGACCAATTGTCAAGCAATAATTTGATTTTATTCCGCATTCCTTGATAATTTAAACAAAATAGTTGCTCATAGTGATTAGCGATGATTATTCCCAGATAGCGTACTGGTTCTGCTTTTAAAGCATGGGATTTGATGTTTGAGAGGAAAAAATCACAGTTGGTATTTAAAGTTAAAATCTCGGTTTCATTTTGATTTATTTTGTAGCCCTCAATCAGTTCAAATTGACTAAATTCTATTAGTACCCATCCAGATTCAGGCTCTCAGGACTTAAATATAAAATAAAATCATCTGTGAACAGCTTTAATTTCGTCATACCTGGTATTGGGACTCCGATTTCAAAATTGTAACAAATGCTGGCGGCCGGGGGCTTGATAAAGAAGGTAAACAATAACTTGTCTGATCCCACGCTTGATATTTACTGCCCCTATTTTATTTGCATTAATCACCACCTGTGCCTGGGCACCCTGATAGATGTTCCTAAACATATCTATGACCTGGGCAGGGACACGAAATTTACCCAGACCGAAGAAAAGTGCGTTCACCAGGTCAAACGCCTTTTCAGGGTCCATCATAATGATGAGCGTTGGGGTTTTATTATTTTTAAAGAAGTCGAGAGCCTAAATTAATAACCCGGTATTAGAGGACAATGACCTTCTGGCGACAAATCCCGACTGGTCTGTATAAATCAGCTCATGAGCTAGTGATATGAGCAGGATATGGCGCGCAGCGTGTACGCGCAGCGTGGACGCCGGAGTCACGCCGGAGTCACGCCAGAGTCCAGCCCGTCTGCGCCCGTCCGCGCTGAGGACGCGCTGGACGGCTGGACTCTGGACTCAGGCGATACTCCTTTCTCCCTTTACAGCTACACTCTCCAGCAACTGCTGGGTTTGAAACCGCTCCAACAGCCATGCTCGCATTCTTACGAGCCGGATGATCTCCTTCTCCCCCTACGCTGTGGCTGCTACTCCACGCGTAGGTTTCCCAAATCCGTCCCTAACTACCTTTTCTCTGGCCATTCCGCCATTTCCAGCCCTAAGACAGCAGGAGTAGAAGGCATCTTGCTCAATGCCCGCTCCCTTGTCAAGAATAAAATAATGTTTAAAGAGATGGTATTAGATAGAAAACCTACTATAGTGTTTATCACGGAAACATGGGCCAAGGATTCTTCTGACCCTGATCTAAATGAGGTGGTCCCAGAAGGGTACTGTCTGGTCAGACTTGATAGACAGGGTCGAGTGGGAGGGGGGATAGCGATCCTTCACAAAGACCACTTGCAATGCCATATTGTACCTATACCCGACTTCCCGGACAGCTTTCAAGCACTTTACTTTACAATAAAGGAAGCGCAATGCCCCTTTTTTAATAGGATTTTAGTATATCGACCACCTGGCTCGAGAATTCATTTTACGCATAACCTTCTCCAGGCCCTGGAACCTTATTTTGGCCAACAAAATTTCTCCATCCTAGGTGATTTTAATTATCACTTAGAACGACATGATCTATCTGACACATCATGTCTCATCGAGGCTCTGGAATCATGTGGGCTCACGCAACGAGTTAGCGGAGCCACTCACCGCGCAGGCCATACACTGGATGGCATTTTCTCTAATGACTCTCGGTTGACCATCAAGGATCCAATGCATCTATCTTGGTCTGATCATCTTGCGGTTCCTTTTCTTCTGGAACACCATAGGGTTGACTCTTGCAAAAGAGGGAATCACGTAATGGAAAGTGCCAGAAATTTCAGGAACCTCAGCAGTGATTCCTTCGCACCCTGGGCTGCAAGCCTCTCTATCACTGGCTTGGACAGCGTACAGACCGCAGTCGGCCTTTTTGAACAAGTTACTACTGAGGCCTTGAATAAACTGGCCCCAGTACAGTCCCGCCGCTGACCCAGAAAGAGACCATCTGCCCCCTGGTTCTCTGACTCCCTCAGACTTCTCAGGCAAGAAGTGAGGAGAAAGGAGAGGCTCTGGCATGCCAGCTGGGACCTTAAGAACAAGGAAGCCCATAAACTCCTTGTTAGGAAATATAAAGCTGAGATTACGCAGGCCAAACAAGATTACTTTGTAACCCTGACTACCTCGCTTTCCTCGGCGAAGGAGCTCTTTAAAACCGTCGACTCCTTAGTCAACTTGCAAGTCCCTGATCCTGTCACTCCTTCGCAAGACTTATGTGATAGGATTGCCTCCTTTTTCCACACCAAAATACAGGATATCCACCTGGCTCTCGAGGAACAAAGAGTTTGCATCAGTGCGCCCATCGCTCAGGTTGAGATGAATATGACCATTACAGACATCTCCCCACTGTGCATCTTGGACTCTTTTCCTCCGCTGGCCTTACAAGATCTGGAGACCCTGCTTAATAAGATCAAATCTGGCTCTCCCCTGGATACCTGCCCACTGAAAATCATCAAGCAGTGTAGGGAGGCCCTCCTACCACCGCTGCTAGAAATAATGAATCTAGCCATCAGAGATGGTATTTTCCCTATGGAGTGGAAGAAGGCTGTAGTGAAACCCCTGTTAAAAAAGGCCTCCCTTGACCCGGAGGTCCTAAAAAACTTTTGCCCTATCTCGTTGCTTCCTGCCCCAGCGAAGATGCTTGAGGCACACCTTAACAAGCATCTCGCTGGTTTTGTGGAAAGCTCGGGATGTCTGGACTCCTCCCAGCATGGATTCAGGAGGAAACACAGCACCGAGTCAGCCCTCACCATCGTGCTTGATAAGATCCGCACGACAGTGGATGGGGGCCAGACCACCCTCCTGGTCCTGCTAGATCTAACTGCGGCTTTCGATACCCTCTCCCCCTCAGTACTTACATCTCGCCTGAGGGAGGTGGGGGTGAGGAACGCAGCTCTGGATCTTTTGACTTCTTTCCTTATTGGGAGGGAACAAAGAGTCAAGTTGGGGGAGTTCCTATCTCCATCCCGACCAGTGCTGTGTGGGGTCCCTCAAGGGTCGGCGCTTAGCCCGACCCTTTTCAACATCTATGTGACCCCACTAGCCAGGTTAATAAGATCTTTCGGGATGGAGGTAGTCTCTTATGCAGATGACACCCAAATACTCGTCTCTCTCCCCCATTCAGATGTGCTTACCGCCTCCAAGTTTAGATCTTGTATGGAGGTGGTTGGTCATTGGATGATTCAGAACTCTCTTAAACTGAATGGGGAGAAGACTGAGGTGTTGGTGTTCGGGGGTAAAGAAAACATCTGGTCAGCCAATTGGTGGCCTGACTCACTAGGAATATGTCCTTCCCCCACAACATCTGCTAAGAATCACGGGGTGATGATAGATCCTGCCCTTGATATGGGCAGTCAGGTGAGTAGAACTGTCTCCACCTGCTGGGGCTTGATTCACACTCTGCGAAGGATCAGGAAATATCTTTACTTGCAGGCTAGAAAGCAAATAGCTGTTGCACTCATTGGCTCTCGTTTGGACTACTGTAATGAGCTGTATGCTGGGCTAAACCGTAGCCACCTGAAGCGCTTACAGGTAGTCCAAAACGCCATAGCCAGATTTGTCCTGGATATTCCCAGACGCTCCTCAGCCACTGCGGACAGGAAAACGCTACATTGGCTACCGGTAGAACTCCGAATCCGGTTCAAAGTCTTATGCATGACCTACAGAGCCATCGCTAAAAATAGCGACACGGGTATTGGGTCTATTATCTCCCATTACACCCCTGGTAGGAATTTGCGTTCCTCCGGGAAGTTGCTTTTGACAGCCCCCCGCGTACGAAGAGCTAAATGGGGTGGCAGGGCTTTCTCCACGCTAGCCCCTAAATGGTGGAATGATCTTCCTCTTGACCTGAGATCCCTTCCGTCTCTACAGAATTTCCGTACTGCCCTAAAAACTCGCCTCTTCCGACAAGCCTATATGTAAGGACGTCTGTTTCAATTTTGATCGCATTGTTAGGCGCCTTGATACCTGCGGGTTATTGTTTATGCGCATTATAAATTTTTATCATATCATTTTTATCATATCAGTGAGGTAAAACATTGGGCCCAAACTTTCATTAGAATTTTATAATCAACGTTTGAAAGACTATTCGGTCTATAAGAATTAACATCTTTGTGGTTTTTGCCCTTCTTCTCAAATCTGATGATTATAGATTCTTTAGAACTTGAGGGGACACAGCCCCCCTTCTTAATATTATTGAACAGCTTTGTCAAGAACGGGATCAATTCCTAAGAAAAAGTCTTATAAAATTCTCTAGGGAGCCCATCGTTTCCACAGGCTTTTGCCCCAGCAATTGATTTTAGAACTGTTAAAATTTCTGCTTCTGATAAGTCGAGTTGAACTTGTTCCACGCGCAAATCAGACAAGCTGGGGAGATTTACCCAGGCAAAATATTCCTGAAATAAATCTGATCAAACCTCATATCTAGTGGCTTAGAGCTGTTGATAATGCTCCATGAAGACTTGAGCTATGCTATCCTTATCCGTTATCGTGTCGCTGGTCTTGGGCTCTATGATCTCAGAAATTAAAGGTGCTTCCTCTTTGTTCTTAGTTAACCCAGCTATCAATTTCCTGGCCATTTGACTGTCCTCGTATACCCTTTGTGGATAAGTTCTAGAGCTATTTATCTCTTCAATTAAAGTAATTTCCCTGAGTGCCTGTTTTGCCTTTTTGAGCTGACCCCCTCTACTTCCCCCTCCCCCTGAACCAGGGTATTTTTCAGCCTCAAGGCACTTTCTACAGCCTGCCGAAGTTTGGAAATTTTAGCATGTCGTTTTCAAGACTGGGCGGCAGAAAAAGCAATCATTTGCCCACGCAAAGCTGCGTTAAACCCCCCCACACTGAAAATAATTCTGCTGTTCCCTTATTAATCCTAAACTACTTCAGAATCCATTCTCTTACATCGGCTATCCATTGAGGGTCCTGAAGGAGGAGACGATCCATTTGCCACCTAGATCTTGTCCTCCTTCCCCACTCAATGTCCAGCTCTAATTTTACGAAAGAGTGATTAGAGAATGCATTAGCCCTTATTTCAGTATCCATATGGTTCAATGATCGAGATATAAGAAAAAAATCAATACAAGAAGCCGTTTGAAATTGGCGGGAAAAGCATGTATATTTACACTGTGTCTGGTTACTTTGGTGCAAGGGCTCTAACAAATTATACTTTAATTTGTTGGATTCTAGGACTTTTTTCGTTTTTGGCTTCAATTGCTTAATGTTTTATTAGAAGTGTATCTCCTTAAATCTTGACTAAAATTAAAATCCCCTCCTAAAATGATCAGTCCGCGTATCCCCCTGAGTAGCTCACTGACTTTCCTAGTGGTGAGGGATCATCTACAACTGGGCCGTAATGGTTTACAAAATTTAATATGGTCCCATTTAATTTTACCTCGACCCAAATCCATCTACCAAAGTGATCTCTCCAGACTTGAGGCATGGGAAAATACTACAGGAAGAACAAGCCTTGGGGAATTGGTTTTTAAAAGGGTTTCCAAAAGAATAACACTTGCGGCGCAAAAGAAGCCAGCCACCTTATAAGCCCTCCATAATTTTGTTTGTTCAGCATTCCATGTACACTAACCAAAATAAAACAATACTTACTAGTCATTTCTAAAATATATTGTATCACAAAAATAAAATCTCATAATCCTGCTTTCTTTACTCCATTTGCTACTCCTCTTTCTACTGCTATACCCTTCCCAATGCCAACCCCCCACCCAACAAACCCCACACTAGCCACATTTCACCCCCCCTACTTCTCTGTTGGGTGTCATGGAACTACACCCTTGGTAACCACCCCCCCGGCAATAGGAGCTTCAACTATATACTTATAAGTCACTTCATTTTGAAGAGGAGATCACCTTCAGAAGACCCTGCACGTCTTCTATTAATATTAAACACTGTATACTTCAAAAATACAACCAAAACATGGCAGAGCAGTTAATTCAGTCGAAACAGCCATGTTTATAAAGCCTTTCTAAAAGGAGATTCCTTTTCTATCCTTCTGGGTTACTCTGGCATTGAATTCCACACCATGGGGGCACATACAGAAAAAGCACGGCCCTCATTCCTACTTTTAGCAAATCTGGGAACTTTGAGAAGGTTTTGACTGTTTGATCTCAAAGTTCTTGTTTGTAAGTATCTCTGAATTCTAACTTTGAGATACTTAGGGCCAGTATCATGAAGGGCTCGATGAGCCAAAATCATGGTTTTAAACAAAACTCTTTTCTTTATGGGCAGCCAATGAAGACTCACCAAATGGTGGGGTATACTATGTCTTTCAGGAATATTTCTGATGATTCTGGCTGCCGCGTTCTGAATAAGCTGGAGTCTTGAAATGGGGTAGTCAGGAAAAACCAATAAAAATACTATTGGCATAATTCAACCGTGAGGTAATAGTGGCATGTACCACCGATTGCCGGCAATCCATAGGAAGGTAATGTAGTAATCTGCGCAGGGTTTTCAATTTCCCAAAACACACTGACGACAGCTGCGCAATATGGTCTTTTTCTGACATTTCTGTATCCATTTTAAAGCCTAGATTACAAACAGATTTGGCTGGGATCGGGGAGGGTTAAGAGCAGTAGGCCACCACTGCGCAAAGTGCAACGGAGATTTATTGTTAAAAAAGAGGACCTCCGTCTTTTCAGTATTAAGTGCAAGCAGTTATCTGACATCCATGACACGATGTTTAACAGACAGTTTTTGAAGCCAGTCAGATCCCCCCTCCGTTTCCTTAAAGGAAAACAACAGTTGGGTGTCGTCTGCATAGTTGACAACCCTCACACCGCGCTCCTCAACTATTAAAGCCAAAGGGGCCAGGTAAACATTAAAAAGAGTAGGACTCAGGGCAGAGCCCTGAGGGACTCCGCACAACAGCCACTTGGTTTCTGAGGTAAATGGATGTAATGCCACTTGATGCGAGCGCCCCTCAAGAAAGGTCCGAAACCAGGACAGAACCGAACCTGAAGCTCAAAGACTTTCAAATCTGTGCAATAGGATCTTGTGGGACACTGTGTCAAATGCTGCGGAAAGATCTAACAATACAAGCATTGCACAGTGTCCCTAATCCACAGATTCCCTTAAAGTTTCAGCAACTTCCAGCAGGGCAGTTTCATTGCTGAAACCTTTTCTGAAGCCTGACTGTGAATCATGCAGCAGGTTATTAGATTCCCAAAAATCAGACAGCTGCTTCTGCACTTCTTTTTCCAAAATGTTAGCAGGAGCTGAGAAAAGAGACATGGGACGATACTTTTTAAGACCATAGGGTCTGCGCTTTCCTTTAGGTCTCGCACCTGCGACACAGGGCGAAAGCCCTGTCGCAGTGAGACCCTATTGCTGTCGGCTCTGCTTACAACGAGCCAAGAGGGAGACAACAGATGGGCACGCGCAGCATGCCAGAATCGGATCAGGTCACGCGCTTGTACACGCGCTCCGATTCCGACAGGCTGTTCACACAGACACGCGCGCGCACACACACACACACAGACAGACAGACACACGCACACATGCGCCCACACACACACACAAACACCCTTGCCCAGCTGCCGGCCGCGGCACTCGTCGCTAACCACCACCTTCTCGATGCGGCCGCGTGCGGTGCAGCCCCGGAAGAACACCATGTTCAGGCTCCAGTCCAGTTGTTTTTCTTTGTTCGCCATAAGTTGGCAGGGTATGCTCAGACGTGAGTCCCTTGCTCACTTTGCCACTGGGTTCAAGCAAGCCGGGCTGAAGACGGCAGAAATACCAGAAACCGGTCCTCGGTAGCTTGTTTCCGGTCCAGGGAAGACATGGCTTGGCAGTTCGGGCTGCACTGTTCCCATGAGGCACAGGGTCAGACTGATTTGCATATGGCCATGTCTGAACTGGGGTGGCAGAGTGGGCAATAGAACGGTGATGGATTAAACCCAGATCAGTTGACTGGGGGTGAGTGCTTGTATTGTCAACGCTCCGTCCATCATTTCCTTTGGTTTTTCTTTGTTCGCCATACGTTGGCAGGGTATGCTCAGACGTGAGTCCCTTGCTCACTTTGCCACTGGATTCAAGCAAGCCGGGCTAAAGACGGCTGAAATGCCAGAAACCGGTCCTCAGTGGCTTGTTTCTGGTCCAGGGAAGACATGGTTTGGCAGTTCGGACTGGACTGTTCCCATGAGGCACAGGGTCAGACTGATTTGCATATGGCCATGTCTGAACTGGGGTGGCAAAGTGGGCTAAAGAACGGTGATGAATTAAACCCAGATCAGTTGACTGGGGGTGAGTGCTTGTATTGTCAACGCTCCGTCCATCATTTCCTTTGGTTTTTAGTCTGGGACAGGGGTAAAGATAACTTGTTGTGGATTGCTAGTTTTCGCTTTCTAAAACCACCTCCTCGCCACCCTCTACCCCAACCAAGCATTGGCAAAACGGTAATCCAGTAGAGTCAACTTTAGAAAATTTCCTTTATTGATGATCTACACTCCAGCGTCAGACTTTTTTTCCCCAAAGCTTTGCAGCATCGTCAAATTGCTTTACAAAAAAAAGGCACCATGACGCGACCGCTGCTTGCAGTTGTCATTCCACTTGTGTGTTCATGCATCAAAATGTATGAATGGGTCAGCACGAATGCGTACGCCAGCGAATGCCACCCGCGTATTTAATTTTTTTTATTTACTGTTCCAAGATGGCATTGGGATTAAATATGTCTACCAAAAATGAATGCAAGTGGTGCTCATGTAAAGCGCTCCAATGCCTCCCTGACCAGTTAGGGTTATATAAAACTGGGAAGAAGGAATTTGTATTGATATATATAATATATATGTATGTTAAGTCAGTGCTGCCAAATAATTATGCAGCAAAGTGTCAGTAAGCTGGTGACTAGTGGGCTGACAGATCGTCTCAGCGCCATATTCTACACAAGCATTTGCAATGCAATAGGTCTCACAGTTGTTAGAGTTTGAGCCATTGCCATTGTAAATGGCAATGCCTTTTATTTATGTGTTGGTTTATAAAACGTAAAATAAAAGGTATTGCCAATTACAATGCCAATGGCGCAGACTCTACAACTGCGAGACCTATTGCATTGCAAACGCTTGTTTAAAATGGGTTTCACCAGGGATTTTTTCTAATCAGCCGGATAAATACCAGTCTCCAGCGATTTATTCCAAATTAAATTTAATGCTGGGTTCAGTGCTGAGGCCAAGATCTTATAAAACCTTGCCGGCAAAGGATCAACTGGGGACCCAGATTTGACCTGTTTTAGGTCAACTAATGACTGTTCTGCATCAAATGGCGCAAAACAAGACCACCGTTGCATGTTACCCAAAGGGGGAGAGAGAAACTCCCCACCTTTATGTGGAGGGAAAGAGGCATGGATTTCTAAAACTTTCTCGTGAAAAAAAGTAGCCAGACTATCACACAAGGCTTTAGAGGAAGATGCAGAGAGGCTATCTTTTTTTTTGAATCTCTTCAGGTCTCTAATCTCTTCTTAGATAAGGTTTAACATGGTCTTAATAACCATATGATTTGTGAGGACTCCTTCAGTGAGAAAATCCACAGACTCTGACATTTCCTGTTGTGCCTTCTCTTTCCCCTTCTGACCCCCCTAGGTCTGGCCAAGAGGTCCCATATTATCTCCATCCAGCAACGGGGGCTGGGTCTGTGGCTGTTCCAGGACCCCTTGTTGTCTTTTTGTTAATTCTGCTGCTGGCGTCTGTGCGAGCTGGGTTCTGAGGCCATGGAGTACATGCTAAGGTTGAGGGTGCGGTCTTACCCACCGAAGTTTCACCGGATTCTTGTGCTGCCACATTAGCTACTAAGGGAGCCTGTCCAGGCGTCTAGAGCTGTATTAAAGAGGATACAGATGAAATCTGTGATGGGCTATTATGGATGTCTTCAGCCCCTTCATCCGTCAGTCGTGGTGATTGCACTGTAGCTTTATGGGGTGTCGCCTGTGATACTTTTTTTACGAATAGAGTAAAATCTTTAGCGTTTTTCACCACATCTTTATTAAGCCCTGCTATAGATTCTGCACCCTGTTTTTTTCTCCGTAATTGCAGGGCCATCCAATTGTTTCTGCATCATAAGAACCCCACTTTCAAAGAGAAGCTCTGGAGGCTCCTCTTCAGAACTTTCAAAACTTGAATTAAGGCCAGGACGATTAACGGTATCTTCTGCTCTGGCCACTGAGGATAGCGATTTAGCCTGTGCTAGGCGTGTTTTTGCCTTCAGCCCCGTCACAGAGTCGACTTTAGCAACATAGTTCACCTGTTTAAAATGTTTCCCAATTGGTTCGCCTTTTTTTTTTTTACAATTTGGTTATAAGTTAAGTCCATGCATCAGGTATTTAATGCCCCCTTAATTTAAAAGGAGCAAGTAAGATCTTACAAATCCTCTTTCTAAACAAAAAAAAGGCACCTTATTATTAGATGCAGGAGAGATTCTCTTATACTTTGTTATGTCCAACCAGACTCACTCTGCATGCCTCTTCTCCCCTATAAGGAAGGCTCACCTTATTCACAGCCGACCGCCCCTGTTCCGCCGCTTGCCTGACCATTCAGCAGCATGATTACACCTTCAGAGGCACCCTCAGAAGCTGCACGCAGACACGTCCTGAAGACTCCTCCAGCACGATCGCCTCAGATCGAACCATCTCCGCTATCCAGTATAGGCATGGCCATGACCCTGAGCTTGCCTTGGCCCCGTAAGCAATTTTCCTTATTCAAACCACTGAGTGCGTCGATACGTGCTGACCGGGACGAAAAGGCACTCGCTCCGGGAATCAACACGCTGGGACGCCAGCAGACAGGTGAAGCAACTCTCTGGGCTCCATTGCTGGGGAGGAGCGGTGGTCACCTGTGGCTACACGGAGGCGTGGTTCTCCGCGGCCATCTCCGTGACACTCCTCCTTCTTACTAACTTGCATTAAAGACTATTAAATGCATTTTAGAAAATATTTCTTCCAGATGCACGTTGAACTTTTTTATTCGATACAATTATAATATGAAGAAAGAAATATATTTAAAGTAATCATAAAGATTTCCCTGTATAATAGGTAAAACACTGGCCTTTTTGCATTTGTGCCTTCTTCAGTAACATGGAGAATCTACATTGGTAAGGACAAACTGCAATTTCCAAGTTTACTTTTATCTGTCGGTAAGAAAATTCTGTCCGGTTTTGTGTGCGCCTAATCACTATATAACAGCCATATTTAGAAATAGTCTATGGGATACTGAAAGCTTATTGAATGTGGCATGGGTGAATGTAATTTTTTTATAGCACTTCCAGCTAGGAGTGAAATTTCATACTAGAGGGATACGTTTTTTTAACATTTCATTGAACAACTGGCAGTAGAAAAACCATTGTCAAAGTTGATAGGCCTGGATCATGAAATTCTTTAGCTTTGTCAATGATTTTTTTTTACATCCTAGACAGCCACTGTTTGAATATGATTTAGTTAAACATTAGAAAATGCATTATACGATGGCCACCAGAAATTCGCACACATCCATGCTGGCCAATTTGGAATGCATTTTTCTTTATTTGAATACATCTCATTGAAAATGGCCACCATGGAAGCATGCACATCTGCAATGGCCATCTTTGAATGAGATTTGTTCAAATAAAATCCATTTGACTTTGCCATTGTGCACATGGGCACAATTGGAAATGTGGATGACCATCTTGGAATGGTCGAAAACTCTTCTAGCCGGATGATAGCTCAGCAAAATGTTAGGAAAGAGGTTGGGGAAGCAAGAGGACACTGGGTGAGGGATTATTAGAATGGAGGTAGAAATGAGAATGGTGGGGTGAAAGAGAAGGGGGGTGGGTAGCAGAAAGAATGAGGAGACAAAATAGTGCCTCACATGTACAGAAAAAGCTGTCTGATATCACAATGGAAGAATACTTCAACCTGTCACAATACTAAGATTGAAATGTCCCAGGGCAGGAGAAACACATGAATAGGTAGAAAACCTACCAAACAGAGGCAGAGAAGTGAGATAGAAAACAAAGCAATCATATCAAAAACATGGGGTACAGCCATCTCTATCTATCTTTATTCGGTCTTAAAAGCTAGATCTGCCTGTAGCCAAGACACAAAAAACATAAGAGTAATGGTATTAAATGTTGGTTTTCTGTGGAAGTATAAATTAGGTTTGTCGAGATCTAGAATAAAATATTTTTGGGTGCACAGGGAACTGGCCAAAACCCTAATGAAAAAGAAGGAGAAAGTAATATAGAGATTAACTGAATTCTCAAAGCAGCAAGAGTAATTGAACTGAGTAGTGGCAAGCAGAGAAGAAAAACTCATGAAAGGGATGGATCCAATCAATAATCATTGAAAAGGTGTTAAAACCATAATAATGAATACATTAAAAGTAACATAGCCCTAATGTGCACAGTTAATCGGTTGAAACATGTTACAATAGATAAGATATTAGTCCACTGTCTACAAATGATTTAAGTTTGTGCTAAAAGCATCATACAATAACTCTATTTGGCAATGGTAACACATGTCTCGGATTAAGATCTTAACTGCCCATTTATACAAAGTGGTACAATATCACAGCCTTTTGCCAACCAACTATGTAGCCAACAGGGAACAAAGCCATAGGATAAATCTCTGTGATTGATTGAATAGCTTTATTCGGTTGAAAAGTACAACCATAAAAGTAAACATACATACACATAAAATATGTTAAAATACTAAAAAGATAAATACATCTGCACTTAACCAACATTACAAACGTAAAGCATGTATAATATCAAAATTATTCACAGTTGTCACAGCTTAAGTAAAATGCATAGTGCCCAGTAATCTACAGCTGCACGAAGAAATCGGCTGACAGCTATACATGTCTCTCCATCTGAAAGTCGCTGGAAAAAGTAATGAACTTGATCAGAATGCCTTCAACTCTTCAGTATCATGAGTGGTACCAAAAAGCTTTTAGTGTATAGTCAGTAAAATTACAAAAGAAAAAAATTCACCAATGATTGTTTAGCAACATTATTGCACAGACAGGTTCTTGGTTCGGCTGGTGCCCTATGGGAAAACAGAGTAGATACTTTATCATACAACTCTGAACAGGGGCGGCTGCTCCGTTGGAGTGGAGGAGCATCGCCCCACTTAAATGCCCCCAAAGCCCCAGAGATGAAAAATAAAATGGTACATTTTTCATCTTCCCGTTCTGAACCGAGCACCAGGACTTGGCAGGGCCTACTGAGTGACAGCAGGGAGTAGTGGTGGGCAGATGGCTGCCTTTGCACTGTTTAAAGTGTGCATGTCTCTTTGGATGGCTGTCTTGTGATGGCCAGCCAGACATGTGCACTTTAAATCTCTCAACCCAGCTGTCTTAAGACAGCTAGGTTGAAAGCAAGTGCACACATCCAGTGCCCTTGGGAGCGCCAGGAGAGGCTGCTCCCGTCAATCAGGGCACTCCTCACATGCCAGTTAACAGCACATGAGCAGGCCAGGATTGGTTGAGGGAGTTTGCTGGGGCATGCACTGCAGTCCTAGCAGAGGAGGTCGGAGCAAAGAGGACGTCAGATTTGTTTTTTTGTTTGGCCGCTCCCCTTCCCTCAGTAGATGCCAGCTGCCGCTGGTTCTGAACCGAAATAAAAGAGAGCATTCCCAATCCCTACTTGGATTCCATAAGCAACTGTCCAAGTTAACCCCCATTTTAAACATCAAATAATTCGCAAGGGTTACTTTCTGAGATTCTTCCCTAACCCTTTTTTCAGGTAGTTGGGCTAGCAACAATGCAGACACATATTTTTTTATCAATATCAGCTCATGAGGCTGTGTCAAAAAATGCATAAGAGAGTCCTATCCCATCAAATGATTCTTATACATACGGCAGCCTAAAAGATGGTTAGAACCTTATCACGTGCCAAACAGTCAATAATTAAGGCCCTTGTTAAAGATGCTTCCTTGGTCACTCAAATAAGTTAAACCAAGTCCCTATGACAAAATAAGTGTGAGGAGGATGCAGGAACAGCCAAAATTCTCTTACAGAATTCTCTTCCCTCTGTATAAACGTACAATCAGCAACTTCCCAGACTCCTGCACCATAAGAAGCTTTCAAGGAACACTGTGCAGCATAGATTTGTAACAACAGGGCCAATGACCACCCACTAGAATGACGCGGAAGACTAAGAATCGAATCCGTTGACCTTGATAGTTGACCTGCTTTGGGAAAAATGGGGTGACCAAGATCCTGCTGAAATTTTGTGCTAAATAGGGTATTTAAGCCAATTATAATTAGGGCCACACGTCATTATGAATAATTCTGAAAAATTAGTAGATAAACCAAGATTAGCCATACAATCCACAAAGGTGTGTACTAAAGTACACAGGGCCTTAGGTGTACGGGCATCATCCGCGTAAAGCAGTGTCGCTAGCGGGGTACCATTTATCTTTGGAACGTCCAGGGTGTTGATGCCAACTAAGTACTAAGACTACTAATCAGACCCCCCAGGATATTACGGCATGGATGAGCAAATTTTGCGGCACAAATATGGAAATTTAGAGGCACACATAAGGGAATTATGCTGCATTTTTGCGGCACTGTATTTTGCAATTATTCCAATACCAAACGCTGAGATCTTATTTTTATAAGGTATTTTAATACATGAAAGTTTACAGCAAAGCACTGTGTACAGTATTCATGCTGGCAGGTTTAACTACTGTATGTATCATCTA
Organism: Lissotriton vulgaris; assembly: GCF_964263255.1. Classification (NCBI taxonomy): domain Eukaryota; kingdom Metazoa; phylum Chordata; class Amphibia; order Caudata; family Salamandridae; genus Lissotriton; species Lissotriton vulgaris. Next base: position 482,051,928 of record NC_141685.1, on the reverse strand, counting down.
GCACTGTGCCGTCATTATTTATCATCATCATCATCAAAGCTTTATTTCGATATACAGAATATTATAAAAGCACATAAAAATATAAAACCACAATTCATTAACATTACATTTTTTAAAATAGATTACAATATAAGACCGTTCATAGTTCAATAAATATTTTTTTAAAACATATTAAACATTAGCAGCTTTGTGGGTATTTTGAAAGGATTAAGCTAAAAATACAGTCATCTAGTAGCCTTCAATCTAATCTGCCAGGCCCAGTTGAGAAATTTGGCCACCCCACACACTAAGGTTGTGCTAGTGTCAGCCTTAAGGATTGTTAAAAAGGGTTCCAAAGACAACCGGTAACCAAAGACCCTTTTATGTTGCCCGGCGGTATCGCCTCTATGACCCACCAATATTAATCAATGAAGAAGCAGGCGCTGGAGACTGGAAGGCAGGAAACGAGGATTTTATTCTCTCCGGAGGAGAACACATCAATTCAGACAGCAAGTATCGTCACGAGGTGCTCTAACCACATCTCTGAGGCCTGGCCTCTTATACTAGGGTTTATGACCTTTATTGCACATAACACATTCTCGCAATACTTTAGTACTTGAAAGAACATCCTCGGAATCTCCCCTTCAGACCCTTTCCCACATACATTTACAGTTGGATTCCCCACCCCGGTCACAACAGGTGATGGTTGTCGCACAGCAGGGCATTCCGCCGATTCACGGAATGCATGGGGTTGATCGGATCTCATGGGGTGGGGGCTTTGATCGATTCGGGGGTCTTTTGATGGGGAGGGGAAGCTTCCTACTGTACGGGGCAATAAACAGTATCCGCAGAGCCAGGTGGCAGCCTGGGAACAGGGAAGACAAACGGGGACACAGGAAAAGGGGGTTTGCATCAGAAGGGTTTGAGGCCATGAAAGGAATGAGGGGAGGTGTCGCGCTGGGAACAGGATGGGATTCCGTGGTGAAGCTGCGCTGAAGAGGGGTTTATGACCCAAGGCATGAGAGAGCGGGGGTTGTCAGCGTGCGGGGGAATGCTTGCGAGGTTAAGAGAGAAAGAGAGACGCGCTGGCTATCAGCGAGGGGCAGGGAGGCCATGGTGCTCAAAATGGCTGCCGCTTACGCGCACGAATGGGCTTGGAAAGGGGCAAGATGGCGCCGATAATGTTCACCAAGTTTGTATTTATTTTCCACAGTCCTCCCTTTAACATTTCCAAGACATCTTGCTGGCCTATTTCCTATCTACACCTATATGCAGCGATCATAAGTAAGGGAGAGGAGACTTAGGCGAAAGAACTGTACATAAACATCACATTATAAACATCATATTGAAAAATCTCATCATTTAGTAGGCGGGTTCATCGTTAAGTTGGTTGCAGAAAAAGTCATCGTAATGCAATATCAGACTAGAATTATGTAGCGAGGGCGTTGGGTACAGATCATAGAATAAGAACTGGTAAGTTATCATATAAGTAAGTCCTTTTTGTATACGGCGGGTGCATAGTCAGTCCAATGGTGGTTGGGAGAGAAATGAGATACAGTAAAAAAATATATATATCAGAGTTCTCGTTGTCCTTTGTCGTCTTCTGTCGGCACTGTTGAGCACCTGGATTACCTATCAACAGAAATGTTCATGTGGATTGAGTCGTTGGGGGTCTGCGGGTAGGGGTGCATTCTGTTTGGTTTTCGCCAGACCTCGTAGGAGAAAATGCGTTACGGTTTTGGAGCAGGTGCATCTTCTTCCGTAATGCAGAGCATAGATTTTGCAATGGAAAGTGCAATTGTTCCAGAATTGTGAGATCTGTTTGTTTCTTGAGTCTCTGTGGTGGGCATTTCCTGTTGCTTCCATCATCTTCAGGGTGCTTGGTAGCGGGCAGAACCACAGACTTTGTTTATCTTTTCTTCGGGGGCGACCCTTGGTGGAGTTCTAGGTCACCGTTCTGGGATTTAACATAGTTCGTGGTCTACTTAGTCGGAGCTCCCTCCCTTCTGACGCAGGAAGTACTCTTCTCTGGGTAGCTCAGTAGGATTTGGAGGAACTTGGGAGTTCGGGTGGAAAGGTGCGGGTGTGAACAGTCCTTATGGTAGGTCGGAGGTGGAGGGGATGGAGCAAGGCCAAGTCGGGAACAGATCAGGGGGGACGGAGGGTTTGCGACAGGCGGGTCCGTAACCATGTTCAGAGAGCGGGGACTTTTTGGCACACGTTGATCATAGAGCAGGGGCTTCAGGTCAGCCCTTTCCTTAGCTTTGTTTGAAACAGTGCCCCGTCCTGCGACTCCTTACTGCTGTGGTCTCGCCTCGGCCTCCGTCGCTGATGTTCCACAATCCGCAGTCAGGCCGCGTGCTCCCACATCCGGTCTCTTTCCCCTCCGACAGTGATACCCTTAAATGAGTGTTGAAAAGACAGTCTTTAGAGATTTTGCAGAAAAAGGTAATTACATAAATCTATTTTCTCTCCCAACACCAAGCAACTGGGGTAAGCACTCGCTACATTTGAGATTTTTGCGGCTTACGTATAAACAATTGATGATGGATTTGCTGGATTCCTTACAACTTCCTTTTGTTGGCTAATTTTTTAACGCTTTGATGATTATTACGTTCATTTGTCATATGTCTATTATAGTAGATGTCAGTTCTTCTGGCAGAGACCCATTTCCCTAGTACGAGTCTTGCAAGGCTAGGCTGGTCTTCAGGGCCTTGTATTTTACAAAAAGTGCAACGTGCTATTCACCATAGTCTGATAGGCATCCTTCTGAGGGAAGAACATAGGCTAAACAAGTCTTTATTACATCAAAACATCTTATTTTCAGCAAGGCTTACAGCAACAAGGTCTTTCGATTTTCGATCTAATTTTTAACTTTGCATACATCTTTCTAACTTTCTATATAAATCCTCGCAACCTGGTTACTACAAAAACTCGGGGGGTGGTTTGCGATAATTATTAAACTTATCCTCGGGGAAGGTGGGATCTTATGAAAAACGATTAGGAGCACAGCGAATCGGAGCAAGGGGCGTTTTTCAAGTTCTCGTTCAGGGCAGCTGATACCAAACTGGGGGCATTTTGGGTAGATGGGGGTGTCTCGATCATTTCTTACAGCTTGGGGTACGGAGACAATTTTCAATGGGGATGGTCGCATTACCACAGACACATTTTATCATAGAAGCCACTGACAAATAGTTCCCTGAGAGTGGGTCAAATTTAGGGAACCTTAGTCGTCTTACCTGTCCCTTTCCTATCGGCCAATTTAAATTTCATCCATATTTTAGTAGAAAAGGAGAGGTAGTAACGTGGTACCGATACAATTTTATTTAGGACAAATTTGTGCAAATACTTGTGGTATTTGGGGCCAATCAGGAGGTGCACCAGGTTCGCCAATTAGGTGCCAGTCGCTAGGAAGAGGGAAAGTGTGGAGGGGTGAAAGAGTGAGAGAGAGAGAGAGAGAGAGAGAAAGAGAGAAAGAGAGAGAGAGAGAGAGACAATAGGCAAAACAGTACACATGGGACATAGAGAATGACCGTGTATTGTTTGGGCTATTCAGTGCGTTACCCAACGTTAGACGTTTCGGGTCTGTGTTAGGATGTAAAAAAAGCATGCAGTTTTGGGACAGAAAAGCATTAGATCTAGTACAAAAAGGTCGTGCATTGGGTAGGGCGTCCTTTTTGTGTCGTCTTGCAGCGGTAGTCCGTTTTCATGCATCGGGCGTGACGTGGTTCCAGATCCCTTATGATACTCCAATCGGGATTCTAATGTAACCTGCAGAGGGAAAAAGGGGGAAAAAGGGGAGGTAGGGGGACATCATTCGAACACATCAAATGTATGGGCACGAAAGTCCTTTACTTACCACATACTCGTACTTATCTCTTCGGGATATAATCCCTTAGGGTTCTGGTTTCCTAAAGTCATGGGAGCAGGCAATGTGATAGGTGGTTCATGGGGAGGTTCGAGGATGGCATTAAGGATCGTGTGTAGTGAAAACGCTTAAAAAGAGGAATCAGAGGTGCCTAGCGTGAGGTACCCGGTTTTGTAGATGTATCCGGCCTTCGGGATCCTTAAATCATTCCCAAAGCTGTGAGGTTCTAAGACATATCAGTTCTTCGTTTTAACCCGGTACCTTAGTACCTTCGACCACCATATCTTAATAACATTTTATCAATCACCCCGCTTTACTTTACCCATTCTCAGAAGTCGAGGTCCTTCTTCATACGTCAGTTCCTGAGCTTAGTCGCATATCTTGGAGGCAGCGTATCATACCTTTGATTCGACCATCAACCCAGGGCCGAACAACCATTTCTCGGATAACCTTAAAAAAAGAGCAGAACAGTTGCGCACAGAAAAACCCTCCCACCGATACCCGCATTTACAAAAGTATGCGATGCCTATCCATAGCTTTTTAAGACCTTTATTTGTAGAATTATTCAGTACGTAAAATGTGAGAGCGCAATTCATATTTTGGTCTGACATGTCGTCGATGGAAGCATATACAGCAGGGGGTTATTTTGTAGCACAAGAACATGTAAAAAAGGTCTAATTAATTATTTGCAAGTAACCAAAAACATTTCATTGCGTGACGAAGGAATCAGGGGCATTTCAGTTCATAAATGGAAACACAGTCAAGCTCATCGTAACCACATTTCCTAGATGTAAACCGCGGGTGTGCATCATGAGCGACGTTATGTATCAGTTACAACAAATATCAAAAATAAATTGTTCATTGAAATCAACATTTTACGGAACCCTTCTTAAATGTTCGCCAAGTGAACCCTCCTCCCTTTAACATCGAGTGCGCAATGGTTCGTATATATATATATATCTTAGTACATCAAGTTTCATTAGCTGAGGAACACCACGAGGCATCCGTTAGTTTTCATTGATACCAGCGCCATTTTGGGCGAGGCCGGTTTAGTCCGGTAGTAGCATCAGGGGCAAAATATCCCCGACAATTGGCGGTTGGACCAGAGTCCCTTTCGGCAGTTCAAAAGAAAACTGTGCTAACAGAGGGGCTGGTGGTGTGGACCGTCAATCAAGAGAGGGAGGGGGTAGAGTCTCTCTTACCGGGTCATGTTGATGTTCAGCCGGAACTTGCTCGAGTTCGTTAGCCCGTAATGTTCCTGGGTGGTTCAGACGGAAGCTGATGCAGACACGAGAGCACCGCCATCTTGTTGCTGTGCCGTGGTTATTTCATTTGAGATCAATGCAACTGTTCCTCACCGGAAGCCTGAAGGGGCCGAGGGCTCTTGGGACTTTGGTAGAATCTTCAAAGTCGAGGGGATGTTTGTCGATGGTGGGGGCTTGCGCCCAGGTGGGCAAGTGCCCGAGTTGCAATTTCGGACAAAGTTACTCCAGCGGCCTAGACCCGCCTTTCGAGGGCCCAGACGCCATTTTGAGATCCTGCGGCAGCCACCCTTTGTCGTATCCATCAGGAGTGGAAGAGACTTCCTGTGATGGCGAAGGATAGAGCATCATGCTGCTGGAGCAGGACATTTTGGTTCGGGGCGCCAGGGTGCAGAAGTGGAGCCTTCATCTGGGGAGGTGAGGGAGGCTCGTCCGTGCCGCCTTCCTCTCCCGGCGCATCCTACGCCGTCCCTTTAAATCAGGGGTGCACATGATGACCACCCTACACCCCTGATTCCGACTCTTGGGGGACCACTGTACATCCGGTGCTCCGTAAATATGCCCGTCGGACATTGTATGTCCTGTACTACGCAAGTATACCAGCCGGGTCTTGTATGTCCTGTACTGAGAAAATATACCAGTCGGGCATTGTGTGTCCTGTGTTGCGGAAATATGGCCGTCGCCCGGCTGGAGGACATCGGCGTCGGGCCAGGGCAGGGAAGCCTCCTACCTGTGGAGGTGGAAGAGGCTCGTCCGCGTCGCCTCTTCCTCCCTGCCCACCCTGCATCCGTTCGATGGAGGAATTCGTGATGGCCGGACCAGGAGATGCAAGGGAGGGGGTCATTTTCATCCGCCCCCTCCCTACTCGCGGTCCGGGGGACGCCATCCCTGGAAGGGCAGTATGGGAAGACCATTTCATTGCCTGCTGTGTGGAGTCTCCAGTACCTTCTCGCCAGCGATCTCTTTTTGGCCCATGGTTGCTGGCAGGCCCCGCCCCACACGTGCTATGTGTTTCGGATGGGCGGGACCATCGAACTGTTACATTGGAAGACTTCCGGAGTGAGCATAATATGTTTTGTATTTTTCCTATTAGTAAAGTTTGTTTTTTAGAGAGTTCTACTAGTTATTCTATTTACTGTTGGTTGTGTGTTTTACCGTAATTAAATCCTAAGTTATATAATAGACGCTTGGCTTCCTTGAGTCTTTTCTCTAACGGGGGGGGGTTGTTTACACTGACCTGCAGTTGTGTTTGTTTTTCAGAGTGGGGGAGCAACAGAGAGCAATCAGTCCCAGAACTCTAACATGTCGTTAAAATTGGTCTGACGAAATCTGTGCCACCGAGCATAATCAAACGGGGTGGTCCTGTCTGTTCTGTCTGTACTAGTCTGATTGGTTTTTATCTCACGCCTTTTTCCTTTCTGTCGGCCTGTCCTTTCTGTCGACCCTCCATTCTTACCTATGCTCTGCAAAGTCGGACATTGGGCTTTCCAGTGTCCAAGACATTTACAGAAAGCACATTGGTTTTGTTTTACATCTGTTCGTCCTGTGCATAGTGTCGGGGGATTACCTTCGGGTCGTTGTGTTCCGGGGTTGGCTTGTCGGCACATCCCTTTACACCGTTCGCTTTTCATGTCTACTCCTCGGGACTGTGCCATCGCTGGCCCTTCCCTTTGCCTACTAGACGTTTGGAGGGTTATCCGTCGTGTCCCCTCATTTTTTCTAAATTCGTCGCCTTCCCTTCGTCGTGTGGCTTCTTTGCGCCACATGCCGAGACTATCGAGCATAATAGGTGTTGTTTCATTCCTACGAAGGGCTATTTCTACCGTTTCTATTTTGTCAAGATCAAAGGATCCTCTCAGTGGCCACTGACTTTCTCGATCCTTTTTCGTATATTTATGCCATAGTTCACTGTAGGCTATAGCGATTAATCCATGCTTCATGAACATGTCCTTATTAGGGGTGCCTTCCAGCGGAGCCGGATGGTTCATCTCTAATAAGCGGTCCGGGTAAAACAGGCTACTAACCAGTGGGGAGAAGACAGGCATGACGGATCGCAATGGGATAATAGTCAGCACTACCTATCTTATCACTGCGCGCAAAGACTAGACAGAATATTTCTATTCTACGTTGTTTGCACGTAGTGAATACCTCATGAACCAATTCTGAGCAATCAATGTTAGGTCAAAAATAAAAAATCAATATGGTCAATGGGGAGAATAAGTAGGCTCGCAAAGGTTCGCGTCACCTACCCTTTCACTATCTGTAAAGAGGGGACCTATTTTTCCCTGTTTGCAGACAGAGAATCTCCAGAAAACAATCTATAACAGTTAATCAATGTTTAGGTCAAAAATAAAAAATCAATATGGTCAATGGGGAGAATAAGTAGGCTCGCAAAGGTTCGCGTCACCTACCCTTTCACTATCTGCAAAGAGGGGACCTATTTTTCCCTGTTTGCAGACAGAGAATCTCCAGAAAACAGTCTATAACAGTTAATCAATGGGGGAGAAAGATGGGTCCGATGGGTGCGTACCTATCCTTCGCTGTTTATAAAGGGAGAGCCTGTTGTTTCTCCGTTTGTAGACAGTGAATCTCCAATAAATTAACAAAAAGTAATACTAGTATTTTCTCAACAATTATCAACTACTTTCAATTATCTATCACTTTCGCAATTCGTCATGTTTACACGACCTTACCCGGACCGCATGGACAGTTTCTCGTCTTCCGAATCCAGCGCCCGATCGTCCTCTTCTCTTCGTACTTCTCGTGGCACTTCCTGATGGTTCCCAGTCAGGACCGCAGATCACTCGAGAGAGGTCTGTTCGGAACCAGTGAAGTTCGGATGATCGGCTGTCAGACGAGGGTCTATCGGACAGGGTACCTTCCGATCGTTGCAGTTGTTCACTCTGTCGTCGGGACCTCTCCCACTGGATCCACGAGTCGCTGATGGGCCCCACGTTTGGGACGCCAATTGTTAAAAAGGGTTCCAAAGACAACCGGTAACCAAAGACCCTTTTATGTTGCCCGGCGGTATCGCCTCTATGACCCACCAATATTAATCAATGAAGAAGCAGGCGCTGGAGACTGGAAGGCAGGAAACGAGGATTTTATTCTCTCCGGAGGAGAACACATCAATTCAGACAGCAAGTATCGTCACGAGGTGCTCTAACCACATCTCTGAGGCCTGGCCTCTTATACTAGGGTTTATGACCTTTATTGCACATAACACATTCTCGCAATACTTTAGTACTTGAAAGAACATCCTCGGAATCTCCCCTTCAGACCCTTTCCCACATACATTTACAGTTGGATTCCCCACCCCGGTCACAACAGGTGATGGTTGTCGCACAGCAGGGCATTCCGCCGATTCACGGAATGCATGGGGTTGATCGGATCTCATGGGGTGGGGGCTTTGATCGATTCGGGGGTCTTTTGATGGGGAGGGGAAGCTTCCTACTGTACGGGGCAATAAACAGTATCCGCAGAGCCAGGTGGCAGCCTGGGAACAGGGAAGACAAACGGGGACACAGGAAAAGGGGGTTTGCATCAGAAGGGTTTGAGGCCATGAAAGGAATGAGGGGAGGTGTCGCGCTGGGAACAGGATGGGATTCCGTGGTGAAGCTGCGCTGAAGAGGGGTTTATGACCCAAGGCATGAGAGAGCGGGGGTTGTCAGCGTGCGGGGGAATGCTTGCGAGGTTAAGAGAGAAAGAGAGACGCGCTGGCTATCAGCGAGGGGCAGGGAGGCCATGGTGCTCAAAATGGCTGCCGCTTACGCGCACGAATGGGCTTGGAAAGGGGCAAGATGGCGCCGATAATGTTCACCAAGTTTGTATTTATTTTCCACAGGATTGGAGTGGTCCCTGGTTCCTAGCAACAGACACACAGGTTTGAGCCATCTGTCTGGGTTTTCCATAGGCTGGGCATACAAAGAAGACATGAGGGATGTTTTCAGTGACACCTTCACAGAATGGGCAGTCAGAAGAGGTTTGGTACGGGGGCTTCCACTTACAGGTGTAATCGCGGAGCGGGAGTGTGCCCAGCCTAAACTGGATAAAGAGGGATCTGTCTCTTGGTTTCGTAATAAAATCCAAGTAAGGCTCCAAGCAAGGCTTTACTTTGTGCTGTCTGAATTCCTCAGTCAGCCTACCTTGGTTTGGGTCCCTTTGTTCTTGATCATCAACCCATGTACAGTAGGCTCGCTTAGTTTCAACCTTGGATAAAGAGACCCCAGGTTCCCAATCAGTTGGCAAGCCAGATTCGAGCAGGAGCCTCTTTATATTACGGATCCAACTAATTTTGTGGGCATTATTTATAGATTTGGGACTCCTCTCTAATCAGGCTCCTCAAAGCCTGATTACATCTGGACGGCATCTCAGTATGTTATGTGGGTGTTTCTTGTGCAGTGTATACATGGCAGTGTTCAAAGCACCATGCATCGTTAGCTATACTTTGTTGTCAGTGTATCCTGGACTCTTCAGTATGCATTGCATACCCTGGGGTCTGGACATTGTCCTGTGCAGTGTACCATTCGGTGTGTCCCCCTGAGCCGAGCATTTGTGTGCTCGGGGCTTTGAAGCACAAGTTGTGTAGCAAGTGCCGCCAACACTGTGCATGGTGCTGTGGCATTACTGTGAGACAGGCTTGTTTCATACTGTGAACCTTGGATTCTGAATGTGTGTCATGTTCTTCGTGTGATGTCTTCTGTATATCTGGTTGTGCAGTATATGTAAGCTGGCCCTTGCTCTCAGTCTGTGCTGTGTACATTGTGATTGTATTTTGAGAGTTGCGAACAGAGTTTGCTATCCAGTGCTTATGCATCATGTGTATAATGTAGTGAGCACTATGTGCTGGCCAGTATATGCAAACACTTTCCATTATGCTATGCATACCTTGCGCAGGGTATTTTATGCACTGCATTCAAAGATATGTATTATGCGTTATGTATTAAATAATGTAAATTTTGTGTCATATAGGCTATGCTACGTGTGAACATCATCTGATGTGCACTTTACATAGCACTATGTACTTAAAGCTGTATATAATGCACTATGCATAGTCCAACAGCATCCTGTGGATTCAGCACTGTCCAGTGTGTATATATATCCCGTGCTGCACACGTTTCACTGAGTATGTACCCTGTGCTATACGTTGCATGTTGTGTACTCTGCATATTCATGGATTTACTCTGTTTGTCACATAATCAAACATGCTGCATAATTCACAGTGTTCCAAAAAAAATCAAACATTGACAACGCCCATAGGCCCAACCTTGGCGAGTGGATGATTTGTATTTGCAAACCTATCTAGTATGTGCAAAGGATTTAGCAAAAATATAAAGGAGAGACCCAGCAGCCCAGGCACACCAGGCCTGATACTACAATTTCATACTTTCAAGGGGTATGCACATGTGATCCGGCAAAGTTTCATCAATCTTAATGCAAGACAGCCAACATATGAAGTAGCAGACCCATTTCCCCATGCTGTTTGCTAAGGTGTGGGGAAGAAAAATATGACTGACTGACTGACTGACTGAATGACACTTGAACAGGCTAATTGACAAAGAAGCCTGAATGAAAGCCACTGTAAGCATACATTATGTTTTTTGCTAGCATGAGGCAGGCCAATTAGTCTCCAATCCAGGCCTATAAAATTTGATTCTAGCTCAAACGGAGCAAATGTTACAAAAAAAAGCCACAAATTGTCCTTTGCAAAGGTTCATTTATAATCTTGAAGTTGCTGAGTGGTCTACACAGGTGTGAATCTGACATGAATAAGGTGTATTTTTTATATGCCTCACGATACTTGGTTTGTTCCCCTCCTTTTGCTATGTTCCAGTCAGAATAAAGAAAAATATGTTTTTGACTAAATGCCCCCAACCATAACAGCAGGTGGAGAGCCTGGTTTCCGCTGGCTTCGGTTGTGGGAAGAGTTCTTGAATTCTCTATTTCGTCCACGCGGAGTCAGTCTTCCTTTTCCTTACTGCACAGAGCCAAAACAACACCCACCAAAATTCCTGGTGCCAAATCGTCACAGCTGACGCATCTTGTTAATGAATTCTAGAGTACAGCTCCCCATGTAATCCGATTTTGCGATTTTATTGCATATCCCGAAACCACGAAATCCTGGAGGGTCTGAATAATAATATATAAAATGAAAAGTAAGGGGGCAAACATGCACACTTGACGCACTGCACGTCAAATCTGGATGACGTCTGATACATTACGTCTCTGACCATCTCATACACTTGTTGTGTTTGTATGAAGTGTGGCCAGTATATATATAAGAGTTTCATCAAGTCTCATTGTAAAATCAAGCTTCACTCAAGTTGAAGTTGGGAAGAAGGTTTATTCTTAGGAAAAGGATCCCATCCACAGGAACAGGGCAGACAGGCAGGAGGCTCAGCTTCAACTGACAACTATTTACATAAATACATTCCAAAGCTCCTGGCAACAAGAGCAGTGGCATAGAATGCCACACATCTCCTTCCTTTACAAAACAGATTAGAATCATAAATGGTATATATGAGGAAAACAAAAGTGAAACATTAAAAAGAGAATTCATCTTACATAAGCAAGAAATTCACTTTACGTAATCTTTTAAGTATGCAGTAGAAGGCACTCTTGTAGACCTAGGAATGGTGCCTGAAGTTCCAAGAGAGTCCTTCGAACTTCCAGAAGAGTTGTTTGAACCAGAAGAGCCATTAGAGTCCTTCGAAACTGCAGAAGAGTCCTTTGAACTACTAGAGCTGCTAGATGAGCCAGGACCAGAACCTCTGTACTGCGGATGAAAAGGTATCAGATCATCTCTGACTACAATCACTCTGTTCAGGTTCCAACTGTGGCGGTCGGCAGTTTTGATGGCATTATTAAAGATCTTGATAACCTACAAAGGTTCCGGCAATGCCATAGAAGAGCTTCTTTTACAGGGATTTTTAATTAGAACCCAATCCCCCACTCCCACAACAGTCTTCTTCACATTCTTTCTTTGGTCATAAAGCTTCTAGCGAGCTACTATTTTTCTTGACTCAGCTAGTTTCCAATCATGCCCATCACTGTTCCCACCCATGTAAGAGCCACCAACGTATTGGCACGCCTACCCCTGAAAACCTCAAAGGGGGTTTTCTTAGTTGTGGCGTAGGGGAAAACCTGTAAATCTCAACTTTCTTGAATATTTCATCACGCCAGTCCAACTCATTGTATTTTTCCATCCGAATCGTCTCTTTAGGAACACGATTGAAGTGTTCTACCATTCCATTGGTTTCAGGATGGGGTAAGGCACACCTCTTGTGCTTGATGCCATGTTAAACCAGGAACTGTTCCATTTCTCTGGAAACAAACTGAACGTCATTGTCAGCTAGTATGGCATCAGTGATGCCGTCCCTGGCTATGAGTATCTGCAAGAACGTCTTCACATGCTTAGTTTCTATGCCTCGTATAACAGCTATCTCGGGCCATCTGGAGAACAAGTCTACCAGAATATACCACTCTGAGCCCAAGGAATGAACAGGACCAACAATAGCCAGTCCAACCTCTTTCCTAGGACCATCAGGGCGATGTTATATAACCATGTGTTGGACCTTCAGCTTGGTTACCCTCTCACTCAAGGCACACTGCACACAATCCCTGATAAAATCTCTAACTGCAAATCCATTCCAGGCCACCAATAGGACAACCTGAGCCTTTCCTTGGTTTGTGACAGTCCCTGATGTCCTCGATGGGCCAAGGTGACGAGCTCTTGTCTGAGGGTAGACGGAGGAACTAACCTCAAAACCCTAACTAGTAGACCACTGTTCTCAGAAAGCTCATCTCTTACATGACAAATTTGTTCTAATTCATTATTGCTTTTGGGTATGGTCTTCCAACCAGCCTTGACACGTTCCAAAACTTCAAGTAACACACTGTCAGTGCTTAAAGCCGCAAACCACCTTTGTCGGGTGATACTGTCACCCTCAATATAAAAAGCCATGTCCTCATCCTCCTGGTCACAATCACCAGAAGAACCTTGTTCACCACTATCAAACAATTGCAACAATGCATCTGCTACCCTATTCTCCACTCCAGGCTTCTACTTGATCTCAAAATCATAATCCTGTAGCGCCACATCCTAATTTGGTGATCTTACTAGACATCGCATCAATGCCCCTCTTTTTAAAGATTTCACTCAAAGGCTTGTGGTCAGTGCTGACTTCGAACACACTGCCTCACACAAGGTTTTTGAGTTTTGAATGGTTAAGGCAATGGATTGCTGATCCATTCTGCTTTGCATGCATGGATTCGTATCTCATCCTCGTTGCTAAAAGTAAAATCAAGCTTCACGCAAGTTGAAGTTAGGAAGAAGGTTTATTCTTAGGAAAAGGATCCCATCCACAGGAACAGTGCAGACAGACAGGAGGCTTAGCTTCAATTGACAGCTATTTACATAAATACATTCCAAAGCTCCTGGCAACAAGAGCAGTGGCCTAAAATGCCACACTCATGAAGAAGTTGCCACAGCTTGTTGCGGTTAACGCAATCGAAGTCCATGGACAAGTCCATTAAACCCAAATATTAGAGAGGCTGCTTAGCCACTATATACTTGCTGATCACCAAAATCAAATTTAAGCACTGTACACCATGCCTATACCAGCCCAGGAATATGTGTGTTGTGATCAATATGACAACTGCTAGAGACAGCATCCTACGAAGAGCTGTTGGTCTTTTTAAAATACCTTAAATCACAGAAGTTGTCTCCATGAGATCATTCTTTAGACACATTTGGTTTCTCCAATTCTCACAAGAATTCCAAAACAAATTTCAGTATTAAGTGAAGGCATGTGCTTTCTACTTTTTTCCACATTTGAATGGTGTGTTCATTCTTCCCACAACAAATGAAAAAAATAAAATATAAAGGACAGATATATTCATACCTAAAGAAATTGAACAAAACGAGGTTTTTCAACAATAATTCCTGTCAGCCACTGCTTCATTCGCAGAACAAAAGGTACATGGCGCAAAAGTTAATTCTTAGTAGCCTGCGGCTGGCAGTGCCTAAAGCCAGAGATGCCTCAAACAAAGGCTTTCAATGCATGATTCTACCTCTTGCCTCTTTCTTTCACCACCCTACACTTGCCGCCTCTTTATTTCACTCACTTTCAGGTTCTCTGTCATCCCAGCTGTATCTCGTTGTCACTGTTTTTCTACCTTTCACTTCCTCCCTCTTTCTTACTTCAATACCGTTTGCTTTCTCTGGATTGGCGTTTCATGATGGAAAGTGCGTCTCAGTCTCAAAAAAAGAGTGCCAGGCCCCACCTCCTGCAAGCACCTGAACAAATTGAGCACTGTAATTTCAGCAGCGCTGAGGTGAGCTTATGAGCAGCTAATTTGCTTTTCTAGCACTTGAGACGCTTTACCATTTCTTTAGATCTTTAGATACAAGTAACAAGACTCCTGCCCTTTTACCGAACGACAGCCCGTTACTCTCTATAGGCTATTTTCAATTAAGACAGTCAACAGCAATTAAAAATAAATTATGTAAGGACTTACCATCTACATTTTTACAAATTGTTCATTGCATTGCTACGAGGAGGGCATGAAGCAATCTAAATTCACCTATGCCCAACTGAATATATTTTCTTAACAAGGGGCAAAACACCTGCAACGTTGTTTGTGTGTGAAAGGAATGCAAAACCTGCTTTTATCGGAACAATTCCCTAGCCAAATTCTCTTGCTCAAATTTCCCAAAGTTTACACCTGCGAATTCGAATTTTACACAACCCTAACATTTTCCACAAAATGTAAATATTTTTTTCATGCTCATTTTTCTTTGCTAGGTAGAGTGAGCGGGATGAGGAAGGAAGGTGCGGCACAGAGGGTATTGTGCTGTGATAGGAGTTCTATTTAAGGTAATAGCACAGTAATGAGTGAAACATTTGATAACAGTGCCGTTGTGGTCTCGTTGCTGTACTGTTATCAGATAATTATCAGATACTATAAAGGTTCATCACTATTTCTAATATTATAAATACTTATCTCATAAAGGGCAAACTAGGACAAAAGATAGCACTTAAGAACGTGTTATGGATTAGGTGAACTAAAACAATGCAATGCAGGAAGATACAACGCTTGACAATTCATTCTTACCGTTTTTACTGATGTCAAGTTCTTTGAGGTTAACTAAACTGGCAATGGTGGTGGGTAGGTTGGAAAGGTCATTGTCAGGCATACTCAGTTTTCGTAGAGCCTGGCAGCTGAATAATTGCTGTAAAGGAAAAAATGTGAAATGAATTAGATCATTTAACAGACTTATTTCATTCTGTTGAACATATGCAGACAGACCACCTCTGTAGAATTACCTTATCTGTAAGCAGGCGGATTGTATACATTTAAAGAATAATACATTTATTTAAACAAATATGGCTAATATCACAAATGTTTGTAAACACGAGACCCGACGTGTATGATATGGCCCTCTTAAAATATATATAAGTGACACGTTCTCAAATGGCTGAGTTACACCTTTTTACTTTATTCACAAACCATCTAATTCCCACAGGACTAGCTTATTCATATAAGCAGAAACAGGCAAAGTCAATGAAATGTATGTAAGGCTGTACTCGTTGCAATAGCCCACGGCACGTACACATATATTGTAATGAATTGAAAGTTTAGGGTCAGACAATTTTTTAATGTTGAAATAGCTTTCGTTGCAGGTAAAAATCCTTTTTCGCAATTACCTATTCTTCCCTTCAACAACCCTTCCTTCTAGAAACTGCAGTAATGTGTTCAGTCACTTACACCTGTATCTTTTAAGTCTCCCATTATCTGAAAAGCGTGAACATGCATGTACAGATTTTGTGAAGGTCACGAGACCCAGACCACTC
Source organism: Lissotriton vulgaris (assembly GCF_964263255.1). Taxonomy (NCBI): domain Eukaryota; kingdom Metazoa; phylum Chordata; class Amphibia; order Caudata; family Salamandridae; genus Lissotriton; species Lissotriton vulgaris. Next base: position 482,035,963 of record NC_141685.1, on the reverse strand, counting down.
TTTAGATAGAAACACCTCTGAAAGAGCCCACAAGTCTGAAGTAAGCAAAATAATGCTTTCTCAAAATCATGAAATAGGAAATTCCATATAGACATACCGAACACACCTCATGGCGTTCTGAAAGATTCATAAACTACACATATGTAAATTACATATTTTTATAGATAGATGTTAGTGAGAATTAAACCTGAAATTGTAGTTTACATGTGCCTTGCTCGTTACGCTTGTATTACCCTGAGTTGGTGGTAATGTAATAAGCATAAAGAAAAGAGGCGATTTAAAGTATTGTGGCACCCCATATGACATACATTTCTGCACCTTCAGCTCACAATTTCGGCAAAGACGAGGAAAATATTGTGTTTGCTTAGGGCCTATTTGGATAACACCTATTGCAAGTTTATGCCTAAAAGGTTTCTGCCGGATGGTCATGGACTAAAACAAACTTTTTTAAGGGGTTGTGGCCAGTCATTCAAGATCTTTATTTCGATAAATGAATATCAAAAAAAGGCACGGTACAAGAAACATACAATCATAATTAAAAAACACACATTATACAGTGGTTGTGGCATTATAGGGTGATAGAATCTGCTAAAGTGTGTCGGCAGGCATATCATATTAGGCCCTGGTTTTGTTCGGATTGCAGTTCAAAACAAGCTTTGGCAAGACCAAGCAGTCTTGCCGGAGACACAACAGCACAAAGCTATGGACTTTCCCACAATTGTTTGTTTTTGCAATTGCTCATGACAAAAACCATTGAAAGACAGCTACACATAGGTATTCTTGCACACAAATGCATGGGAGTTGTCTTTCAATGTTTTTTGTTATACTGTATAACAAAATCCAATCTAGAAAGGCCGCTGCAAGCAAGGTGGCCATCTTTGATTGGTTTTGGAGATAAAGTATAACAAAAACCATTGAAAGATGGTCATCATACCTTGACACGCATGTACATGCATGACTACCATCTCCTTTATGCTTTATTGGTAATCTACTGTTCCAGAATGGACAATGGCCATTTTCAACCAGTCAATTTATAGCAACGTTAGCACAGATTATGAACAGATAAATGTGTGGCCAGTTACAGGATGCACCTAAATGCTCTCTCACAATTTAACAAGAGTTAAGAAGGTGTGGTGCACCAGAGGTTAGGCAATAGAGCACTAGACAAGTGGGAGAAGGGGAAAGTGGGAAGACAAAGTGCAGAGGTCAGGTTGGGGGTGGGAGACAAAAGCAGTGAAATATCAATAATGTGATCCTTACATGATGCTTTTATTGAAAGTGCTTTACATAAAATATTGTGGTATGCAAGCATTGCCCCATATACTTTGGACGGATGTGAGGCTAAGCAGAACCTGATAACATAAACACGTCTGCCTTACCATTAGTGTAAATACCCCTACCACCTAGAATTAGCATAGTGTAATCAGTAGTATTGCAAGATTCTCTACATGTAGATAGCAGGTACACCCAGACAGCATCATTTCTAGCACATAGAATAAGTACAAAATCGAAAGGAGTGGAAGCTACTTTCACATAGAACACGTGTTCGACTCGTCAGCCTTATGGTGGTCTTCGCCGAAACCTTTTGACTTAGACCACCATTTTTTGCTGGCCTTGTTTCTGTTGGCCTTAGTACTCCGTGCACTTTACTACTGATAACATCGGCTAAAGTGAGTGTGCTTCTAAACATGATAAAAGTGGCTAACGCCCTATTGGCAAATTTAACTTACTTGTAAGCCCCTAGTAAAGTGGTACTACATGTACCCAGGGCCTGTAAAATAAACTAGCCACTAGTGGGCCTGCAGCACTAATTCTGCCACCCACTTACATAGTCTTTTAAATGTGGTTCAGGTCCGGCATTTGAGCCTAAGTGCACAGTTTTTAACTGTAATTTTGAGCTGCCGAAATAAACCCTTTGCCTGGCCTAAACCTTCCTTTTAAAACACAAGCCTCCAATAAGGTAGACCCTAAAGCCTAAACAGCTCATAGTGCAGGGTACAGTGTATCTAAAATGCTGCACATGTACCTTTAAGTTTTAAACGTCATGGCAGTAAAAATAACTCTTGAATTAATTTTTCACTACTGCAAGGCCTACCTCTCCCACAAGAGAACATAGGGTTACCTTGTAGTATTGATAACTTTCAATTGGGAACAATTAGAAATATCGAGTTGAGTGTCTAAAGAATTGGAATTTGAAATCATCCTTAATGGTAAAGTTGAATTGTGAGTCAAGTTCTGAAAATGCCACTTTTAGAAATTTGGCATTTTTTGTCCTAACCATTTGGTGCCTACATCCTGGGTCACCTGAATAGGTGTAGCTGGCAGTTGGTCTTTGTGCACTGTTCCCAGACAGTGTGACAAAGAGGAATATATGTTGGCAGGATGGGACATCTCTGACTTGATGAGAGGGAGGAGCTGTCACCTACAACACTTGCACATCACAAAGAACACACTCCTAAAGTGTTTAATACTAGTCTTTTGTGTCCCTTGAGATGCCGGGATGAGGGCAGGAAGGCAGGAAATTCCAAACACCTCTAAGAGTGGAAACCTCCAGAACCTTCTCCTTCTTCAAAGTGTGCACAATGTGTAAATAGTCGTCTCTCAGACACACCTGTTCTGTACACCTATGGACCTGTGGACTGTTCAGCTGCTCTGCAGGAAGGACTGCTGCTCTGGTGCCCTATTGCACCTGTGTACATTGGTGTCTTTTTGTGTGCTGGGCTATGTATGCATGGATGTCTGTAGGTGTTTTGCTTTGCCCCTGTATGCTAACATAGGCATTTACTGTGAGTTTGTGAAAGGGCCGTGCCTATTAGATCTAGACCGATTCTAGAGTCACACTCCAATGTTTCTTTTTCACAGCATGAACGTGTAAAGGGGAAAAAGTTGTTAACAGATAGTCAATTAGCTAATAATACTCTTTGATACATATTAACCCATGGACAACTACATATGGTTAGGTAGTTTATCACAAAGCCACCTCAACATGAGGGTATAGAAATACAAAGGAATTATCATGAAGCCATAGCTGTGAATCCAAATTAGGCTGTGCAGCATGAACAAAACTAATACCTCAAAAATTAAGATACAGAAAGTCAGGAAGCACGAGTCCACATTTCCCTACATAGGGGTTTGAAGAGTGAAAAGCATTAAATCTATCCCTACTCTAACTGTAAGTTAACATTTCTACATAAGTATTTTCAAGAAGAAGGGTAAAATGTGTCAGTACGTGGAGTCTTCCTAAGAAGCCTCTCCACCATCAATGGGTCAAGTATCATAAAAACACCTTCACAAAGAAAGAGCTTGGTCTGGGATGCTCTCTCTTTGAAGGCAAGAAATAAGTGGGGCTCTTTCCCAAGATTCACAATCAGTTCTCCACAGGTAGAAATCGCATCATGCACTTTGGTGACGCCATCCACTTTGGGTACAGTATGTATGTACTTCTCCACGGTGTTGCCCAGTTCCTTTCTTGCAACAAGTTGACCTAGGCTCCCAGACTTTTTTCCTGTGTGATTGGGAGCAAGCTTTCTTTATTGACCTAAGCCACACGAGGGAACTTCCTCTCCTTGCCTAGCTAGTAAAACAAAGACATTATTCTGCCTAAAATAGTGCCTCTTCACCTGCAATACAAAATGTGAGAAATAACAAATGCCATAGCACACATGAAATTCAAACTGATAATTCTAAAGTGAGAGTTTTTAGGGAGTTGCTTTTCAGGTCTTCAATTTCAGCGAACATAAGAATGCATCGTATCAGCTTTACAAATTCACATACACATTAATATATTTTCAACTAGTGCATTTGCCTACATATGAAATATCACAGCTATTGAGCACATTTAGTACATGAATATTGTCCATTTTTCAACATGAGTTCTTCATGGTAAAGTTTTCTGCTAGTTACATTCATTCTCTACGTTAATTCTTCATAATGCTTGTCAATAACCTAAAATACATCATGTAGTTACATTAATACATTGCAAGATTCTCTACATGTAGATAGCAGGTACACCCAGACAGCATCATTTCTAGCACATAGAATAAGTACAAAATAGAAAGGAGTGGGAGCTACTTTCACATAGAACACGTGTTCGACTCGTCAGCCTTATGGTGGTCTTCGCCGAAACCTTTTGCCTTAGACCACCATTTTTTGCTGGCCTTGTTTCTGTTGGCCTTAGTACTCCGTGCACGTTACTACTGATAACATCGGCTAAAGTGAGTGTGCTTCTAAACATGATAAAAGTGGCTAAAGCCCTATTGGCAAATTTAACTTACTTGTAAGCCCCTAGTAAAGTGGTACTACATGTACCCAGGGCCTGTAAAATAAACTAGCCACTGGTGGGCCTGCAGCACTAATTCTGCCACCCACTTACATAGTCTTTTAAATGTGGTTCAGGTCCGGCATTTGAGCCTAAGTGCACAGTTTTTAACTGTAATTTTGAGCTGACGAAATAAACCCTTTGCCTGGCCTAAACCTTCCTTTTAAAACACAAGCCTCCAATAAGGTAGACCCTAAAGCCTAATTAGCTCATAGTGCACGGTACAGTGTATCTAAAACGCTGCACATGTACCTTTAAGTTTTAAACGTCATGGCAGTAAAAATAACTCTTGAATTAATTTTTCACTACTGCAAGGCCTACCTCTCCCACAAGAGAACATAGGGTTACCTTGTAGTATTGATAACTTTCAATTGGGAACAAGTAGAAATATCGAGTTGAGTGTCTAAAGAATTGGAATTTGAAATCATCCTTAATGGTAAAGTTGAATTGTGAGTCAAGTTCTGAAAATACCACTTTTAGAAATTTGGCATTTTTTGTCCTAACCATTTGGTGCCTACATCCTGGGCACCTGAATAGGTGTAGCTGGCAGTTGGTCTTTGTGCACTGTTCCCAGACAGTGTGACAAAGAAGAATGTATGTTGGCAGGATGGGACATCTCTGACTTGATGAGAGGGAGGAGCTGTCACCTACAACACTTGCACATCACAAAGAACACACTCATAAAGTGTTTAATACTAGTCTTTTGTGTCCCTTGAGATGCCGGGATGAGGGCAGGAAGGCAGGAAATTCCAAACACCTCTAAGAGTGGAAACCTCCAGAACCTTCTCCTTCTTCAAAGTGTGCACAATGTGTAAATAGTGGTCTCTCAGACCCACCTGTTCTGTACACCTATGGACCTGTGGACTGTTCAGCTGCTCTGCAGGAAGGACTGCTGCTCTGGTGCCCTGTTGCACATGTGTACATTGGTGTCTTTTTGTGTGCTGGGCTATGTATGCATGGATGTCTGTAGGTGTTTTGCTTTGCCCCTGTATGCTAACATAGGCATTTACTGTGAGTTTGTGAAAGGGCCGTGCCTATTAGATCTAGACCGATTCTAGAGTTACACTCCAATGTTTCTTTTTCACAGCATGAACGTGTAAAGGGGAAAAAAGTTGTTAACAGATAGTCAATTAGCTAATAATACTCTTTGATACATATTAACCCATGGACAACTACATATGGTTAGGTAGTTTATCACAAAGCCACCTCAACATGAGGGTATAGAAATACAAAGGAATTATCATGAAGCCATAGCTGTGAATCCAAATTAGGCTGTGCAGCATGAACAAAACTAATACCTCAAAAATTAAGATACAGAAAGTCAGGAAGCACGAGTCCACATTTCCCTACATAGGGGTTTGAAGAGTGAAAAGCATTAAATCTATCCCTACTCTAACTGTAAGTTAACATTTCTACATAAGTATTTTCAAGAAGAAGGGTAAAATGTGTCAGTACATGGAGTCTTCCTAAGAAGCCTCTCCACCATCAATGGGTCAAGTATCATAAAAACACCTTCACAAAGAAAGAGCTTGGTCTGGGATGCTCTCTCTTTGAAGGCAAGAAATAAGTGGGGCTCTTTCCCAAGATTCACAATCAGTTCTCCACAGGTAGAAATCGCATCATGCACTTTGGTGACGCCATCCACTTTGGGTACAGTATGTATGTACTTCTCCACGGTGTTGCCCAGTTCCTTTCTTGCAACAAGTTGACCTAGGCTCCCAGACTTTTTTCCTGTGTGATTGGGAGCAAGCTTTCTTTATTGACCTAAGCCACACGAGGGAACTTCCTCTCCTTGCCTAGCTAGTAAAACAAAGACATTATTCTGCCTAAAATAGTGCCTCTTCACCTGCAATACAAAATGTGAGAAATAACAAATGCCATAGCACACATGAAATTCAAACTGATAATTCTAAAGTGAGAGTTTTTAGGGAGTTGCTTTTCAGGTCTTCAATTTCAGCGAACATAAGAATGCATCGTATCAGCTTTACAAATTCACATACACATTAATATATTTTCAACTAGTGCATTTGCCTACATATGAAATATCACAGCTATTGAGCACATTTAGTACATGAATATTGTCCATTTTTCAACATGAGTTCTTCATGGTAAAGTTTTCTGCTAGTTACATTCATTCTCTACGTTAATTCTTCATAATGCTTGTCAATAACCTAAAATACATCATGTAGTTACATTAATACATTGCAAGATTCTCTACATGTAGATAGCAGGTACACCCAGACAGCATCATTTCTAGCACATAGAATAAGTACAAAATAGAAAGGAGTGGGAGCTACTTTCACATAGAACACGTGTTCGACTCGTCAGCCTTATGGTGGTCTTCGCCGAAACCTTTTGCCTTAGACCACCATTTTTTGCTGGCCTTGTTTCTGTTGGCCTTAGTACTCCGTGCACTTTACTACTGATAACATCGGCTAAAGTGAGTGTGCTTCTAAACATGATAAAAGTGGCTAAAGCCCTATTGGCAAATTTAACTTACTTGTAAGCCCCTAGTAAAGTGGTACTACATGTACCCAGGGCCTGTAAAATAAACTAGCCACTGGTGGGCCTGCAGCACTAATTCTGCCACCCACTTACATAGTCTTTTAAATGTGGTTCAGGTCCGGCATTTGAGCCTAAGTGCACAGTTTTTAACTGTAATTTTGAGCTGACGAAATAAACCCTTTGCCTGGCCTAAACCTTCCTTTTAAAACACAAGCCTCCAATAAGGTAGACCCTAAAGCCTAATTAGCTCATAGTGCACGGTACAGTGTATCTAAAACGCTGCACATGTACCTTTAAGTTTTAAACGTCATGGCAGTAAAAATAACTCTTGAATTAATTTTTCACTACTGCAAGGCCTACCTCTCCCACAAGAGAACATAGGGTTACCTTGTAGTATTGATAACTTTCAATTGGGAACAAGTAGAAATATCGAGTTGAGTGTCTAAAGAATTGGAATTTGAAATCATCCTTAATGGTAAAGTTGAATTGTGAGTCAAGTTCTGAAAATACCACTTTTAGAAATTTGGCATTTTTTGTCCTAACCATTTGGTGCCTACATCCTGGGTCACCTGAATAGGTGTAGCTGGCAGTTGGTCTTTGTGCACTGTTCCCAGACAGTGTGACAAAGAGGAATATATGTTGGCAGGATGGGACATCTCTGACTTGATGAGAGGGAGGAGCTGTCACCTACAACACTTGCACATCACAAAGAACACACTCCTAAAGTGTTTAATACTAGTCTTTTGTGTCCCTTGAGATGCCGGGATGAGGGCAGGAAGGCAGGAAATTCCAAACACCTCTAAGAGTGGAAACCTCCAGAACCTTCTCCTTCTTCAAAGTGTGCACAATGTGTAAATAGTGGTCTCTCAGACCCACCTGTTCTGTACACCTATGGACCTGTGGACTGTTCAGCTGCTCTGCAGGAAGGACTGCTGCTCTGGTGCCCTATTGCACCTGTGTACATTGGTGTCTTTTTGTGTGCTGGGCTATGTATGCATGGATGTCTGTAGGTGTTTTGCTTTGCCCCTGTATGCTAACATAGGCATTTACTGTGAGTTTGTGAAAGGGCCGTGCCTATTAGATCTAGACCGATTCTAGAGTTACACTCCAATGTTTCTTTTTCACAGCATGAACGTGTAAAGGGGAAAAAAGTTGTTAACAGATAGTCAGTTAGCTAATAATACTCTTTGATACATATTAACCCATGGACAACTACATATGGTTAGGTAGTTTATCACAAAGCCACCTCAACATGAGGGTATAGAAATACAAAGGAATTATCATGAAGCCATAGCTGTGAATCCAAATTAGGCTGTGCAGCATGAACAAAACTAATACCTCAAAAATTAAGATACAGAAAGTCAGGAAGCATGAGTCCACATTTCCCTACATAGGGGTTTGAAGAGTGAAAAGCATTAAATCTATCCCTACTCTAACTCTAAGTTAACATTTCTACATAAGTATTTTCAAGAAGAAGGGTAAAATGTGTCAGTACGTGGAGTCTTCCTAAGAAGCCTCTCCACCATCAATGGGTCAAGTATCATAAAAACACCTTCACAAAGAAAGAGCTTGGTCTGGGATGCTCTCTCTTTGAAGGCAAGAAATAAGTGGGGCTCTTTCCCAAGATTCACAATCAGTTCTCCACAGGTAGAAATCGCATCATGCACTTTGGTGACGCCATCCACTTTGGGTACAGTATGTATGTACTTCTCCACGGTGTTGCCCAGTTCCTTTCTTGCAACAAGTTGACCTAGGCTCCCAGACTTTTTTCCTGTGTGATTGGGAGCAAGCTTTCTTTATTGACCTAAGCCACACGAGGGAACTTCCTCTCCTTGCCTAGCTAGTAAAACAAAGACATTATTCTGCCTAAAATAGTGCCTCTTCACCTGCAATACAAAATGTGAGAAATAACAAATGCCATAGCACACATGAAATTCAAACTGATAATTCTAAAGTGAGAGTTTTTAGGGAGTTGCTTTTCAGGTCTTCAATTTCAGCGAACATAAGAATGCATCGTATCAGCTTTACAAATTCACATACACATTAATATATTTTCAACTAGTGCATTTGCCTACATATGAAATATCACAGCTATTGAGCACATTTAGTACATGAATATTGTCCATTTTTCAACATGAGTTCTTCATGGTAAAGTTTTCTGCTAGTTACATTCATTCTCTACGTTAATTCTTCATAATGCTTGTCAATAACCTAAAATACATCATGTAGTTACATTAATACATTGCAAGATTCTCTACATGTAGATAGCAGGTACACCCAGACAGCATCATTTCTAGCACATAGAATAAGTACAAAATAGAAAGGAGTGGGAGCTACTTTCACATAGAACACGTGTTCGACTCGTCAGCCTTATGGTGGTCTTCGCCGAAACCTTTTGCCTTAGACCACCATTTTTTGCTGGCCTTGTTTCTGTTGGCCTTAGTACTCCGTGCACGTTACTACTGATAACATCGGCTAAAGTGAGTGTGCTTCTAAACATGATAAAAGTGGCTAAAGCCCTATTGGCAAATTTAACTTACTTGTAAGCCCCTAGTAAAGTGGTACTACATGTACCCAGGGCCTGTAAAATAAACTAGCCACTGGTGGGCCTGCAGCACTAATTCTGCCACCCACTTACATAGTCTTTTAAATGTGGTTCAGGTCCGGCATTTGAGCCTAAGTGCACAGTTTTTAACTGTAATTTTGAGCTGACGAAATAAACCCTTTGCCTGGCCTAAACCTTCCTTTTAAAACACAAGCCTCCAATAAGGTAGACCCTAAAGCCTAATTAGCTCATAGTGCACGGTACAGTGTATCTAAAACGCTGCACATGTACCTTTAAGTTTTAAACGTCATGGCAGTAAAAATAACTCTTGAATTAATTTTTCACTACTGCAAGGCCTACCTCTCCCACAAGAGAACATAGGGTTACCTTGTAGTATTGATAACTTTCAATTGGGAACAAGTAGAAATATCGAGTTGAGTGTCTAAAGAATTGGAATTTGAAATCATCCTTAATGGTAAAGTTGAATTGTGAGTCAAGTTCTGAAAATACCACTTTTAGAAATTTGGCATTTTTTGTCCTAACCATTTGGTGCCTACATCCTGGGCACCTGAATAGGTGTAGCTGGCAGTTGGTCTTTGTGCACTGTTCCCAGACAGTGTGACAAAGAAGAATGTATGTTGGCAGGATGGGACATCTCTGACTTGATGAGAGGGAGGAGCTGTCACCTACAACACTTGCACATCACAAAGAACACACTCATAAAGTGTTTAATACTAGTCTTTTGTGTCCCTTGAGATGCCGGGATGAGGGCAGGAAGGCAGGAAATTCCAAACACCTCTAAGAGTGGAAACCTCCAGAACCTTCTCCTTCTTCAAAGTGTGCACAATGTGTAAATAGTGGTCTCTCAGACCCACCTGTTCTGTACACCTATGGACCTGTGGACTGTTCAGCTGCTCTGCAGGAAGGACTGCTGCTCTGGTGCCCTGTTGCACATGTGTACATTGGTGTCTTTTTGTGTGCTGGGCTATGTATGCATGGATGTCTGTAGGTGTTTTGCTTTGCCCCTGTATGCTAACATAGGCATTTACTGTGAGTTTGTGAAAGGGCCGTGCCTATTAGATCTAGACCGATTCTAGAGTTACACTCCAATGTTTCTTTTTCACAGCATGAACGTGTAAAGGGGAAAAAAGTTGTTAACAGATAGTCAATTAGCTAATAATACTCTTTGATACATATTAACCCATGGACAACTACATATGGTTAGGTAGTTTATCACAAAGCCACCTCAACATGAGGGTATAGAAATACAAAGGAATTATCATGAAGCCATAGCTGTGAATCCAAATTAGGCTGTGCAGCATGAACAAAACTAATACCTCAAAAATTAAGATACAGAAAGTCAGGAAGCACGAGTCCACATTTCCCTACATAGGGGTTTGAAGAGTGAAAAGCATTAAATCTATCCCTACTCTAACTGTAAGTTAACATTTCTACATAAGTATTTTCAAGAAGAAGGGTAAAATGTGTCAGTACATGGAGTCTTCCTAAGAAGCCTCTCCACCATCAATGGGTCAAGTATCATAAAAACACCTTCACAAAGAAAGAGCTTGGTCTGGGATGCTCTCTCTTTGAAGGCAAGAAATAAGTGGGGCTCTTTCCCAAGATTCACAATCAGTTCTCCACAGGTAGAAATCGCATCATGCACTTTGGTGACGCCATCCACTTTGGGTACAGTATGTATGTACTTCTCCACGGTGTTGCCCAGTTCCTTTCTTGCAACAAGTTGACCTAGGCTCCCAGACTTTTTTCCTGTGTGATTGGGAGCAAGCTTTCTTTATTGACCTAAGCCACACGAGGGAACTTCCTCTCCTTGCCTAGCTAGTAAAACAAAGACATTATTCTGCCTAAAATAGTGCCTCTTCACCTGCAATACAAAATGTGAGAAATAACAAATGCCATAGCACACATGAAATTCAAACTGATAATTCTAAAGTGAGAGTTTTTAGGGAGTTGCTTTTCAGGTCTTCAATTTCAGCGAACATAAGAATGCATCGTATCAGCTTTACAAATTCACATACACATTAATATATTTTCAACTAGTGCATTTGCCTACATATGAAATATCACAGCTATTGAGCACATTTAGTACATGAATATTGTCCATTTTTCAACATGAGTTCTTCATGGTAAAGTTTTCTGCTAGTTACATTCGTTCTCTACGTTAATTCTTCATAATGCTTGTCAATAACCTAAAATACATCATGTAGTTACATTAATACATTGCACAATTCTAACACTTCACATTAACACAGTTTTAAGATTATATGCGGGAGCGCTATACACATGAATATGATGCACCCTTACAAATGAGATGAGATTCCCGCTCCATCATGTGTATGAACATTTCTGGATGAAATCTCTAATCCAACCTAAATGTGCCTAGGGTCTCTAGCACCAAAATTCAGACTGACTGATCACTTTAACATGTGGGTAAATTATCACAACATCAGACCTGCACTAGACCTAATAAAACTATTTGCAAAGTGGCTGGCTCAAGTTGTTGATAGCCCTAGTCAAACAGCGGAGCGCACATTTCATCTAATTTCCCCACAGCAGTCAATGCTCAAATCCAACCACAAAATTGGCCAATACATAGCTTTACCTTACTACAGCTCCTCAACTTTTGAACCATAATTATCCACATATAAGAGACTAAAAAAAACTACTACTACTGTACAAAGCAGCTGGATTTGAAACAGCACCCCAACATGACCCAGGAGCCCTATATGAGAAATTATACCCCCGTATCATCTCTGCTCCAAACAATTTGGGAGAAAAAATACTGAAAAATACTTAGGGCGTCAAAGCAATAAACAAATATAGCAAGCACGAACGGACTTCACTGAAAAGTTAATGCCAAAATCTAGAATATCAGTGATATAAATCACAGTCTAAAATGAGCAGATCTTAAAAATTTAATAAAAAGGTTACCTAAGGGCCAATTGGAAAGTAAATAAGACTATATTTCACTATTAATCAAATGTTAACACCCAGAAACCCTAAAGGCATCCTAAAGGCTACTCCTTAAAACTGAGAAGAGCTATTGAATTTAAAAAAATACATAAATGAGTTGTGTAACTCCACTGTAAACAAATATCAGCCACGTATACATTGACCTTCACAACTTCCATGCCATTTTTAGTGGACGAAATAAATATGAATCTGATTTATTTTTTGATGGATGCAAGATATTCCGTTCACCTGGATGTGTTGTGCTGTGTTTTCATTTTACTGTTTGTGTGTTGCGAAAATACTTTACATTTTGCTTTCAAATTACCTGAGGGTTAAGCATAGATTAATTTGGGGTTTGCCTATCTTTCACCCCAACAGAGATTGTGGTTGCTGCATGAGTATGGCTTCACCCGCCCCCCCCCCAAACTAATAACCCACTTTCCTGCACCATATTATTCACGGGCAACATCAGTGAACGTTTCCTTCATACATAATATTTACAAAGCAGGCATCAAGAATGCAAGCTTCTCACACATTGCAGGTACAGCACAGACAAAAGCAGTACCAATACCCTTACAGAGAGAAGAGGTATGGACAGGGCTGTAGAAGTAAAAAATAAAGAGAAGATACATTTAATTCTATTTGGGGCACTTAAAAATATCCAGTATAAACTGTGACATCCAAAGATCACATATATGCTGTAAGCTGTGTGACTTCAGTGTGAGGATGATAAAGAATGTTTCAAAAGTAATAGGAGCGAGAATAACTGGTTATTACACATAATGGACAATGATACCATAAATTACAAATATCTAACTTCACACTGTCATGATCAATACAGCTACCTTTATTTGCACAGATAAGACACATTAGCCCTTGAATTTGGTAATGGTCTAATCTCCTCCTTTAATTCGTTCCTTCAAATAAGATAACACCACAGCATTCTCCAACCAGTATAAGATACGTTTTAAATAAGTTTGTCAGTCAGTCAGTCAAAAAACTTTATTCGGTTAATTAAAACCATAAAAGCAGTACATGTTACATAAAATCAAGTTACAAATACAATTAAACAGGTATAGAGAATTGATTGCTACTCCTTCATAAAACACAGAAAAGACGCATACTTTTTTTTAAAAAGAGTCGATAGATGTGGGGAACACCTATATCAGCATGTTTGGAACATTCTCACCAAGGTTTATACAAGAGTCAGGATTAGCGATTAGTTAATGCGGCAGCTCTTATTTTGTTTTGTCTGGCGGCTGCTACCAAGAAACAGGCTACCCCATATGTAACCTGCACCGAGTTCAACATCTGAAGGTATAATAAAGCTGGCCGTACCTGGACAAAATTCAAGTGTTTCAGAATAGGAACAAGAAACTTTTTCCGAGGCACCAAGTAGTGCTCACAGAACATGACTAGGTGCAGAGTGTCCTGCGTGGAGAAACAGTCACAGGTACAGGGGGGGGAATTTTCTGGGGTACCCCATTCTGTATACGAGCCAAGGACAAGGTGGATCAGGTTGAACCTGAACCTTATGAGCAGGAAGCGATGATAAGGCTTCGTGACATATTTTAAATAAGGTTCCATAGCTGTAGATGTAGAAAGTTGGCAAAGTGATCTTACCATAGGCTTACAAAGTTCAACCGTTTCCCTTTCAGATTCCAACAAAGTTCGAAAATGCTGCTTCACCCATTTTACATCCTCTTTTTTAAGATTTTGTGGGAGAGAGTACATCTCAGGGCGCCCTCGCCTCGCGCATGCCGCTCTAACATACGCCAGCCGTGGTATATTGTGAGCTTTGTCCGGAGACATACAAACTTTCAGGATACAATGATTCAAACTGATTTCCTCATTTGTCCAGGTTTTAATCCAGCATAACACTGGGGACATTTTTAGGAGATCAGAGACATATCCCATGCCTATTTCATTGTGGATTGAATGTGTGGGAGAAGATTTTGGAAGTGCCAGCAAAGCCCGTATAAAGTTGTTTTCAGCAATTTGTATGCCTGGGGATGAAACGTAGCCCCATATGTCTGCAATTGCCACGCATTTTGCTCTGTAAATCCTAGTCATGGCTTCCATCGGTCTCGAGCCCAGTCTTTTAGAAAAGCTCAGAAGTGCTGTGGTGGATCTAATGACTCCATTCTCCTTAAGTTTCATTTGTGCCTTCCACGTTCCTCTCTCGTCAAAGGTGACGCCCAGGTAACAAAAGCTAGGGACCCTCGAAATTGTCGAATTATTACAATTAAAAGATCTGATCTTCGAATGTTTCTTTCGTGAGCCTACGACCATGACGTGGGATTTAGCGGTGTTAATCTTTAGGTCGAGGGCTTCCATGAAGAGGCCAAAGTGGTCCAGAAGTCTTTGCAGGCCTGTGCCAGTCCGAGCAATAAGGACAGCATCATCCGCGTATAGGAGGACCGGGATAGGTGACCCCCCCATACGCGGTGTGTCCAGGGTCGCTGAGTTTAGGGATTTCCCCAAGGAATTGATGTACAGGGTGAAGAGGAGGGGGGCCAGGATGCAGCCTTGTCTGACCCCTCTCCCTGAACTGAACTTAGCTGTACATCTTCCATCCCTCGTTACCCTAACAGACGCAAACAAGTTTAAATGGAGATCGTGCAAAAAATTAACCAAGATAGTGTCCAAGCCCAAATTACGCAAAATAATCCACAGTTTTGAGCGATTGACCAAATCAAAGGCGGAAGATAAATCCATAAACCCCAAATAAAGAAGCCCCCCCTTCACCACAATGTATTTACTAATGATAAGGTGAAGGTTTAGACATTGGTCCATCGTCCCTCTATGTGCTCTGAAACCGTACTGTAAGTCTGAGAGGATCCCGCTCTCCTCCAGCCAATCCCCCAGTCGTTGCAGAATGACTCTGCCTAAGATCTTAACGGCAGAGTCCAGCAGGGAGATTGGTCTATAGCAGGCCGGGTCCCCCCTGTTCCCTTTCTTGAATATAGGCACAATTATGGAGGTGGACCAGGAAGATGGGAAGCCAGCTAAGGGTATCGCATTAAAAACGTTGGTTAAAATCTTTGACCAAAATTGTGGGTACTGGATGTAGAGATCTGCAGGGACCCCATCAGGACCCGGGGCCTTGTGTTTGCTTGTGTCTCTTATCGCCCTTTCCAACTCCATGGTGTTGAATTCCATAACCAAGTTAGAAGCATCATGGACATTGGCAGGTGAAGCGGGAACTGTGGATTCATAGATTTTTCCAAAATGGGCTAGCCAACTGTTGTCCTCTATGACACAGTCTAAATCCGATTTCCCGTTTTCAGAAAAGAAGGGCTGATTTACAATTGCCCAAAACTTTTTGCTGTCTCTCAACACATCCGTAGATAAAAGGCTATCCCAGGCTTCCTCCTTAATTTGGGTTTTACGATTATGAACTGCAGTTTTATAATCCTTCCTTAAATTGGCCACTAAAAGCCTATCTCTAGGTTTTTGTTTTATGGCTTTCATCAAGGCCATATGTTTTTGCGATCAATCATTATTAAACCATTTATGGGTCTTCGTGTTCCTTTGCCCGGCTGACCTTACCTCCAGGTTCTTGGAGATGCTTGCACAGATTTCCTCGTATGCAACCAAGACATCAGGGCCCCGGGCGGTTGAATCTAAACACACTGCCATATTAGCCTCAGACTCTTGGGCAAGTGAGTGAAAAAATTGCTCAGGGACAATCACCTCCCATTTTAGGCGCCTTCCCTGATCTTTAGACTTCAAGTCCTTAGGAGCTGCCACGCCTGTCGGTCTGCCAATCAGGAAACAGTCTAAGTCCAAAGTCAGGAGGACAGGGTAATGATCACTGGAAGTGACGGTGACCACCCTGTACTCACGTGCCCTTGCCAGGGCCCCGTTTGAGACAAAGATGTAGTCTATGACAGTGTTGGCATCTCTCCCGATGAAGGTTGGGGCTCTAGGATCATTGATACTTTGGTCAAATTCGTAGAGGTTTAGGTTAGCTAAAAGGGTCTCAAGATACTCGCCCTCAATTGTGTGCTCAAAGTGGGGAATAGCTTCAGTCGGTGTGCCCCCATATCTATCGTTATAGCAACCCCCCTCGCAGGGATGAATGTTAAAATCTCCCAGGATTATCAGCTCTGGGGCGGTAGTGCAATCAAGCCTATAGACTGACAGAAAGTTTAACAAAGAAGTCAGGTGTTCATTCACGGTGGAGGACTCCTTAGAATTATAAAAATTAATTAATGAAAAGTCTTTGAATCAGGAAGGGTCCACTCAACCGCTAGCGTGTTAGTTGGTGCGGAATCTAATTTTTTTAAAACCCCTGCCAATTCCAGGGAACACAGTGTGAGTAGGCCACCCTTTGCTCTCCCTCTTACACCTGGTACTGCCGGCGTGGAAAAGCTACAGAAACCATCCAGAGAGAAACTAGATGTGGTATCCCATGTTTCTTGGATTCCTAGAATGTGATATTGTTTGATGAATCCTTGCCATATTGGGTCTAAAGCCTTTGCATTCAATCCCGCCACATTCCAGGTGAGGAATTTACATAGTAATAGGTCTGTGTTGGGGGCAATGGGCGTAGCTACGCCCCGACTCTCACTCTCCACCAAGCTGTTGCCAGTTGTAGAAGATGTATTATCTATGGTCGAGTCCGCCATTGCAGCAACCTTGCGAGAAGAGATTGAACTAGTCCGGGTCTCCGTCCCCCTAGGGGGCCCTGTGCATGTCAGTCCACCCAATCTGTGGATGACAGGCATTCAAAGCGATTTGCTATAGGGAAGTGCGAGGGGTTAGGTGGCCCATTTACCAGGTGATGGTATGGATAAGGTTGGATGAAATGTGGACCGTAAAAAGGGCCGCCTTGCCGTGGTCTACCTCCTCTGCTCCTCACCGAGTTCCATCCCCCATCCCAGCCCTCCTCCCTGGCAGGTGGTTGTGTAACCCAGGGGGGGTTGGATCTCTGTCTGGGTATGCGGTCATGGGGACCTTTGAGCCAGCTCCAGCGATTGTCCGCTTGATTGTGCGGAAGATAAAAGTATGAGAGAGGTCTAGCGGTCACTGTACTCGCCTGGTATCTGGGGGCCCCGCTACTAAAGATAAGGTCAACAACTTCCGGATTCTCGAAGGTAACCACCACACAGTCCCCTGGCAGATTTTTTCTGTTACCTCCTACCCATGGAGCCCTCTCTATCATTAGGATGTTGCATGGTATGTTTGGCGGAAGTGGATAATTGTTGGCTAGCCAGTGACATACTTTATTTTTGAGGGCCAGGTATGATTCTTCTTCTAATGAGGGGATTTCAGTGACTCCAGTGAGAGTGACCACATAGGGTGCGGCATCCGGGGGGAGGTGAATATTTCTACGAGCCATGCCCTTTGCTTTATCTTGTGTGTCAAGTTTTGTGGCCTGAGATAAGCCATCACTGGATGTGGCCTGGAGTGTTGGATTATTATTGGATGGGATCTGTATTGAGTCTGTTTTCTTAGTTTGGTCTGATACAGGGGATTTAGATTTAGAGCCAGCCTGGTTTGGGGTATTGCTGGGTTTCTTAGCCGTCATTTTGTTGGTCTCCAACACTTTGCTAGCAACCACCGGGGTCTTTACGGATTTGGTTGTATTGAAGACCTGGGTGGGTTTGTTATTTAGAGTGAAAGTGGGGGCACTTACGTCCTTATGGATATTTTTTAAGATCGTTTCCAAGCAACGCAATCTTACCTCTATGGGTTCTAGCAATGCTTTTAGCATATTAAAGATTGCAGTGTTATTGATGCTTGAACCCGACTCCTCCTGTGGTGGTGTTATTAATGAATTACCTATGGTTCCACTAAGTTCCAAAATTTCTTCCAGGCTTTCATCAATTATAGTATCATCTGGAAGGCTCAGTGGTAAACCAGGCTTGTTGGAAAGTGAGCCCTCTGTGGAACTAGGTGGAGCAACTGGTGGTTTTTCAATGTTAGGGAGGTTAGGCAGAGTAATGGCCTTCTTTCCTTTCGGAATAGATGATTTATTGCCTTTACGTTTTTGCTTGGGGGTTGCTCCTTCTATCCGGCCCCTTTCTTTTGTGATAACTGTAGAGTTACTAGTGTTTGACTCGCTATGTTGCGTTCCACCCTCGGTCAGGATGTTAAGGTTGGGTGACGCCTCCAGATCCTGAACAATATTTGGGGTCTTCAAGTCCCCGTACCCTCCATGGTTATGTACAAGGACCTGTATATCTGTCCGGGTATCATTTTTTGGTGTCTGAGCCTGAGCAATGAGGCCAAGGGAGGAACGTTTGGCCATGGCCAAGTCTTGGGAGACTCTCCTGTCCATAAGTATTATCCCTTCATCAATTAGTGCGTGTGTACGGGTGATAAAATCATCCAAGGTCCCTGTAAGCTTTTTTACATGCTTCTGGTTTCATGGCAGGACATTCCCCGTGTAATCTTGAATGAATGACGATTTCGGACTATATGTGCCCGACCAAGATTTGTGGCCCAGCCCAGCCTCCTCAGGCCTCTGAGGGCCACAGAGGGCCCGCCCTTTGCCCGGGCTTAGCCCCGGGCGTCCCGCTCGCGTCCCGCGACGCGGAGGGCTCTATCTGCTCCGCAACACGGCTAGTCAGGACCCCCCGCTCCGCCGAGGGCTCGCTTCCTTTGAAGCCCCTCCTGTCGCGTTGAGCGCGTCAGGGAACGCGCCGCCGCAAAGGCTCACGGGAACTGTAGTCCCGGAGCGGCGGCGCGACTGGCGGCAGTGAAGTGCTGACGACGCTGGTCCCAATGGTGTTCTACGGGCTCCAAAGTCCTCGTGACTCTTGCTCCTTTGGCCACTCGAAGGGTAAGCCTCTATCTGCTCCGCAACACGGCTAGTTAGGACCCCCCGCTCCGCCGAGGGCTCGCTTCCTTTGAAGCCCCTCCTGTTGCGTTGAGCGCGTCAGGGAACGCGCCGCCGCAAAGGCTCACGGGAACTGTAGTCCCGGAGCGGCGGCGCGACTGGTGGCAGTGAAGTGCTGACGACGCTGTTCCCAAGGGTGTTCTACGGGCTCCAAAGTCCTCGTGACTCTTGCTCCTTTGGCCACTCGAAGGGTAAGCCTCTATCTGCTCCGCAACACGGCTAGTCAGGAATTTTAATTTTGGAAGTCAACTTTACCCTGCTGCTTATATCCAAAATTAGCAGACAACTGCAGCATCGATGTGTCTGACTACTCTTTCTTGACAGACAACAAAGGGAGCCAACATGTATTCAATCCATGCAATGAAATGACCAGCAAAAACACTTGTCCCTAGGAATAAAGATTTGCTGGGAATGCAAAATCATAATGACTGAAAGAACCTTAGACAACAGGTGTGGTCAAGCAGACTCCAGGATGTACACCCCAATTCTACACTTGACGCTTGCATCATACATTGCATAAAAAAGGACATAAAACAAGGGCTCAAGCACAATCCTTGTAATTTATCTCAGTCTCCACACTCATTGAGAGCTTACACCTCAGCACCATAAAGTAAGTACACATCGGATAACTTTCCCATTATACTCATTGGGAAAAAAACTACAGAAACCACTCCACAATTTCAAAATGCATCAGTGAATTCACTGTAGTTAGGAATGAAGCATTAACAGTAGGTAGATGTCACTCTAACACAATTTTAGGTCCTAGTGAGAGCCACATTATGCACACAAATATGTGTTCTTATTTGAGTATGGAAGATACCGGTTTAATTTTTTTTTAAAGCTTTATTTATACTTTTTAATACACGGAGTGGGAAAGAAGTATGTACTTAAACAAAATTGACACTAGCCTGCCCAATAATTTCATCATTGCAACATATACTGCACATTTGAGCATCCCACACCACAAGAAAAAACAGGTACGCAAAGAGGTAAAGCTCCCACTCAAGTATTGCAGGAGAATGTGAGTTTAAACCTGGCGCACCGTGCCAGCTAGGTGTTTGTATCAGTCAGTTCCCTGTTGTTTGCGGCGCTGCAAGTAGTCGCGGAGTGATTGCCAAATGTCACGTGGGCAAGAGGAGGGGGGCTGAAAGGAAGCATATACTTCACTAGGAACCTCTTAAAAGGTGAGGCTTCTAAGCCAGCCAACCAGTGTCAGGGTGGACAACTGTCCTAATGGGGCTAGCTCTCATTTGACCGGCAGAAGAGGCACTAGCTATAAACCTACATGCCACCTTACAAATTTCCCAGTGGTGTAAAAGGGAGATTGTCACTAGTGAACTGTCCTGGGCGAAACAGACAAGTGCAGTACTAAGTGATGCATAGGGAGAGCTGGGTTTAAAACTATGTCCGCAACTGAGTCACCCAAGCATAGCTAAGAAAGAATTAAGAACACTGGGAGCCGAGACTTCCCGCACATATGATAGAGAGTACCTCTCGCAGAAAGTTTCGGTGTCACATATGACTCTGGCTTGGGAATCTAACAAACAGTATCCCTATTTAGATAGATTACCGAGCTTCTACCTAAGACAGGAGGTACTAAAAGTGCGAATGGGAATAAACCCCTGCTATGGGAATATTGAGATCAAAAATTTGATGTTGAATAGTAATGGTACCTGTACTTGCGCGTTAGGTAATCATTGCGATATTGCGCATATTTTACTAGATTGTACGAAGTTTTTTGATTCTCGGAAAGAGATTTTATGTCCGATATTTAAAAAATATACGATCAGAAATAGGATGCAAGCTGTTAGCCTTTCAGTTGAAATGATGAACCTAGACATTGCTTGTGCTATTGGGAAATTTATGAGTACGGTCAGGGTGTTACTCAAGTGTACAGAGTAAATATCTTTTATTGCGCACTTGGGGTAGGATGATGCTGTGCATGTAAAGAGTAATGGTGCGGCATGGAATTCCTTGGAAGGATCCTGAGGTAGATGAAAGAATTACCCGACCTAATTATTCGTAGGTGGACATTTGTATCTTGTATGAAGGAAATGTGTATTTTATGATATGTACTCATGCCATGTTTTTAATATGATCTTGGCTATATTTTAATAGTAATTTTATGTATAGGGTATACTTTTACGGTTGTAACTAACCAAATAAAGTTTTCTTACTGACTGACTGACTGACCTTAGAATGTTCACGGACGATTCCAATAGCGCAAGAAGTGGGTCAGGTGTCATCGTAATTCTCACCATTAGGTAGAGTTGGTCAAAGGTAGCAATTCAAAACTCACCTATGTGAGTACACGTCAAGTTTATGTGGGAAAAGCCAGCATAAATTGTACAGCACCTAGGACAGTGTGAGGACCTAGAGAGATCCAGTTTAAACAAAAAAATTTAGGTGTGATGTAGGTGCATCTGGGGAATTTTAAGTGAATCTATTTATGTCTGTGGTTGGGAAAAATCAATTTGGTTTGTAAACTGCAATTTATCTGGCAAATGCTGTTGTAGAGATGGCCATCTCTAACAGAGAGCAGGGCCAAGCTGACATGATAGGGTGCAGAAACTGAGTTTCTGCCATTGGTGTATTCTATTAGTGTGGTGAGAGGAGTTAACTCAACAGGAGTGAAGGGATACGCGGAGAGCTAAATTTGCAGTGAGCTTTGTAAGCACTGCAGAAGAAAGTGGTCCATACAGGTAGCCTCAGCAAAGTACATGCTATCATCTTGTGAAAGAACATTTCCGCCCGGTAAAAGATCCCCAAGATTGCGCAGTCCATGCCACATTAGTGTGCTTTTGATAAGCGCTTCAAATATAAAGGGGCCAATTGATTATCCGCAAGAAGAAGGGCAGGAGATTGCAAGAGGTTCAACCCTTGGAGCTCGAGGATCTTTACCCATGCCCAGCAGGTGGTGGAGAGAGGCAGGTGGTGGAGAGTGCCTGGATGTCTGCGGGGTCAAAGAAAGTCCACGTGAGAGGAGCGTAAGAAGGGGGATCTCTACTACCTGGTCGCTCTCTGGTCTGTCTTAGAGGATTTGTGCATCTCTGTGGTACCCAGCCCTGATCAACCTCAAGAACAAGCTCTTCAGCGTTGAAAAAAACATGTTAGTAAGAAAGACAGGGATTTTCAAAAATAAGGGAGGGCCTTCATTTTGACAATGGTGTTGTGGCAATCTGGCCCACCATGGACACGGCAGACAAATCTAACTCTCAATCTGCATTGTTAGGTGTTCGATCGCTTGGCCGTATCTAAGATGCAGGACCTCTTCCTTGTTACGGTGTACATGGAGCCAAGATATTTAACTGTGTCCTTGCACTACCGAAGGGGGTAACATGACATGGGAGTTGTAGTCTCAGTAAGCAGGAATAGCTTGGACTTTCCCTAGTATAGTTGGAGCCTAAAGAACCGTCCAAATCTTAAGATCTCGCACACAGGGGGAATATTTTTCACGGGGTGCTGCACAAACAGTAAGATGTAATCAGCATATAATGAAAGTAGCAAGTTGTCAGTTGTGTACTTTAGGCCTCATAGGAGGTGCCTCTTTTGCAGGTGCTGAACCAAGGGGTCCATAGCTAATGTGAATAATAGAGGAGGTGGAGTACATCCTACAGGCTTAAATCTGATACTTTTACACCAAATGCTAAGTGGATTGCTTTCTCGTGTTGACAGCAAGTTTACTCCAAAGACAGTAATACTGCAGTGATTACAATTTCTTATTGTAGACCAGTGATTTGTGGTCTGTTATCTGCATAAAGCAAAATAGAGACATAGACCTTCACCATTTTGAATCTTAAAGCAGTGACTTTCTAAAAATATCTGAGCGGTTCAAGCGAATACAGACTGACTCGACTCCAACACCTCCCACTAGCGGGTGGGACACGGGATTCAAGAAAATGAAAGGCCACCATTGTGGGTGGAGAAACCTTGTGATGTAGCTAACCCCTAGCTTTATCCATTGCTTATTCTTGTTTTTGTTTTCAGTTGGCAATAGTTTCCAAAGCAATATTCGCAGGTGCCAAGTCCTACTACGTTGAATAATTTTAGTAAGCATGGTTTAGCTTTCATGTCTATTGGTATCTGCGTCAACTTTGCATGCATTATCAGATATTTTGGGATAAAACAGTGCAAAGTGGCTTGATGCCTCACTTGTGCTACTTCCCACTTTAAAAAATGTTTGGACGCGAAGGTTGATTGGCGCTATTGTTTTCCACTGGCAAACACTGGCACAATACATTAGTCAATCTGGGACAGGATATACTTTTGGTGACTACTAATATTTTCTCATTGGCAAAAAGGCTTGAAGAGAATTTGTGATTCATAATGACTTACTTTCACAGCATGTTTGAAGTCTGAATCTTCACCAAATGCATAAAATTCACACGCTGATGTTTGTTGCGCTCAAAATACAGCAGGAGCTTTTTAAAGCTTTACAAAAATTTGGCCTGGGTGAGCAATTCATAAACAAAATACGTCTGTTGTACAAAAATCCTTCTGCAGAGGTAAAGTGTGGAGACTTTGTCTCAAACCCATTTCCAATCAATAGAGGCACTCGTCAGGGCTTTCCCCTTTCCTCATTACTCTTTCTGCTAGCTATGGAGCAGTTGGCAGCCTCACTACGCCAACCTGCCAATATTAAGGGTATCCCACTTCCGACAGGAAAATTAAAAAATGTATTTATACGCATCGGATATTCTCCTCACACTCACAGATCTACCCACGTCTTTACCGTCTATACTATAAATCATAGATGACTTCTCCTCCCTTTCAGGATATAAAATTAATTGGAGCAAAAGTGAAGCATTACCCATCTCGGATGGAACTACAATAGCGGCTATTCAAGGCTTTCCCTTTCAATGGCAACCTTCTAAATCTAATTCCAAATATTAGGCATACTAGTAAACAAAGGTCTAGAGGGTATGGTTATGGATAATTTGAATCCCCTCATTATGTGCGCGAGTTCACGCCCGCTGTGTCCTCTCTGCCGCTGCTCACCGCCTTGACCATCTGTATTTGTACTGCTCCTGTGTTTTTTGTCTCCCTTGATTTTTTTGTGCTCTCTGTATTTTCTTCACCGCTTTGCCTTTTCAGACCAGCTCGTCTCCCCCCACCCCCTTCTCTTATTTCTGTACCCCGCTCTTTTCCGCTGCTGCCCCCTGCGGCCACGCCCCCTCACTGCCCCGCTCCTGCCTCCCAGCTGCTCCTCCCTCCCTCCCTGACTTAAAAGGCGGCCGCTGCACAGCAGCGCAAAAGGCAAGCCCGTCTGCGCCCGTCCGCGCCTGGACCGCACCCAGCACGAGAACCCCTGGACCCCGCACACGCCACAACGCCAGACTCCGATACGACGCCATCACCATCCACGCTCTCAACACCGGCCAAGATGACCACTGCTTCCAGGCCGCCCTGAAACGCACCCACAGTTCCTTCTCCTGCCACACCTGCAACTTCACATGCGACAGAGCCACCAAACCTCCTAGGACCGGACCAACCAACCAACCAACTCCTCAACACCCACTCCGCACGCAAACACGCTGTTGAACTTTGGGACCTGCTAAACACCTCTGCCCCAGACGTTGCCTTCCTAACCGAAACCTGGTGGAATGGCTCCTTGGCACCTGACATCGCCATAGCCATCCCGGACGGCTACAAGATCTCCCGCTGAGACCGCACCAACGGAATCGGAGGAGGAATAGCCATCGTCCACAAGTCCACCCTCCAGGTCCGCACCCTCGCAGACGACTCCCTCAACTCCGACGAATACCTTCACTTCTGGATCCACACCGACCCCAACACCACCCTCAGAGAAACACTTGTCTATAGACCTCCCGGACCCAGGGCCTTCTTCAGCGACTGAATCGCCGACCTCGCCAGCACCAAGCACACGCCTCCATGGACTACATTCTCCTCAGGGACCTGAACTTCCACCTCGAGAACAACAACAACACCAACTCCGCCACCCTGATCGACAACCTCGCCAACCTCGGCCTCCGACAACTCGTCACCGAACCCACTCACGCCGCCGGACACACGCTTGACCCCGTCTTCTCCACAAGCACCCACATCACTTTCAACCACACCACCAAACTCCACTGGACCGACCACTGCTGCATCCACTTGACCTTCAAGAAACCAACCACGCACCACCACACCCAACAGCTCCCTCACCGCTGCTGGAGCAAAGTCACCGAATACCAGCTGACCTCCATCCTTGCCCAGAACCCACCCACCACCCACACCGACACAGGCGCCGCCGCCCGGAACTTCAGACAGTGGAAAGACAACTGCGCCAACACCCTCGCCCCACCCAAGAAACCCTCCATCAACCACTCCAGCAATAAAGCCGCCTGGTTCACTGAAGAACTACAGACCTCCAAACGTGCATGCCGGAAGTTGGAGAAGAAATGGCTCCACGAACACACACCAGACAGCCACGCAGCCTGCAAGGACGCCATCCGCAGACATCACCACCTCATCAGAACAGCCAAGAGATCCTCCTTCAAAGCCCGCCTGGACAACAACGCACACAACAGTAAAGAGCTTTTCAACATAGTGAAGGAACTCCCCAACCCCAGCGCCAACACCGACATACCACCCTCGCAATACCTGTGCGACTCACTGCCACCTTCTTCCATCGCAAGATCGCTGACATCCACAACAGTTTCAACACCTCCACCACCCCAACTAGGGCAGACCCCACCCCGAACGCCACCTGCACCAACCAGCTGACCTCCTGGTCATGGTTCAAGAACGACAAGACACGCATGATCATGAATTTCATCACGTATTCAATAAAGCAGACGCAATCATCGCACCCCAACTACGGAAAGTTATCAACATTTCCTTCAACACAGCGACATTCCCAGATAGCTGGAAGCACGCCGAAATCAACGCCCTCCTCAAGAAGCCCAAGGCGGACCCCAAAGACCTCAAGAACTTCCGGCCCATCTCCCATCTCCCTGATCCCCTTCCCGGCGAAGGTCATCGAGAAAATTGTCAACATACAGCTGACCCGCCACCTCGAGGACAACAACATCCTAGACCCATCCCAGTCCAGATTTAGAAAAAATCACAGCACCGAGACAGCCCTCATCGCCGCCACAGATGACATCAGGTGCCAACTAGACAATGGAGATAGTTCTGCCCTCATTCTCCTGGACCTGTCAGCTGCCTTCGACACGGTCTGCCACCGCACACTAAGAACAGCTCCAAAACCCACAGACCACGCACACAACCTAGTATTCATTCCCAACTCCTCGCTCTCCGTGCCAAAACAGGTCAACGCCATCTCCTCCTCCTGCTACAACACCCTCCACTACATCCATCTACAAGTGGATCCTGACTGAAACCAGAGGAACAGTGACCCAAGCCCTCGTCAGCAGTAGGCTGGACTACGGCAATGCACTCTACTCAGGAATCCCGGCCAAGCACCTGCGACGACTACCATGCATCCAAAACGCCTCCGCCCGGCTGATCCTCAACATCCCCCGCCGCAGCCACACCTCCTCCCACCTGAGAGACCTGCACTGGCTCCCCATCAACAAGAGGATCACCTTCAATCTCCTCACCCACACACACAAAGCACTCCAAAATACCTGACCAGCCTACCTGAACAACAGACTCAACTTCTACACTCCCACCCGCCAGCTCCGCTCCGCTCCGCCAGCCTCCCCCTTGCCGCCGTCCCATGCATCCAACGAACAACCTCCGGCGGCAGATCCTTCTCCTTCCTCGCTGCCAAGACCTGGAACACCCCCCCCCCACCCATCTGCTGCAGACCCAAGACGTGCTCACCTTCTGAAGGCTCCTCAAGACCTGGCTCTTCGAGCAGTAGCCCACCCCCCCCTCAGCGCCTTGAGACCCTCATGGGTAAGTAGTGCGCTTTACAAGTTCTTTGATTGATTGATTGACCACAATGGGTACATCTTGAACACCATCTTTCATTAACAAAAGCAGGTCTTTCTACCCTGTACGGCACAGATTCCCGTCCCAGTGAGTCCATAAAACCCATTATCTTGTCTATGTGTGGGGCTTGGCAAAGGGAACACTGTTTACTAGGCTCACATCTTCATCTTCATAGAAGAGCTCCTTTATGGAACAATGCTATCATCCGTATTATTAGACAACCAATATCTTGGCCTATCGGGAAATAACAGGTATTTCTACCCTAGTTCAACTTCTTTCCAATGGAGAACTTAAAACATTTGTTCAATTACAAAAGGAATTTCATGTGCCTCATACACAACTTCAAAAATATACACAGTTACCACAGACTGTGCGGAGGAGTCTAGGGCCTTCACCATGGCTATTACAGCTAATTGTAAATTGTAGCATATCTCCATACCTGGGGACAGATTAGAGGGGCTATATCTGGTTTGTATCAAACACTCACATTGCATCTTTTTTCACAACCTTTATCACAAGCCTTCAGTACTAAATTGCAAACCATATTATCAGTCTCCTATAATGATGAAGATTGGTCAGAGATTCTTGATAATCTAAATAGGGGTGCTCGCGAAGCACGATTGAAATTGTGTCTATTTCAAATTTTGCATGATTGGCATTGGTCACCAACAAATTTACATAGAGCTGTCTTTATTCCCCATTCTAATTGATGGAGATGTGATAATACAACATGTAACATTTCTCATATCATTTGTGGGTGTCCGAAGATCCAATCCTTCTGGAATTATATAGGTACAACCTTACATTCTACTATGCCTCTACAACTGTCACTCTCACAGGTCACCATTCTTTTGCTTGATATACAACAGTCACAAACACTTTCTAAACCTTAAACTCGACTTTTACACACAGATTTAGCTACAGCTAAAATCTGTATACTACAGCAATGGAAGTCATCTCAACCACTGTCGCAAGAAACATGGTTGGTGGCTATGATCCAAACAGCTTCTTATGAGCGTATCATTTACAACATTCAGGACCAGTCTGATCTATTTCTTCAAGTATGGTCACCTTTTCTGAGTCCGCATACTAATACTAATGATAATAGTTTATTTATTTTTATTTATTTCAAAGGTTTTAGATAGCGCTGCTGGACCCAAGAGTATCAGAGTGCTTTACAGGGAAGGTAAAACATAATAATAGAAAATAACAAACAATTATTAATGTGCAGAGAATTTACAAGGGATGTAGCAATGCATTTAGAAGAGCAATGAGAGCAAAGAAACAAAGATAAAATTAAGGGGGAAGATTAAGTTTTAAAGATCGGAGAAAGAAGGGGGTGGAGGGGAGGGAGAATGAAAGGGGGAGAGGGTGTGGGAAAGGAGTGGGTAGGGGAAGAGTAAAGAGTGAGCAAGTTCAGGATCAAAGGCATTAGGTACACCAAAATTTGTTGAGAAGAAGTACTTTGAGTTCCTTTTTGAAGAGAGGCTAAGAGAGGTTGCAGCGAAGATCTTTGGGAAGAGAGTTCCAAATCGTAGGACCGTTACCAGAAAATGCCCGGGATTGGGTCTTTTTAAATTTGAGTCTAGGATTATTGGGACAAGGGAGTTAGTGCTCCTCAGGGACCTGGAGCACCCTGCTTTCTGTTGTTTGACTGCAAGGTAAGAGGGAGTGTTTTTTGTGAAGAGCTTTACGAGTGATACAGGCAATCTTGTAGGTGGATCTTCCTTCTATTGGGAGCCAATTGAGATTTTTGAGGACGGGGGAGATGTGGTCAAATCTTTTACAATCAGAGATAAGTCTAGCGGCTAGATTGAGAACAGATTTAATCGGCGCAAGATGGACTTTAGGTGTGCCGGCAAGTGTGGCGTTGCCATAGTCAATCCTGGAAAGGACAAGCGATTGGACAACGGTTTTGAAATCATCAGCTGGAATAAAAGGTTTGATTTTTTTGAGGTGTTGAAAGGTGTAAAGAGCACTTTTGGCTGCATTTTTAATGTGAGGGATGAGGTTAAGATTCTGGTCGATGCTGAAGCCTAGGGATTTAACAGAATTAGAGGTGGAGAGGGAGCAGTTAAGTGCTTTGATATCATTGAATGCGAAGGGAATTGTTTTTGGGAGTGAAAAGGATGATTTCAGTTTTTTTCGGATTCAGTTTTAGATGATTCAGATGGAACCATGCTTGAACTCTAGTCAAGGTGTCATTAAGGTGAAGAATGTCAATGTGAGATTTGATCTTGAAGTATAGTTGGGTGTCGTCAGCATAAAGGTGGTAACTGATTTTTGCTTGTTTGAGAATGAGAGTGAGTTGTTCCATGAAAAGATTAAATAGGGTTGGAGAGAGGATGGATCCTTGAGGGACACAGAGTGAGACAGGTTGTGGATTAGAGAGGTAGTGGTTGAGCTTGATTTGCTGTGATCTGTTTTCGAAATTAATCCAAATCAATTTATTCCCACTTATTATTGGTGATTAGTTATTTTAACGCATATCATGTCTGTTTGCTTTCTCCCATTCCTTATGGAAACTCCTTTTATGAATATTCATATATATAAGTTTGCACCTATCATAATATATCTTTGTGTATATGTTTTTTTTCTTTCTTCTTTCTCTTTTTTCTCTTTTCCTCTCTTTCTCCTCTTCATTTCACATAATATACTTGCTCTTTTTTCATATTTCCTTTTTGCTTCTTCTCTATATATTTTATTATTTCATATCTGTCCTTATCTTCTTCGTGTCTTCTTTTTCTTACTTTGTCTCTTCTGGATCCGTAACAATAAAATAATTTAGCTGTAATTTAATTTAATTTTACCTACACCATTGATCATCATTCTTTTCTCTCTTACTCTTTCAATCAACACAGATATTTTATAACAAGCTAAGTATTTATTCACTTTCTCACTTAGATTGTCACCTCTTTTATTTATATACATCAAGTGCAATTATCTAATATTTATAATTATATTAAGCCTATCCACACTTCTCTTCCTTGATTGTTTTCTTTTTCGAGAATACATTTAGCTACCATTATTCTTCATACTTATAAACTTAGCATCTCTTCTTTTCCTTTGTGCTCCACTCCCTCTGTATTCCCTTCCTTTACCTTCCTTCTCTCAGGGGCGCAATATCAAATCAAATATTTATATATGTATATATAATCTGGTTATTTATTAAGATGTTTCTTATATTTCCATATACACCAATTTCTTTATCTATTTATTCTAAGAAACAATAAGTTATTGAATGAACTTTTATGAAAATGTAATAAAAAAACTAAACACAAAAAAAACAGAGGGAACTGTTTTCCCCTGCAAATCTGATTTATTTATCGAGACTATATCCAAAAAGGCCTTTTCATGACTGGTACACACATCTAAAAAGAGAGATTTACTCATTTTTGTTTGGTTTCTTTCCCAAACTTTAATTATCTGACTCAATTGGCTCAGATTTATTAATGCTTTTTACTGTCACAATGTGACTAGGTTTGCCTCAAAACATAACGCCTCCTTGAAGGAGAGGAGGCATTAACAAGGAGAAATGCTTTTATTTCACAAAAACACCCAAGCATTGCATGTGAGCTGAAGTGCACAGCACACATCCATGTGTGGGATGATTCTGAAATGTGTTTAGGCATACGGATTTCTACTGAAAGAGTGTGCTTCCAGGACAATTTATATGCTCACCTCCGCACAATGGTGCGAGGCTGTGCATCACGCAAGGCTGCCTAATTAGAGTGCCAGCGCCCAGGATGACAGCAGCAAGCAAATGTCATTACATATGCCTCTGTACTGTGTTTTTCCCCTTGCACAAGGCAGTGTAGAAATTAGAAAATCTGCCCCAAGGTGTTTTCTAATTATATTTACATTATGTTCCCTACGAGGTTTGGGTTAAGAACATCCATCAGTGGGAATTGTTTTGGTTTGACATGCATTTTCTGAAAGTGTTTTTTTAACAAACAGCTACAAGTTCCCCCTTTTGTGTTGGAGGTTCACATATAACACAGTCCGTTTAAAGTGTAGGTTTTTTTTGCTGATTTCCACAACCAGGTAAAACCAGCCAGCGAGGGACAGTACAAAAATGTAATGACCGCCACTCCATGGGAGAAAACTCCCATGGTGAGAACATCATTAATGTTATTTTTTTCCAAAACAAAATGGTACTTTGGCAGGTTTTTTTTTGCAAAAGTAAAATGTCGTGAATGTTTGGCAGGTAGCCATCATGTTTGAAGAAGCCATTTGCCAAACTTTGACAGCATTAACTTGAACTGTAGTGAAGGTTATTTCTGCGAATGTTTAATGCTGTCCACAGGAAAGGCATACAATTGTAAATTACGGCGGGTGGAGGACCCTTCGTATGGTGAGAGTAAAGTACTCTGCCATCCTGATGGATGTACCTCCGCTTATCAAACTCTACATCAGACTCTTTGTCTCTTTTTCAGAGCTCAGAATTCTCCCGGAGGACAGGGTTACACTCTGTTTCTTACAACGTGCTCCACAAGGCCAGATACCTTCTCACTGAAGACCTGCTGAAAGAATTTGCTCTTGCGAAGAAGCTTCAAAGAAGGCCCAGCAAAGAAACTCCTTGGGCAGATTTGCTTGAGTGGTTAATCCTAGTTCTCTGGAGATCTGGAACTCCAAAAATCTTTTAAACATTTTAAGTCCCATCTTTTCAGCGATGTTAGGAGAAGTCCAGTTAGACACAGCCAAGGTTTCCTGAGTGTGACGGAGAGTACTTGGGAGTCAAACCTCACTCTAGCAGAGGCCATCGTCTGGGTCAAGTCCAGATCCAGCTGTAACTCGTCAGGTGGAAACATCATGAAAAAGTCTCTTGCGTTGTCTCCTTATAGCTTCATAGGATGTCAGTCAACTGACACTTGGAGTCTACTACGTTGCCCTGGGTAAAAGTGAGAAAAGATGCAGTCCTTCGAGTCTCCTCATAGTTCCCAAACAGCATGTGTAGTCCCTCTTGCCTTTTTTCAACGACTCCAGAAGGTGTTCTAAGGGTGGTGCATTGAGGTGCCAGATTCATGGGAGTCATCAACTAGTGGCTAGGGATGTGTGCTGGCCCTCTCAAACCACTGGGGTAGATATTTCCTGGGGAAACCCTACCAACGTTTGCAGCAGCTCCTGATTGCCCTACTGCAAACAACTGAATGCGGCACCTTACTCACAAAACCCAACATTGGGAGCCGTTCTCCTCCTGCGCACAGCCTCTGTGAAAACCTAGAAGTGTGGCCAGGGTGATGAGAAGTCCCCTCCTCTGCGGTCACTCGAAACCGGGTCATCCCAGCAGGGCACCGGACCCTCGCAGCCCCAGCGCTGCCCTGCTGCAGAATTTACCAGGCTCCCTGCTGCCTGCTGCCTGCCGCTTTGGACGGACGCGGCGAGGCGGCAGACCGGGGACTACATCCCCCAACACCTCTTGCGCATTGGAAGGCGCGCTTCCTGTCCCGCCCCCGGAGGTGCGCTAAAGGACAGCGCGAGCCCCCGCGTCGCGGGACCACGCGCGGGTCAGCGCCCGGGGCTAAGCCCGGGCAAAGGGCGGGCCCTCTGTGGCCCTCAGAGGCACAAGGAGGACGGGACGGGCCTCCCCCCTTTCGACCTACGCCTCCAACACAAGGTAAAAGAGCGGTTCTATGAACTAGTAAATCCATCATAAGTGACTGTTATCCTTGGTATCCACTATTGGACTATCCTTTTACCTCCCAGCTGTCAGACTATTGGTGTATGTGTGCGTTAGCTTTGATCCTTGTTATACTTCTATTCCCATAAAGCTGCCCACATTATGTCTGACAAAGGGCTTAGCATAAATAACAACTCCCTGGGGGGGCTACAGAAAGGGACACTGGACAACTACTTAATTAGGACCACAGCGGTTATCGAGTCCGGTATTGAAAGAGTAGAAAAGAGCCTCTCCATTGAACCTATGTCCAGTAACCATCCAGCTATGGAGCCACATGACCAAACTCAAAAACATTTTTCTTTACTGGATGAACTAAATCTGCTCTGTAAAACTGGATATATCAATGTTGAACACGTGAATGATTTAACTAATGCTTCTGCAGGTGCTCTGCGAAATACCAGCCCCCAAACTATTACCACTCTTCAATCAAACCCAAGCCATTCTTGTACTCCCTCTCCCTTAACACCCACAGATACCACACAACGACCAGCAAATGCTCAGGTACCCTACTCTAACAGAAAGCGCAAAGGGCCTAAACAGAGGGGAAGGTTAGCTAAAATACAAAGACTGCACCAAAGTCCCCTTTCAGGCATTAATAACACCCCGAATTCTTCTGAGGCATGCTCAAACCCAGAGCCAACTGCATTCATTATTCCATCTGAATTACTGGCCCAGATTGAACTCCTGGTCAGGGCTTTAATTTCCCCATTGGTAAAAAGAATGGAGGCTATAGGGGAAAAGCTTTTCTCTATAGAGGAAACCACCAGGGCAAACCTAACAATCACCAAAAGAATTGATGAAAATATTCAAGTTGAGCCCCCAGTCACTTCTGATATCCCAATTCCTCTAGTACAAAGGAATATCATTCAAACTCATTCCCTTGCCCCCACAACATCTAAAACATTGGTCACATTAAACACCCCGTTAACTCAGACTTTTGCACACAGAGACGGGCATACTAAACCACTTACGGCAAAAAAGGGGAAGTTTCAAATGAATGGTCACACGCAAAGAAGGGCTAAACATATAGATCTACCGCCGGAGGCAGCACCCTTTGTGTCCATCCTCTCGGGCGTACCTGAACTCTCTAATGGTAAAATTGAAAGACCAGCAGACCTGGTAAACAAGGTGTCTTTCTGGTTGACAAAGAATAGACCCCTACCACCCAATATCGATGGAACGATTTTGAATGTTAGGAGGGTAGGGTGGTTGGGTTCTATCCCCAAGGACATCCTGGGAGACCTGGTTTTGGTTAACTTTAGGGGCCCTCGAGTCATCCAACATCTTCGAAGTTGGCAGCCACAAATGGGTGAAGGCCCTATCAGAACACTGGAATTACAGGACTTTTACCCCAGGATTACATATCTGCCCCCTTTGTAATAAAGCTGCTAGGGTTTGCTTACGATGAACTGTAAAAATGATTATTAATAGAATGAAGTGTTGTTTATCTTGTACAGATAGTGACTTCGTAATGATTATATCGATCGTTGTTTTTATTGTGTTTTTATTCTGTATGCTTTTATGAATTTTTTCTACTAAATTCGAAAAAAGCTTGTTGACTTGACTTGACATTACAAATTTGCCTATATTATCACTACTAAAAACAATCCATTTAAACAACAAGTTCAGTTTTGATGGATATGCACCTTCAAACAATAGGGACAACAATGAGCAGTAATACTCAGAATAATTTATTTGCGCTTTAAGCAGCTGCATTTATTTTTCTTGTAAATGTAAATGTACAGGAATTTATATAGCGCAAATCACCGAGTGGGTTCTAAGCGCTTGCTTAGGGAACCCGTCCTGGTATTCCCCTGTGAGATAACCCCGGCAGGGTATCCGCAAGGTGAAAGCCAGGCATCCCGCCGCGAGGGGCCGTTGTGGAGATTAAGCAAGCTATTGCCCAGAGTCGCAGAGTGTGAACCCGTGAATCGAGTAGGCACCGGAGCGAGAATTGTCGAGTCCATGGACATTTTAGGACTCAAGACCCCGCTGAGCCGGGAATTGAACCCTGGTCCCGGGCTGACCTCTGCTTCCAGGTCTGCCTCCTCTAACCAGTGAGCCACACTTGTAGAAAGGCGCCCATATCCTGTAATCCTGTGCGCTTACTAACTTAGCTAAGCAGCCCTCAAGAGGAAATGTATTCAGTTGCTACTCACATTATGATTGGAATTCACATTTACCTTTGAAGCATGGACCGTACACTGTTGAGTTGTTTCTATTGTAGGTGTGGATAAGCTCCAATATTTCGAATAAAGATCTTATTGTTAATATATAGCAAAGCATGAGAAAGAAGATCAGCTAAGGTAACTGTGGTAACATGCGAGGAGAGGAGTTCACATGGGAAAGGAATGGAGATAAGGTGCTATCTGAATGAGAAGAGGAACTGAAGTATCCATTTGTATCAAAGCTATGGAAGTTACCCACTGCAGATGATATTATGTGCTGTGTTTTAGTTAGGGAGAGCCCATCTTGGGTTTCCCTAGTAAGCAGACATATGCTATTGCTTTAATGGCTTTATGCTATTCGGCCCATCGTCAGAGTGTTTCTACTGAAGCCTCTGATGGCTTACACCTTTTTTATTTTTCTTATTTGATGTTGTCCTGGCTCAAATGTTTTTAGTTTATGGTTGCCCTTATTAAGGTAGTGTAGGGAAAGTTAGATTACTCATTCTCGTTAAAGAGAATCATCTGATGCAATTTAACCTTCATTTTTTCTTTCTGATCCCATCCGTAATTTTCTTAGTGTTAGTCATTTTCTTTCTACTATATAGGGTACATCTCTTAAATAGATTTGGGCTTACTCTTATCTTTTTGTACTTTTGAACGACTTTATTGAGAATGACCTCCATTGACTTTTTTTGGAATTTAGAATTAAACCTGCTAATCTCGGATGAAAGAGTAGAGTGAAATAATGTGTAGCCAAATCGATTGCACTGTATTGAAATGCGAAACAGTAATTTGATTCCTTTCACCGCTCGCTCTACTAGAAAGACCTATCCTCACTGGGGAAAAATTGTGTAAATAGATCAGGACTTTAACACTTCCAAACATGAGTACCCCACTGTTGAGTACCAAACCCAGATTACTTTAGCCCAGCCCCAGCTACTAATTACAATGCAATCAAGGCAGAAGTGCTAGTGACCTGAAATGCAATCACAGTCCTCCTGAATCTCATGACAAAGCATTAATTACTACCCTGAGCCCAGAATGTTTCAGTGGCAAAGATGCCTATCAGCAGCTTTTGGCAGAACCTTATATAATTATAAACACCAGTGCCATATTCTTTGATTTCTCATGTTCCATGTATATGGTTGTCTTCAAATATAAAATATTTTCATTGTTTTATGTACAAAATAATATCCAGCTGTGATTGGTTGGTCAATAAAGCAATTTGCGATGCTAGGAATCAAAAGATAAAATAGTGCCTCACAATGTTTATGTGTAATGGAGTATACAAAATGATTAGACAATATACCATAAATAGCTCCAAAACTAATTAAAACATGCAAAATGCAAATATATGATGAATTATTTCACTGTCACCAACAATTACCTATATCTCTGCCATCACACACTTCTATGTTTTGTTAAAATCATATACCAATGTCCTACAATAATTCCTGTAATACCACACTGAACAAGGCATTCAAGATGACCCCTTATATTAAAGTGTAATGTGTTACATGTGAGTCCTTATTGTAACCCGCAATTTGTGTTACATTACAGATTCCTCAACCATACCAAGAATATATGGCCCATGAGAGGTTTACACAAATGCAATTTCATTTTAGAATTTAATTGAATTAATGCAGCAGCAGCATCTTAAATAAGTGCGTACCTTAGACACAATCAATATTTCAACCGCTTCCAATAACGTATGACTAATCTGAAGCTCTGTCGAAGATAATGAAGTAACAAGAGGCTTAAAACACTGGTGTAGGCTTACTGTTTAAAATGCCATAACCTACAATAGTCGACACTTTGACTCTCACTCTCCTCTGCCTTTTCTCAGGATATGTGAATTGAGAAGGGCACATAGAGACGCTGTGGGTTTGGAAAAACACTGATTTCCTCAGCCGTCTCTTATGGTTCACCGTGTCACTGAAGCTGCAGGAGTAGAGAAAAAAGAATTATCCTTAGGTCCTTTACATACCTGTGCCTTGCCAAAAGAATTCAGCAAAAACAATGAGCAGATTGGGAAGAAGGTGCTATGGATGCTTCTCTGTGACCTATTGACAATTCCATTTGTCCTTCATGTCAGTTACAGCAGAGTCGCACATGCTGAAGGGACTGTAGTAACAGCCCAAGGAGGCAGAGGAAAGCTTTGATGTGTTTTGAACCCCATTTATCTTGTGGCAGGCTTTTTGTGAAT
Organism: Lissotriton vulgaris; assembly: GCF_964263255.1. Classification (NCBI taxonomy): domain Eukaryota; kingdom Metazoa; phylum Chordata; class Amphibia; order Caudata; family Salamandridae; genus Lissotriton; species Lissotriton vulgaris. The sequence goes on along the minus strand of NC_141685.1, from coordinate 481,998,813 downwards.
TAGGGCATTCTCCCTAATAGGTTGGAATGATTTAATTAACCTGTAGTGTACCAAAGTGGGCAACTAATTGTTCCTTTAACAGTGGATCTACCCACTGCTGTATATTATAAGGCCTTGATACAGCCTTACAGTGAGTACAAATTTATAAATATCTTTAAATACACTGAATGCAAGAACATACTCTCATGCTCCTTTCTTATGTCATTTGCATTCCATGTAAATCTTTGCACCAATCACCAAAGATGTTTATGTTCAAGGCAAGAAATCTCCAATGTTATCCCTATAAGCAGCTTTCATCTTTAATCAATATCTCCAACAATTCCAGTTTAAATCAACCTGAGCGCAGGATACAGTGCCATGAAACCAATCTGGTGTAGGTGCACTTTATAAAAACTTTTTAACATAATATACAGTATGTATTTTGTCCGGAGTTCACAAAATGAATAGTGCACATCTACAAATTACAGCATTGCTCATGCAGTCTAACAATCACATATTGCCTATTAATAAGTCTGCAATACCTAATTGAACACGCAATCATGTGATGCCAAGGAGGATAACCTCCATTAGCTAAAGTTCAGCAATGTCATCACTATCCCAAGTTCCAGTAACACAGGTGAGTAGTCATTTAAAGTGTGTGGGATGTATTTCACATCCAAAGCCCAATGCACAATGTCAGAGCTGAGAATCAAGTTGTCTATTCTGAATACCTATCATGAACAGTAGAGTAAAAAGAAAAGGCCTTCTCATTATCCGTCTTACATTTCCATATATCCAGCAGACAAAATTCCTCTTGCAGACTGTAGAAGGGTCTCACTGGTCTAGCATGACTTGCTGTAGGGAAGGAGGGGCATGTTATCTAGTGGGGTACACAGAGTTAGTTTGAAGTCACCCCCACAAATCACTCTGCCTCGCCCATATCGAAGTAATACCACTTTGAGGGCATGCATGAATTGGTGTGCCTCAATATTAGGGTCATATATATTCACCAATGTACAACCCTGCTAAAATAGGGTACCAGAGACGATCAACACTCTATCCTCTTGGTCAGAATACACCCAAGATGAAGGGAACAATTTGTATAATACAAATTATTACTTCCTGTGGGTTTCTGAGGATCCACAAGGGTCTTCTGTAAGAGAGAAATATTGATTCAGAGCCGATCATGGTAGATCTGGACCAGATGTTACTCTTTCGGATTAGTGTTCCCCTAACATTCCAGCATGTTTATTATGATTTTCTAGACCTGTTTTACCAGAAGGAATTGAAAGATGTAGATGGCCCTGCATTTGTAATCCATAATATTCTGCTCAATCGTAGCTATCTAGTTGAACAGTTTTCCAAGTTCCTCCCAGATTTCCCACCTTTCTTGCACTCACACTGTAAACCCTCACTAGCAATATAGTTAACCCAGTCAATGTAAACGAAAACATATATGTAGATTTCCTTCGTGGGATGAACAAAAAGGTGTAAGCCACCACCCACCATCTGTTTAAGACCATGTCAGTAGATTATAGGTAGAAGAGGTATATCATCAAATAAGCATGATGACAAGGGCCCTGGAATAGCAAATACATCAAGCATGAATCTGATGTCCAAACAAGCTATAGTCAATACTCTTAATGCATGTATACAATCAAATACCATTATAAAATAAACACAAGTGTGATTAAGAAATCCCCAAAAAGATTGCAGAAAAGAGGCAAGACACAATTTTCTATGTCACTACGATTACCTTGTGAGCCATACATTGACTATATGGATGTAGTGGTGTTTTTCTGCCTGGTTAATTTCTAGCAAAACATATTGGTACCTTCTAGTTTTGAGAAGCAGGCTGCGTGCCTGCAACTCTATAGTGCCCTGCTACCTGGCTATCTCTACAAATTAAGGGTGTGACAAAAAAAGGTGTGCTGGGGCACCTTGTATGTTCTCAGAGCCTAGGATCTTTGTGCCCTCTCCACTACGAAGCATTGTGAAAAATGCTTTCTGCCAAGAATATGTGATAGTAAGGATTCTACAAAAATCGGAAGTCTTATGCAGTTGCCGTAGACTCAGCAATACGCATAATGCAAATGCAATTGCACCTTGATGGCACCTCAAAATTCTTCCTTTTGGCCATTGATGCTTCCACTGATTTTGTCAGAGGATGTTGATTTAGGTCTGTCCTCAAGATCAGATATACTTTGTTCAGTTCCCTTAAATTGAACAATCTGTCTATTCACACGGCCCTTTATTTGATCAAGTCGCATTGTCATGGGGTCCATTTTCTGATCAATTGACATGAAGTTTTTTTTATTGCTATTAAAATGTTTTCCAAATAAGCCATGAAAGTAGAGGGTTCTAGTTGTGATTGGTCTGATTGGGTCTGTGTCCTTACTCCTTGAGGACTTCCTGCCTTCTAACGTGATTTTGGACTGGTTGAAAATACTTTTCCCCATAGGGATGCAGCTTAGAATACAGCCTCAGAAGGTACAGTACCGTCAGTACTCAATCAAACAATTTACAGAAGCAAAGTCGCACACATATGGGAGACCAATACAGCAGGTCTTAATTGGCAAAATGTTTTGTAATAACCAACCAATGGCACTCCAGTAGTGAGCTCTATCGGGTCAATCAGCCAGTCCAGCTTCCCACTAGGGAAACAAGAGGGAACTGTAGCTCAGGCATCAAACCTCTTAGGGGCTGATTATGAGTCTGCCAGTCCGAGGACCTCCAGACTCATGGGGGAGCGGTGGTAGCAGTCTCCCCACCACCCTATTATGAGTTAAGTGATGGAACCACTACAGCCCTGTCGCTGCCGCCAGGGAATCACCATTCCCTGGCAGTGTTGCAGCTGTGTAGGGTATCAAAATGCTTGGTGGGACAGCCGAGGAGGTAACTACTAATCAGGCATGCGGCCTCACCAGAGGTTTGCCAAACGGGTAATCAGGCCCTGAGTGGTGCTGCTCAGATACGCACTGCAGACCCTGACCACAATCACAGATCATATAGAGACAAGGAGTAAAACAGCAGCAGGTATACTGCACACAGGAATCTACCCTAAATAACAATAGATCATCTCTCTGCCATAAAGCATGCCAAGCAGCAGCATGTGCTGTCACCACTTCACCCATTAGGATGGTAATATGCACCAAGTGATTGTGCTCCAACCCAATGCAAGGCTCCGAGCTGTACCTCAAGGCCTACAAAAGTTTGTGGTTCATACTCCCACCTGCCCATATTCAGGCCCAAATAGCGGCCCATGCACTTCTCTTCTCCTACACTCACTCACTAGCACTCATGGTGGTCCATGAAACTTCAGCAATAAGCAGGAGCTGTGCTGGGAGTAAGGCAAGCCAAGAATCGATCCTGGTCTGCAAGCAGCAGTGGAAGCCCCACCTGCCACTCAGAGCTGACACTGCCACACCACTCCATAGTATATGGCCTCCGGTCCCGGACCCTAAGTCCTGAATCAGAGAGCACATGTGAGGTTGCCCAGTATCTCCCCATACTACTGAAGCTTGTGACAATGAACAGGAGCTACAGGCTCAGGAGGCCAACTTGGTGGGCCGTCAGCCATGCCCCATGTTTCCAATTTTAATCATTTTTACATGCATGATAGATCATTAAAACATTCCTCAGTCATGCATTCATCTTCTTATTAGTAAATATATCAGGCTCAATAACAGTCACTCTAAAATACTGTCCCTCCTCAGCCAAAAAAAACCTCAACTGCTAAAAATGATTTAAACTAAGCACAATCATTCCTCTCCCTCAAATTGTAACTGAGACTGCTCTAACCCTACAGTGCATAGCAATATAGAAAGCCACAGCCCAATGCAGACATTCCAATCAGGGTTCAGTCTCCACAGTAGTAGTTCAAAGATTGCAACCACCTAAGTATTTAGCAAAGACCTTTCATCAAGGTCAATAGTAACACTTGCCATATTAAAACATAGCTCAATCACCAAGAAGTCTTCATCGTCTTCCCCCAATCCATGAGCATGCAGAGCACAGCCCTATTTTGCTTTTCCTCCTTTGTCGTAGACATTTACCAGGTTCACAAGATGGGCTACCAAGATCACCCCTGTTGCCTGCCATCTGTTTGGTTCACCAAAACTCAATGTTATACCTCATCATATGTAAATCAATAAGTAGAATCCCTAGGGCTTCTTCTAAAATGTAAATAAATTAACAAGAAAAAGGACTATGGGCCCAGTTTATTCAGAATGTTTGAAAATTGATCCTAGAGGGATATTTCTACATTGCAGCAAATTCACAAATTTCCTTGACTCAAAAAGAATGTCAGGAAAACTTTTTATAAATGCTCCCATCCAAAAACATTCAGGCAATAAGAAATATAATGAGTGGATATTTTGGAATTACAGCAATTTTTTGATGTTCCCTTTGTCCTAGTTATTTTATGTGTGAGTAAATCCATGTGTACATGGAAATGTAGATCTTATTATTCACAACATTGAATTTGCTGATCACTGTTAGACCTGGCACCATTGGTGTGGGTCTCCCTTCCATTTTCGCTGGTGTCTCATGTATTTTTGATGGTGTTAGATGCTTTGGGCACTGTGCCACTGCTGTCCAGTGCCACAGTGCAAGTGCTCCCTGTTATAAATTGATGTATTAATCAGTAGTTCCATGTTTGGCTATTTGGTTTACTTGCCAGACCTTACTACAGTGCACCGAGTGTGCACTTGGCTTGTAAATCCAAATGCTGCTGTTGAGCTTGCATCACTGGTTGTGCCACCCACAGAAGTAGCCTTGTAAAATGTGTCTAAGGCCTGCCATTGCAGAGCCTGTGTGCAGTCTGGTACTGTCATGCTGACTGGGCAAGTACACCCACTTGGCAGTCCATAAACTTTCCCTTTTCTTCATATCAGTCACCCCTATAGTAGACCCAAGGGCAGGGTGCATTGTAAGTATAAGGTAGGACATGCGCTGGTGTGTGTGGCATGTCCTGATAGTGAATTACAGCCATTTACGTTTTTCACAATTGCAAGGCTACCTCTTCTCCGTAGGCTAGAATGGGCAGTAAGATTATTACATTCTTATAATCCTAACTGACTCAGAGAAAATGGTGGAAATTCGAGTTTAGTATGCCCCGGACTCAGAATGATAAAATACATCTTTTAGTGAAGTTGATATTAACATTCTATGTTTGAAATTGCCACTTTTAGAAAGTAGGTATTTTCTTGTCTAACCTTTCAAGCCTACGTCTGCTAGGTTATGTATTCCTTGTCTGGAGAGTGTGAGTGACAGGGCTGGGGGATTCCAAGAGGCAGGATGAGTCAGCCCAGTGGTGAATAGAAAGATCTGCATCTAGAAGGGAGGGAGGAGTTGCACCTGAACCTTGAATAGGTCAGTGCCTGCCTTTCACAATGCTGGATCAACCTCCTGGGGTGCGGCAATGGTTCTGCCCTGCACACTGAACGAAGAGAAGGAATCCTGTTCCAGGGCTGTACTTGCCTTCCACAATGCTGCCTCCCCCTCCTGTGGGGCATCTGATGTTTCTGCCCTGCACTGTGAAAGGAAAGGAGAAGTCTGGTAAACAGTTTGGACTGGGCAAAGGTCCCTTTCCCCTCAGAGAACAAAGGATTTTCGGGTATAAATATTGGAACCCTGATCCCATGAAATTAGATCACTTTTGGACAAACAAGAAGAAACCTCTGCTGAGGATAGGAACCTAAAGAAACTGAGGAGAGACTATTCCTAAACTGAAGTGTTGCTTAGGGGATTGGCCTGCAGTGGTTGCCTTACTGCCAAACGAGAGCAGAAAGGAACTTTGTGTACTTTGCTTTCCACTTGTGAAGGATCTCCAAGGGTTTGGAAAAGAGCTTGTCTCCTTCTGAAGTCTCAGGGACAATAGACTTCAACCCCCAGCTCCACAGAGTTCGTTTGGAAGTGCCTGCTGCTGTTTTTGGCCTTCTGAGGCACTGTGTGTTGCACGGATCTGAAAGCACGACACAACCAAGAGAAAGCGTGTCGCTGTCGCTACTGCTGCCGTCGCATTTCTGAACTCGCAACTGTCTTGCAACGAAGAGGAAGCATGTCGCTGCAGCTTTCCGTCGCACTTCTGATCAATGGTGCTGCCGCTGGAACTGTCGTATTGCACCGCATCGATGAAAGCGCCTCGCATCCCCCGAGAAGCGCGCCACTGTCAGAGCTGCTGCCGTCGCATTTCTGAACAAGGTTGTCGCTGCTGTAGTTGTCGCATTGTGCGGAAGCTTCACGCAAATGTGGGAGAAGAGTGTCAAAGCTGAAGCTGTTTCCGTCGCACTTCTGAACAAGGGTGTTGCCGCTGCAGTCCACGCATCAAACCGAGAACTTCTCGCATCCCCGGAGAAGCGTGCCGCATCTGGAAGATCTTCATGTCTTTATTTCTTTGCACCGGAACTTTGCCGCATTTCCCACGCTGCGACATTGCTTGTCGTGGAAGCGCAACACATCGTAAGGTACATTGACGCAAAGTGTTGCATCTTAAGAACTGAACTGAACTAAGCTAGATCTACCATCTTAAAGTAAAAGTATTGTGTATTTTTGTCGTTTGTGGTCTTATGGTAGATCTATATAAAGTATACTTATTTGTGATATAAAACCTTGTGTGGTGTCCATCTGCAGTGTTGTCACTGGGTTACTGTAGGTGGTCACAAATGCTTTACACACTGACTCTGAGATAACCCTGTTTGCTCGTGCCAAGCTACCAAGGGGGTGAGCAGGGGTTATTTAGGAGTGTAATTTCCTTATCCAGACTAGAGGCAAGGGTCCCTATTTGTCACAAGTACCTACCTGTGCCAACTAGAGACCCCCAAATCTAACAATCACTGACACAATACTTTGGTAAAAATCAAAGATAACTAAACAATCATGTCAAAAATATTGTTTACCATAATATCATGTTCCTATACTTGCAGTGCTAAGTACAAAAATATCTGAAAAAATGTAATTGACACTAATATCGTCCAAAAACATACAAAAATAGCAATTATATATATATATATAAATACAAACACGCACCTATCGCAAACCCACTGCGGGTAACGCGATCCTTCACGCGAATAGTTTCCACCCGACACCACTGAAACAGTCCATCCCTTATGCGGAATGCCTCAGGATGACACGCAACTGTAGCACCAGTGAAGGGCTATCTGAAGCTAAAAATAACCTTTTCACGAGATTGAAAAAGAGAGGGTACACTGACAAAACCTGCAAGACTGCCGAAATGAAATGCAGCACAAAAAACCGACATGACTTACTGTTCCCAGTGGTAACTGAGTCAGTAACTACGACACAAGAAAGACAACCCCCCAGGTTAATTACAGGTTTTAATCGCTACCATGCGAACCTTCGAAAAATGCTCAGAAGGCACTGGCCTTTGGTCGGAATGACACGACCATAGGGGATAGAATGGGTGAAAAACCATTAGTGTCCTTTAGGAAAGCCAGATCAATGCGTCAACAACTGGTATGCAATGCCCCTGTTATCACAAAACAAAAAAACTGGCTCCAATCCCAAAAAGGTTTTAAAAAGTGCGCCAAATGCAAGGCTTGCAGTCATGGGAGTAACACAACGAGTATAACAGTACCATTCAGAAGAAAACCCTACTCCATCAGAGAGCATTACACATGTAAGACGGAATATGCCGTATATGTGCTCACATGTGTATGCGGCAAACAATATGTAGGGTCCACAATTCACCCAGTGCATGTTAGAATCCTGCAGCACCTACGGGCAATTACGAATAGGGATCCATCCTACCCAGTAGCACGCCATATCCATGAGATTCATGAAGGTGATTCTAAAGGTCTGACATATTTTGTCATTGACAGTATCCCCAAGAACATGAGGGGTGGGAACCGAAAACTTGCGTTACGCCGCCTGGAATCTAGATATAGTATTCTGCTGAATTCTAAGATTCCTTCAGGGCTAAATGCTGATGAAGCCCTAAGTGTCCATATCTAGTGCAGCCTCCCCCACCCTAGTACCCTTAACAACACCTACCCAGTATGCGCTATCACTGTAAATATCTATACACTGCGTGTCACAGGAGAACAAACCACATCCGTCAGTCCACACTGACACTATCACCTGAACACACCCAACATAAACCCTGTTACAATCGATCACCACAACCCCCTAAGATGAGGTGGCGATTCGACGCATTAATGTTGTAAGAGGTGCGCACTTGCGCTACATCAAGCCATTGACAATTGCTTAGAATCTGGGCTAGAGCTGTAATCAACACTTTGGTAAACAGTTTAGGCAAACGAGGGGAGACATACACACTTGTGGTCTAACGAACTGCGAGCTTACCGGCAAGAGTTTGAACTGGGCACAACGGAACTTGTTCTGACTCTGCCAACAGGCCGACAAACCGATCTTCGGTAAGCTCGATCCCTTGCATCACCCGCTCTAAACTCAGACCCAATCACATACGTGACACGTTTCTCTCTCTCTGGACATTGATCCACATTCGGTCCATCACCTGTTTTGTTTGCAAATTCCGCCATAAGTGCGCTGGGGATGCTCAGACGTGGGTCCCAGGCACTCCACACCACTGGAGTCAAGCTAGCCGGGCTGATGAGAGGTGTTACCTCGAAACCGGTCCGGTCCTCGGATGCTTGATTCCGTTCTGGGAAGGACATGGCTTTTGTAGTTCGGACTGGACTGTTCCCATGGGGCACAGGGTCAGAGCTGATTTGCATATCGCCATTGTCTAACCCAGGGTGGTTTGGAGTGCAAAAAAACGATGGATTTGGGCCTAGATCTTTGGACTGGGGTGAATGTGTGACATTGATCCACATTCGGTCCATCACCTGTTTTGTTTGCAAATTCCGCCATAAGTGCACTGGGGATGCTCAGACATGGGTCCCAGGCACTCCACACCACTGGAGTCAAGCTAGCCGGGCTGATGAGAGGTGTTACCTCGAAACCGGTCCGGTCCTCGGATGCTTGATTCCGTTCTGGGAAGGACGTGGCTTTTGTAGTTCGGACTGGACTGTTCCCATCAGGCACAGGGTCAGAGCTGATTTGCATATCGCCATTGTCTAACCCAGGGTGGTTTGGAGTGCAAAAAAACGATGGATTTGGGCCCAGATCTTTGGACTGGGGTGAATGTGTGACATTGATCCACATTCGGTCCATCACCTGTTTTGTTTGCACGTTTCTCTCCCGTGACACACCAAAATTTCCATGACGCTATGGGAGACGCCGCAGGTGAAACACTACACAACTGTCAAACGGTGGAATGTAATTGACTAAATACAGGGATTATGAAGACAAAATATAAATGTGTCAAAACAACGAGTGTGGCAAATTCAGAAAGATATTGTTTAAACAAAGGTATTTTAGACATGTTGTTAATGTTTAAAATAAGTGTGAAAATACGTGAATCACAAGTTAACAAGTCCGCCAGAAATGTAGTAGGCATGTTAACAGTCACGTAAACACGAGGGTGTAACCACGTCACCTTGGCAACAAGGAATGCCAATTAGCTATGTTAATTGTAACTCAAGACACAATGTAAGATGTATATAAAGCACACTATTCAGTGGTCAGATGTTAGTGAGCAAGGCGGGAGAAGCCGCCGAAACGCGTCTGAGCAGAAGCTGATTTGTGAAATAAAACGTTTCAATTAAGATACACGGAGTCAGCGCCTTTTTTGATGATCAAGACTGGTATGGTGGAAATATATATATATATATATATATATGTATATATATATATATATATATATATATATCACCAAAAGAAGTCCCCAAGCTTCAGAGACGCACAACCACGAAGAACAGTTCACAGAACCCTTTATTGACCGGAAACAGCTGTCACACCTGATTAGTAACTGTCCCTGACGCGTTTCGATGCCACAGGCATCTTAATCATAGGGAATGCAAGTTCAAAAACAAGAAATGGACTGCCGATAAATTACTCACAGCGTGCCCTCTCCAGTGCAAGGCATGCTGGTTTCAGTAGTCCCGATTATTCCCCTCCAGTGGGGTCCGTTTTTGAACAATTATTTTACTGCCAATGTTAAAATTTCTGTTTGTTTAGCCCTCCGGTGGGCCTCAGGTTTAGATAGCTGTCTCCCATTTCCTTCGTTCCTCGTGCTGGAAAAGCGGCTGCAACAAGCTTTTTGCAGCCTCACAGACCTTCACTTCATAGTAGCGGCGGTGCAGTCTCTCACGGCCGGAGCAGCCGTGTATTAACATCACCAAAAGAAGTCCCCAAGCTTCAGAGACGCACAACCACGAAGAACAGTTCACAGAACCCTTTATTGACCGGAAACAGCTGTCACACCTGATTAGTAACTGTCCCTGACGCGTTTCGATGCCACAGGCATCTTAATCATAGGGAATGCAAGTTCAAACACAAGAAATGGACTGCCGATAAATTACTCACAGCGTGCCCTCTCCAGTGCAAGGCATGCTGGTTTCAGTAGTCCCGATTATTCCCCTCCAGTGGGGTCCGTTTTTGAACAATTATTTTACTGCCAATGTTAAAATTTCTGTTTGTTTAGCCCTCCGGTGGGCCTCAGGTTTAGATAGCTGTCTCCCATTTCCTTCGTTCCTCGTGCTGGAAAAGCGGCTGCAACAAGCTTTTTGCAGCCTCACAGACCTTCACTTCATAGTAGCGGCGGTGCAGTCTCTCACGGCCGGAGCAGCCGTGTATTAACATCACCAAAAGAAGTCCCCAAGCTTCAGAGACGCACAACCACGAAGAACAGTTCACAGAACCCTTTATTGACCGGAAACAGCTGTCACACCTGATTAGTAACTGTCCCTGACGTGTTTCGATGCCACAGGCATCTTAATCATAGGGAATGCAAGTTCAAAAACAAGAAATGGACTGCCGATAAATTACTCACAGCGTGCCCTCTCCAGTGCAAGGCATGCTGGTTTCAGTAGTCCCGATTATTCCCCTCCAGTGGGGTCCGTTTTTGAACAATTATTTTACTGCCAATGTTAAAATTTCTGTTTGTTTAGCCCTCCGGTGGGCCTCAGGTTTAGATAGCTGTCTCCCATTTCCTTCGTTCCTCGTGCTGGAAAAGCAGCTGCAACAAGCTTTTTGCAGCCTCACAGACCTTCACTTCATAGTAGCGGCGGTGCAGTCTCTCACGGCCGGAGCAGCCGTGTATTAACATCACCAAAAGAAGTCCCCAAGCTTCAGAGACGCACAACCACGAAGAACAGTTCACAGAACCCTTTATTGACCAGAAACAGCTGTCACACCTGATTAGTAACTGTCCCTGACGCGTTTCGATGCCACAGGCATCTTAATCATAGGGAATGCAAGTTCAAAAACAAGAAATGGACTGCCGATAAATTACTCACAGCGTGCCCTCTCCAGTGCAAGGCATGCTGGTTTCAGTAGTCCCGATTATTCCCCTCCAGTGGGGTCCGTTTTTGAACAATTATTTTACTGCCAATGTTAAAATTTCTGTTTGTTTAGCCCTCCGGTGGGCCTCAGGTTTAGATAGCTGTCTCCCATTTCCTTCGTTCCTCGTGCTGGAAAAGCGGCTGCAACAAGCTTTTTGCAGCCTCACAGACCTTCACTTCATAGTAGCTGCGGTGCAGTCTCTCATGGCCGGAGCAGCCGTGTATTAACATCACCAAAAGAAGTCCCCAAGCTTCAGAGACGCACAACCACGAAGAACAGTTCACAGAACCCTTTATTGACCGGAAACAGCTGTCACACCTGATTAGTAACTGTCCCTGACGCGTTTCGATGCCACAGGCATCTTAATCATAGGGAATGCAAGTTCAAAAACAAGAAATGGACTGCCGATAAATTACTCACAGCGTGCCCTCTCCAGTGCAAGGCATGCTGGTTTCAGTAGTCCCGATTATTCCCCTCCAGTGGGGTCCGTTTTTGAACAATTATTTTACTGCCAATGTTAAAATTTCTGTTTGTTTAGCCCTCCGGTGGGCCTCAGGTTTATATATATATATATGATGTGATCAAGACTGCTGTGGGGCAGTCGAAACGCGTGAGGCTGGGCACTTGCTGCAACATGAAATCGCACTTTAAAACTGCACTAAATAAAGAAATGGAAAATATCTACGTTTGTGGTCCGTACCTGTGGGGATATATATATATATATATATATATATATATATATATATATATATAATTATATTAATGTTGTATAGTATATTTATTATTTAAAATGTTTCTACTTTAATATATAATATATATAATATATATATATATATATATATATATATATATATATATATATATATATATATTATATATATTATATATTAAAGTAGAAACATTTTAAATAATAAATATACTATACAACATTAATATAATGCAAATTAAATATGAATTCATATGTTATACTATATATATGCATATACACACACATATACAGATATGTGTGTGTTTATTTATATATATTGATTTTTTAATTTACTAAAATACAAAGCATATCTTTTTTTATATATCTATGCACAATTTAGCCAATGAAAAAAAATATATAACACATTTAAAATCCCCATAAAACAAATTCATTAAAAATACTATAAGCAATAAAAAATTGCTAAGTAAAAATAAATAATTAAACAGAAAAAAATATAGGCGTCTAGGAGTATTACACATACTTTTCCTACTCTAGTTCATGCAAAAGTAGGGAAAGCGTTGTGCTTTGGAGGGGTTAGATTTACCATTCCTACTACAGTCTGCACAACAGTAGGTAAAGCCTTAAATTCAGAGCAGTTAAAGTTACTATTCCTTATTCAGTCAGTGCAAGAGAGGGTAAAGCGTTGGACTTGGAGGTATTACAATTACTATTCCCACTCCAAACAGTGCAGCCCGCAGCACACAACGCAATACAAAGTATACACATAATGACCATCTTGAAGGTGGTGACATTGTAATGTGGACAGTACACCAATGGAGGTGTGGGGTCCTACCGCTGACCAACCTGGACCTCAAAATTCCAGAAACAGAACAAAGTGGCTGATCAGGAAAGTTAAAGACAAAGTATGTACTACACAGCCAAGAAGTGCCGTGCAGCCCAGGGTTAGAATATTACCCAACAACTTCAGAATTTTTTAGAAAACTTTTTGTATTATTTCATGAGAAACATGGCATCAAAATAGACACTCCATCACAACAGTACAAAAACATGAAAAAATATATACAAATATATACAAAAGTATATCACAATGAAGGTAACGTACACTTGCAGGAATGATGAAGAAACATATAATCAAAGTATTGTAAAGACACCAACTGTTATCAGCAATATGAATTCAAAAGCACATGATTGCAAATTAAACACTTATTTTCAAATCATTCAAGAAATAAAGCCAGTCCTTTGATAACAAAAACCTGTGAACAGGGCGGTACTAAGATGGAATAGCCTGCCTGTCACTCAACGCCTGTGAACAGTAATTTGTACGAAGTTGCAGATAGGGCCCACGGTAGTGGTATGAGTTTGTCCCTAGCTGCACCCTTGGTTCTTGACACAGGCTGGGGGTCAACGCGTTTCGAACCTTGTTTATTCTAGGTTCTCCTCAGGACGAGGACTGGGTAGTGATGTACCTTCTCAGCCAACACATTGGCTGCGTGGAGAGAAGGAGGGGAACCACTGGAATTATTCTGGAAATGATGTCAAAGATGCCGTAATCAAAGGCGCCCAAGGCGAGCTGTGTTAATCAGCACGGACTCACATTCTCTTTTCGTGGTGTTAGTGAGATGAAGAAGGCTGCACACGTTGTGCGCTGTACGGAGGAAAACGAGCCCCAGTCTGTTTTCAAGCGTCAAGGAGGGAATCAATCTCTCGCTGTCAGTTAGAGCCTTCTGTAGTTGGAGTCCGAGATGGTTCAAGTCTGCCGGTCGAGTCAGATTGCTGCAACATGAAATCGCACTTTAAAACTGCACTAAATAAAGAAATGGAAAATATCTACGTTTGTGGTCCGTACCTGTGGGGATATATATATATATATATATATATATATATATATATATATATATATATATATATATATATATATATATATATATAATTATATTAATGTTGTATAGTATATTTATTATTTAAAATGTTTCTACTTTAATATATAATATATATAATATATATATATATATATATATATATATATATATATATATATATATATATATTATATATATTATATATTAAAGTAGAAACATTTTAAATAATAAATATACTATACAACATTAATATAATGCAAATTAAATATGAATTCATATGTTATACTATATATATGCATATACACACACATATACAGATATGTGTGTGTTTATTTATATATATTGATTTTTTAATTTACTAAAATACAAAGCATATCTTTTTTTATATATCTATGCACAATTTAGCCAATGAAAAAAAATATATAACACATTTAAAATCCCCATAAAACAAATTCATTAAAAATACTATAAGCAATAAAAAATTGCTAAGTAAAAATAAATAATTAAACAGAAAAAAATATAGGCGTCTAGGAGTATTACACATACTTTTCCTACTCTAGTTCATGCAAAAGTAGGGAAAGCGTTGTGCTTTGGAGGGGTTAGATTTACCATTCCTACTACAGTCTGCACAACAGTAGGTAAAGCCTTAAATTCAGAGCAGTTAAAGTTACTATTCCTTATTCAGTCAGTGCAAGAGAGGGTAAAGCGTTGGACTTGGAGGTATTACAATTACTATTCCCACTCCAAACAGTGCAGCCCGCAGCACACAACGCAATACAAAGTATACACATAATGACCATCTTGAAGGTGGTGACATTGTAATGTGGACAGCGGGACCGTGGGTAGTACTCGGGAGGTCCTTGTTCTGCCACTGTGCCGGTCTGATGTAAGTCCGACCGGAAACTAAATGAGGCCCACTGTTCGTCGGATTCCCATTGTTTCTTATGGGAGCTCGTGTTACGCCAGAGAACCAGCCGTAACACTGGCTCCTATGGGGAAAAGGGGTGTGTGTCTAAAACCCTGCACCTTGTTGCAGGCACCACATGGTGCCTGCAAAAAGTGCATGGTTTTACAGCGGGGTTACAAGGGTACCCCCTTTACCATCAACCACAGGCCATGGGGGCTAGGGTGCTCTGCCAGGAGACCTCAAAGTCACTTTCAGACACCCTTTTAGTGTCGGAAAGGCAAGCACGGAAAGGCTGTTGGAAACCGACATCGTTATCCCGACGGCGGTTACAGAGCGGTTCTGACCAACAGGAATACTCCACGAGTTGGTCGGAACCAAATCGGAATGATCGGCCGGTTTATGTTCTGCCCGAGAACATCGTAATCGAACAATGGTACTATAAACTGACCGAGTCGGTTGGAAGGGCTCTGATGCGGTCAGAAAGCTTCCAACTGTCAGGCAGATGCTTTACGACTGACATCATAATGAGCCCCTATGTATTACTTAGCTTCCTCAAATAGCTTTGTGATTGCTGTCTAACACTCAAGCCTAAGAAGAGCAGAGCTTAAGTTACTACCCACCATGGACTAGGATTCTAACATAATCATGCCCTTTACACAAATAAAATACATAGCCAGGATTCAAATCCGACTGCTGAGAAAGATAAAGCTATAACAAGCAGAAGTCATTGTTCAGGTCACTAAATACACAGTAAGGCCCCGATTACAAGTCTGGCAGTCCACGGACAGCCAGACTCTCTTGGCTCCGGCATTGGTGGTCCTCCCACTGCCCTATTTTGTGATGGGTGGTCGGACCTCCACATTCCTGCTGCAGCTGCCAGGGAACGGCAGTTCCCTGGCGGTGTTGCAGCGGTGTAGAGGCATCTATATGATTGGTGGGACTGCCACGGTCCCACCACACATATTAGGACTTTCCTCTCCACCAGGGTTTTCATGGCGGTTCTTCCTCCCTGTAAACCCTTGTGGGGATGAAATAAAGGGGACACTACAGGGCTCCCTGATGCCACTGTAGCTTGTGGATGCAAACAGGTGTGCATGCACATGAGTTCCTGCATGGCTTGGACTTTTCATTCCATGCCGTGTAGGAAATGTTTTTGGTGTTCCAATTGAGGTACCCGATTTTTGAAGCACCACCATCGGAGCAACAAAAAAAAGCCCACCAGACAGAAGGAAATTCCTAATCTGGCGGGCAGCCACACCATGGGTTTGGCTGTGCAATGGTGGGGTGGACCCGATGCCACACCACCAAACACGTAATCAGGACCTAGTTGCCTGATTACGAGTTTGGCGGTGTGGCGCCAGGTCTGCCCTGCCACCGCCCGCCAAACCTGTGGTTGGTCTGCCAGACAGATTAAGAGTGTTTCTCGTGTCTGACAGGCTTTTTTTAGACAATTCCATTGGGGTGCCCTGAAAATGTCGACCGCAAAAGGAAATGCGAAAAACAGTTCCTGCACAGCATGGACTAAAAAGTCTATGCTGTGCAGGAACAGGGGTGCATTTATATACGAGGGGGTGCATTTTGTGCCCCTGTAGATGCAGCCCATGGTGCAGAAGCACATGGGGTCCCTGTAGGGCCCCCTTCTTTCCTCTAAGCCAAGGTTTTCATGGAGGAGGAACCACCAAGCATATTGCAATCTCTACCCTGCCGCACCACTGCCAGGTAATGACAGTTCCCTGGCAGCTGAGGTGGGGTAATGACAGTCCTGCTACCCAAATTGTAATAGGGCGGTAAGAAGACCGTCAATGCTGTACACCCGTGAGTCTGGCAGTCGGTGGACCATCCAACTCATAATTGAACCCTAATCCCCTTCCCCACTGATGGTAGTAACACACTTTTGATAGGTATTGTTGAGTTCTCTCTTGCTCCCAAGAAAACTATTCTACATGCTTCAGCTCAAGCTAACAAGAGCCAGTCAAATTAAACCACACTACTTCAACTCTGACTGAACTCTATTTGCTACTCTTAGATGCACGTATTTTCAGGTGATATTGAACCATTCAAAACCAATGAATTGTCAATCAATAGAAGTAGAACTGTAAAATAGAAAATAACTAGAAACAAACAAACTATTAAACATTGTAGTATCAGGAATAACGCATCCTCCAAGATACAGATGAAAAATCACCTCCTTACCAAAGACCTTCAATACAATTCTATGTGCCATGAGTCCCTCTCTTTGCGGGGTTCCTTTGCCTCCCACATCTCAGATTGTGCTTCATAAGTAGTACAAATATAACACTAGGATACATTCCTTATTTATTAGTGATAGTATTTAACAACCCCCATGAAAAATGCATATTGTTTTAAAAAGACAATGGAAAAAGCCGATCGAAGAACATCACTCCCGCAAAATGCATCAACAAGAGGTATTGCCAAAATAAACAAAACCAACTGAAAGCAAAACGTACACAGACATATCCTAACAATACCTAAACTCAGTCCGGCATTACAAAAATATTCTGATACTTATAGCAATACCATAGACATTCAATGAAGCACACATATTAGCATAAAGACCTAGTCATTCCAAAATAGACAAAATATCTAAAAATAAAATAAGATAAAGTATAACTGTGTCCACACAGCAATACACCAACCTGAATAATTCTGCAGGGTGAAAGCACAAGTTCCATACACTGTTTAATCATGCCACACGCAGTTCCATATAAAGTGGTTATAAGCCAGTACTACCGTATGTGTGTACCACAAAGCATCAGATCTGTTCCCAAATTGCCTTACCCACAGCCTCATTGATAGGCATGAAGACAAAGTATAAATTAGGGGTGGGTGTTAATTCCACTCTGCTGGCAGAGTTTTCAGAGTTTTACCATTCCATGGTCCGCTTGAAGAGCAAAGTTTGGCAAACACTACGGCACCTGGCGTGGAGCAGAGTTTATCGGGCCGGGCTGATTGACAACTGGCAAGTGGCCACCTAGTGAAACAAAAAACACTTTACAGTGTCCGACACCCACTAGCCAATTAAAATATAGCGAGGGATCAGTTAGCCAATCCCAAAACAAGAGTTCTCCCTCATCCAATCCCAGGTTAGTTCACAAGTCCACTACAACGCTGCTCCTCACAACATGGCAGGAATGATCCTGGGAGCACTCAGAGGAAAGCAGACAATTTCAACCCTAATGAAATTAGAGGTACTGGGGTGCTGCATATGAGCCCTCCTACTCCCGGGACTATTAAATGAACAACAGCATGCAAGAACGAAAGCTCTGTGACACTACCTGCTTCATTGGATGCCCGGAGGAGGCATATAAAGCAGGGTAGTGCCTGGGCTGGGACCTACCCTGGATGGACCCTTCTGTACACAGTGCGGCCAGAGACAGTCGGCCTCGCTCCACCCACAGGAGGGGCACCAAGGAGTTGGATGTCTCACAACTTCACCAAGTTCTCTTGCTACCCTAAGGCTATCTCAGCATGGCTCTCTCAGTGCCACCACATTACCCTTCTCCGCCAGCCACGCATTAGGATTCCCACTGAGATGATGCTCTGCATGCTATGGGGGCGCACCCTGGTGACCCTGGCTACCTCTGCCCTGGCGTGGCAGCCTCCTGCCCTCAGAGGGACCACCATTCCGGGACTGTGGAGGAAAATCCTAAATGTGGACCCGGTGCACACAACAGCACCTGTGCAAGGTAAGGGTGTACGGAGGGGAGGGACAGATGTTAACTGAATCGCCTCTATTTTATGCTCACAAAATCTGGTTAGCAATGCATTACCAAATTCCCTGCATGTAAAGAATTCCACATAGTCCATGATGGGCGCCTTCATGTGTAGACGGAGGCAGAAGCACCTAGGATAGAAATGCCTAGCAGGTGCAGCCAGGATGTCGAGGGGCAAACAAAGAAGACACCAGGGACATTGCCTTGTAGATGCTATACACGAAATGTTTCCTGAGTTTAAGTGAATCCCCCTTACTCCGCCAGCACATGGAACTCCGCAGAGTTTTTTGGTAACTACAAGGAATGAAACTGCGAACTCCACCCAGCCCTAGTATTGATTATTTATTTACTGTAGAGTGTTGTGGATAATTTATTTGCAGACCTAGACTCTCTCATATTTTGAGTTTTCTCAGGATTCAAAGATTACCAACCTTTTCCAAAGTTCATTAGGCTGAGTTGCAAGGGCATTCAGTGAGAGTGAATGAAGACTACTACAGGTCTTTATATATATATGTGGCTCAGTCTCCCTCATTCTACTTGTTAGAGGGCAAATTACATTTAAACTTCCAAAGATGTGAGAAACTGGATTATTAAATTTATTTTAAGAAAATATGACAGACAAGATAATGTGGTTTCTGCATCGTAAAAGCATGCAGAAAGAGGTTTAGGCTAGATGATATTATTCGTGCAAAAGAGATAGACTTAATTGTAAGTACTGCATGTACTGACCAAAACATATTGCTAAATTTTTCGGTACAGTCTCGAACAACTGCCTGAGAAACTGTCCTCTTGAATTTGCTCATGCGCTCTTGCTAATGGATCATAGTTTCATATATTGGATTGCTTACTGACTGCGTAATTG
The DNA here is from genome assembly GCF_964263255.1 of Lissotriton vulgaris. Lineage (NCBI taxonomy): Eukaryota > Metazoa > Chordata > Amphibia > Caudata > Salamandridae > Lissotriton > Lissotriton vulgaris. Next base: position 481,979,375 of record NC_141685.1, on the reverse strand, counting down.
TTCCACCTATTTCTCTACATTTTGTGTCTTTGTATGTTGCCTGACACTCATCCTATATGAACTGACCAATATACTGAGTGGTCTGATCAGATGAGGTGACTCTAGGAGGGGATGTATGACGTTACAACGCATACTTTTACAACACATACCATTACAACGCATTTTTTACAACGCAACATCCATTACAACGCATCACACTACAACGCATGCCATTACAAGGAATTTTTAAAAACTACGTTTACAACGCATTCCATTACAATGCATACTACCTTTACAATGCATACCATTACAACGCATACCATTACATTGCATGTATGGTAAGTATTAGATAGTGTAGGGGTAAAAATTACTATTCTAACTCCAGGGGGTGCAACAGTAGGGTAAGTGTTGGATAGTGTAGGGGTAAAAATTACTATTCTAACTCCAGGGGGGTGCAACAGTAGGTTAAGTGTTGGATAGTGTAGGGGTAAAAATTACTGTTCTAACTCCAGGGGGTGCAACAGTAGGGTAAGTGTTGGATAGTGTAGGGGTAAAAATTACTATTCTAACTCGAGGGGGTGCAACAGTAGGGTAAGAGTTGGATAGTGTAGGGTTAAAATTACTATTCTAACTCCAGGGGGTGAAACAGTAGGGTAAGTGTTGGATAGTGTAAGGGTACTATGCGTTGTAATGGTATGCGTTGTAATGGTATGCATTGTAATGACATGCATTGTAGTGGTATGCGTTGTAGGTCATGCGTTGTAATGGTTGCGTTGTAATGGCATGTGTTGTAATGGATGTTGCATTGTAAAAGTTTCGTTGTAATGGTAGTGCGTTGTAAAAGTTGCAATGTAAAGGTTGTTTCCCCTAGGAGGTGTTCCCCCCAGAACTTTAAGGATATAATATTACCTGATTGAAAGACACATGCATATGCTAAATGCAACCTTGTTGTATCTTCCTTGCTGGGTGACTGATTGAACTGGCATATTTCATATTCCTTCCTGAACTCTTGAGCTTTGGTATATCTTTAGAATTGGCCCGAATTACCTTAGTACCTGATGCAATTTTACTAATGCATTTATTTTACCTTAACTTTTGGTAAATAATACTACATTTCCACATTGACTCAGTTATCATGATTATTTCTGTCCAATTGAATGTGCATTCTTAATACTTGGTTTTCAATGATCCGGAAAGATCATATTAGAGAGATTGCAGAATATGAAACACTAATGTTATTATTCTGTATTGCTTTAACTGAGCAGGAGATTTGGCTTGCTGTGATAATCCTTTACCTTTATAGTACTGCATTGATAGTAATTTAAATGAGCGTAATTTCTAGTTGGTAGTTCAGTTATCCAATTCCTTGCCCTCACTGGATGACTGCTGAGTTCCTTATAGCCAACCTCTCTCAGCACAAAACACGGTCTATCGGAGGACCAAGAGAGAGGTATAAAAATCTGACATAAGAGGAAGAAAGGAAAATCATAGTGTTTCATGAGACCAGTAAATGCTACAGCATACTCAACTTCATCACTCCCCTTAGGATGCAATTTGAAATAATCTAATAATCAAATAACGTATAACTAATAATAATGAAATAACATTCTAAGTCTTCTTGTGTTTCTGAACATATATGCACCTGTATTGCCACTACTCATGTTGTACCTATTGGGAAAATGCCATAGCCCATCTGCCTATATCTGCCTATATCAGCCTAGCCTTGTGAGTTTAAAGAAAGTTCTAACTTGTGTATTTCTGGAGACAGACAACAGAATCACAATGCTTTTTACTGTAGAAGAAAGATATATTAGGTCTAAGAGGACATCAGTAAACCTAATGGAAATAGTGTGCAGAGTCTGGTATTTCAAAACAGACTGTCATGTCCATCTTGGATTACAACTCGAAAACACCTGTGACGGAACTCCACGTGTCCTCTGGCAATGCATGCATAAGCAATAACTAACAGGGATAGGAGAAAGGAGACACTTTTCTGAAAACATGTATTTTTCATTCTGTTGGTCAATAGACTTTTTACAGAACATGCTCATTATTTTCAGGCAATAGCTTGCATAAACACAGTGATTCTCTAAATTCTTTCATTTTTCTGAAAGAGATTAAAATGATTAATACTCATGGGCCAGATCTACAAAACCCTTTCGTAAATGCAAACACTGTGGCTCACAAGATCACAGGGTTTGGACGACAGCAACATTTTTTTTTGTATTAAACCACTATGAGAAAACACTTTCTGACCCCAAAAGGAGTTGTGAGACTCATTCGGAAACACAATGAGGAAGGGGCTAGAATAGTGCCTTCGCTACTATGTTTGATTCACATTGAGATGTATCAATAGTTTGTGACTGCAATTGTGCTTGCCAAGTATTTAAAAGTTACTGACACCTCAAAGGAAGGGGTAACTCATTTGCCAAGGAAAAGCTTTTCCCATCGGACAGTTCCTCTTTGGGAATCATGTCAGCAGCCTTTAGGAGAGAAGGCAGTTGTCCAGATGACCTTTGTCCTCCCACCCCCTCAAGCCCTACCCAAATAAGAACGTTTTTTTGAGTAGCTTCATTGCCTAAAAATGATGTGCGTCTTTTGTTTTTTTTTTAGAAAGAAAGGCTCCCTTTTGGGAATACAAATGCAGGGCTAGAGGTCTGCTGCACATTGCAGGCAAACATGCCTCCTTTCTCCTCTGATCCACGGGAGTCACTAATTGAAACATCTTTATTTAATATTCTTTAGGAATATTGCTTTCTGATCACTTGCAAATGTGAATTTGTGATGCGACATATTAGTTCTTATACCGCATCGGAAAATTACAAACACATCATAAAAAGCTGATACACAATTTGGGCCCTCTATTTTTATGTGTCTGTAAATACTTCTAGTGCCATGTTCTGCTGGGAAATTACTACTGTGAGCTTCAGTTTGCCCACAGTTCCTCACATGCATATTGAGGTATTCTCTTGGGATGTCAATTAAGGCTGAATTTAGATGGAGTAGGTAAAATTAGTGGTTAAAATACATCAGGTGTACCCTACAGGCCGTTGTCCTATATACCCTATATGAGGATCCGAAGTTATGCACGTCATTAACCAAAAAGGAGCTGAAGACTCGCTTATTATTTTACTTCAACCCAAAGAGGCATGATTCTAACCTCAAACTGTCTACACTTAGACATTACCAAACAGTACCTAGCGTAATCAACAGTAAGTTTTTGTATCTAACATTTGTTTCGAATCTCCAACACAGATATATTTTTGTTAAAATGTATTTAAACTACAACCCCCTTATGCTAGGCCAAACGTCTAAAACCTATGTGGTTAGTGCACTTATATCTTGCCCTTGTGATGAATGTTTGCCTCAGAATGACCTCCACTTCCTATTTTTCTGTGCGGAGGACGCGCTCACCGACCTGCAGAACTCACTACCTACAATCCTGAAGGAGCTCGAGAGCTTCTAATGAGTAGCAGGGTTCAATGTGAATTGCGGCAAGTCATTCCTGCTCAACCTGACCATACCGGGGGGGGGGGGGGGGGGGGGGGGGGGGTGGGAACGAATCAAAGTGACTTCTGCCTTCTGTTGTACGGGCAAAGACATAACATAACTATGGGTCAAACTCACTCCAAAAATCGCAGGGCTCTACAAGGCCAATTTCCTGCCTTTATTAAGACAGACTAAGGCGGACCTGAGTTGGTGGAAAACAGCCTATACCTCCTGTATAGGGAGAATCAATGCAGTGAAGATGAATATCCTCCCTAGACTCCTTTACCTATTCCTCGGCCTCAAGAGTCCAGTGGAAAGGGATTTATTCATGGGCTTAAAACAGGCAGTCATCAAATTCATATGGCAGAGACAAACAGCCGACTCCTATATTGGGTTCTAACTAGGCCCCGAGCAGCGGGAGGTGTGGCTCTCCCAGACTTCAGAAGCTACTACCGAGCAGCACAGCTGCAGGTCATAACAGAATGGTCTCTTAGAGAGTCCAAAAAACATTGGCTTCATCTGGATCGACAAATTACGGGTAGGACCATATGGGACCTCTTATGGCTAAAGAAGCAACATAGGTCACCAAGCGAACACACTAGTACCCCCACCGCCACTACTCTACGAGCTTGGGACCTGCTAACTAAAACACTATCCCTGACGACCTTCCCCTCACCCTAAACCCCCATCCACTTTAACCCTGACTTACCCCGGCACTGAGGGAGGGGCCATTCATGCACTGGAAGGAAGGGGGGTGCCTGATGATCTCCCACCTATACAGTAAAGGGGAACTACTGACCTTTGCAAAGTGCATTAAAGAGTTTCATCTAGCACCTTCTGAGGGCTTCCAGTACACATAACTCAAACATTAGGTACAGCAACCAAAGGAGTGGCTGGCCGCTACCAGGGACCTGCCCCCGATAGAGAAATGTGCACAATCAGGAGTATCCACCATGGGAACTGTTTCCTTTCTTTATTCCCTCATTTGAGCACTGAGTCCTCAGGCACAGCAGAGGCACAGTACCTTCTGCAACTTTATTCTAACTAGACCAGTGGAGGAGAAGCAATGAAGCCATCTCTACAAGGACATATCCAAACATAACCATTATATGCATCTCCAAGAGGCATACTACAAAATTATGTTTGACTGGTACTTGCACCCCCAGAAACTACACAAAATATTCCCTAACACTTCAGTCGGGATGCTGGCGAGGCCGTGATCTGCTGGGAGACTTCCAACATATCTGGTGGGACTGTCCCTCCATTAAGCCTTTTTGGAAAGTAATTCGCTCACAGATCAAACTGATTTTAGGATACCACATTGTGGAGACGATTGAACATACTCTCTTAGGGCTTCGAGACCCAATATTGAAAAGGCAAACTTCTAGTGGCCAAGACATTATGTGGCTGTGTCTCGTGCAGCCAAGATGGTGGTTGCAGTGGTCTGAAAAATGGCTGAGGCCCCATCTATTACCCAGTGGCACAGTAGACTATGGCAAGCATTGGCTCTAGAACGCCTGATGGATATAACGCCTGAGGGCACCTGGAAGGGATTTGAATATATCTGGTCTCCGCTGGTGAAATATCTGTCAAAGGGTCTACTCTTATTTGCTTGCAGACCCAAACTGAGATCCCTCCATCTCTTTCACATCTAATAAAGCTGAGAGCCACCCAGAGTTTTCTAGTTTGAGAGCCCCCTGACACCCATTAGCCAGATCACACCATAAAGGTCGTCACATAGGAATCCACCCACCATGATACACTGGTTCACCTTTCTTTTAGTTTTCCTCTCTTTCTCTCTCCCGTTTTGGATCGTTTTTGGTTTTATTTTTCTTCTTTGTTTTCTGATCCTTTCCCTAGGCTTCACTTGGGGTACACAGCTCGAGCAGATCACATCCGTACACTTGTCCAATGTTCCAACAACAGGGTTGTGGAACTAAGGAAACGCTATGCGAGGCTTTAAGTGTAGTAAGGGATATAGAAGCAGGGGTTCCCTTTGGGCAAAGTTCTCGTTAACAAGCTGTGTTCACCCGGAAGCAATCTGTAACACTTGACCTGTATAATGTACTGGATGTATCTATCATGTACTTTCTTGTATTGATACAAAATTCAATAAAAAGATTTTGACAAAAAAAGATCTGGCCCTGTTCGAAATTTGTATACACATATATGAATTACTGTCCTCACCTTTTAAATGTTATAAAAAAATTGCTGCTGTTATTTTAAACCATGTTTTAATCATGTGTTAGTCCACATTTGTAATAGTTGCTTTTATTTTTGATGAATGCACGTTTGTAGTATGCTTTTTATGCTGATATTGTATCGGCTAAATTAAGTTATTTGACTAACTGTCGATTAAGGCTCATCTTGCCGCTTTCTTCCAATTCCTTCAATTTTCTTTAAAGTAAAGATGGCATTCAACTTGAAAATACTACAACTTAAAAGGGGATATCCTTGAGCTCCTACTTCTTTATTCATTGCAGTTGGTCACTTATCATACCTAGGATAACCAGCAAATTCCGAATTATAAGAATGCAGTACACTTTGGGCCAGATGTACAACCATTTCAAACTGCGAGGAGCTAAATGTAATGTACAACTGTGTTTAACACTGTTTGCGATTCCCAATGGGGTTGCAAATTGCAGGCTCATTAATATTAATGAGATTCTCACAATTTGCGAGCCCATTGTGAATGCCAGCCCTCCCAGGGATGGTGGCCTGCTGGGCTCAGCAGACCACCATGTCTGGGACTGCTTTTAAATAAAGCCTTTTTTTTTTTAAATGCAGCCCGTTTTCCTTAAAAACAGGATGCATTTTTTTTTTTTTAAAGAAACGTTTTTCTTTCATTTTTTAAGGGCAGGCAGTGGTCCCTGGGACCACTGCCTTCCCTTAAAAAACTATTTTGCATACATTTGCAAAGGGGAAGGGGTCTGTGGGGACCCCTTCCCATTTCCGAATGCATTACCACCTACTCGAAATAGGTGGTAATTGCCAGTGTTGTGTGACCGCAATTGTGGTTGCAAAACATTAGTACAAGGTTCTGAGACTCGCTATTTGGAAAGGAACCCCCCTTCTTAATAGCGAGTCGCCAAACCTATTTAGTGAAACACACAGAAATTGCGACTCGATAAATAGGCTTTGTACATGGTCCATGATGTTTTTGCATGCGCAAACGGGTTCGCAAACCTGTTTGCGCATGCAAAAACAGGTTGGACTTTATGAATTAAATATGTATTACATTTCTTTAAAGTGAATGAGCTGTGAAATTATAAGCTAATGGACTTACATATGTTTCAATTGAGAAAATCATGCAGTTGTTTGGTCCATGAAACGGTTTCACATTTCAAAGAAAATAACCACATATTAATTTATTTGCTTCTGATACTATGAAGTATAAAGTACAGATCATGTCACTAGCCGTGGGTTACTGACAGGTCTAAGGCAAATAGTCAAAGGCCCCACACACTGATGGTATTTTTACCAATAATGACTCCATTTCATTCAAGTAGAGCCTGCCTCTGATTTGGACAGATCACTTAGCTATCATTTTTGAGCTACTGAACCCCTTCTACTCCTGAAGGGAATTGTTCAAAATATTTAGCCAGGACCTACAGTAGCTGGAAATGGGTTGATGGTAATACGCTGAGTGGCCAATTATCCAAAAACCAATTTGAGCTTTCAGAAGATGCAGAAATTGCATCTTTACAATTCAATAATTGGCTTTCATGAGAAGTTAGACCCTTCGAAAAAAAACACACACACAAATGAAAATCACCTACTACCCCATGTTTTTCAGAAACTCTCAGGGCACAAAAACAAGAATGTAGGCATCAGGAAAGGGGCTGGAGAAAGGGCTACAATGACCGGGACCTGGCCACCTACAAAACCCTTTAGACTGAATATAAATACTCAAGTAATTTTAAAAAATGCGCCTATTCCACCAAACAAATTATTTGGCAAAGAACCCCACTAGAGAACTCTTTCAAGTGGTTCCAAAACCATCAGGTCCCCTAGAAACAAATTCCATCGAACCATCGCAAAAAACTTTTTAAAGAAAGTGAAGCAAATTTATGACATTTTCGACACCAACACTTGCCCTTACAATCTCACCCTCACTAGTGTCGGCTCTTCCAATGCCTTTAGCTTTTCTAAATTTGAACCAGTCACGAATGAAAAGATCACTGCTCTTATTCAACAGGCTAAATCAGGCTCCCCTATGACCCTCTTCCCCCTAACATCTTAAAGCAAGCCCCTGAGATGTTGGCTCCCTGCCTTACCGACATTTTTAAAGCTATGTTGTCTCTTGGTGTCTTCCCTACTATATGGAAAAAGGCATCCATAGTGCCTTCATTGAAAAAATCCAACCTTGACCCCACACAAACCAATAATTATAGGCCGATTTCTCGTCTTCTTCTATCTGCCAAATTAGTATAGAAAGTCATAAACGAACAGCTGACAGACTCTTTACTAAAACATAATTATATAGATGAAACACAGTTTGCTTTCAGAACAGACAACAACACTTTGTCCCCGAGCAATCAAGTATAGTATCAAAGATAACTTATTTTCATATTTTCAGTCCATAAAGAATCCTCCAGAATGTGTCATTCAAAGAATAAGTTCTTTATTTTCTTTATGCTCAAATTCGGAGTAACAGATTCTGAGAGATGATCCGGACTTCCTCAGGGCAAACGATTCTATGGTAGTTTCGTCATCACAACTTGAATGTGTCCGTGTCACTGACGGCGTCCGAAAGACGACGAGAGCACTCTCCGGGACCTGGACTTGCTACTCTAATTTATTGCTGGACTTCAAGCCTTAGTCCACACAAGACTAACAAACTTCTCTGTGATGTAAAGATTGGACCTGAAATACTAGCCCTTTTTAAGAATAATTTGCCACCTTTGATTAGGCTGACGTTGGAATACAACATACCCAACGGGACTTACCTGCCTTTAGATTATTATTATATGGGACCGTTCACGGACACATTCAAGTTGTGATGACAAAACTACCAAAGAATCGTTTGCTCTGAGGAGGTCATTGGGTGATTTGTCCCCAAGACGAAACACGTGTCAGGATCATCTCTCAGAATCTGTTACTCCGAATTTGAGCATAAAGGAAATAAAGAACTTATTCTTTGAATAACACATTCTGGAGGAATCTTTATGGACTGAAAATATGAAAATAAGCGATCTTTGATACTGTACTTGATTGCTCGAGGACAAAGTGTTGTTGTTAGTTATTTCTCTGTGTTTCACATGAGATTGTTTTGGAACGTTAGTGGTCATTGCCTTTGTGTTCCCTAGAGCATCTATCAATACCGATTTTTTCATCTTACTTATACTGGTTTTGCTCGAGACACTACCCATCCACTTTCAGCTTTCAGAACAGAACACCGCATGGAATCAGCTCTAATCAAAGCCACAGACAAAATCAGAGCAACTTTGGACTCAGGGGGAGCTGCCGCCCTGATTCTGCTCGACCTGTCTGCAGCGTTTGACACTGTCGACCATGATCTTCTGCTAAGTCGTCTAATTTCCAATGCCGTTTCTGACAAAACCCTTGCACTGTTTTCATCTTTTTTGTCAGGCAGAATACAATCAGAAGCCTTGGGACACTACGAGTCTCCACCTTTTGTGTTCCCGTGTGGAGTTCCCCAGGGCTCATCATTGAGCCCTACACTATTTAACACTTATGTATCAGAATTGCTTAAATTCATAAGATCTTTCGGTCTCGCATTTATATCCCTCGCAGATTATACACACATTATATTATCTTTAACAAAAAACTCTGCACCACCAATACAAAATTTCAAGGATGCATGTTGGCAGTCAGTTCCTGGATGAATTCTCATTGTCTGAGATTAAACTCAGACAAAACAGAAGTAATCACTTTCGGCAACTTTTTGCCTAACTGGTCACAGAACTGGTGGCCGGACGTACTGGGAGTGGCACCTATTCCAGTCACCAAGGCAAAGAACCTTGGTGTGATCGTCGATGACAAATTGAATTTTAAACCACAGGTAAATGCTGTCTTCTCATTGAGCTTTTTCTTGCTGAAAACCATCAAAAAATACTAACTTTTATCCCCATGGACAGCAGAAAAACAGTGATTTCTTCTCTGATCCTGGCAAAACTCGACTATTGTAATGGTCTATAGATCGGCCTACCTGGAAAACAACTCAATAAATTGCAAATGATCCAAAATGTAGCTACGCGTCCACTGTCAAGTATCCCTAGGCACTCGTCAGTCCAAAATCATTTGCATAAGCTCCACTGGCTCCCAGTTAGGAACCATATCATTTTCAAAGCCCTTTGCATCACTATAGAGCACTTCAGAATACTGGCCCTATGTTTCTGAGGCGCCTATTCTACTAGTACGTTCCAAAAAAGCTTTTACGCTCTGAAGGAGCTAAACTGCTAGCTACTCCAAGAGTCTCTAAGAATACATAGGGTGGTAGTTGCCCCCAAACTCTGGAATGCACTCCCTCTCTCAATTAGAACCCTCCCAAATGTATGTGCCTTTAGGAAGGCCGGGAAAATCTGGCTCTTTGAGAAATAATCACTTCATCTTTAAAGATAATGGCTCAATCCACTACTCAGCACCAAGACACCCCCGGGTTTTTGCGCGCTCAATAAATATATTAACATAACAAAACATAACTGTGGATCCAATGATCATATTTTTCATTTCAAGATAGCCATCAGTAAAGAATGGGGTATGAAGTGGGTGTTACGCTCCCAGTCGTTCATATTTTCTAATGGGTCAAGAGACCCACGCTTAGGCGTCTTTATTTTATTATGACGTGGTAAGGGCTGCATAGACAAGGGGGAAGCACAGGGGATTCTTGGACCTGAGTGTAGAGATAAAGGCGTGGTAGAACATAACATGTTTTGGGGGGGCAGTTGAAGCATAGGTGTTTGCCAGGACAGAGAGAATTAAATAACAGAGTTGGGCAAAAGGTTTACAGGGATCCTACCTGTAGGTTTTAGGGGCACTAGCTGAGATAGAAAGGAGTGCAGCATGATGGCCTTTAGTTCAGTTTTTATGATGCATGATTTGGCTGGCGGTGACAGAGATAGTGACTGTGACAGGAAGGAATACATTCTATGGAGATGGCTGCCAGGAAAAAGGGCTGGTGTATGGGAGAGAAAAAGGCTCTGGAAGGAGCATGGTTACTGATGCATAGTCTGATCTACAGGTGGATGAGATCAGCTCCTAATTCCCATTTACCTTTGGATCATGCCAGTCCTTTATCTGCAGATTACGGACAATTAAAATAAGGTAAATTAACATTTGCCTTTGTAGTCACCGACTCATTATTGCCTGCCTTGTTTAGAAACACTAATGATTGGGTGGATACAGGATGCCATCTCCCATCTGGAAGTAAAGGGCCATGAACGTTACAGAGGCTGGAAAGGCGGTTAAGCTGCACCAACGCACATATTCCCGACCATACCCAGTGGATCATATATGGGGGTAGCCTCATCTTCCTCCTGCATGTCCAACCAATTTCTGGTGTGTTCCTCTGCAGCAATTATTTACAAATTATGCTTTTATATTTAAAGATTAATTTATTTGACTCTCTTTACTATATCTTGCATTTGTCTGAATGCTTGAACATGGTGAAACCAGACTAACCTCCCCCATGGTAATCCACACACCCCTGGACTCTTTCTTGCCCATAACCCATCACCCCCCTTGTCTCCCAAAACTTTTCTTGTATATTTCTATGTTAACTATTGCCACTATATTCTCATTGCGTTTTAAATTGTTTTTAGAACTAATTGTATTTCTCATTTAATTTGATTGAATCCCTTGCAGCACTGTGTGGCCTTTTTCTGATTTACCCGCTTTAGGCCGGAGTATTAGTTTCGAGAGAATTTCAGTCCACGTTCCAGGTCCTTGGCAGGGGATGTGTATTCCGTGCAGACACCATGCTGCCAAATACTTATCATTATTCTATAACCCAATGTCTTTCAGAGTGCATTTAAATCCTGCATTTGCATTCATATGGAAAATGTTTGTTTTTGTATTTTTGAAAACTAACCATGGTAATTTCTATAGAAAGGAAGAAGCCTTATTACTCTACTCAGTATAGCAAATCACCACATTTATGTTTACAATCTATGATAATTAAGCAACAGAATGGGGACTAAGCATTCCAGTCAGAAATGATTAATCTTTGCTCATGAAAATGACTGGATTCAATGTATGCAACCCCAACTTTGTAATCACTCTGCTGCCTTTTATGCAACACTGGCTGTTTTGATGTGTGTGCACATTTGAAATCCCTACTGTAATGCTTTCGTCTCGTCTTTATTATTCCTCAGGCTCTATTTTTTGACTCTCCCTTTTACGAAGTGTTTTTGTCAAGAAAGGTGGCTTCCGGTAACGCCTGCACTACTATAGCACTCAATGCCTCCAGTGAGAGTGAAAAATAGTGTGCATAAAAACACTGTGAGGAGAACTTTCTGGCATTTTAAGCCTCTGTGCACCATTATACAGCTGCACTTTTTCACAGTGATGCAATTTCTGTGTATTGGCATGACTGATGTACCAGGAAGTATGGAGGTGATGGAGAGGAGGAAAGAAATAGAGACGATTTGGAAGAGAGGAGTAGCCTCCTAGTGATTGTCAAGGGAGTATGTACTATGTGGGCTGGGAGACTCAACATCTCCAGTACTTCTGGGTATACCAGTAGGTCTAGAAGTCTAAAGGTTGTGGGACTGATTTACAAAACCACGTATTATGTACTTTCATATGTCTCTGTGATCAGCCTAAAGCGTCAAATTCGCTATCAGTAAAAGGACAAAAAGGGCACAGCCCTTTCTATTTGTAATAAATATGTATGAATGTTCCCTGAAGATTCCTAACTTATTGCCATTTAAGCTGTGTTGGGACAATTCATAAAAGCATGGAAGACTAGATTAAAGAGTTTTAGAATAGTACTATTTAATGTACTCCAAAATGCCTTTTTTAGTAAGCCCCAATGTCGAAACCAAGGGATGTGGAAATGCTCTGTCCAAGCTGCTCTGGAAATTGTGTTATAGTTAAGAAATAATATAGCAGCCTGATTACGAGTTTGGCAGTCCAATGGAGTGACAAGCCCACGGTGGTGGTGCAGTAACCGTCGCACCGCTGGTCCGACTGCCGTATTATGACTTTATGAGTTGGACCGCCATAGGACCGTGGCTACCGCCAGGGATCCCCAATCTCTGGCAATCCTGCAGTGGTCTGAGGCCATAATATGCTGGAGGTGCAGCTGCTGCACAGCGAAGCATTTTATGAGTTTCCTCACTGCCCTTCTTTTCATAGCGGTGAGCCTTTCATGAAAAGGGTGGTAGGAAGGAAACTAAGGGAGCCCTAAAAAAAACCCTGTGTCTTGCTGCATGGGGGTGCATACAGAGGGCCACAGGGTGTGCCTCCTGTCTTTCTGTACCCCCAGTTTCTGCATGGCGCTAAGTCCTTACCATGCTGGAATACGCTGTGGTGGTCCCATGGTGCTGCCTTTCAAAGGGTCTCCTATGAGCATTTGAAGGGCAGTGCTTTGGAGTAGCAGGCACAGGACCGCCCACCCGGATTACAATTTGCAATCTGGTGGGCGGATAGCTGTGCAATTTAGAGGTGTGAAAGCGGGCAGTGGATAACGGCTCCGCTCCCGCACTGCCAAATTCACAATCAAGTCCTGAGATTTCAAGCTTAAGAGACCGGTTTGCTTTTCGGAGAGAATATCTGAGATCAACTAGTCTGGTAGGCTACGGGGTTAACTAGACTAGCAACAGGAGACCCAGTTGACTGGTGGTTGTCCTTCAAATACAATTAGTCAGTTAAGCTGTTGAATAGAATGGACACTGCTTGCATATGAGGAAATGTATAATTAAAAATAGTATTGCTCCAGAAAGGACCATCTTGTGGGTAAAATATTCGCAAATTCAGAGGGAGATCAGTTTTGTACGAAAGACAGGACATCTTGAAGAAGAAGTGGTAAATATAATTAACTTTATCTGTGTAATTTGCAATTTGTTTTATAAAGGGCAGAAAAACAAGCCGCACTGTTGAAAGTTATCGAAATAAAGAAACAATAATTTGAGTCGCTGGATACACCTTGAGATTATAAATTATATTTTAAGTGACCATCTTGTTTCTTTCGGACACAGCATCCCTTGACTGTATATTTCTATCGGACCTCTGTCAGGCAGGACACCCCAAGACCCTGTCGGCTTCCCTTGGTCGACCCCGTTACTCTGTGTCACTCTCAATGTATTACCAGCCTGTTTATTCTTTTGGTCCTGGAAATAACCGCTGTTCTGAAATGTCCCCTCATAGTTCATAACATCTGTCTTCACTGTGGAAATTAGGTACTTAGGTCTTGTAATGCACCTGCTGCCAATCGTGATCATGTTACCAATGTTGCCCGTTTTTCATTTTGTCCTTTGCAATGCACTTTCTTTAGCATCTAGATATGCACAGCTCTTTGAATGGCTTTACAGCCTATTTCACACTCTATAAAACCCCTAATGATTTTTTTTTTTAAAACGGGTTTGCACATTCTCAATAAATATGAACAAAAGTACAAGCTTAGACATGCTTCTTTCAACGTTTTTCCGTTTTTATTTTCAACACACTGCTCATATATATTAATTCTAACTGTAGACACGTGTTGTTTTGAACGCCAATATATTGACTTTCTTTTTAATTGCGAGAAAATACAAATAAGCTTCGTTTTGGAAATACCACTAACATTTTTCATATAATGCTTCAGAAACACCCTGCCGTTTCTAAGAACTGGAAATATTAAACCCGTTTTAATGGTGCAACATGACACTCAAATGCCCGCGAAAATTCAGTAGCTGATACTAAATACCCTGGTTTTAAGGTTGGGGCACAACTTCGGGATTCACACGATGTTACTCGAATAAAAATAAACAAGGAAACAGTCAGTCATTTTGTATTTTCTCGAATTGTCTGTCTGCTTCCTCTAAGCATTCCCATTCAGTGCAGATAATGGGACGATCCTTTAGTATGTTGTATTGGGAGGCTAGCCTATAGAATCAGTCACATGCAGCAACTCATACTGTCTCCTCTCAGCAGCCATCTGCCTAATAAATAGCACGGAAGTAATCATTATGAATTGAACAGCTGGGACAGTAGTGTTTCAAGAGCGGTTTTCAGATCTCGAGGGAAGGAGCATTTGTGGACACGGAATCTAACTAAACACGGGTTGTATTACATCGTAACATTCCAATAACCATTCAAAGTTGAGCACTAATGTGTAGGCGTTGACGTCGTCATAATTAGCATACATTATTCATGTGATGCCTTTGTTTTAAAAAAAATTAAGTCTAAAATCTTTATTGCCGAAGAATTATTCACAAAATTCGAAAATAAAACATTAAAAAATAAACATGTATCAAAGCATGACTTTAGCTAGAATATATGAAAATGTATAGAATATAAGTATACTCAAACATCTCTATATTTACCACAATGAATTTCACTCAAAATTATTGTAATCACTATTAAAGCTTCAAAGGTTGCCAGTGTGTATGTGCTACCATAATATTACCAAAACGCATTTTGAAGTACATAAAGTCAGACTCCATTAGTACTCTTTTACAGACTTCAACAACTCTTTCTTAGTTAGTCCCAAAACATCTAACATAGGAACAAAATGGGAATATCGAGAGAATATTCACACAGGGAGTAAAAGTAAAAAGCACTGTGTTCTCTTTGTAGTTTTGCTAATAGGGAGTTGAACATTTCAGGACTGTTTCAGAAAGCCATGAAAGTATACTCTGAAGAGTACTCCGGTTGTACTACTTCACATACTCATAAATAATTTGATTAAGAAGTCCAAATATTCATAATATGAGTGCTAAATGACATCTTTTTAGGCTAATGATTGTGAAGACAAGTGGAGAAATCTATGGAGCTGCCCCCTTCAGTGCCCTGGTGACATACATACTATGAGACATCAGTTTGCAGTGTCACCGTACTTTTTGCCCTCATTTTACCTACTAGATGCTGTGCTCTGCTAACCAGACCCAGTGCTGTGCTCTGATTAAAAATTCATGGTAATTAGATATAATTACAATTGGTACAGACAATATACCTGTAATTCCCTAGTATATGGTGGGGCATGTAATTTGTAAGGTCCATCGGATTTAATGTACTTAAGTGTGCACTGCTGTGGTGCCTGCTGTCATTTTTAAAGCCAACCGGGCCTTGCAGACTGCCTTACAAGTGAAATTATATGAACATTTGACTTTGGAAGTAAAGGCACTTCCAGAGTCCCAAACTACCTCGTATTTATATATATATATCTGCGGCTGGCCAATCAGGAGAAGGCAGCTTGGAGGCTGGAGTTTGCCTTACAGAAAATAAAGTTCTTTTTATTATTTTCTGTGATAGTTATATTAAATCTAACAGTAGCAAGTTGTTGGATTTATTCTATCATTTTGATACTTTGAGGCATCTTTTTAGGTCTTCTCTTTCAAAAGTTATACTTTAATAAAGTATTCCTATGTTATCCTACTGAGCAATTGGCTAGTATGGGAAAAACACAATTGAGGAAGTTTTTCCCTCACCAGGGCATATAAAACATCTTTTATAATGTCCCTGTTCATAGTGATAAGGCACTCTACCCTGGGGCACCAAGGGGAGACCTTAGGGATGATATATATGCTGTCTTTTTCCCCTAGCTCAATTCCATGAACCTTTGTGTTATCCGAATGTTTCATTTATTTGTACTCAAAAAGCAACATATTTAAATGTAAGGACTTTTTTTTAAAGTTCATTGTTGGATAATTTGATGAGACATTGACCTACAACACCAAGACACGGACTGTAACTTTGTAATTTCTCACAGGTGGCAAACCAGTGAGGCCCGTAAAGCTAGTTCTTTCCCATGAATGGTATGGAAAAGTATGCAGGAGTAACAAAAATATACGTTGTAACTTAATACGGAAATTAGTCATACGATGGACTGACTAGTGGAGTGATACCATGTCATTAAGGTGTCATAAGGACCATAAAAGGTGACTGTGTTAACTTAATTTGTGGTCAGTTGGCTGTCGAACATGATGCCGAGG
Organism: Lissotriton vulgaris; assembly: GCF_964263255.1. Lineage (NCBI taxonomy): Eukaryota > Metazoa > Chordata > Amphibia > Caudata > Salamandridae > Lissotriton > Lissotriton vulgaris. The sequence continues at coordinate 481,962,810 of NC_141685.1, read as the reverse complement.
TTGTGTGTATGGTCTGTCGTTGTAGATGTGGATCTGAGTTCTGCAGGCCAACAACTGTGATCCAATGCATAGGGGTTCTGCCCAATGATCAGTACTCCAGTTTTGTCGCAGTTGAGTTGGAGGCAGTTGTCTCTCATCCATTTGGCAATGTTTGTCATGGCATTGCAGAAGTTGGTTATGGTGTTGGTGAGGTCCTCATTGAGCGAGAGGATCAGTTAAGTGTTGTCTGCTTAGGAGATTATGTTGAGTCTGTAGGATAAAACGACGTCTGCAAGAGAGGTCATGTAGATGTTGAGCAGAGTGGGGCTGAGGTATGATCCTTGTGGTATGTTGCATATGATGCTTTTGGGTGCGGAGGTGAAGAGAGGCAGCCGGATGCTCTGTGTGTGTCCTGTAAGGAAGGAGGCGAACCACTTCAGGACGTCTTGCTGTATACCTATTTTGTGGAGTCTGTTGATCAGGGTGTTGTGGGAGACTGTGTCGAAACCTGCGGAGAGGTCAAGGAGGATCAGGGATGGGCATCAGATTTCACCAATATACCAACCCAGAACTCTACTTGATAGTCTCTTCTGCTTCAGAAAACTATGAATACAAATACTCTCTGCACCTCATCTAGACCTGGATGCCCAGCACCTACCTGAAGCTTTGCATCACCAAACAGAATACCTTGTATTCACCAAGAACAATAAAACAACAAGTCTAAAACTGGCTCAACAACATTAACCTAAATGGATTCAAACTACACCTCAACTTTTAATCAATGCCAAGTCGCTCACAATAAACATGGACACCAACCTCGCACTCAAAGAACACATCACCAAGAAAAACAAGGAAGCTTAGTATCAAATCTCTCCACTAAACAGAGTGAAGCAGTTTTCACACATAAAGTGTCTTCAGAACTGCCATTTAAGACCTTGAACTCTCTTATTTAGATGGTGGTAATGCCCTCATTATCGTCTCCGGGATTAAACACTGTCCATCACTAGGGCATTTGACACCCCACTGTGCGCCTCATCAAGTGCCTAAAGAAATATGACCACATGAACCGACACTGATGGAATTCCACTAGCTCCCCTTGCCAACAACATCTTCAAAACAATCTGTATCACCTTCAAATCCATCACATTTGGCAACTCCCACTATCTGGCTGGCAAGTTCTCCTCCAGTGGCTCTTGACACATATGCAGCCAGGACAGTCAGACTGTAAACGAAAAAGTGAAAAAAAAAATAGGTTTTCTTAATGCACCCATCCTGCATGGATGAACATCTGAGTATCCATCAGACCACCCCAACCATGATCCAAATTAGGACGGAGCTGCAACACCACTTCATTGCGAAATCCATCCGTTTCCAGTTTCAAGACCAAATTACCCCTGACTGTATCTTTGCCTTTGATCCACTGCTTCTTTGCTATGCACATTCTATACAAATCCCCCATACATACCTAGATTTGCAATCAATCTGAAGCTCTGAAGGAATGCCAGGGAAGTACAAAGCGCAGCAAGGCTCTATTCACGCAGCACAAATCAAGACATATACAAAAGACTCGAATCTCACTTTTTCTGTCCCTGCTGATCAAATTTGCACCGCATTCACATTAACGGCAAGCAATCCGGAGCTAAATGTGCTTACCTAGGTAAATCACGAATATCTGAGAGCTGCTTCCGGTCTGGCTATAGGTCAATCAATCAAGTCATTATTTGTAGAGCGCTGCTCGTCACCCGCGAGGGTATCCAGGCGCTGCTAGGTCAAAGCTAGAGCTGTATTAATAAAGGGCGAGCGGTGTAAATTCTCTCAGGTGCTGTCTAATGAAAGGAACACAAGCCCTTCGTTAAATGGTAAAGACGATCTGCATGCACCGGCGTTGACCTTTCTTCCACACTGGCTGCACAATTACCTTCCAGATGGAAAAGGAAACAGCTAAAAGTACATCGAGGGATGTCTGCTTTTATTGCAGTAAGTATATCTTGACCGCAAAGTCTTATGGATTCTGAAAATAAATCAGTAATTTCAACCATTTCGAAAGTGCATTTTTATTATTTTTATCAACATGACAGGTAAAACTAATACATATGATCAGGTTTCAGGTCAGCTCCGTATATAAAAGTGTGCACTTGGTAGTGTCATATACTTGTGTGGTAACTACTCAAGCTATGCATCATTTATCCGCACATACCTGTCCCCTTTGATGTGAGTGCTACCAAAGGGAATGCAATGCAAATAATGTGTAACACATACAGGTCTCAATTACAAGTGGGTCAGTAATCCTCGTCTTGCACCGGATTTACCAATACTTTGGGTAGAGCTCATTTCGGGATCCAGTATTGTATCCCTGTCACAAGTTGGTCCACAATTGTTCCCTGAGAAGGGAGGAATTACTGCAGGAATTAGAAACACATTGTCCGATTCTCAAAGTAATAACCAATTTCTGCCCAGTTTCCTAACCACTAAAGTCACTAGGTCTTACCTGCTGAAATGTCGGGGAAACTGCTGGAAAACATATTTTCGCTCGAGAAAAAAGATAAAGCTCAATAAAATAAAGAAGGATGGAAGGAAGCGTCATAGTTCAGATGTGACACAGAGATAATGGATTCCAGAATGGGTCAGCGTTGCACACCTATACAGTGTGGAAGAGCAGTGAAGAAAATAAAAAAAACATGAAGTAGAGGGGGGGGGGTGTAGGGGGGAAGATGCCACACGAGGCAAATACGTTATCTGAGCAAGCAAATGGAATGGGGACAGAGTTTGCATGCAATGGCCCAGGTAGATGAGCAGGTACAAGGTTGTGCTTCCTAAGTATGGGAGTAAGATCCTCGTATTTCGTATATATTGAGGTACCAGAACGTAAGCAAATGGAGATTACACCTATTATTTGTCACATGCACCACTCTTATATCACAATCTTACAATCTGTCATACCGACTCGTTACGCAACCTAAAAACATACACTGACCAACTGCTCCTTACCCTAGATTATAGGAGATACCAATTATCTGGTCAAGGAGGGGTGGTGTCCTTTGTAGTCGTTTAGAACACTAAGGGAGAGAAAGAGAGGCTGACGAATAACCACACCTGCCTCGGAATAACTATATAACCCGAAAACGCTGTGGCAAACCTTACAACAGCATCCTCGGCGAGAATTACCAAAAACTTGGATGTCTGGGTCCAATATTATCCTTATGCACAAGGCAGTATTAGGTTTAAGTGTCTCCTACTGAGAATGGTAATTCCGAAAATTGGACGAGGTGGGCTCAATCTATGTGTTATAAAGGCCTTTGTAGTCACATTCTACTCATGAATAAAATAGGTCAGTATTATAAAAGAAGTGGCAAGCATGAATCTTATCAGTTCTCCTCTTTCATTCTCGAGCACCCGTTTATTTTAAAATGAGTGTTCCTTTTTAAAATACATATGACATCAGCAAACCGTATTATATTCTGTAGGTTAAGGTGAGCCTAAACTCATACATCCCATCTTGCATTTCAAAAGTGCTAAAACATCACGCAACGAGGCCGGGTATCTACTGCCCAGATCGCAGGGTCTCAGCATCATCACCACATTATCCCCACCATAGGTCCCGGGTTCTAGCACCTCGGAACAGCCATGTACTCACAGTGTGAGTCATCATTAGGCACATGTCATGAGCAGACACACTTCTAGGCTCTAAATTCACCTATAGAAGTGCATGCATCACAGGATCTCTTCAGAGATTCACTGAGTGCCAACTCAAACACACAAGTTTCACTCATACTAGCATGGATACAGGACACAGATTAGCCTATCTCTTATTGCAAGGTTGACAGTGTGATATTCTTACTCAAGGTATAATGAGCAACATGAGTATTTTACATGCGACTACAGCCGAGCACAAGTACTTAATCACTCAAGTCTCATTTACACGAAGATAGATAGAGAATATAAAATAGCTAATCTTTTATCTCTTGTCTGGGAGTATAAACACAATGACGTGACTCCAAATATATTGGGTAAAGAGTCCATTTAGAAATAGGTACCAAACCCACATAATTAACAATCTTATTGACACTCACACTCCATAAGTAGCATGCAGAGTGCATGGACGCCGCAAATACAACTCCCTGGCGTTCCTTCGCTTCATCAAAATGATCACCAGAACCGGGACCTAGCTGTTGCGGCGTCCATGCACTGTGTGGTGGTGATTATGTAGTGGTAATGTTGAGATCCTGCAATCTGGGCAGTAGGTACCGTGTCTCAGAGCGTGGTATCCCACACCTATCGTTTTGGCACTTTTGAAATGCAAATTGAGCCTTACACCCAGCACATGTGACATGTTGCAGGGTGTTCCTGGGTTTTGCAATAACATTCACTTACATGCTCACAGGTGTAGTTCTAACTTGACATTACAACCTAGTTTTGGAAAGCTATCCGTTTCTGTATATTTTTTTTAATTTTAATTCATGCATTTTCTCAAATGTGTTGATGATAATGCTCTCTTTTTTGCACTCCCAAATAGGTTGACCAACAAATTTAGGTCGAGTCTCAAGTAGGAATCAACTGGGTGTTTGATAGATTTGATTGCAATATGGCTACTTACACCTATGCTTTAAATTTAGTGATCCCAGAGCCCTGATGAATGCCCCAGACCAGATAGGCTAATTACTGTGGGCAGACACATGTTGGCTAGTATGAGACAAGTTTGAGTCACTGCTCTCTGTTTACCCACACAGCGGAGTGTTTTTAGACATACCTACAGTCCTCACTTAAAGTGACACACCGCAGAACCATAAGCTATTCTTAGTGTATCTGGATCCCGCTTTGTCCAGTAGTTTTATCCAAGAACTCCCTCCTATCGCCAAGTCTTCGAGGAAGTCTGAGTCGTTCGTTTATTATGTTTTTATTTGACATACATAGCCATAACAAGGGAGAGCTACAGTACATACAATTAAAATCTGATTTGTACAAACCCTATAACATTAAAACAATATAAAACACAATAAAATCCTGATAAAATCAAACAAAGAAACTCTACCAGGCCATAGGAATACCTAATCCATCATCAGCGAGAGGAAGGAATCATTTTTATATTAGGTATACATTTGTAGAACCACAGTAAATAACAATGGGCCCGGGGTATCCACAAGCATGGGTAACATCACATTTCTTCCCCGCTCCTTATAAATTATATAACCAATTCCTTCAATGACTCCTGTATAGCAATTAAAAACCTTCCCATTGCACATGCTACATTTAAAAATCTCATATTTATCAGCAAGATAAGCACTTGATCCCTGCTGGAAATTTCATAGGCAATAAAAAGGGGTTTCAAAAATGTTTTCCGTTATTCTAAGAACCACAAGCAGTCCAACAGAATATGTGGGCCGTTGCATTTTACTTGCAATTCACATGTACACAGACCTTGTTCAACCATCATAGCGGATTTTATCAGCTGATCCATGTTGCATGGGTTCAGGCCTACTCTAAATTTCAAGCTTGTATTTCTAAGTTTTGGATTAGGCATAGCCTCAGTATAGGGGGAATATTTGGTCATTGGTCCACCCGTTTATCAAGAACCGGGAGGACGATTTACTCCTCAAATAACCTAAATCCTCCTCTCCGGCCTTCAAGTTAATAATGCAAACACAACAGGTGATGGACCGAATGTGGATCAATGTCACACACTCAACCCAGTCCAAAGATCTGGGCCCAAATCCATCGTTTTTTTGCACTCCACACCACCCCGGGTTAGACAATGGCGATATGCAAATCAGCTCTGACCCTGTGCCCCATGGGAACAGTCCAGTCTGAACTACAAAAGCCATGTCCTTCCCAGAACGGAATCAAGCATCCGAGGACCGGACCGGTTTCGAGGTAACACCTCTTATCAGCCCGGCTAGCTTGACTCCAGTGGTGTTTTCAAGTTAATAATAGCACGCAACGCAACTTGGATAATCTGCCGCCCCGACCTCCCTTGGTCTGGTTCTAAGGATAGTTTGACACATAACTTGTATAGCCTGATTCCAGCTTGGGACGCCCAATTTAGTTTACTTGCCTCTATTTCATTGTGGCAGAGTTTTGCTATTTTGGCAGGCCCCTCTCCATTCATTCTCAGCCAAAAATTCAATACTGCTTGCATACCCCGGAAATTCCAGGCCGTAAGGTGACATTCCACTTGTGCGGCCTGTATCATTGTTGCAGAGGGGAGCGCTAGCAGCTGTTTGACGCATTTACCCTCTTCTAAGTTCCAATCCGATTTACCTCCCATATATAATACCTCTACACCGTATTGGAACTGAGGGCGTTCCAATGCATTAAAAGCCAATAGAATTAGCTGCAGGGAGGAACCTCCGCCTTTTATTTGAGTGCCTGTATGTGATCCTTCCAGTTTAACTTATTGTCGAACCACATGCCCAAATATTTATATCTATCCACTTCTTCCACTCTGACATCTCCCAATTTCCAGTACAGGGAGGACCTCTTTTTTCCCAATACCATTATTTTGGTCTTTTCTAAGTTGAATTTGAGGCGTTTTTTTGGCAATATTCATGAAAGATATCCAGTTTTTTTTTGCAAGCCCATCTCTGTCATGTCTATTATCACTAAGTCATCTGCATATAACAGACAAGATATATGAGTTCCTCCCATCTTAGGACTTACCCCACCTGCACTACTCAATGTGTTGGGTAAATCTGATAAAAATAAGGAAAATAACAGTGGAGCTAGGACACAGCCCTGCCGCAAACCATTCATTATCTTAATTTTGTTAGATAGGGTTCCCTGGGTATCCAAGATAACCCTGGCCCAGTCACTCGAGTGCATTTGTGCATTTCCTAGAATAGAGCGAGTGCTGCCTTGTTGATTTCGAGCTCTGTTAACATACTCCACAGTAGACTACATTCCACTGAATCAAAAGCAGCTCGGAAATCTACGAAGCAGCAAAACAGGTTACCTCACACCTCAATCGCCTTCTTTGCCATTGCCCAAAGACAGAGGCAATGGTCATTGGTTGAATGGCCCTACTGGAACCCACCTTGCTCTATTGGTATTAGGTTATACTGCTCTGCCCGGGATTTCACTAGGCCTCGTAGTATTTTAGAAAAAAGTTTCTCCCCTACATCCAGCAAGCTTATTAGGTGGTAATTCTGGGGTAGTGTAGCATCCTCTATTTCATAAATTGACCTCACAATCGCCCCCTTCCAACTTTCTGGGAAAACACCGAGGTTATAATATGCTGAAAAGTAGCATTTAGAAACCTTGCCCACCAATCTGTGCTATTTTTAATATGATTACAGGTAGGTTATCTGGCCCTGCGGCTTTCGTTAGCTTTAGGTATTGGATAGTTTCTTTTATGTTTTGAATGGAGAGTACAGCCCTTGTAGTTCTGACTCCTCGTTCCTTATTTCCAGTGTAGGTAGGTAGAAAAGCTTTATTCGAGTTATACACTCATAAAAGCACACACATGTAAATACATACATTTCTAGAAAACTTCAAGCATTCTATAACAATAAATTTATAATTAAAAATACATAATACATAGCATAAAAATTGTTATCAATTAGAATTAAAATAGCTTTTTCATGATATGCGGAAACTAAATGCATGTTACAATATAGAAACCTCCGCGTTACGGACCATTCCCGAGTTTATACAATAAAAACTGATACCATACATATTAGCCGCATTTTAAAGTTAAAATTCATATATATCTCCCAGTTGTTGTCTGCAAGGATAAATCATACATGGGAAAATGTAAAATTCAGAACACATTAGAGGATAGAGCCCTCCTCCTTATGGACCAAGCCCACCCCAGATATTTAGCAGTTCCAACTACGATTGACATTTCAGTGGAGGAACAAATAATTCTCAACCCCTCAACACCACTTTGGACACCGAGGTTCCTACAAACTGGAGCCAACCAAGATTTTCTTGGATTTACATAAGCATTGCATAAAAAAAGAAAGTGTGCGATGCTTTCATTAGGGGCCCCACATGACGGACAACACGAGCCACTATTAGATCTCCATCTGGACGTCATACACCTCAAGGGGAGAGAACCTGCCCTTAACTGGAAAAATAATTTCCTGTCTAATGGAACAGTTATGCTGTCCCAATACTTTTCTAGGGAAGGTCTTTGTTTAATTTCCATGAATCTACCCCCCATGGATTCCGAGGTTACGCTCCTCCAAAGTTTCTGGTCGATGTGGTTCCAATATAGTTCTTTAATACTGGATTTACTAGGGAATACTTCCCCAAGGGGGTTTTCCCATAACTTGGAGAGCCCAAGCTCAGCAAGGATATCCCTTAGCATTTTTAACCATGTGATTTTGCGAAAAACATCTAATTTGGCTAATGCTAAGAACCCCTCAGCATAGTGTCTTATTTCCACGATTGTCCATAGCCGTCTCCAATAAAGGATAGGCCTCAGTCGGGCACGGTCACTAAGCGATCTTCTACCTAGATCCAAACCAAGCGGTATCAGTGGGGTACTTTGGGGGAGGCTAGTTATCCCTCTCACAAACCTGTTCTCAGATCTTTGAAGGGTGGTAAGACTCTCAAAGCCCCAGACTTCAGCCCCGTAGAGAGTTGCGCCCAAGGCTTTTGCGTCGTAAACCATGAGAACAGGTTTTATAGGCCTGGTTTTGGATTTTACTTGCTCGACCCTGAGGGCTCCTGAAATCTGCTGGTGTTTCAACACCGCCTTCTCTATGTGTCTTGACCAACCAAGTTTACTTGAGATCTCGACCCCAAGGTATGTAAAAACATTTACCAACTCTAATTTGATATTGTTCAAAAATACATTGGGTCGAGATTGACGCTTTTGCCCAAAGGCCATCAACTTGGTTTTATTTACATTAACCTCGAGACCCCGTTCTTTACAGAATGAGTCAAAAATGTTCAATGCTCGCTGGAGACCCGACGGGGTTTTGGACACGATCAAAGTGTCGTCAGCGAACATCAGAATTGGAACTCTGATGCCCGCTAACGAAGGTGCGTCAACCATTGCGTCCATCATCCTGTCTACAATGCCATTAATGAACAGGGAGAACAGCAGGGGTGCCATTGCACATCCCTGCCGGACCCCCCGCTCGACTGGGAAATTGGTGGTGGATTCCCCATTCCTCCCCCACTGGACCTTTGCATAGTTGCTTTCATGCAGACGCATTATCAGCGTAAGCAAATCAGGTGGGACCCCTATTTTGGACAGAACCTCCCACAGCGTGCACCTGGGCACCAGATCAAAGGCAGCCCTTAGATCTACAAATGCTACATAGAGGCTGCCTTTGCCCAGGAGTACAGTCCCCCACCGCAGCATGGTGAAACGAAAAATTTGGTCGACCGTACTAGTTGCACGTCTGAATCCTGCCTGGAAGGGGGATAAAGCATTGTTGTCATCTACCCAGGCCATGAGTTTGTCGACCAGCATCTTCCCCACTACTTTTTGCATGGTGGCCAGCAAACTTATTGGTCTATAATTTGCCGGGAGTGACCGATCGCCTTTCTTAAAGATCGGTATTATTATTGCCCCCTTCCATATATTTGGGATTTTTGCCCCTTTCGCTAGGCCGTTTCCCAACAAGGTCGCGTATTTTGCCCACTGGACCTTGTTGTGTTTAAAAATATCTGAAGGGATTCCATCTAGCCCAGGGGCTTTCCCCCCCTGCAAACTTGCTATTACGTGTTCTGCGTCCTTAGTTGAAAATAAATCACCCTTGCAAAATACCATAGGGATTGGTTCGATGGCCATTATATCCCTACTCTCAGCATACTGGGGTATTTCCAGTGTCTTTTTCTTATTTGAACCATTGTACAGTTTACTCAAATGGCTGGCCCAGTCGTCTTCACCCACTAAGCACCGCATTTCCTCCTATACGTTTCCCTCTTTTTCCAGGCGCCAGAATGATCTTATATTATTTGTGTTTATCACATCTAACATTGTATTCCAATTTTTGGCGATATATTCTAATTTACTATCCCTCAACTCAGTTTTATATTCCTGTTTTGCCCCTCGAAGGCTCTCCAGAGTTCCCTTATCTGGCCTTTTCCTTAGCTGTCTTTCCCATTTCCTACCCTTAATTTTAACTTCCTACACTCGTTATTAAACCACCCATTTGTTCTTGCTTTCTTCTTAAAGGCCTACTTTTATCTGAATCCTTAGACAATTTACGATCTGCTCTATTGTATGCTCATACGGAGTTAAAATTCTATCATCTCGAACCACTTCACCTACAGCCCAATAATCGATCATTACATTGTTAACCAATTTCAGGCTGTCCTCTGTTATACGTGTAGTTATACGTCTGGGGTATTCAATTTGTAAGGGAATCACTTTTTCTCTTCCCAACTCTTGTTTCATCTTTGTTCATAATTGAAAAGGCCAGTGGTCGCTACCTTCACATTGCAGTATTTCAAATCGTTCTATTTTCTTGAAAGACCATGCGTTTATAAAGGCGTAATCAATTGGACAGTTCTGATTCCCTATGCATAAAGTCTTCCTTGCAGGGCGGTCGGTGTTAGACCGTCCATTAGCACTAAGTAGTCCTATGGATCCTAGAAATTTTACTAGATGTTTATCTCGTGCTGAATTACCTATGCCAGCAAAACTTGCTGCAGGTACCTGTGCGGTGGTTAAAAGATCTTTAAAGAGTTTATCACTATAGGAGGGGTCTAGTTTATGATTAAAATCTCCTAAGATCATTATCAGATATGCTGCTTTTTTATGCTAACAGCTGTTAAATCCTTCTCTAGCAGCTCCAGTTGCTTTTCATAATCTATTATTGCACCTGGCTGAATATATACATTGATCACGACAATTAGTTCCCCTGTTCGCATACCCCTATATAATTCTACCTGGCAGGCTAATAGCCACCTCCATTTCAATTTTAAATTGGTTATTTTATTTGCTCTTTTTAATGATACCAACGTGATCAGCCCCCCTGAATGGGCGCCCTAGATTAATTTGTACTGCCTCTTTTGTGGGCATAAAAACGCTGTCAATAGGTTTGGGTATTTCACAAAGCCAGGACTCTTGACGACACAAAATATCATAGCTACCCAACATTTCTCTAAAGGTGTCTTGGGATAGCTGCCTTCTGTACCCCCCTATATTCCATGAAAGTGTCCGTAGGCTGTGTGAAGACCCCAATTCCTAATCCAGCTCACTTAACCCTTTGTCCATACTAATCCCTCAACTTATTGTAGATTCGGACAATAGGTCAAATCGATTGCTCAGAGCAGGCCCCTGTGTGCTATTTATTATTGTTACTTTTAGCCCTCTTTGATTTTTATCAGTGCGTATTCTTCTATATTGGGCGCCTAATGTATCATATTGTATTTGCTCCGGGCGAAAACCTGCATGATATGTAAGGGTCCCAGTATCCCCAAATGTGCTCTTGTCTCTACCAAGTTGGCAATCATACACAAGACATAGTCCCTCCTTTTCCAGGTCTCCCTCTGCCCTTATCACAATCTGCTTTACAATGTCAGAATAAAAAAGCACCTTGTTACATCATTTCCATTAGGGTTAGTTATAAAGCCTATTTGTCTGATATCATCAGAAGTAACCCCCCCCAATGTTGGGCATTTAGCCAGTATTTGTAATAGGTTGGAGTGGTTTAAGGGGTTAATTTTCCTTTGTCGCTTTCTCTCTACCCGTTGCCCACATGGTTCCATATACACCCAAAGGCCTTTGCAATTCTCATACTTCCTGATGTTCCTACTACCCCTCCCGACTGCAATTGCGGACTCTGACTTTGGGTAGGTTCTTATCCCTGGTAGTTCAAGATAGGGCTCTCTCCTTATTCTCCTGTTAGTTAGATAGCCCTCCCCTCTATGCCCCCTTTCTCCTCTCACTCTTCAGGCCTATGGGTTGCAAGCTTCCACCGAAGGTGTTCATACTCGTCCCTATCCTTGTAGCTTTTACATATTGGTTCCCTCCAGCCCTTGTTTTTTTCCTTACTCCACCTCTTGGTGACTTCTTTTGAACCTGTATTGTCGTACCTTGTTTAATGCTCTTCCCTGACTGTGAACCCCTTACCTTTTTCAGCTTTGACTGATGTTTCATTCTGTTCATATACTCGGATCTATACCTCTGAAATCGCCCATAAGATCTCCCTTTAATTACTAACATACGGCATTTTGAGATATATTCTGTCTGGGATTTTCGCTCTGTGTAACATCATCTTCTCTCGCACTTAGTGAGCCACATAACTCCTGATCCCTCTTCTCTGCTACTGGGCGGACTATAGTCGGCATGAGGTTATTGATTTGTTTTAATTCATCTGCTATCTGTTATAATTGGGTTTTATTGGGTTTCCGTTGCCCATTATTCTCGACTAAAGCTTCTAATATTGCCTGCAGAATCTTTTGCATTAGGAACATCACCTCTAGTAATGATGAGGCTGGGGTTGCTTTCATTTCAAGTGCTAAGGATGACTGGGGAATATCTGGAGGGATAGGACCTCATAGGTTAGTATCATGTTCCTTCCTTTCCTGCCCATTAGCTGTCTGTTGCAATACTTCATTATCTACAGAGGGGCTAACCCTTCCACTACAAAAAAGGCGGGTGATGACGATAACCTAGGTTCCAATGAGAACAACTCCCATACTTTACCCCCCCCCCTTGCTCGCCCAGGTCTTGGTTCAACGCTGGGAGTAAAGAGTCATTTGTTTCATTCATTGCAATCCTTTGCCACATTGTATGATCCTTATTATGAAAACCACCTAGCACAGAGAAATGATCACTAACATCCAGATTTAATTTAAAAATATTTCCCTACAATTTTTTTTATAGATTGTCCCAAGGAAGTTCCACTTACATTATCTGCAGTGAGTAACGGTCTCTCTCGCTTGCTAGGTGTCGTCATTTCTTCTAGGAATTCAATGCTAGTGTCCGCCCATGCTTTTTGGAGCTGGTCCTTCTTGCGCTTTCTTAAAACATCGGCTTTCGGTCCCTTTTTTACTCCACATGCTTTCACTTTTGGAGGCGTTTCCCTTATGCCCTTATTCCCTATGGGATTGCCTAGCTGTGGAGGAGCAGAAGTGGATTCCAATTATAGATTCCTCTAGGTTTCCACGCATTCACCACTCTCACTTGGGTCTCGCTGCTGTCCATCTCACAAAGCAAGGTTCAAGTTCACAAATCCTTTATCGGAAGTCCCAAAACTATGTCAAATTGTGAGGCTGGGTTATTTGGGACAGTGAGCTAATGCGCTAAAGCAGAGTACCATATATCAAAATATCAGGTAAACAACTTGCGGGATGGGCCTGGGAATTTTGGGGCTCACCAGTGGCACCTCTCCAACTGCACCTGGTCGGGACCGTGCCGTCTCTACAGGTTGCCCCCGCGCTCCCTTAGTGCTGCGGTTCACCCTTACAGCTGCACTTCTCCCAAAGGTCTGCAACTTGTTACCTCCGCTTGTTGCTCCGCTGTGCCTTTTAGTTGACCGGGCGCCAAAATATCCTTTCCCATCCACTGCCACCATCCGCCCCTCCACCTGTTCGCTTCCGTGTCACCGCCGAGGGTTTCGGCCGGAGGTTTCAGGGGAGGTGGGTCCTGGTAAATCCGGTCCCCCCAGGGGCCTTTGCCAACTCCGGGGGCTTATATTTGCGGCTATTTTCAGTTTAGTTGTGACCATGGCAGGCCGACAGGCATCTGTGGTGAAGCCTGAACTGCCGCACTATGCTGCGGCAAAAACAAAGACACAGTCACGCAATCCTAGCAAACAGCGAGAAATAGAAGTGCTGCAAACTCACGGCGTGTGCTTTGTAGGCAGTCTGCAGCTTCTGCCGTGTTTGGCAGCGTTTGGCTTCTGCCGTGTTTGGCAGCGTTTGGCTCTTAGCTTGTAATCTGCATAGGTGCTTTTACAAATAAACTGCGGCTCCTGCTGCGTTTAACAGAAGCACTCTCCCTGGTGCTTTACAAACAGTCAACTAGCTCCTGTCACAATAAACAACTTACACCTTACACCTGGTGTTTTTCAGGCGATTTATGGCTCCTGCTGTGTTGACGACTCTCGCCTTGCAGTGATTTTCGGCCCCCTGCCGCTTTAAACAAACTTAACGGCCGGCTGGCGCGTTAAATAAGCCTCGTGCCGGGCAGCACACAGGGTCCCGTGGCCTCAGAAAGGCCAGATCGGGGGCCTCAGCCCCGCTTTCTCGGCGGTCCTTCAGCAGCTGTGACGTCGATGACGGCGGTATCTGCAGCACTCAGTGCTTACAGCTGCTCTTGGCCCTGCTCACCCTCCACTCTGTTCCTCTGCTCTCTGCACACCTGCCCTTGCGGTATTATCCTACCAGGGTGGGGAGAGGATGTTGATGATGAAGCATGACACTATTATGCATGTGAAGCTTTCTCTTCCATAATGGATGACTTTCCCACCTGACCTGGCAGAAGCCCTTTTACATCCATGGTATACCATTCTGTGCAATTGTTGAACACCTTCCTCGAGTTTAGGAAACTGGTTACCTTGTACTTTCTAATTCTTCCTTGGTGATCCCACGTACCTTTTGTGATGTGCTGGATACTTTGGTGGGATATACAGTGGCCTATCCTCTACCTCTTATTTGTGAAAATAATGACTATGATATTAGTACATGAGTTTGTGTGACTAATTCTAAGCATATGCAATGTTCATAAAGTTAAAGCATGTGGGTCTTTGCGTTAAACTCAGAACGTTCATGCCCCTATTAAGATATTGTGAGATTGCCAACATCCACCCCATTTCAAAGATGTGGTCAAAGTTAGCTTGCAAGAAAACTTCACATCCATGGGGCAGCGCCATCTGGAAGTGTCAAAGAAATATTGCCAGTTTGTGGAGAAATATTAGGGTAGGTTGTAAACATGGAAAAAAATGAAATATAGAAATGCAGAACTGTGTAACTGCTGGTGAACTAATAGCTGGGACCCATGGAAGCCTTTCCTTAAGTAATAAAACCTTTCCAATTCTCTAAATGGCATCTAGAGACATGTGTCTATCGTGGGTCTGGAGCTGCACTAGAATTAATATGTCAGTGCCTAGGCATGTGGGAGGGTAGCTAATATCTGGTCATTGTACACAGCCATATAAGACGACTTTGATTTTAACGCTGAAACTGGCATGTGATAGCTTTGTCTGGCTTAATGAATATACAAAGTGTAAAAGGCTGGGATGTGTTAGCGATCCGTCACATTACCCTCACATCATTAAAAAAAGATCAGAAATGAACGTATTAGTCTGATACTCTAAATTTATATAGTATGATCTGCAATGTGTTCAGCCGCACAGGAAATTCTTTCAGGGGCAAGAATCCTCAACCACCACAGGGGCATGCTTCATCATATGTTTCTGCCCCATGCTAGTTGGGTGATGCAATGTCTAGAGGGCCCATCAATAGAGGCTCTTTAGTAAGGATATTTTTACTGCTGGTGTTAAGTGCTCAGGTGCTCAGTGATAATAGTGTGTGCACTGTCAGATGGATTACAGAATTTAAATTGTCTATAACTCCCCATGGGACTTTAGACCTTTATTATGGGAACTGGGACTCTATGGAAAGATTAAAAAACAGAGGAGCAGTTGAACCTGAGGTGTTCTGAGGTCCCTCTGCTATCGTTGACATATTTTAACTTTATTGTCTCATATGGTCGAGCAGTGTTTCTTCAGGATCCTTTGGTTGAACACCACTTTACTCGATCAGTGATATGATTATTCTGATGCACACAATTTTATATGTATCATAGCAGATAAGTCCTTCCTTCTTTTGGTGACTCCGGTGTTCCACATGAAATACCCCACATTTGAAACCTATCTGCCATCTTAGAAAACAGATGAGCCAGTACCCATTGACATGGGTCTTTGTGCGACATGGTGTGCCTGCTGGTGTCCTAGTGCGCTACGGTCCCAAATGAATTTACACCTCAGCAAGGCCCTGGATGAAGCTACAACAGCCCCATAAAGATAGCATCAACAATAGTGTAAGACAGAATGCTGAGGCCACCAGCAAAATGTGATGAGGGCCCCCCTAGATCTTTTAACTTTTAGATATCCATAGGTATTAGGTAGGATGGGGCCTTCTGAAGGGTGAAACCTCTGCTGCAGGGGATGCAGGGGCTGCAGGGTCCTGTGTCATGCCCCTCTGTGCATTGGAATGTGATGGGCATATGAGGCTGTACATTGTAACTCTTTCAGTCTTCAGGGTACCAGACACATTATTCAAAACATTCAAAAGAACTCTAGAAGCTACTATTGGAGGTGGAGAACATTTATATTAAAAGTTATTAACAGCCAGCTAGCGGCACTCTAAAATGATAACTCAAATTTCTGTTCAAGTTGTTGATGTGCTGCAAATAAAATACTATTCATTACAAGCTGGAAAGTGAAACTCTACAATCCCTTCATAAACATTTGTTTTTCATTTGTTGGGTAGATGCAGCTTTAAAAGGCTATCCATGTTATATCAGAAATTGACTAAAGTCGACTCCATACAAAGTACCCTATTTTGAACTTGCAAAATATTGTTCATATTTGTCAGAGTTGAACCATGGAGCTTGGAGAAACAGAGGAGTTGGGGCAAACAGGCACTGGCAATGCCAATAGGTCTGGCTTTAAAGAAATATTGTATGGTAAAGTGAAGCATTACAAGTAGATAACTTGGGAATTAATATGTATTTGTTTGGAATTAAAGATCTGCAGAATAATATTAGTGCAGTTACAAGGTCAGGCCGAAAAAACATGAATGTTATTGACTGCCCTTCTCTCATTTGTGCTGCTGCCAGGAAAAACACAATAAAGTATCTAGTTAACTAAGACATTTTAATAGCATTTTACTGACTGTTAAAGCTGTTCAAGCTCAGACAGCTGGATAAAAAAAACCTAAATTATCACAGATGGGTGAAGGGCCAACAATTTGTTTTGTAAAAGCACACAACTTATGCCCTATCAAAATATGTACTACTAGCTCCCAACATGTGGCCAGAAAAAGGTCCATCTCTTGGTGAATCTCCTATAATTTTCTGGTGACATCTTTACTGTAAAGACAGCCCATAAAGACGTGGGAAAATGCTAGGCAGTAGAGTAAAGGTGGGGGAAACAACAGACAAGATGAGGAGAGCAAAACAAGTAGAGTGAAGAGGCGCAGGATGTGAGGTGGGATCAGCACAGAGAGGATTAGAAAGAGAAAACACATTCATTTCCATGAAATGCTAAAAAATGAAGAAAAAGGTAGTGCCATGAATGATTCAATTAAAAGGGCAGTGAAGTAGCGATGCTTCAGGGGCGGTACTAGAAGAGGAATGGAATTGATCCAATAAGAAAGTCAACCAATAATGATTAGCAATGGGCTGATCCAAAGCTGCTATATGTATTTGTATTGCACACAACACAACTTTTGGCAACATATAGCTAAAATCTGCCTGCAAATGAGAACTAAAAAGTATACGAGGATACTCTGAATCGAGATGCAGAGTTACTCTCCAGCATGGTCGTAGTTTCATCCTTGTCAGTAATTTGCCAATATTCTCATAAGATACACCTGGAAAACTGTATCAGTTGTAGATTCCCAGGCACAGTTCTATGAAAGGTTTGTGAATTCCATTTTATGTCGGCCATGCTTTATGAAAATGTGTAATTGGATGCAGTTGCACAGTCACATTCCAGTGTCTCTGTGTAATGACACAGTTTTCTTCTTCTTTTTTTGTCTTTGCATTTATTTCTCCATGGGAAAGGCACTTCATCTGCACAACCATAATGTTTGGCTGTGTTCCCTTATTGTTCCAACCCTAGCAAAACTCATATGTTTGTCAACTCCTACGTGCTAATACGCTGTCATAGGGAATGGTATGTGGGAGGAAGAGGACTTGGGTCTACATGATTACATCCTGAGACTTCCCTGCAGAACTAAGTCCTGCCATTTGCACTTATTAAAGAGTTTTAAAAACACAAAAGGCTTAGTTTATCATGCCCTCTTTCTTTCTCACGAGAATTGATGAACATAGAAAGGTGGTAAAATTGGTCAGTCAAATTGGTTTATATCTGCTCATCAGAATGGCCTAAATGAGGTATAAAACATAGGCTTTATAATCAATCCTCTATCAACCATTAAATGATCACTAATTAAGTTATTGCTTTGGCTACATATGTTTTTGCTATCTGCATAATAAATGATTCTTTGATGGAATCTCTGCCGTTCATTTAACCTAACTTACTGGTTAGCTTGTGTCTGAAATGAAGATTGACGGGGACTCCGACCCAATGAGTGGAACCATCAAAGGAGAGGCAGGGTCCCAGGTAATCATTCCAGTGTTTGTAAATGATCACTATTATGTAATGTTTTTAGAGTTATGTGAGACTCACTTAATCAAAGGCAACTGATGTCCAATTTCCCTCTGAACAACTGAGGGTTGACGGGGGGTACTATATTGCCCGTGATATGTTGCATAGTAAAGAATATCACGCCAAATACATCTACAAGCACAATAGGAGTTAATTATTATTAAAGTTAAGGATATTAATAAATACCAATGTTGATGATATCATAGTTGGCAAAGAATCGGATATGGTATTTTTGCAAGTTGATATTGGTGACCTCCACATAGTGACATAAAACCCAAATGACACACAGAACAAATGGGATAGGAATTACATATTTGCCAAAATACCTATAATGATCCACCAAGTGGCATGACTAAGGGTACTTTATTTATAATTGCCTAATGATCACTACATAATAACACAGTGCTTTTTCAATAAGTCACATGATTAATAGAAATCAAGAAAACCACAAAATGCTATTTCTTTAAATACTTTGCACACATTACTACAGTGGTATTAGAATATATGAAGCCAGATATGTACAGGGAGTCAAGGTATAAAACATTAATGTTTAGTGTTTTCTCATTGAACAATAGTTTTTGTTGCAGCAGCCGGGAGGGATTTGCATAATAAATGGTACCAAAGTAATCACGACTAGAGCAGTTCACCCATCTACCTCGCAAACTTGGCCTTCAGACCCCATGTTGGTTAAAATCGTTTGAAATAATTTGCTGTGCATTTCAATTAAAAGAGGCCTGCATTTAATCCACATGTCCCCATAACAGCGTACAATTCAGTGCTACTGGGTGTAAGCATACATGTCACATACATATCTATACATTATTCATAATGTCTGGGTGCTTCAGCACAACTGAAATTCACACTGATCATATTTAGTCACAATATTAAAATATTTTTTCAAAGGGCATTTCCCTCCTTCTCCCATCAAGGGCCCATCAGACAACTAATGAAGACTCCATGTCAGTCATGGAACTGGCTGGAACAACTTGTTAACTTATTTAAAGTCTAGACTGTTATGAGTAAAGGATGTACAATTACAATATTTACATTTTTTAAGGAGTTGATGGATTGCCCATAGGAGCATTGGAAAAAGTTTTCATTGGAGTTTTATTTATTGTCTTCTTACATAAAACATACTACAGTGTTTGTGGCGGGGTGTGTGATGTCACTACATTACAAAACACTTATGCATCATGAGATCACTTTGGTAGGTTTAGAATGTGGGGTCTGGAGTAGTGTGACCTGATGACTAATGAGCCATTTTACTGGTTCAACTGTGCCATATTTTAATGTGAAAAATCCTCTGTAGTTGATTCCCTAGCACCATTCTTTGTCACCAAGGCTGTGTTTTAATACAAGTTCAAAGCACATTACAATGTAGAGGCTCGCAGCAATTGTACGCACTACTTTCTAAAATCCAGTTACCTATCACCTGCTCGTGAATTATAAGGGTCAATTGTGAAAGAAACAAACTAAAGCATTGATATTGAATGCTGTTTGTCTGCTTTAAGGATCAATACATGGGGCAAATGGTGGGAAAAAAAATCAACACAGTGTAATTGAACATCCAGCACAAGTTCTGTACATTAGTAAATTAGTTCCGATAGATCTGGGAAACATAACCCACTCTCATGGGAAAGCAATCGTCTATAATCCCAGTTAGATCCAAATAAGTCTCCTTAATGTACCAATTACATTGGTTTATTGTCATAGTATTCGATACAATTTCACAAGTAATTCACAATAGGTATAAATAGCTGAGCTATAGATCTACAAGTCTTCTCCCTCATGCCTTTCTTGAAACATGAGTATCAGGATCTTGATAATGTAGAGGTCCGACATTTTAGCTATGATATTAAGGCATCATGATATTTCCTACTCAATATAGCAGATTACAACCAGTAAGGACATTGAGAGAATTGAGAGGTTCCCTGGACCACTGTCTGCTCTCCCCAGTGCCACAAGACACTCTTCACAAAGAGAAGTGAAAAAAAGAGATTCCCTGGTGTTAAAAATAGGGTTTCTGGTGGGCTAAGGTATTCACCCAGGCCAGGCAGAAACCAACACTCTATTCAGAATGTTAGGTATACACCAAATATTACCTGTGCTCACTCTCTGGTAGCTTGGCACAGAGCACACAAGCTTATCTATAGAGGTACTGTGTAAAGCATTTGTGTAACGCACTCACACCAGAACACAATGAATACACCACAAAAGAGACTTTGCACAGGATTATAACAATAGATTTCTATATTATGAATCACGTAAGAAGACTAAAAAGATAGAGGTGCACGATTAGTGCAGGTAATGCAGAATTAGAATTAATCTAATACATTGTAGAAAAATCATAAGAATTATATCAGGGAGAAAAAACAGAACCCATGACCACCTGCACTCCTATTAAACTTCATACAGTGAATTGATGTGAGCACTGTTTTAAAGACAACAATCCCCAACAGGGATTGTCCACTGGACATTTCAGGTGAGGGGATCAGGGAAAGCAAAGCACACAAACAGTCCTGGTGAGAGGTCTAAATGTCTCACAACAATCAATGCCCAGTATGAGCACGAGACAAACCTATGTTGAGCTAAAAACCGAAGACTGGATTTATGAGTAAAGTACTTGCCTGTGAAATTGAATTCTTGTTTTCCTCCAATAGGATAGCATTGCTCATTTAAAATTTTCAACTAAGTGTATGTTTTTCTTGATCTGCAAAGTATTGCTTTAAAAAAAAAACTGTGTAGAAAAGGAAGGTGCACCAGAAATGAAGTCTGAATTATATACTAGAGTCCAATCAGTTAATTTTAATAGTAACAAAAGTAAAAATGGTCATCAGCCAACGCGTTTGGTTCCTTCGACCAAAGAAACTTCATCAGGGCTCAGACAATAATGTAGCAAGATATATGATAATATCCGTGTTTCTGTGACAGTCAAGCGATTACCCCATAATACGGGTCAAATCAATCCAATCATGAGGATATAGTCGGGGTCTTCTGTGTCCCAGAGCCTAACGTGTACACCAAATGAACATTGCATTATGGGGTAATCGCTTGACTGTCACAGAAACACGGATATTATCATATATATTGCTACATTATTGTTTGAGCCCTGATGAAGTTCCTTTGGCGGAAGGAACAAAACGCATTGGCGGATGGCCATTTTTACTTTTGTTATTAATAAAATTAACTGATTGGACTCTAGTATATGATTTGGACTTCATTTCTGGTGCACCTTCATTGTCTACAAAGATTCCATCCTCTCTGGATACCAGTGACACTCAACGACGGCAGATGCACAGAACTCTAAATTGTTACCGACTGGGTTTGATGTGCTGAACCATAAGTCAGCCGTTGAGAGAATTGTTGTATTTTTCTAAAAACCGTATCTATCTTGCTGAACTGAAGTCCTTCACTAAGTATTTATTTACTGTATCAAAAAGTATTGCCAGTTTGAAAACTGCACTTACCTGCAACTAAGTTTCTTTGGTTCTAGTAATACAAGTAACAAAGTAATATTGTTATAAACCATTGGCCTCAGAATTAGTCATTGAGTGTGTGAAATCATTTCTTGTCTTAGTGTGTACGACAAATGTTTAACTCAGCCCTCTGATAAGTCTAAGTGCTCACCCACAAAAGAGAGCATTGGTATTATCTACTTTAGCCTCTGTAAAGCCTCTGGGGATCCACTGTACTCTGTGCACACTATACCCTAATTTGATATGGTATATACAGAGCCAGCTTACTACATTAACCATCTCATCAAAATGGTAACATGTAGTTATTCTTTAAGGTTTGTGTCATTCAGAATCTTCAAGGTAATCCTATTGGTGTTATCCACAGTTCCTATTTCGCATTTAGACATAATAAAAAAAGTATAGAATCCTACATGCATTCTTGGCCACACTTTATGCGGCTGCATCCTCTAAAATGAGTTGATGGTTTATGTTTTAGTTCAACATTTTTCTTTTATTATTAAAAGCAAAACTTATAAATTGTTGGAATCCTACATTTTAAAAGGTCCGAAGTGCTGTCTGCTATATGATTGCTAGAGTAACTATAACATTGGAGTGATATGGTGCATTCTCATAATGTTATTAAAAAATTATGACAGATTTTCTTGGGCAACTAAGAAGTAATGTTTTTATAGAATGTGTTATATTTTTAGTTTGAGCAAAATATATTCAAAAGTGTTATGGTCCATTTTTACACCTTACTGAATCAAATGTATTCTTATTGCAGCAATCTGCATCAACATCTCTGATTTCCTCATTTTTTTATAATTTCATCAACATTTGTGGTTGTGTGATACTGCGGTAATAAGGATGTGGCCCACTGTTTCATACAACCATATCTAAGTAACAATCAGAAAGTCATTACTCATTTTTACAGTTAGACCATGTACAGGGAGAATGTGTTCCTCTTTGTATGTCGCCCCCATTTTTGTTTTTGCAAGTTTTTGTGGGACATTTATGTCCAGTCCCCAGTATATGTATTCTGACCTCTAAAGAATGTTGACATATGCTAAACTTCTAATTGGCATTTTTAACTTACCTTTAGGCCCCTAGTATGTGGCATAAAGGGCACCAAGGGCTCAGTTAAATGCTACTAGTGAACTGCAGCACATGTAGTGCCACCACACACGTAACACCCGTAAATTATCCTTAAATGCTCACATGACAGGGTACATAGTACATAAAAGTATAGCATGTAAAAGTTTAATGTCAAGCATATCTTTACCAAGAACAAGCTGAATACACTATTTGCACGTTGCATGGTTAGCTGTCCAATATGAAAACATTGAGATGTATTATTAAAATTAAATAATGTTATCCATTCCATTGGTAAATTTGTATTAAATAGTTTGCAAAAGATACTTTAAAAAATCCAATTTCGAATTCCTAAAGCCTCTAGAAAACTATTTGCACAAAATTCCAGCTGTCACCCAGGTGCTGAATAGCTTCCTGATGAGGTGCAAACTGATTCCCAAAGCTGTAACAAAGTGGTTGGGTGTGAGGAGGTGTCCTGCTCCTCTGACAGGAAGATCATCTAGGCAGTGACCAGGGTCTTAATTATCTTCACGGGGGCCTGCCCTGTCACATGCAGATGTAGCTCAGACCTGGGTCTGCCTCCTCTATTGTCCTTCTAGCCAGACAGGCACCATTCCCAGTTGGAGAGGAACTACCCCAGAAATAGTTTTGAGTGAACACAGGGGAGGTTTGCTCATTTCCCCGGCCACTCCACTAGGATGGGCACAGGAGCTCTGAACAAGGGAGGAAAGGTTCTGCCATGTTGGATTTAGGTAGGAAGGCTCACTGTAGGATTGCTTGCAAAAAAAGAAACACAGGTGCTGCTGCTAAAGTGGGTAGGGTTACTTCTGGGAACCTTTTCCCTACTATATTAAAAGGTGCCACAATTCACCCCCACCGACAGGCTAGTGGCAAACATAAATGTGAAACCCCTGGGAACTCTTGTCTGAATAATACTGGGCATGTGGAACACAGATGCAAGACAATATCTAATGTTGAGACCTGTGATGAAACCTAAAAGGCTGGACCTGCTCCCATTTCTATCCAAGAAAAGGAAATTAACTCAGTTGACTGACCTCCTGTTAAGCTACAAAGATACAAAAGCCGCAAGTTGTACACTTTCTTGGAAGAACCAAGCTGACCAGTTAAAACTGGACCTGCTCTGTATTCTGCTGGTGGTTTCTGTTGGAGGAAGCCTTGTCCCCAAGTACTGTTACAGAGGACCTGAAACCCTTGTATTCCACCTGCCTAACCCTAAAAGATGGATCTTAGAAACATTTTGGTAAAATTCTGCCTGTTGGACTATTGTGGTATCGGGACCAACCTACCAGCTTATCCATCAAGGTTTTAGAATTGAAAGGTATTACTGCCGTATTACTCATATTTTACCTGATATTATGTTAGCATTTATTTAGCTATTTCATAATATAGTCTTGCTATATGCATACACAACTAATAAGTGCAGCTGTTACGTTTGCTAGGTTGACATCTGTGCCACCATTTTACCTCTTGACAATGCCATTTTTTTATTATAATCGAAACTGTTACTTGATTGTTTATGAGAAATGGTCCTTGGTAAGTTTTGTTTCTCAAATGTAGAATCTTGCTCATTAACGCATGCCTTTTCTGTTACACAGAGGCCTTGTCCCACCTGTCTAGTGGGAGGATAAGCCAGATGACATTGGGCAGTAGATTGCTTATGCCAGGCTGCAGAATCAAAACGTATGTTCTGTTTCCCCATTGTATTACCACAGGTACAGGTGTTTTTCCATAGTAGGTGAGTCTTTGTGGGCTCTGCAACGTTCATAATGAAAACGTATGCTTGTTAGATTCAGTCCCTCATCAGCCACCATAAGAGGCTGGTCAGATAGAGCTCCACTGCAGTGTACTGGTGAATAAACTAGTTTGCTTGTATTCTCTACTGCGTCATCGACTCTTCATTTCTGTGAAGGCTAGAGGAGGTCGACAGTGACCCGGGTGGCCCAAGTTGGGTCACTTCTTTCAGTTGGTGCCCAAACAGGTACACCACCAGGTGGCCCATCCCACCCGTAATTCGGCTGTGGGTTCGGGGTTGCGTCCAGTCAGATGGGCGGATCTAGGATCCCCATATGATAGAATCTAGTTCCTGTGGCTGCCCTGCCTGTCCGATCTGGTGGCTCCTCGTCTAGTGGTCATCATGGCTGGGGTCCTGAAAAGGCGAAACCCTTGGATCTGACCATTTTGTCTGAAGAGTTGGCAGTGGAGAATAATCTTGTTTGACCTTTGTGCAATAGGTGACTTCATCTTGATTTTCGGTAAGAGCGGTGCCATCTAGATTAACTTAGTGGGTCTGTGGACCCTTGTGATACGGAGCGTTTTTGAACTTTCTGCCAAGCTACTTTTGAATTTGGCTTATTCTTGAAAAGGTCTGGGGCTAGAGCCTATCATGTCTTGGTGCAGTCTGAGGACTGACTTGTCTTGGAGCATTCTGAGGACTGACTTGTCTTGGCGCAGTTTGAGGACTGTTTTTGAGAGCTCTTTTGTTTGTGTGTGTTTTTATTGCATGTGTGTGTGTTGATTGGGTGGATAGTGAATGTGTCTGATGCTAGGGTGCCTTGTTAGAGTAAAGTATGGTGGTTGGGGTACCACTGTTGCTCTGCTGAGCATCGGCTGGAGGAAAGGTAGCCTGCTCCTCCAGAAGGAACTCAGAGTTTTGAGATGTATGTGAAGCACGGTATTGGCCTTATTATGTTTCATACATTATGGCACAAGTATACGAGGGACAATGCTGAGCTTCAGTGGCCACTGGATGGTACCTTTGACAAACAAAAATGGAATTATTTACAGGACAAACTATTTGCTAGAAGAAGTAGGCAGTCGATGTTTGATACTTTGTATGTATGGCAGAAGGAAGCTAAGCAGAGGTGTATACGAGCGGAGAAGGAGTCTAGGAAGAAGGCAATGCAAACAGTGGTCCAGAAAGCTGTAGCCTACGATAGAGAACAAACCGAAAAGGGTATTGAGAGTGCAGATAGGAAGTTTCAATTACAATGTAATAAGTCTTATGTTGTTCGAGAAGATGAGGATGCTTTTGTGGAGGATCTGCTGGAAACTCGTCCCCCACCTCCCTATGCCCCGCAGAGAATATATTCTGATGTTCTGTTGTCTCAGTCCTCCATTGCTCCTCTGCCTTCCTCCGGTCTTTCTGCACACATAACAACTTCGACTCCAGACCTATCTGTCTCCTCTCCAGTTTTGCAACCTGCGAGTGTGGTGACTGCAGGCACCCCTGCAGTGTCTGCTGTTTCCGCTCATGTTTCTCCTCCTTCTATTACACCTACCACACAGCCATTGCTGACACTGTCACCTGCGTCTGTATCTCTTGTGTCTTCCCCAGACATTTAATCCGCAGTGTTGTGTAGTGTTGCAACACCGGTGCGAGGGTCGGATGGAGGGAATTGGGCGGCAGCAGAGGAGCAAATGGAGCGGGTATTGATTCGATCTGATGTGGAGGATATATGTAGTGTGATGAAACATTTTGATCCATTTGTACAACAGCATACCCTTCAGCATATGTCGGCTACATAGATTGGTTTGTGGGAACAGTGTATTGGAGGCACAGCTCCCCAAATTATTTATGACATTCAAGATCATGTATATTCAACTGGTATGGCCCCTCCAGAAGTTCTTACAAAGATGGGACGCTTCTCGGTAATCGTGAAAGATTACATCACCGTACTCCAACTAGTGTTTCCCAATTTCTGATGAGGGAGGTGCATCCTATTTTTCATCCTGAGATTCCAGAGCAGTGCAGCCAGAGAGGAGATGTGGTTCAACAACAGGTAGAGGCTCATTTTCAGGAACAGTGGGTCTATACCCTGTGGAAGAGAAGTGAGGTGGTAGCTCTTAAGAGTCAGTTACTGGATCCAAGGAAAAACCCTACAGCGTATTATAAAGAGTTTACAGAGTCCACCTCCTCGTCAGTTAGGACCCTAGCAGTTATTTTTACAGTTAGACCATGTACAGGGAGAATGTGTTCCTCTTTGTATGTCGCCCCCATTTTTGTTTTTGCAAGTTTTTGTTGCTGTTTTTTAACACTGCCCA
Source organism: Lissotriton vulgaris (assembly GCF_964263255.1). Lineage (NCBI taxonomy): Eukaryota > Metazoa > Chordata > Amphibia > Caudata > Salamandridae > Lissotriton > Lissotriton vulgaris. Next base: position 481,935,920 of record NC_141685.1, on the reverse strand, counting down.
GTGGGACATTTATGTCCAGTCCCCAGTATATGTATTCTGACCTCTAAAGAATGTTGACATATGCTAAACTTCTAATTGGCATTTTTAACTTACCTTTAGGCCCCTAGTATGTGGCATAAAGGGCACCAAGGGCTCAGTTAAATGCTACTAGTGAACTGCAGCACATGCAGTGCCACCACACACGTAACACCCGTAAATTATCCTTAAATGCTCACATGACAGGGTACATAGTACATAAAAGTATAGCATGTAAAAGTTTAATGTCAAGCATATCTTTACCAAGAACAAGCTGAATACACTATTTGCACGTTGCATGGTTAGCTGTCCAATATGAAAACATTGAGATGTATTATTAAAATTAAATAATGTTATCCATTCCATTGGTAAATTTGTATTAAATAGTTTGCAAAAGATACTTTAAAAAATCCAATTTCGAATTCCTAAAGCCTCTAGAAAACTATTTGCACAAAATTCCAGCTGTCACCCAGGTGCTGAATAGCTTCCTGATGAGGTGCAAACTGATTCCCAAAGCTGTAACAAAGTGGTTGGGTGTGAGGAGGTGTCCTGCTCCTCTGACAGGAAGATCATCTAGGCAGTGACCAGGGTCTTAATTATCTTCACGGGGGCCTGCCCTGTCACATGCAGATGTAGCTCAGACCTGGGTCTGCCTCCTCTATTGTCCTTCTAGCCAGACAGGCACCATTCCCAGTTGGAGAGGAACTACCCCAGAAATAGTTTTGAGTGAACACAGGGGAGGTTTGCTCATTTCCCCGGCCACTCCACTAGGATGGGCACAGGAGCTCTGAACAAGGGAGGAAAGGTTCTGCCATGTTGGATTTAGGTAGGAAGGCTCACTGCAGGATTGCTTGCAAAAAAAGAAACACAGGTGCTGCTGCTAAAGTGGGTAGGGTTACTTCTGGGAACCTTTTCCCTACTATATTAAAAGGTGCCACAATTCACCCCCACCGACAGGCTAGTGGCAAACATAAATGTGAAACCCCTGGGAACTCTTGTCTGAATAATACTGGGCATGTGGAACACAGATGCAAGACAATATCTAATGTTGAGACCTGTGATGAAACCTAAAAGGCTAGACCTGCTCCCATTTCTATCCAAGAAAAGGAAATTAACTCAGTTGACTGACCTCCTGTTAAGCTACAAAGATACAAAAGCCGCAAGTTGTACACTTTCTTGGAAGAACCAAGCTGACCAGTTAAAACTGGACCTGCTCTGTATTCTGCTGGTGGTTTCTGTTGGAGGAAGCCTTGTCCCCAAGTACTGTTACAGAGGACCTGAAACCCTTGTATTCCACCTGCCTAACCCTAAAAGATGGATCTTAGAAACATTTTGGTAAAATTCTGCCTGTTGGACTATTGTGGTATCGGGACCAACCTACCAGCTTATCAATCAAGGTTTTAGAATTGAAAGGTATTACTGCCGTATTACTCATATTTTACCTGATATTATGTTAGCATTTATTTAGCTATTTCATAATATAGTCTTGCTATATGCATACACAACTAATAAGTGCAGCTGTTACGTTTGCTAGGTTGACATCTGTGCCACCATTTTACCTCTTGACAATGCCATTTTTTATTATAATCGAAACTGTTACTTGATTGTTTATGAGAAATTGTCCTTGTTAAGTTTTGTTTCTCAAATGTTGAATCTTGCTCATTAACGCATGCCTTTTCTGTTACACAGAGGCCTTGTCCCACCTGTCTAGTGGGAGGATAAGCCAGATGACATTGGGCAGTAGATTGCTTATGCCAGGCTGCAGAATCAAAACGTATGTTCTGTTTCCCCATTGTATTACCACAGGTACAGGTGTTTTTCCATAGTAGGTGAGTCTTTGTCGGCTCTGCAACGTTCATAATGAAAACTTATGCTTGTTAGATTCAGTCCCTCATCAGCCATCATAAGAGGCTGGTCAGATAGAGCTCCACTGCAGTGTACTGGTGAATAAACTAGTTTGCTTGTATTCTCTACTGCGTCATCGACTCTTCATTTCTGTGAAGGCTAGAGGAGGTCGACAGTGACCCGGGTGGCCCAAGTTGGGTCACTTCTTTCAGTTGGTGCCCAAACAGGTACACCACCAGGTGGCCCATCCCACCCGTAATTCGGCTGTGGGTTCGGGGTTGCGTCCAGTCAGATGGGCGGATCTAGGATCCCCATATGATAGAATCTAGTTCCTGTGGCTGCCCTGCCTGTCCGATCTGGTGGCTCCTCGTCTAGTGGTCATCATGGCTGGGGTCCTGAAAAGGCGAAACCCTTGGATCTGACCATTTTGTCTGAAGAGTTGGCAGTGGAGAATAATCTTGTTTGACCTTTGTGCAATAGGTGACTTCATCTTGATTTTCGGTAAGAGCGGTGCCATCTAGATTAACTTAGTGGGTCTGTGGACCCTTGTGATACGGAGCGTTTTTGAACTTTCTGCCAAGCTACTTTTGAATTTGGCTTATTCTTGAAAAGGTCTGGGGCTAGAGCCTATCATGTCTTGGTGCAGTCTGAGGACTGACTTGTCTTGGAGCATTCTGAGGACTGACTTGTCTTGGCACAGTTTGAGGACTGTTTTTGAGAGCTCTTTTGTTTGTGTGTGTTTTTATTGCATGTGTGTGTGTTGATTGGGTGGATAGTGAATGTGTCTGATGCTAGGGTGCCTTGTTAGAGTAAAGTATGGTGGTTGGGGTACCACTGTTGCTCTGCTGAGCATCGGCTGGAGGAAAGGTAGCCTGCTCCTCCAGAAGGAACTCAGAGTTTTGAGATGTATGTGAAGCACGGTATTGGCCTTATTATGTTTCATACATTATGGCACAAGTATACGAGGGACAATGCTGAGCTTCAGTGGCCACTGGATGGTACCTTTGACAAACAAAAATGGAATTATTTACAGGACAAACTATTTGCTAGAAGAAGTAGGCAGTCGATGTTTGATACTTTGTATGTATGGCAGAAGGAAGCTAAGCAGAGGTGTATACGAGCGGAGAAGGAGTCTAGGAAGAAGGCAATGCAAACAGTGGTCCAGAAAGCTGTAGCCTACGATAGAGAACAAACCGAAAAGGGTATTGAGAGTGCAGATAGGAAGTTTCAATTACAATGTAATAAGTCTTATGTTGTTCGAGAAGATGAGGATGCTTTTGTGGAGGATCTGCTGGAAACTCGTCCCCCACCTCCCTATGCCCCGCAGAGAATATATTCTGATGTTCTGTTGTCTCAGTCCTCCATTGCTCCTCTGCCTTCCTCCGGTCTTTCTGCACACATAACAACTTCGACTCCAGACCTATCTGTCTCCTCTCCAGTTTTGCAACCTGCGAGTGTGGTGACTGCAGGCACCCCTGCAGTGTCTGCTGTTTCCGCTCATGTTTCTCCTCCTTCTATTACACCTACCACACAGCCATTGCTGACACTGTCACCTGCGTCTGTATCTCTTGTGTCTTCCCCAGACATTTAATCCGCAGTGTTGTGTAGTGTTGCAACACCGGTGCGAGGGTCGGATGGAGGGAATTGGGCGGCAGCAGAGGAGCAAATGGAGCGGGTATTGATTCGATCTGATGTGGAGGATATATGTAGTGTGATGAAACATTTTGATCCATTTGTACAACAGCATACCCTTCAGCATATGTCGGCTACATAGATTGGTTTGTGGGAACAGTGTATTGGAGGCACAGCTCCCCAAATTATTTATGACATTCAAGATCATGTATATTCAACTGGTATGGCCCCTGCAGAAGTTCTTACAAAGATGGGACGCTTCTCGGTAATCGTGAAAGATTACATCACCGTACTCCAACTAGTGTTTCCCAATTTCTGATGAGGGAGGTGCATCCTATTTTTCATCCTGAGATTCCAGAGCAGTGCAGCCAGAGAGGAGATGTGGTTCAACAACAGGTAGAGGCTCATTTTCAGGAACAGTGGGTCTATACCCTGTGGAAGAGAAGTGAGGTGGTAGCTCTTAAGAGTCAGTTACTGGATCCAAGGAAAAACCCTACAGCGTATTATAAAGAGTTTACAGAGTCCACCTCCTCGTCAGTTAGGACCCTAGCAGATATTGAAATGTTTTTGAGATGGTGGTGCCAGTGGATATATGTTGGCAGGTGCATACATAGGATCACAGGGTAGAATTGGGTGGCACATGGGATGAGTATAAGGCATGGGATAAGGAGCGAAGCCCAGTGAAAAACCTAGGGCTGAGATTCTGGCTTTGCCAAGTTGTGTCATCACCTATATGCATTCTCTTATCCCACCCAGAGGAGCATTTGGGATAAGCTGGTGGCATGTCGTCAATAGAAAGAGGAGAGTGTGTCTAATTTTTTCACTCAATTTGAAGGGGTGTTCTTGAATTTCAGTGGGCAGGATTTGTCAGTTGAAGGTGGTGTTCATTTCTTTGTTAACAAGGTTTGTCACAAATTTGCTTCCGGAGATTGCGACTCGGTTGCAAGCTTCGGAGAGCAATTGGACTACCTCCTCCCCTTCGGTGATATTGAGTATGGCCCAGTACTATGAGCATCGAGAAAATGAGGAAAAGGACAAGGTGGAAAAGAAGAGTAACAAGGATTTGAAAACAAGGGTGTTTCTGTAGCAGGCTGCAAGAGGGTCCGGAAGGGGATGAGGCACTGGTCCGGCTCAGAGGTTGCGGGTTCCTGGTAGCGGTTGTGCACCCTTTGGGCCGAATCAGTACGCGTATTACAAAAAGGAGGACAACAGATTTGTTGCAGAAAATTGCAGTACCTAGAGGGTAGGGTTCGAGTCGAAGGGGCCTTTTTGAGTTTGATCAGGATGCGGTTCAAGCTGGTGCATCCTCGGGGGGTCGTTCTGGTCAAAACTATTTTGATGACCCCCAGGGAAAGCAGAACCATCATGATGATTATGATATGAATAAAGCTGCAGGGATGTCCTATGGCTAGGTCAGCCAGGGGGAGGGAAGGGGACCAGACCAAATTCCTGTTGATCAGCGCGGCCCTTATGTCACAGCAGATTTGCATGGTTCAGCACATACATTTTTGGTGGATATAGGTGCAATTAATAGCTCTGTTTCTCATTCACTGGTCACCGGGGCAGCCCTGTCTGGTTGTAATAATGTTTCGTAGGTTTTTCAGGCGTACCGGTTGTAAGCCCCATTTCTAAACCTCTTGCCTTGACTGTTGGTCCTTTTACTGTGGACTCCCCATTTTTGTTGACAGTGAATTGTGGGGAACATTTATTAGGATTGGATTTGTTGAAAAAGCTACATGCTACCATTTATTGTTTCCCGGATGGTGTTTACATGACTCTTGGACCTAATGTGGTTAGTAAAAAACAGTGTGAAGCAAAGGATGCCCCGCTTTCTGTTGAATTTAACGATGTGGCATCCTCATTGTGAGCCACAGGGGATACGGATGTGGGGTTGTTGCAGATACCACCAGTTTCTATAAAGGTCAAGGTTAACATTGTGCTACCTCGTATTCCCCAGTACAAAATATCACAAGCTGGGGAACAGGCTTGGATGTAGATTATACAGGACCTGATCAAATCGGAAGTGATTGAGGAGACAGAAGTGAATTATGCAATTGCCCCATTCTCCCTATTCCTAAAAAGGCACCTCAGGATTCCCCAGATGCACATCCTGATGTCTATCGCTTTATGATTGATCTGCGGGAGAGTAATAAAATAGCTGACCCCCAGTTCCTGGTGGTTCCATACTTGTTCTCTTGCCGATGATTCCTACCACAGCTAAATTGTTTTCTGTGATTGATTTAAAAAATGCTTCCTTTAGTATGCCTAGTCATCCAGACAGTAGGCATATTTTTGGATTTGCTCTGGCTGGTAGGAGCTTCCAATTCAGTCGAGCTCCTCAGGGGTATACTGAAAATCCCAGTATTTATAGCAAGGCATTGAAAAGTCAATCGAACTCTCTCTCCCTTCCCGCAGGTAATGTATTATTGCAGTATGTTGTTGACATTTTCATAGCCTCCGATACCGAAGAGGGTTGCGGGATGCTATGGTTAAATTATTAAAGCATTTGGTAAACAAAGGACATAAAGTGTCCCTTTCCAAATTCCAATTTTATCAACAGCAGGTCACCTATTTAGGTCACCTGCTGTCGAAGGAGGGACAGAGGCTGACACCTGAACGAGTTGATGCCATTGTTAAGATGCCTGTCCCTGTGACTCAGTGGGATGGGTGTGATTTCATAGGCATCACTTCGGATTGTCGACATTGGCTGATGTTCCCTTATCTGCTCCACAAGGGGAACCATATGTCGATGGTTCTTGTTTCAAATTGTCAGATGGCACCACTACAGCGGTGTATGCTATTACCAGGCTGCGCACTGTAGTTGAGACATTACCAATTTCTTACCAATCTGCGCAGGCGGCGGAGCTGATAGCCCCTTTGCAAGCATGTGAATTGAGTGAAGGACTGAATGTCAATATTTACACAGACAGCCTGTATGGCTTTGGGGTGGCGCATCATTTTGGACGCATCTGTGCAGAGCGAGGATTCTTGACTTCACATGGCACTAAGATTCATAACGGTCTATTGATAGAGAGGCTTTTGACAGCCTTGACACTTCCCAAACGACTGGAAACAGTGAAGTGTAGTGCCCATAAAGCCATTACTGATGATGCTGGGAGGGGAAATGCTTTTGCAAAGAGACAACCAGGTCAAAAATGACGAAAACGTTTGTAGCAGGACCTGCTAAATGGGTACCAGATGTTACTATGTTTGAAAATTCGCTAGAGAGTGTTAGGGAAATACAGAGTGAGGCAACAGTTGAGGAGTTGGCAGTGTGGCAGGGATGTACAGGGCATTTAGATGACGAAGGGTGCTGGACTGATAAATCCAAGCAGCAGAGATGGATGTTACCCAATGCATATGTATTTCCTGTAGTTACAATGGTACATGGTTCGGCTCATTAGTCTAAAAGGAATTTGTAGGCTATTGGATCCTGCGTGGCATAATGACAATATCCCAAATGTTGCTGCCCATTTGGTGAAACACTGTATGATTTGTTCGAAGCACAATCCTGGAAAAGGTACCCCGACACCTTCTTGTAATTTTACGCCACCTTCCCTCCCTTTCAAGGTACTCCAGATGGATTATATTGAGATGCAACGAGTTAATAGTTTGTGCATTTAGTAAATGGATTGAGGCCTACCCAACGAAAGAAAACACAGCCATGGCGAAGGCTCTTATTAAGGAGTTTTTCCCACGTTAGAGCTTGCCCCGGTTGATTTATCTTCAACCTCTGTTTTTTCATTAAAATTTTAATTATATATATATTTTCACGCTCCAATTCTCCAAACTTCAAAGAGTTACCGCACTCTCGGGGGCGCTTACAAAACTTTATTCAGCAGTCAGTGAACAAACGCATTTCGGCGTGAAGCCTTCCTCGGTGTTCATGACACACCAAAGGAAGCATGTTTATAAAGCATTGACTTTGTGCTTGAAAATTAAGAAGGGACAAGCACCCTGTTTCCAACACGAGTGCAATTTTGAAATTTCTAAAAGAACATGCATTTCCTATTCAAATACACAATTTTTTACAGTTTAAGATACTTGAAACACGAATATTGTCTTCATATAGTGAAGATCTTCACAATAAAGATGTAAATTTATACCATTGTATATATTGGCTTTACATTTCATTCCAATTTATACCTCCATATATTGGTAAGCACTTCACAAGACATATCGTTTACTGTTCAGAATCTTGCCGTGTATCGGCGTGTGTCCCGTCCATACATTCCTCATTAGATGCACTTTCATAGTCGCTATAAATTTGTTCTATATTTACAAATGTTCAGAACGTCTTCTTAATCTCATTTCATTGAATTCATTCATATAAAATAAGTGAATCGATAAAGCAGCAAAAAACTAATTTGGCAATTCTTAATGTTTTTCTTCTATGTTCCTAAGTTTACAGCTAAATCCTCTCCATTGTTTAATCCTCTTGGGAATTTAGTAGGTAAATCTATTATATACTGTGACACCAGTCTACGTAGTTTTCTTAACCTGTCACCACCTCTAGCATTCATTGGAACGTAATCCAACCCAAAATATTGTAACTTACTTCCATCACTCTGATGGAATTCAGAAAAGTGGCGTGCCACAAGATATGCGGCATCCACTTTGTCAATGGCTCTTAGATGCTCCAAAATTCTGATCTTAATTTGATGGATAGTACTCCCTATATAGCGTTGCCCGTATGGGCATACCAGGCAATAAACCGCATAAGATGTACTGAATGTGATGAACTTCGTTATTTCCTTGATTTTACCTGTGTCCAGTAATTTATACCCTAAAACCCTCTTACTGTTGGCGCACGCCTTGCACCTACTGCAGGGAAAAAAGCCCTTCATATCCTTTAAGGTGCTTATTCTTGGTGATGTTTCCTCTAGTTGACTTCTTACTAACATATCCCCAAGGACTTGGCTTTTCTAAAAGTCACTAGTGGGTATGCCGGAATATCGTCTTTGATGATGTTATCTGCTTTTAAAATACGCCTGTTTTTTCTGAGTATTTTAGTTAGTTTCAGAAGAATAGGGGGTAACCATCGGGAATTGACCCCTATTTTCCATTGTCCCCTCTTTGCATTTCTCTATCAAGAGTTTATCTCTTGGGATCCTTCTTACTTTTTGCAGGGTTTTGTCTAAAGTTGTCACATCATAGCCCCTCACAATAAATCTAGCAATACAATCTGAGGCATCCGCCTCAAAGTCCTGATCTCTAGAGCTGTTTCTCTTTAATCTAAGAAGCTCACCGTACGGTATGCTCCAAATGAGTTTTGGTGGGTGATAACTGCTGGAAAACAATGTAGAGTTGCCTGCCGTGGACTTTCGAAATAGTGCTGTATTTATATTCCCTTCGTCCACAAACACTCTCAGGTCCAGGTAGTCCACTGCCACTGGACTCACTGTCCCCGAGAAATGCAGGTTCAGGTTGTTTTTATTTAAAGCATCGATATATCTATGAGCCGTGTCCATCGTCCCGTGCCACACAATGAACAGTATATATTGATGCCATTGCACTACTCTGCCCCTACTCTGTCCCTCAAAGGTTTCGGGGCACCTGCTCCTCCCACCAGCCAATGAACAAGTTCGCACAGCTGGGGGCAAAGCAGGTGCCCATCGCAGTCCCATATATATGTCTGAAAAATTGGTCCTCAAACGGTAATATATTATTAGTGAGACAAAATTCCACAAATTCAATTAGCATTTGATTGTGTTCCACAAAACATAACTGGCACTTCTCTAGAAAAAATGTAACGGCCCTCAAGCCATGCTGATGTTCTATGCAAGTGTAAAGACTTGAATTGTCTAGTACCATCAGTAAACATGTAGGGTCCAATGCTATCTTGGCAATCTTGTTCAAAAATTCTTTAGTATCTTTCATATAGGATTCCAGCTGTACCACGAAAGGAAACAGGTAATAATGGATCAACATGGACAGATGCTCCATCAAACTGTTCAAAGAGGACACTTTCGGCCTTCCCAGTGGGTGTAAGCAGTCCTTATGTAATTTGGGGATATGGTAGAATGTAGGTACTACTGGATTGTTGCTTTGAAGGAATAAATGTTCCTCTCTCTCCAGCATAGACTGATTGTACCATTTGCGTACAAGTTCATCATAAGATTTAATACTCTTCTGATAAGAATTACTAGTCGACTTTTTGTAATACTTTCCATCTGACAGTTGGCGTAACGCCTCATTTCGATATTGTTCTCTTGTTTGAAGGACTACGTTCCCACCTTTATCAGACGGTTTGATTACTACTGACGTGTCCTTCATAAGGTTCTGTAGTGCTGCTTTCTCCGCAATTGTTATGTTATTTCTTATTACATGTCCATTTTTCCTGGACCTGAATCTTAGTAAGTCATTAAATATGGCTTCAGAAAATACATCAATTGCGTCTAGAGGCATTTGAGGATTAAAGACAGATATAGTCTTGAACGGGCTCTCCTCTCTTTTCTGTTCAATGCCTATTCGCTTGGTGGTGTCTATTGCGGCTTGTTGGATCTCTTCTTGCGGTTTTACCATGTCGGTGTTCTTCCTCTTCCTGCCCCCCCCTGTGCGGCGGGTTTTCTGCGTTTCCTTCTGGGGGCTTGTTCTTCCCTACCCGCAACCAAGACTTGCGGATGATTTTGAACTCGTCGTGAAAAGGGATAGCCCCTCTCCCCCATCTACTGCTCTTCCTGATTGATCATCACTTGATTCGTTATCTGTTACCTCGGACTCGGAGGTCTCCACACTTGACAATGTTGCTTGTTTCATTCTTTGATTTCATTCTTTCCTAGGGGCATCAAATTTTCATGCAAAGTTTAGAACCCGCCCCTGTAGGTAATCATTCTCATCACGGATTAATTTTTCCTGTTTTCTGGTCTTGGTTTTCTGTTCATATTTTATCAATGCCTTTTCTCTGTCATCCCAGATATTCTTGACTAATATTCCCAAAGTTCCCTGACAGCAGTATGCCGTGTATGTTCTGCCCAGTCTGTAAGGAGCTGTGGGTCCGGATTTTCATACAATGGGACTTTGTTCACTCTTAGCCCTCTAGGAACTCTATTTTCATCAATATAACTCCGTAAGCTGGTGGCCTCCCACCACTTACGTGTTTCACGTTCGTATAGTCTCTCTATTTGCATCATCAGCCCATTAAGTTTGTTGCTCGGTTGTTACGGGTCTGGCACGATGGATTGTGCCCCTCCCCCATGCTTTCTGAACATGTCTCTTGCCGCTTTGTGGCGTCTGGTTTCACAAAACATGCCTCCTTTTGAAAAAGTCTCTGCGCTGCGTGTAAGTTCTAAGCGCTCCCCTACGCCTTGCCGCTTATTACTGCTTCAAGATAGAATTGGCACTTCTCACCGATAATTGTGTTGTCAGTCTCCCGTCTCTCTCTGGGCTGTTGCGACCAAATCCATGCACGATATTCCGTTGTGCTTAGCAGTTGTGGCGGTGCTTCCGTTATCTATGCACGCTCAATTACCACTGATGGCGGAGCACTTTCAGGGGAGTGGTGGTTGCGGTAGTGGTTAAAACGCTTCACATTCACGCTCCAATTATCCAAACTTCAAAGAATTACCGCAATCTCGGTGGCGCTTACAAAACTTTATTTAGCAGCCACTGAACAAACGTGTTTCGGCGTGAAGCCTATCCCTGTGTTCATGACACACCAAAGGATGCATATATATATAAAGCATTGACTTTGTGCGTGACAATTAATATGGGACAATCACCCTGTTTCCAACACGGGTGACTCCCTGGGACCCCCAGTATGCAAGGGGAATTAGTTCCCCCTCTGCCAACACGCCAGGGGGCTGCATTGCAGAGAGGTGTAATGAGGCCATGCCCCTTTTTACACCTCTCTGCAACGCAGCCCCCTGGCGCATACTGGAGGTTCCTGGTGGGCTAGTTGGCCTCCAGGGACCTCCAGTATGCAAGGGGACTTAATCCACCAACTTAAAACGCGCTACAGAGCGTGTTTGCACAGTGTTGAAGGTAGGGGGTGGGGCTTGAGGTGATATGTGTGCAAACATGCCCTGTGGCGCGTTTTAAGTTGGGGAATTAATTCCTCTTCAATCCAGAGGTCCCCTAGGGGCCAACTAGTCCAACAGGTACCTCCATTAAGCGCCACAGGGCTGCGTTGCAGAGTGTTGTAAAAAGCGGGCATGCCCTCTGAACACATCTCTGCAACACAGCTCCCTGGCGCATACTGGAGGTATCTGGTGGGGGGATAGTTGTCTCACAGGGGCCCCAATATAAAACGTGCCACAGGGTGTGTTTGAATACATGTCACCTCAGGCCCCGCCCCCTTCCTTCACTATTGAGCACAATATTTCTCTAAAATCAGCGGAACTACGAATTCCGATTTACTCACCTGTTGTCACGAGAGACCTCAGTGCTGCATCTTTGAGCCCAGTACGGACCCTGAAAAGTAAATCTAAGCGTACTTACCAGTAACTTGTATTTCCTTCCATAGGAATCTATTGTGTGGTTTTCACCAGAAAAGTTTCTGTCTATTTTTGAAACGTACAAATATTCCTCTAAAATCAGCCGAACTACGAATTCCGATTTACTCACCTGTTATCAGGAGAGACCTCAGTACTGCATCTTTCAGCCCACTACTGGTCCTGAAAAGTAATTATAACCATACTTACAGTACCTTCAATTGCCTTCCATAGGCTAACATTGACTGGTTTCATTTGGAAATTCTTCGAAGTGTGGAGTCTTGGAACTTTTCAAAATTCCTCTAAAAGCAGCCGAACTACGAATTCCAATTTACTCACCTGTTATCGGGAGAGACCTCAGTGCTGCATCTTTGAGCCCAGTACTGATCCTGAAAAGTAGTTTTTATCATACTTAACAGTAACTTGAATTTCCTTCCATAGGAATCCATTGTCTGGTTTTCACCAGAAAAGTTTCTGTGTCTATTTTCACAAACTAAAAATATTCCTAAAACATTGCCTGTATGACTTAAACAAATTCTTTCAACTGTTTACAGGAGATGCACCAGTGCTGGAACCTGGATCCACCACTGAGTAAGAAAAAGTAATGATAACACTACTTACCTGCTAAGTGGATTTCCTCCCATAGGATAACATTTGTGGTTCTATGTGAAAAACTTTGCAAGTGTCAACTTTTAAAATACAATCATATTCTTTAACCCTTTCGATGCTGATGACGAGCTGGGCTCGTCATGGTGCACAGTGGTCGTGTGCTGATGACGAGCCCAGCTCGTCATAAAACAATGAAATATAGCAATTTCCAGCACAGGAGGGGAATTGCCTTAGCAGCGAAGGTGTTAAAAATCACTACTGTAACTAAAACACTTTTACTCAACCATTTACAGGAGATGTCTAAGGACTGAATCTAGGATCCAATGCTATGGTTAGAAAAGTAATCCATAAAGTAACTAATTGCATTTAGATAGATAAACACATCTAGGTCAATGTTGCATTGTGTTTGAAATTGTGTTGCCCATTGCAACAACTGTAACTACTGTACTTAATAGTCTATTGCCTATTTGCAAAGTATTCAAAGTAAAGTATTTCATTCTGAGAAAGTATATTTTGTAATGTAATGTATAATGTGATTACAATGTAATTTAAAAAATAAAATATCTAAAAATAAATAGTTTAAAAAATGTAGTAAATCAGTATAAAAAAATATAACAATTAATACATTTAAAAACTCTCATTTACAAAACCTCCGAAATTCACTGAAAAAAACCAAAGGTTTCAGGACTGATATAGTTAGGAAAAAAACATACGTTTCAGGCCTTATATAGTTAGGAATTAGCATTTAAAAAACCTTTGAAATTCACTGAAAAAAACATAGGTTTCAGGCCTGATATAGTTAGGAATTAGCTGAAATTCACTGAAAAACTGTAGGTTTTAGGGGTGTTATAGTTAGCTGGACATTTCACTCGTACAAAACCATTAAAATTCCTCCGATATAGTTAGTTGTACTAACTATATCTCGCGCGCGCGCAATCCACTGCTGATGATGTCACATATTACATCATTCATGACATGGTCAGTGACATCACTGATGACATCTCAAATGACATCACTGATGACATCACTGATGACATCATCCACCTGACGATACACCTCATCATACACTAGTATAACCTTTCATCACTCACAGTAAAATACAGAGTACCATATTTGAATCCATTGACACACCAATACAAGTTTCTACTAGGTATGGGCGGAAAATCCGTTTCGCTCGCGGATTTTGCGGATTTTCGGGAAATTCGCAATCCGCGAGATTCGCGAATCTCCCGCAAAATCCGCAAATCCGCGAGCAGCGGATTTTGCTCGCACTTCTCGCACTGTTCGCGTGAGTTCGCGGCTTCCCAGTACAACTTCGCGCCCCGCGAATAAGTGCTAAATTGCAGAAATACGATTTTAGCAAAACTGAAACTACTTACCAGGTTCAAAAGTTCAGGCTCATCATTAGTAGCCATTTCCTGTAGTGCTTCCTGAGGGGCCCCTCCAGAGTTCAGTTGCCAGTTGCAACTATTATGTGACCCTGCTCTGAACCTCAGAATAGTTACACATATGCCACAAAGGTCCTGAATTACAGCTAAGGGAGACAAGCTGGAGCCAGGCTGGAAGTTAAAATCCATTAATCAGCCCCTAATTCATTATTGTCAGTTGGGGCAGGGCAGGTGTTGTAACTAATTTTGCAACAATGAAAGCACTTAGCAAGTGCAAAAGATCACTAATCAGGGCGCACTAAGGAAGCAGGTGCCAGCTAAAAAAATATTCTGTGACACATTAATCAGCCCCAAATTAATTCAGGTCACTTGAGGCAGGGAAGGTGTGCTTTGCTTTGCCGAAAATAATGTACACTGGACAACCAGAGGGTGTGGTGATGAAACAGAGGGTGGCATGGGTGGGCCAGAGGGTGGCATGAGTAGTCAGAGAGTGGCAGTGGTGACAGAGAGTGGCAGTGATGAAGAAGAGTGTCCCAAACAGGCTGGACACGTAGAAACAACAAGTTCGCAAAACTTGCGACCCGACAGGTAAGTTCGCAAATTGCGAAATTGTAAAAACCCTCGCGAACTGGCAGAAACACGGGCGAACACAAAAAAAAATCCGCAAATTCGCGGGAATTCGCGGATTTTGCGGATTGCGAGTTCGCAAATCCGCAAAATTCGCGAACGCGAGATTCGCAAAATTCGCCCATGCTTAGTTTCTACAAACCCACTCAGTGATTCCTAGATTTATACACACATCTAATCACTTACCTACAGATTCACTCATACATGCAGTCAATAATCAATAGAACACTATCATATATACTTATACACCTATATCGACATTACACACCAGCACACATCCTATTCACTTATAAAGTCATCCTATTCACTTATGCAAACAATGGATCATACTTACATTTACTTAGCTATACACTTATACAAACACCACTTTATCTATTCATATAGATAGTAAATTATATACTTAGTGTGTAATAAAATTACTATTACAAGTGTACAGTTATCCATACAGTCATGCATACAATCACTGAGTCCTATGTATACTTATTTATAAAAAACAACGACACACACATTGCCTTTTATTTTTCTACTTTGTTGGACATGTACAATTAAGATAGATATTTGCTCATCACCACACCCATAAAGATATTCACTCACCCAAACAACTGTTACAACATGTAGTCTTAACGTCATATGCCAACTAAATCAACTATTCACACATCTTTGGGCAGTCACACACCTCCCACCAAACCACATACACATTCACTCTCCTCTCCCATACAAATACTCAGTTAACTAATCAATAACAAATATAGGGGCATATTATCAAGGGGGTTTATCTCTGCTTTTTTGTCTTTAAAAGCCAAGAAAGTGGAGATAAAATTATCTCCCTATTACCTAGCTGTCGATAACACCGGTTAGCGACAGCTAGTAGGAGATAGCGACCATCTTGGGCCCCGCTTTGCATTTCAGTGATATTTATCACTAATGACATGCAAAGTGGGCGTGCCAAGATGTTAGCGACTGCAAACAGTCGCTAACATCGCTATCTCCTATTATTAACTTTTGGAGATACTTGCGCTAAGCGCGAATATCTCCAAAAGCTAACACCTGCCCCTGAGCTGTTCTTAGCCATGTTATCCATTGGTAGGTGGATAACATGGCTAAGAGCATTAGCTCGGTAATGCATGAATATCGCTGACTTTTCAGCAATATTCATGCATTTCGGCCGATTATTATTGCTTAGGAGATAAACCTTGATAATAGCAAGGTTCCTAAGCGATAAAAATCACTGCAGCTCGGCGATAAAAATATCGCCGCAAAACCAACATAGCGATAATTATCGCTAGTTGTTGGTAATATGCCCCATAGACTTTCAAATAGCTAGTAAACAACTGGAGAAGTAGTTTTTACAACAACAGACAAAGTGATACAGATGTTCACACAGTTTAGTCACTATCCAATATATTTAGAGAGACACTTTAAATTAGTCAAGTAAACAGTCAATCACACTGCTACTAAATCCTCCTTCCAGATATTTATATTTTTATATCCACTCATTCTTCAATGCAAATAGCTATATATATATAATACATATTTAAATAACTAAGCAAACCACATTCACTGGATGATCAGTGATGTCATCAGTGATGTCATTTGAGATGTCATCAGTGATGTCATTGACCATGTCATGAATGATGTAATATGTGACATCATCAGCAGTGGATTGCGGGCGCGTGAGATATAGTTAGAACAAATAACTATATGGGAGGAATTTCAATGGTTTTGTACGAGTGAAATGTCCAGTTAACTATAACACCCCTAAAACCTACAGTTTTTTCAGTGAATTTCTAAGGTTTTTTAAACGATAATTCCTAACTATATCAGGCCTGAAACCTATGTTTTTTGCAGTGAATACATATATATATATACAGATAGTCACTGAAAAACTAAAGGTTAAAGTATAGTGTGTTCCCCTGCCATGCACTACGTATGATCTCACATAATACATCACTCATGACGTGCTCTATGATATTATTTAAGGCATCACTGATGGCATCTCAAATGACGTAATTGATGACATCATCCAAGCTTCTTTTGTACACATTACTCTATAAAGTAGTATGGCATTAAAGGCCTGAAAGTAATTACAAAATTTCTCAGAATAATATGAAGCATCATTAAAGCCATCACAGACACCTTAGGTGTACAAGTTTGTATTGTCAGCAAAAAGTTACACTGGCCTTTGTTGCACTTTATTTTCTTTATTTAGACACCTTCTTAAACCTACTCTGTGGTGTTAATGCACTACAAAAGACAACCGCATTTTAAAATACATGTTTTAAATTTCCTTACATTGAGCCTTGCTTTTAAACTTTGACTTATAATAAATATTATGCATTATAGCATGAAACCGTAAAGCCCTGACATTGCACGCCACTCAAAACAAGGATTAGGATGAATCATCATAGTTGGTTCTTCTTTAATGAATAGTGCATAGACTTTGCTAAACTTTACATTGCCAGTAGATTTCAAATGGAGAATTTTGACTGTGTTTGGGAAGGGAGTATAATTTTCAAAATCAATCAATATTTTGTGAAACGAAGGACCATGAGGTAGCCTAGAATGAAAAGAAATTCTGAAAAGTGGACACATTGGGAAAGTACAATGAGGATAACACATTTTTGTGAACGCTTTTATGCTTTATTAGCCCTCAAACATGCAAGGCCTCTTTTAGACATGGGAGATAATGGGACAGATTCCATAAACTCCCAGATATTCTACCCTCACTTCTTGTATTAATTAATTGAGATTGTGGTGGATTTAGGTCTTCTGGAATCAACGCGTTCAGAAACTCTGTAGTCAGGAGAACCCTCTCTGTTGTACAAGCACAATTAAACATGGCGTTAGGAAGCCACTTTATGTCAGTCGGGTCCTGTGACACCATGTATATTGTTTCCTGCCTGTGTCTGCCATGTGAATCTGGGCATTCCCAGAGAGGTACTGTGAAAAATGTTGCTCATATTGTCTGAAGGCATCTGCAGTGTATCAGGGACAATTATGTTTTCATTTTCCTAAGACAAAATGACAACTTGGGAAGGGAGGATTGTCACAGAAAATAAAAAAGCAGATGCAGTAACATCATGCTTCCATTACATGGAGGAGCTGGAGTTATAAGAGAAATATGGAGAATCTAAATTATAACTCCAGTAGGACTATTTTACTTACTCTTCCATATCTTTGTGAAGTGTCTTCAAAACAACTAAAGTGTGACCTAAATGGGAATATCCAGGAGTGGTTCAAATATAACTAGTACAAATAGAAAGGACTGGGCCGTTGTAAGAAGTCCTCCATTTCCATTGCATTACATTTAACATCATTTACCTTTCCTTTCACTCACTAGCAATACATTTTGAAGCCAACAAATAATGCAAAGCATAAGGTTCACGATGATGGAGGAATTGCAACAGGGAGAAAAGCAGGTGTGACTACTCTTGCAGCACGTCATTTAGTTCCTTTTTAAGTTGCACAAAGCAGACATGTTTAGCTGTGTGTTGTCAGAAGACCTATTGTCTACAATACCAACACTTACAGTGGGCCATGAGTCATCCCTTTGCTTATCACTACTTGGCTTTCTCACAAATTACATTTCCTTGTGTTTCTTCTTCTTCTTCATGTAATTTTTTGACAAGGCATGGAGTACAATATTATGAATAGTTTCTTTATTGCCCTCATACACAGCAACAATCAAAAAACACATAATAAGAATTAGAACTTTAAACATTCTGAAACTCCCTTAAACATGCATATAAGCCTAAACCCCGCAGCAATCTTCCTTCTTTGTTGCAGTCATACACACAGATAAGTACAACCAACAGGTTTATTAACTTATATGTATGAGAGGTTTATAGCTACATTGTTATGGTGTAGGCAGTACAAATCAGGAAGGTTTGGCAATAGGAAGTCTATATTTCTTTATTTTATTAAGTGTATTACATATTTATTTGAATTTTGCAGTAGTTAATGTTGGTAAGTGGGTAGAAGAAAGCTTACTTTATCATGGGAGAGTGCAGGGATGTTTTTTATCGGTACCGGGTGAGTCTTGGGTGTTTATTTACTTGTACAGTGTTTATTCTATGCCGTGAAAATTTTGGACCAAGTGCAACACATTCTTTGAATGCGAGCTCAACTCAGAACATTTAGGAGCTAGGAAGAAACTTGTTTTACTGGGGCAAGCAGGCGGTGTAGTTGCAGCTCATTTAAAATTTTAGGTTTATTCTATTTTATTTAAGAATTAGTCATTTTGAATGAATGAATGAATGAATTCCGATTTGTAGAGCGCACGTAGCTGCCCTGAGGCATCCAAGCGCTAAGCATACCATCTGAGGTTTGGGTTAGAGGAGGCAGGTTCAGCTCCATTTATTTTAATATTATTTAATATTTTTTAATATTACATTTTTTAATATTATTTTAATATTTTAAGGTTGTGCTAATTACGCTTTGAGGCAATTGCTCGGCAGCGCAACTGCAGCTGTGATGGGATGTATGTGCGCGCTGGGAGAATGCGCTGGGCAGTAACTTGGGACCGAATGTGAGCGGCTGTGCTTGAACAATTGAATAAGGCTTATCAAGACTATTTTGAGCATTTTAGGCCTCCGTACAGTGGAGAATGCGCTGGGAAGTAACTTGGGACCGAATGTGAGCGGCTGTGCTTGCACAATTGAATAAGGCTTATCAAGACTATTTTGAGCATTTTAGGCCTCCGTACAGTGGTGCGTGAGGCAGCCATTTTAAATGTGGAGTTCATATCTTGGGAAAGAAATTGACAGGAACAGGCATTATTGTTAGCAGGCATCAACTGAGGATTACTGAGTTGAAAGGAGGAATTGGTTGAGGAGAGAGTAAGATTTTGAGTTGTTAAACAAATTATATTCGGTGAAAGAAGTATTATGGAGCAAAGAGAGGAGCAAGATTTAGGTCTAGATTTTAATGTAAGGAGTCATGTAAATAAGATTTTTGTTGATTTGGCGGACAGATTCGATAAAAAAAATTCATGATTGCGTGGAGGAACACCTAGATATGAGAGAGCAGTTAAAGGCTGTAATGGAAGATGAGGAATATTCGTCAACTGAGGAGTTTGAGGCACAAGCAGATATATCTTGTGATGTGGGCAAAAAGAAGTTGCTAAAGAGGAAGCAAGTGAAAATACAGAAGGATAAAAAGGAAAAAGGTTCTGAGCGTAAGGCTCCAGAGAAAGGGGACAAAGATTTTCCCATGAAGGGCAAAAGTGGTGATGCTAGAATGGGGAAAGTCAATATACGGTGCCTTGTGATGAAACATCAAGCAGTGGTGATGTTGAGCTAAGCTGTTTATCTGATTTGGATGAGGCAGAAGAGGGGTGGGTTAAGCCCAAAGACTGAAAGGTTGAGCAAGCAGATGTTAAAGTTGATTCAAGTGATTATGTGATTCGACTATGAGAAGAGATGTCTGATCTGCTCTTGATTCAACATCTTATATCACCACAATGGATGCCTGGTAAGCATGTAGCACGTTGCACTACATATTGGATAATGTGGGAGGTTCCTATGGAGCTACAGACAGGACTTAGATTAAAGTGTTCAAGGCCTGTGTTAGAAATAATCCAGCATATATACCAGAATCCGATCCTAATTTTTTTTAAATAAGTCTGGCTGTGAGCCTAGCAAAGGGATGGATAAAGGCCTTAAAGGATGCCAGGATAGGGTGTTGTACGTGCTGGGTCCTATGGCAAAAGTATTTGATATGTATGAGGAGGCATACATTAACAACAAGGGAGTGGATGTGAAAGGGCAATATGTTTATTGGGAAATTCCAATACTGCCTTGTGTATGGAGCAGAGGAAGAGCATGCTAATGAAAGATTGGCCCACATTATCAAAAGTGGTCAGCAAAAACTTTGGTGTTGAGTGTAATGGTATGCTTTTTGATGAGTTAATTTATCAAATATATTTCCAGGTATGTGGTCACCTTTAGTTCGGCTCAGAAGGCTCTGAAGGACATATGAAAGGTTTTTGGAGGGGCCGGGAGAATGCGGGGTCGATTCCTTAGCCGTGGACAAGGAATTACTCATGGATCTCTTACACGAGGATTTAGACCGTACGAATATAAAACAGGGTCAAATTATTTTTACCCGCAAAGACCTAGAGCAAGGGCATGAGGAAGTTGGAGTGAAAGGAGATCTAGAGGAGGAGCAGGTATGTCAAAAGCAAGACCCTTTATGTATCCTTGTACAGCTGGGCAGCAGACTAGCTCAGTTTGTGTCATGCGGCAAGGAAATTATGAAGGATCCTTGAGTTTTGAGAACAGTGCAGGAGTATCAAATAGATTTTATAGGTATACCAGTGCAGGACAGATGGTCGAAGGTTTTTAATTTCTCAAGCGAGCTAGTAAATTTGGTGACAAAGGAAGTGAGGGGTCTTCATGAAAAAGGAGCAATAGAAACTGAAAGTTTGTCCAGAGAGTTTTGTAAGCAACATATTTTTAGTGGGAAATAAGCACAAGGGTGTGAGGCCAGTCATACATCTGAGAGATTTGAACAATTGGGTATGTTACAATCACTTCAAGATGGAAGGCGTTTGTATGTTGCGAGACCTTTTAAGAAAAGGAGATTGGTTGACCAGACTGTTTTTAAGGATTCTTATTTGACCACTCCAGTGTGTCTGGAACACAGTTTCAAAGGCAGGGAGTTAGATGGAGGCTCAAGAGCCTTCCATTCAGTCTGACTTTGGCACCCTGGTATTTTTCAAAGGTCGTGACAACGGTGACAGCTTGGTTAAGGTCAAGAAGATTGTGCTTAATAGTGAATCTATTGTGACAATATTATGATCATAGAAGAGACAGGGGAGTTGGCTTTGGAGCAGAAGGAGTTAGTGGTGCAAGTATTAGATGACTTGGGAAAAACAGGAAGAAATCATGTTCGACAACCGGTCAGGAGATGATCTTTTTAGGTTTTCTGATACCGACCTTTGAGGGTGTGTGGATGTTACCAATGGAGAAAGTGAAGAAGATTTGCAGGGAATTGAAAAGGATAGAAGGTGCAGAGTAGATTTCACTATGCCAGTTGGAGAGGTTGTTGGGTTAACTATCGGCGCCGATTCAGGCTATTTTCCCAACACCTTTGCATTACCGGGCACTTCAGAGATTGAAGGGTTATCATTTGCACATGGGAGCAAAATAGTCTCAGAAGTTAAGGCTGAATCAAGAAGAAATAGAGCAGGTTAGTTGGTGTTTGCCAAATTTTGAAGCCTGGAAAGGCAGACCGATATTAGGAGAAGTGCCAGAGCCATTGATAGCATTGATGAGAGTCTTCAAGGATGGGGAACCAGATGTGGTTTAGTGGTGACAGGAGGGCTTTGATGTGTCAAAGTAGGTATAATTCATATCAGTTGCCTAGAGTTGTTGGCAGGGTCCTTTGCAGTGAACAGTTTTGTGAGGAATCAGGCAGTGTTGTATTTTGTTGAAAATTACCAATTTTTCAGCAGTCAGATACGTCAACAAATTGGGAGAACTACATTCAAGTGCATTGGCAGAAAGGAGTTTTGGTAATATTGTCTGGGCAACAATATAATAGTTTGGCCTCAGTATATTCCAGATGATAAGCAATGTAGAAGCAGATTGGAATTCAAGGAATTTGAAAGATTCGGGTGACGAAATTAAACTGCTCTTAACAGGAGGTGGGGATCATTAGAAGTGGATCTATTTGCGAACAGGATGAATGCTCAACTTCCAATTTTTTACAGCTGGAGACCAGACCCAAAACCAGAGTGATAGATGCATTTCTACAGAACTAGGAGGAAGGAGGCCTTTATGCTTTTCCACCTTTCGTAATGATTCCTAGGGTGCTTATGAAGGTCTGGAGGGAAGGAACGGAAATGTTGTTGATCACTCTGTTTTGGCAGTCACAGGTGTAGTTTTCAGATGTGATGAGTCTGTTGATAGACAATACCTTGTTTTCAGCAGTTGTTGGTGGATAATCAGTGAGGATGCCACGAGTTAGTAGAAACAGGTCAGTTAGTATTTATGGATTGGATGATTTCAGAAGAATTTGGGAAGTGTCAGGATTATTGACAGAAGCTTCAGACCTAACTCATCAATGAATATTGAGCATCAGGTACAACAAAGAAATATGTTTATGTTTACGGATTTATAGAGCGCATGGCTGCCCGTGAGCGTCCCAGCGCTGGTGACATACAGGACCATATGAAGAAGACAGAGTAGCTGGTGTTCTGCAAGGGGTGTGGATTCCGTATAGGCATCTGTAGGTGGGGTTGCACATTATTGACAGCACAGTCAGGTTGAGTAGGTTGACTATTTCAGCAGGTCAAATTTTGATAGATGGGGTGCCGGTCACACAACATGCTCTAGTGAGAAGGATCTTTTAGAGCATTAGTGAAGAGGCACCCCGACAGTAAAGTATTCATAAGTATGGGATATGATGTTGTTATTGAAAGAGATTATGATTTGGGGTGTAATTAACCACATCGCTGCGTGAAGGATTTTCCTCCTGTGCTGGGCCATAATGTTAGTGGGTGTGGTCATGACGAGCTCAGCTCGTCATGAGCACACGAGCACTGTGCTGCATGACGAGCTGAGCTCGTCATGAGCATGGAAGGGGTTAATTGAAGTTGCTATCTTGGAATATGACTAAATTACTATGTTTAGTTCTTTCCGGAGAGTGTCAGACATAAGGGCTTTTGAGGTGTCTTCAAGATGTTACCAACCAGATGGTGTCTGTTTCTATGTAAGTAAGTGCACAAAGATTATGTCACAGACAAGTTTTTTATCCAAAGAAGGATGAGCATAATGATTTATGTGTGGTTAGATGCTAGATGTTTAAAGGAATAGGAGAAGAGAACTTTGGAATTGAGAGTAGCTGGAAATTCTCAGATATTGATTTCATTTAGACAGCCACATCATGCTTTGGCAACTCCAACTTTAGCAAGATGAGTTAAAGAAGTAATGAAGGATCGATGTGAGTCAGTTTTGAAGCACATTATGTTAGAGGGGCAATAGCAAGCATGGTTTTCATGGTGTGCAGCAGTCTTAGAAGTGTTATGAAGGCAGCAGATTGGTCAAGTGATTCAATGTTCAAGATATTTTATTGTATACCTGTGGGGAATTCTGAGAAGATAATATTGATGGGTTTTAAAAATTTCTAATATTGGCCTTGGTGCCTTATCATAAAAATGTAGATTTCCCAAATGTTATTGGTTAGAAAATCAAGATTTTATTAAAGACACAGCGATTAATATTATCCCTCCCATGTTTTTCGCATCCCTATTAACGTGCTTAGATTTTCTTTTTCAGGCCAAAGTTAAGAAGAGGACTAAGAGTATGGCAAGATAATAGTTGTTGATACCATGAAAGACAAACATGGACAAACAATTGTTAAGTTAAACAAGGTTGATTTGAACTTTGAGTTATTTAGCAGCAAAAAGAATAAAAATGGCTGTGGGTTCATATATGCATGCTCAAAGTAGTTCCAGAACGTTTAATGTTCTAATTATAATTCTGTGTTCTTTGATTGCTGCTGTGTATGAGGACAATAAAGGGACTATGCATAATATTAGCCTCTGTGTCTTTAATAAAATCTTCATTTTCTACCCATTAAAACTGTGGAAATCTGCATCTCTTTCACATGGAATTTTTCTCTTTCTCCTTAGATGCTCATTTTGTTTTACATTATGCCCCCAATCCACTGTGCATGTTGCTTCTCCCATTTTCCTTCATTGCTCTTTCATTGTTTTTGTACACCTTCCTCTCCTTTGTTGCTTTTCACTGCTGATTAGTGTTTTTTGTTTTTCTGCCACCTCTCCCAGTTTCTTCACTATTTTTCATCTCTAGAGCTCTTCACTATTGATTTCATGCCCACGCATCCTGCTTAGTGTTCTTCAGCTTTGTGTCTGGCAGCTGCACATTCCTTTTAGGTTGCTCTGTCCTTTTTGTTGTTCTCTCCTGTGTTTACGTTTTTGTAATTTAATTTACCATCTAAAAATGGCTATCAGCCATCTCCATCTTTGAATGTTAATTCAAACTTACACAAGAAAGCCAGAAGTTTTTACTGTGTACAGTGACACATTCACATTCAATGTGATGCCATGAGCCATAGGAATGCACTGGCTGCCAATTTGGAATTCTTCTTCTTTCAGAAAACCTGTTTCAAACCTGCTGCAAGCACATGCATGGTGCATGTGCTTGCATTATCACACACCAGAGGCTGGCCACAAGCACATCCGCATGTAAGCAGCCCTGGACAATCTGAGTAATTATTTATATTTTTCATTGTTTCTGAAAAAAGCATTGGCAAAGCCAGTGACATCCATTGAATTTTTAACTTTGCCAATGCTTATTTAGCATTAATGAAGACATGATAGCCAAGAAGGAATGCATCTGAGAAAATAGATATGTTAATAAAGCAAACGCAAAATGTATAAATTATTCAACTCTTACCACATTCAAATCAACTTTGGAATGGTATAAGTTGCATAATAAAAAATCTAAACAAATCTTCAGCCCCAAATGCCATTGCAATATTTTTCCAAATACACGTCAGGATTTCATGAGAGATACAAAAGTGCCACTGATCAATTCACACGATCTATTCAACTACTATTTAATCAAAATGAAGTGTGCATTGCACAACATTGCTTAACTGTCATATAATC
Organism: Lissotriton vulgaris; assembly: GCF_964263255.1. Taxonomy (NCBI): domain Eukaryota; kingdom Metazoa; phylum Chordata; class Amphibia; order Caudata; family Salamandridae; genus Lissotriton; species Lissotriton vulgaris. The sequence continues at coordinate 481,910,733 of NC_141685.1, read as the reverse complement.
ATTCCTAGAGGCTCATGTCAAGATTGGAGTTCCTCCTCTGACTGGACACCATAGAAGTGCCACAGAACAAGTTATCTTACATCAAACTGTGTATTCGTCAAAACCCCATGGAGCTTCTGCACTCAGATGAGTAACTCTTGTCAAATACACATACATGTACTGTCTTCCCTGAAGCGTAGTTGCAGCACTAGGAAACATTCTAATCATTTAAAATAGAAAACATTTCCCAGGGACTCAAACTATTCAGCCTCTAATAATTAATCACAATCTCATAGAAGACTTTACTAGTCCTTGTCTATAGTTTACCAATACATATCATACATCAATAAAGTGTAGCAATCATCTGACACTTCAATCTATCCTCTCCATGTCAATGTACTCTAATTTTAACACTGAATGCAAGAGTGAGCAGGTGCCATTTGATGTTCACCCTTATGACAGCTTCAAAATAATTGAAAATGACAGTTTGGGATTGATTAAGATTCAACAGTTGAATATTTGCAAACACTTAAGGTTATCCAACATCAATCACTTAATACATGGTGCTAATGAAACTAATATTGACAATATTCATGGATCCAGTCATCAAATTTGATCTCCCATCTTGACGACTAGTGTTCTCACCTTAGGTAGCTCTTCAATTTGATTGGCATCTAAATAAAGTTCCTCTAATGTTCTCTCAAAATTGAAAACCTCCTTTGGCACCTGCTGTAGACTGCAGTGGGAGTAGTCTAAGACCGAGATGACTTCCTCTTCTCCACGAAAACATCGGCATGGCACCAGGCGGCCGATGATTTTCCGCTTGGTTGTCATCTCCAGGCACTGCACTAGAGAAAGAAAGAACACAGGCCAATTTTAAACATGCATTTTGAAAGTGGGCATAGATAAGATTAACGTTTTGAGAAGTTTCAGCCTATACAGATGCACAGAAATGTATTTAGAATTTCAAAATAAATATAAGTGAGATATCTTAGGATGGGACACGTCAAGTGTATCATCATTAAATGTTTTCAGTAGAACAATTTGAAAATACCAGTCAATAGAGACATAGACTTGAAATCACATATCTAACAGCATTCATGTAATTTTGATATCAATTCCGCTTAAGTACAGGCTTTTGCTCCAAGAAATTTTCTGACGTAGAAATACAAGCAGTACTCTTTCATGGTACAGAGATATCAGAAATGGAATTGTACAATGCTTACAATGCTTGATAAAGGTGAAGCTACACGTCTTTCGAATTTATCTACTTGTTGAAAAATCTATCTCCGCTTTAGATACTCAATATGATAATTATGATATGAACATGATAGTTATATATGAAAATAAACTATCCATGTGATAGTCATCTCTATTTAGCACACATTAAATACTTGCCTTGCTTGCTGTTATGACCTAATTGGGTTTCAAGTTTGTATTAAACATTGTTTCTATGCATTTAAAACGTATTCTCAATATAAAATAACCGCGTAGCCCACTCCAGCACTGCATTTTTTAAGCACTTCACAAAGAAGTTTTTTACCAATCTAAAACAAAGCATATTGTTCCATTTTTACAGTGATCGTTTTATCAGCTTTCTCAAAGTTGCATTACTTAACAGCAACACAAGTAGTGTAATCCTATAATTGTCATCCAGTGAAGTCACAACAAATGTGTCATCAAGAAAGCACGGACGAGAGCATTCAATGCCAACCGCGAAACTCTTTTATCTATAAACAGGAGACCCCAGACTAAGAATCCGGTTTTTGTATCTACATTTAATACGGCATTTCAACAGATCAGAAAATTGGTCTTAAAAAATTGGAAGATCCTGAACACAGGGGGTATGAAAATTGAGACACCCTTATTTTCTTTCAGACGTAGCCAAAACTTGAGGGATCTGCTGGTACATACCAGACCGAGGGATCTGGGAGTAGCGAGAGAGAATTTTACAGCGACAGGCCTACCTAAAGTGATGGGTCACACACGTTGTGGTGCATGTAGTGTCTGCCACTTGACGAGTAACTCCACCTCCATCAACTTAGGACTCCACACTCCCTGGGAACAGAGATCACACACCAATTGTAATTCCCAGGGAGTGATCTATCTGCTGACTTGTCCCTGCCTAAAAATGTACGTAGGGATGACCAGCAGAAAAGTGCGAACTAGAATTACGGAGCACCGCAGTACCATAAGATGTGGTAAAACCAATACGAAACCTACGTCCCACTTCTTTGAGCAAGGACACAGCATTGAAGACATCAGATGGACTGTGATTGAGAAGATAAAACCGAGCAGACATCACATGGAGGACCAAAGGATCCTACTACAAAGAGAACAACGATGGGTCTATCGCTTGAAAAGCCATGTAGTAGGTTTAAATGATGAGATCCCGTGTCAAACACTAGGGAGACAACTATGAAGAATTGATCCCCTTAATGTCGCCATAGTCACCTCCTATCCCACACTCACTTACCTACTCCTGTTTGTATTCCAGTGAGAAATGAATACTCGGGGGATAATAGACAACACACAACTGCAGAAGTCTAGGAGATATACCACCCTGACAGTTGGACATGGGTTAAGGTATTTTCTACCATTAGGGGGCTAGCAAGGCACACATTTATGTACTCTGTGGTTCCATAATTACCCATATGGGCAAGCCTGCTCTACTGTAATGAGCCCTCTCAGAAAATAAAAATAAAAATAAAAAATAAAAACAACAAGAAATAAAATAAAGCATATAGTATGGGGCACACTAGAATTATACCATCCCCGTATGATTGGGAACGATTAGGCTGCCAAGGTGAAGTAATATTGTCATGATGGATATATACCATACTCTCTTTTTATAAGGAACGAGTGTTATTTCTGACATCTACATAAGAACATCTAATATGATATAACACTCGTCATGATTGATACCTTTCTTTCAAGTGTGATTTTACAGTTTACACTTCAGAGGAGGCTAAGCCCGAGAGTGAACCAATCGCTTTGTTGTATACTGACGATGGGCTAAAACTATTCAGTATCAGGATTGTTTACCAACTCCTGTGTGGGCACTGGGCTTAACATTTGCTTATGCCGACTACACACCACATGCAAAATATCCCATTACCGTGGGAAATGGTTAGGTGAGATATTTTTTTTCTCACTACTATCGTGTCGTTTTCATCTGGGATATTTTGAATTGGGTTCAGCAATCCGACTGACACAGGTTAAAACGTAGAGTAGCGGGCGACAATACGGGCAAATGGAACTACAACTCCCGAAGGTCCCTTCACACTACCACGCTAACGTGGCTACGTCACTGTGTTGGTGACGTCAGACACCAGAGACGGAACCGATCGGTAAATAGAGGAATGGACACCGTGTCTTTCATCTACGCGGTGGCATTCCGTCCGAACAGCTGTAGGCGGGTCTAGCCGGACTGAACGGTAAGATTATCGGGGTGAGGTGTGAATTATCCTGGCGCCATACCAATAGTATTGAACGCCGACATTGGAGACCATATAGATATCGTTAGTCACCACGTATACTCTATACTTTATCCCTTGTAGATTGTGTTCATGGGCAGAACCTCCCGGGCGACCACCAGTTCGAGTTTGTGAATTTCTTAAACTCGGTGAGTCTACTTGATTGAAATGTACAAACCTCATTGGAAATTCTCTTTTTTTCTATAATGTTTTACTATCTGCTTTAGATAATGGGAGTTCATAGATAGGTTGTTAGAGGACGTATGGAGTCCCGGGCTGGAACATTGGCTTGTGAATGTGCTATTAGATTCTAGTTCTTACTACTAGCTATACCTCATAATTAGCAATTGAAGTATATCTCGTGGATGGTTTAGTAAGACCATCCTCATTTAAATAACATACTAATGAGTGTGTGTGTGGAATCCAGTTGAAACACTCACTAATTTGGAGACAGACCTGAGCTAACTACTAATCTCAGGATGGAATTGAGTTCCCCTTAGATTAAACCTTGTATTGGGAGGGACCAGCTCTCATTCTCTTCTTATTTTCTTTTACTCTTTTCCAGTGAATGTTCTCCCTTAATACTTGGGGACATTTTCTCCACTGAATTACTGACATACCCAGAAGAGTACGGATCCTTGAGACCTACTTCTATTTGGGAAACCCAATGATCGAATTACGACATGGGTAATGGGTGGATTTGACTGCGACAGTCCTGAGGAAGACCGGAGTGACTTTTCGGGGCATAAAAAAAGCGGTCGAAACATGTTGACTCGAGCAGTGGTAGGAGGGAAGTCTTGAGGAACCTCATTTTTCCCATCCTTTCTTATTTTTAATCCTGATAAGGGTACCATAATTGGTTCTAATAAAGTATTTCTTTCTTTTGGCACCCCTAATCAGTTTTAACACACGTCCTTACTGCACTAATTTTCGTCACACTCACATCAGATCCACGAGGAGTTCCTTTGCACATTGTATCACTCATGTATGTTACCCGTTGTACGTATTTATTGATTATGTTGTACGTCTTGTACCGTGGAATTTATTATTTTTCCCCCTCCCTTATGCTCCGCCCTGGATGTCGCTACACCAGGGCGTCTGTGGCAGGCCCTATGATGAAGCATGTCACATACTTCGGTATGTGAGTGAGGGCAGTTTTCTCAGATTTGGGAATTTCCCTTTATGATGTTGGTGGACTCTACATACCCATTTCGTATGTGATTACAGTTTATTTAGGGGTTTGGGGTATTGGAGTATAAACTATTTTGGCCCTCTCCCATTTTGCGTGTTGAATAAGTCACAACAAATGCCACAGTTGAACACAGCAGTCACACCTTTCCTGTCTTCGTTGTACCATGACAGATGTCATGCCTCAAATATTCATGCATCTTCACGACCAAATTTAAAATAAAATAATAGCTATTTAAATAAACTCATCTCTACTTAATAGCCTTGCCACAAATGCATCTGCTTATTAAAAAAAACAACAAAAAACAATTTGTGTTGGGTATGTGGTCTACTGTTGGCTTTATTCTTTCACTTGACCCTGTACAGTATTCTGCTGCCTTTTGACTGGGTTTCCACTATACAAATACCACATACATACACACACAAGGTGAGAGGAAGGATCAGAGAAGGGGCCGCAGTAAAGGATCAGAGAGGAGGCCCAAACAAATGGATTGTACTGCTTGTGTCCTTTAATACTATATCACTTATAGCATTTTAAATGATTACATGTTAAATCCTAGCATTTGTAACAAAACTCATGACATGTCTAACTAAATCATATATGACAACATTGTGTATGGTACAGTGCCTGGTTCTAGTTAATGTACTGTGGCTTGCAGGTTGACAATACTGTCTATGAAGGTGCCTGACCTTTAGGGCAAAAGTTATAACTGTAGGTTATAACTATAACTTTCAAAGATCTGTGTAGTTTAAGTTTAGTTTGTGTAGAACGAATAAATAACGTTTTTCTAACTATAACTAAGCTTAAACCTTTGTTTTCTCATTGAATTTGTATGGGTTTTTGTTTTCAAAATATCACAAATAAATACATTACTGAACATGCCAGATTAAAGTGCTGATGCATAAAGATGTAAACATAACCAGTGCAATTTAGCTAATCAATATACACTTTAAGAATTACAAATGAGTCTCTTTTACACTATATCAAAGAACTTTCTAAGGCGGCAGTTTAATTGGGTAGCAGTAGAGATGAAGCATAGCTTCAGTGCTTGCCTACAAGTCCTGATGCCGCCCTGTTTAAAAGGTGGACGAAGTAGAGTGCGTCTAATGTCCATTAGGCTTGGGCAAATGCAGATAACATGCACAAGATTCTCTCTTCCCATTCCACAGAAGTGGCAGGTATGCTCTCCTGATGTCCTTTTCCAGGGGGTAAGTGCAGGAGGATCGGCATAATACCAATGCGTTGTCTTAAGAATTTTTCTTTTGTCTTCATTTTAAAACTGTGCATAAATATGTTTGTGGTTTAAGAACTTTATAGTCATTGAGCACTGGCCAGCCATGTGCACTTTTTGCCAGGGGTTCTTTGTCTTCAATTATGGATATCGTTTTTGTTGCATTTGTTACTTCCTTCTTGAACCTCTGATGGGTTGTAGAGGTGGCCCACAGGCTAGTTAGCCCCAGCTTTGATAATGAATTGAGCAGGCACTCTCTGGCGGGTGAAGTTTCATGACATGTCAATTGAGCCCAACTAAGTGAGTTTAATGATACTTGCTTGGCTCCTCTAATCTTGTGCCAAGAAAAGCAAAATATAAGCTGCCCATAAAAGGTTACCACAAAAAATGTCATGCAACTAGAGCTGCCAATTTTTCAGACAAAATCAGATTGGCTCAAAACTGTCAGAAAACTCTCTTTCAAGTGGTAAAGTCACTATCCAACCTCGCTAACACGACCCCAGCCGTCTCCCTCTCGCAATTTCAGTGTGAGGAGTTATCCACTTTCTTTTCGAAAAAGTGGCAGATATCCAGGCCTCCTTTTCTCCCATAATGTCTCTCAAATTGGACATTTTGCTGATCCCTGGTTTTTTAGCACATCCAGCTCCTAGAACTTCCATCTTTTGTATCCCTCCTCACCACTACTTAGTCAGGCTTCTGTCTGACCCGTTTCCCCCTCGGTGTTGGGTAAGTTTACAGACAAATCTATAGACCTGCTCACCCAACTTTTAAATGTTTCACTTCTGGAAGGCACTGTTCCAAAGGCCTTGAAACATGCGATGGCCAGGCCTTTACTTAAAAAACGTAATCTTGACCCATTTATCTGGTCAAACTATAGGAATATCTGTCCTGCCCATATTATCTAAAGTTCTAGAGAGGTCCATGAACAAACAGCTCACGAAGCATACAGAACTTAATGGCCTGTTCTACCATTCTCAATCAGGTTTTAGAGCAGGCAGTAGCACACTGTCAGCTCTCCTAGCCGTGATGGACTATCTCAGTCAACAGCACTGCAACCCTGATCCTTTTGGACTAGAGGCCACAGGGGTACAATACATGGCACTTACATTGTTGACCTCCTTTTTGCAAGATCACGTATTTCAAGTCCACTTGCATTGGCATCACTCTGAGCCACACTTGCTACCTTCTGGGACCCCTCAACATTCCAGTCGTACTCCAACCCTGTAAGTGGTTGTATGTAAGACTATTGGGGGACATTGTTCAAAACTGGGGCCTTACTTTTTTCGCATTTGCTGACGAAATTCGTTTTTTCCCTGTCTTCTCAAGAGAATCACAGCAGAAAGGCCTTGAACAGCTACCGCACATAAGTCTCATCTTCGATGAACACCAACTCTCTCAAGCTAAACGGGGATAAGACTAAGGTGTTATTGGTGGGCAACCATTTCCACCCATAGGGCCCTCACTTGTAGCTTTTGGCAATGGGTGCATTTCCTATCCCTGAGCCCATAGTCATGAATTTGGGAGTATGGCTTGATGAAAGCCTATCCATGAGTCATCAAATTACCAAGATGGCTGGCATGTGTTTTGGCATTTTCAGATGGCTTAGAAACTTTTGGGATGTCTTCCTAGTTCTGCACTAAGAACCCTTATCCAGGTCTTGGTTATTTCCAGGTTGGATTACAGTAATATTCTCTATCTGGAAGTCTAAAACAATCTGCTGAAATGACTCCAGATCATGCAAAACGCGGTGGCAAGACTCTAAATATGACTTCCCAAATGTTATTCTATCATTAGTATGCTTCAGGACCTTCATTGGCTTTCAATTGGACATTGTGTTCAATTTAAGGCACTTTGTTATGTTCATAGATGCGTTTCCAATTTTCTGATGTCACCATATGAACCCAACCGACCTTGCAATAATTCATTGAATCAGGAAATCTCACCAAGGGGGCTGAGCCTTCTTCTTTTTAGATCCACAGCTATGGCACTCCTTACCCCCTGAAATAAGAGCTTGTCATTCTCTATTGCTTTTCCATATCTAGCTGAAAACTTGCATGTTCTTATCTTGGTGTAATGTGGCAATGGATTCCGTACGATGCGTAGCACTGGGAAACCATTTTTTGGGTAGCAGTGCTATTTAATGTTAGGTTAAAGTAACGTTATAGTTAGGTGTGACAAAAAGATCTGTTTTTGATTTAAAAAGAACTTAGACATTCACTGAAAAAACAATGGTTAAAGTAATGTTATAGTTAGGAGAATATGTCGGAGACAACATTAACATACTGTACAAACCCCCCCACCACAGAAATTCACCAGTTATAGCTCACAGAGCTCACTATAACTTGCGCCCCGCTATGCACTGCTTATGACCTCGCATATTACATACATCAATCATGAAATGTTCAATGACATCCTTATGACATAACTGATGACATCTGAAATTACATCATTAATGACATCACTGAATAAGTTGAGCTGTAGATCAGCCAGGAAAATGCTGGGAATACCATTGCATACTACTAACATGGAAAGGATGGGTCCAAACGGTATGAACACAATACAAAATCGCTGGGAAACGATCTCAGGTCACTTTGGTAAGTTGAGCTGTCCATCATCACGGAAAATAATGGGAATACGTTATATACTAATGTGAAAAGGGTGGGGCAAAATGGACAGAGCTTGTAGGTGATTTGGTACCTTTGCATACTCAGCAGCAAGTAAAAGGGGGAACCATGGACTCTGCTCTCAGGCGAGGAGATGACAAGAAAGAACCCACTCGTCTAAGACAGTCTCTATAGAAAAAATTGCACTCCAATGAATCAAAGATGTAGTCACCTCCATCAAGGATTACATATCGTTTTCAACATGCAGATGTAGAGAAAATACACTGGCTTTGCCTTGACCTAGCACAAGAAGTTAGGACAATTTGTCCAGTACAAAAGTGAAGCTTCAACTAGGGCACCTGCCATGTTTATGTTTGTAAGTGCTTCCCATTGAGGTTTCATTTTTGTGAAATGAGCGCCAGGGACAGAATGGAACCTTGCCTGTGTATTTTTTGAAGAGTCCATGGTTTTGCACAAAATGTCTACCCACATGGAGTACTTTTGGCTAGTTAATTAGTAAGTGCTACCTCGTACTAACTGGAAGAGGTTGTGCCAAATGGACGGAGGTTTGGAGCCTTTGCATACTTAGCAGCAATTAAAAGGTGGAACCATGGACTGTGCTGATACACCACCATACAGAGATTGGTGGCAGCTGCAGGAGCCACAGGGCCCCTGAGCTACCAGCCAGCACCCCACATACTGTGGGAGCCGGCATTTTGCCCACCCCAGGGAGCAGCTATTTGTGCTGCCCCTATCGCTGTAGCAAACTGTTGATCATCAGTACAGGCAGGGAAACAGATTTCAAGTCTGGTCCCAGATGGCTGGAGCATTTTTAAAGGTCCCACTCGCTGTTTGGTGAGAGAACCAAAAATGCTACCACCAGGCGGGAGCAAACACCAGTTTCCTGCCTGGACTGGAGGAGGCAGGGAAACTACTGTGTCCCAGGGGCATTTCAGCCCAGGAGTGGGCTCCACCTCCTTTTCAATGGAGAACTTTTCCACCAGGTATGCGGGCCAACAACGGGCACCTGCTTTGCCCCCAGCTATGCTAACTTGCATATAGGCTGGTGGGAGAAGCAGGTGGTCCGCACAGAGAACCAGGAAGAATGCCTGAACCACGTTATTCATTGGAGTCACTTAATTGATGACTTGTTTGTGATATGGAAAGGTTTGGAAAGGGAAGCCAAGGAATTCATTAAGAGAATACACATCAACAACTTAAATCTTAAGTTTACAAGTAACATCAGTAACATCAGTGTAAACTTCTTGGACCTTACAGTATATATTCAGGATGGTAAGCTTGAAACTAAACTATATAGAAAACCAACGACCGGAAATACCTAGCTTCCACCCTAAAAACCTGATCAGAAGCATCCTGTACGGGGAATGCTTAAGAATGAAAAGAAACTACAGTAATGAGGTGGAAATGAATAAGGAGATACTGTGTCTGAAAAATAGATTAAAAGCCAGATGGTACTCAGAGGAGTCCATTGAATGAGCACTCTTTAAGGCAAATAAAAAACAGAGGGAAGAAATTGTATTCAGCCAAAGTAAGACAAAAGAAAAATGTGAGAGTACTAAATATTGTAGAATAATAACCACCTACAGCAAGCAACAAGCCAATTTAAGAAATATCTTAAATAAACATTGGCATGTTGTACGTATTGAACCAATACTGGCAAAGTAGTACCACGCAAGCCACAGATTACTTTCAGGTGTGTAAAATCCCTCAAACAAGCACTAGTTAGTAATATGCTAAAAGGTATGAAATCAGTAAAGCCCAAACCAACATGGCTAAAAATAAAACCAGGTTTTCTAAAATGCTCTAAATGTAAAGCAACACAACATCTTATAAGTCAGGCTTGTCAAATACGGTGAAAAAAATCAAAGGCGAGTTTAATTGTAAGACCGAGTTTGCTGTGTACGTGCTTCAGTGCCCTTGTGGCCTGAGGTACGTGGGCGGTACAATCCTGGCAGTCCATAAGCAGATACTTTAACATTTATGAGCATATCCTGTAGTGCGCCATTTTGAAAATGTCCATAATAGAGATGCATTTGGTAATCGATGTAGTCCCGCTCAACAGCAGGGTTAGTAACCGGGAAAAGAAATTAAGGAAGTTAAAGTCTTGTTACATCATTGAACTTGACACTTAAAATCCTGGAAGGATTGAATATGGAAGAGGTCTTTCATACTCATCTGTGATAAACAGTTACCTTATACCGGAGTACTTGTATTTACACATATAAATTGTTTTGATATTTAAAATTTGACTAATTTTATTATTATTTTAGTTTAATTCACTACTGCACTTTGCACTTTTTTTTAAGACAGTCACTATGTAATATGCAATCAGTACTAATGAAATGTTTCTACTCGGGCTAAATTGTGAATAAGAGTACAAGTAGATAATATTTGCTGGTAAATTGAGCACTTGAGCAAAATTGGGATAGTATGTAACCATACACCGGTGATAGAATCCGAACTTGCTCTATATTCATGAACATGAAGGGTGTGGGATATAACCACTGTATTTTAAATCACTAAAATTGCTCGGGTATTTATACCACTACTAAAATTCTAAATGTGAACTTCATATTAATGTGCATCAACATCAATTTACATTTATTGTACATGATTGTGTTAGTACTTTAATGAGATGTTGATAAAATCCCTGTGATTTAGTAATGCATTCGGAATATTGTATACAAAAAAACTGCGAGTCTGTCTTCACTTGTAATTCCACTGTAGTCAACACGTACCTCGCCGAAAAATGTGTTTATAAAGTGATTGAAAACTTTACTTTGGCATTGGTAAACAAGACTGCTATGCAGCCAAAACGGGTCCAATGATGGCCAGCAAATAAATATATTTGTGCATCTCAACATGGCGTAGTCATCCTTTTGAGAAGGGTTAACGGATGTCATCAGTCATGTGACTGACCATGTCCTGCATGATGTAATATGTGACGTCATCAGCAGTGCATTTCGGGGGCGTAAGTTATAGTTAGCTGAACTAACTATAACAGGGGAATTTCTATGGTTTAGTACAAGTGAAATGTCCAACTAACTATAACTTCCCTGAAACCTATATTTTTTTCAGTGAATTTCTAAGGTTTTTTAAATGATAATTTCTAACTATAATGTGCCTGAAACCCATGTTTTTTTTCAGGGAATTTCAATGGTTTTTAAAATGCTAATTTCTAACAATGCCTACAAAGTTAGGACATGTGAAGAAAGAGGAAGAAAAGTGGAGAAAGAAGCAGGACAAATGCAGAAAGAGGCAACAGAAATCCAGAAAGACGAAGAAAAGTGCAGGAATGTATAGGCATTTATATAGCGCACTACTTACCCGTAGGGTCCCAAGGCGCTTCGACCGCTGCAAAACCCTTCCTGGCTTCCCTGAGAGATGGTCCCTTAATGGGTATCTCCAGGTTGAGACCAGGCATCCCCGGCGGTCTGGTGGGGCCGTTAGTGAAGATGAGGCAAGCTAATGCCCAGAGTTGCCGAGTGTGATCGCTGATCAGAGTGGGCACCGAGGCGAGAGAATTATCAAGTCCGCTGACCCTGGTCCAGAAACCTGCCGCGCCGGGAATCGAACCCTGGTCCCGGGCTGTCCTCTGCTCTCGGGTCTGCCGCCTCTAACCAGTGAGCCACACTACTTCAGGAAGAAGCAAGAGATGTGCAGAAAGAACCAACAGAGAAGCAGAAAGTCCTTTTGTGCCCCCAACGTTTTCGTGACGGGTACTGGTGCCAGTGCTAAGCTAAAAGACTCTTAGAATACAGTGAAAACATCTTGATACACTAGGGACCCCTATGTGTTGAGGTACCCCTGTAATTAGCATGACCTCCTCTGTATTGCCATGAGTTAGTGCCTGGGTCATTGCATGAGTACATGGGTAGTGACTAGATAATTAGAGTGCTGCAAGGACAGTGCATGATGATTTTTATAACTGATTGGGTTTTGGCGGAGTGATTGGATAAGTACATGATGCTGGATGGGTGATTTGAGGAGTGCATGGTTAGTGACAGAGGGATTTCTGGAGAGCATGGGTACAACGTGGGTAATTGGAGGAGTGAATCTGTACTGTGTAGGTGGTTAGAGGTCTGCATGGGTAGTGCACAGGGGATTGTAGCAGTGCATGTGTTAGTGTCTGGGTCATTCCATGAGTACATGGAATATTAGAGTACTGCAAAGAAGGTGCATGGTGAATTTATAAGTGTTTGGGTTTTGGTGGAGTGATTGGATAAGTACATGGTGCTGGCAGGGTGATTGAAAGAGTGCATGGGTACTGACAGGGCGATGGCTGGACTGCATGGGCAGTGCTTAGAGGATTGAAGCAGTGCATGTGTTAGTGCCTGGGTCATTGCATAAGTACATGGGTACTGATTAGATGATTAGAGTACTGCAAGGACAGTGCATGGTGAATTTATAAGTGCCTGGCTTTTGGCTGAGTGATTGGATAAGTACATGATGCTCACTGGGTGATTGGAGGAGTGCATGGGTAGTGACAGGGCGATGGCTGGATTGCATGGGTGCTGCTCAGGGTATAGTAGCAGTGCATGAGTTAGTGCATGGGTCATTGCATCAGTGTATTGGTAGTGACTGGATGATTAGAGTGCTACAACGAGAGTGCTTGTATTTTGGGGGAGTGATTGCATAAGTACACATATGTCACATCAGGCCCGCCCTTCCCTTCACCACTGTGCAAACGTACCCCCTGGCAGGTTTTAATTTGGGGATTAATTCCCCTTGAATCCTGAGGGTCCCTGGGGGCCAACTAGCCCACCAGGTACCTCCAGTAAGTGCCACAGAGTTGCGTTGCAGAGAGGTGTAAAAAGGGGTCGTGGCCTTGGACCACCTCCCTGCAACGCAGTTCCCTGGTGCGTACTGGAGGTACCTGGTGGGCGAGTTGGCCCCCAGGGATCCTCAGGATTCAAGGGGACTTAATCCCCCAACTTAAAACGCGCCACAGGGCGTGTTTCACACTTGTAACATCAGGCCATGCCCCTCCCTGCGCCACTGTGCAAACGCACCCCCTGGAGCATTGTAAATTAGGGGATTAATTCCCCTTGAGTCCTGAGGGTTCTGGGGGGCCAACTAGCCCACCAGCTACCTCCATTAAGCGTCACAGAGCTGCATTGCAGAGAGGTATAAAAAGGGGCATGGCCTCTGAACGCCTCTCTGCAACGCAGCTCCCTGGCGCATACTGGAGGTACCTGTGGGATAGTTGGCCAATAGGGACCCTCAGTATTCAAGGGGAATTAATTCTCCAACTTACCAGGCGCCAGGGGGCACATGTTTGCTGAGTGCTGCAGGGAGGTGGGAGGACCTAGCCGCGATGACTCTTATTTTTTAATTTCTCAGCAACTACTGAAGGGATTTAGACCAATTTAAAAAATGGTCGCTTTCCAAACCAAGTTCTAACTTTATGCCAAATTTGAGGTAATTCTATTCAGCAGTTCGGGATGTAGCCCGTCCCAAAACTTCCAATAGAACTTAACATGGGGAAAACACCTTTTGGGACCCCCCTTTTTTCTCAGCCCTCGCTTGACGAATCACCCCAAAACTATCAGGATAGGAGCTGACCTGGTCAGACTTTTTTGGGGAGAATTTCGCAAAGGTTTGTCAAATGACTCCAAAGTTATTAGCAAATCAAAAAATGCTTTTCCTATGAAAACTAGGTTCTAACTATAACTATCTACTGGCAACCACCAGTAGGTAATATATATATGTATGGGTGATTGGTTTGGGGGGGTTAAGCCCTACTCTGGCAACAACCACAATAATTGTCAAGGTTAATTTCAAAAGTCACTAAATTAACCTGTGCTTAGGCCGCTGGTACCTTGGCACAAAATCAGTCAGGCTTAACTTAGAGACAATGCATAAAGTATTTATGCATTACACAAACAGTAATAAGTGAAAAACAGAACATGAGAATAGTCCCAAACTAAAATAGATACATTTTTAATAGAGAAAATGATACCAGAACGATAAAAATCCAAACAGTAGAACCAGAGATATTACATTACATTTTATGTTAGTAAAAATAGCACCTAAAAGCACGATGCATCACTCTCGGTCACCTAGTTGCACTGGACCTGGAAAAGTCACAAGTTCAGGCTCACCGTGATTAAGCACTGGTCAGATATAGGGATGAGGTTAAGCCTGTTGAATAGTTACCTTCTTAAGTCCGGCACACAGAGTTCTATTCGTGTTGAGAAGGGCGTGAGGAGCAGGCTGGACATCAATGATAGTCATCGTAGTGAGAAGAGCAGGTGGATGGTCATTTCTGACCACTGGTGGCCTCTGAAGCTTGTTTTGTCCTTGTAGCTCAGACAGGAGGTCGGCCAACTAGTCCTTGGAGTCACTGGTTGGCCTCGGAGGAAGGCAAGCAGGTCGTTCCTTCCTTATCAGACAGCAAGGCAGTCTCTCAAGCAGCAGGGCAGCATTTATATGTACAAGTAGTAGCACTACAGGAGCATTCATCAACATGTTCTTACTTGCCTTTGGGAATCAGCCGCAAAACATCTAACTTTCTATCAGTAAAAGTGCAACAGGGCACAGTTGATTCATTTGTACTAAATTGCTCTGTGATATTTCTATGTTACCGCCATTTTAGAGACCCATTAACAAAGGCATATAAGGTTACATAAAAAAGCACTCCGAGAGTACTACTTTAAGTAACTTTACATATATTTGTAAATTTTGAAAATTCCTAAGATTGTGGAATCCTGGTTTCTTACTCAGTCCAGCTTCTCATTTACATAGTTTTTTCCAACAGCACCAGAGATCAATTTAGAGGCTAGTTGCACTAAATAAAATACCCCAAAAATAAAATTACAATATTGACATGGACTGGGGGGAGGCCTTTTAAAATCTGTGCATTTCTACTTTAACTAGACTTTGTTAACACCATGTTGTAGCAGTTCTCGTTCATTGTTTTCAATGAGTTGCTTATAGAAGTCCTCTTTAGCAGGGGCGGCTCCTCCACTAGGGTGGAGGAAAGTCGCCCCCCCCCCATTGCTTCCTTTGCAGTGCTAGAAAGCCAAAACATAAAATAGTAATAACTTTTAGTTATTAACAGCTTATGTTTGCTTTGCGCATTGCGGGTGGGTGGGCGGGGCTGCTCTGCTCTTTGAGCAGGGCAGGGGGGAGTGGATTTCCCACTCCTGAGTGCGCAAAGATTGTTTGGTCGGCTCTCTCGTGCCATCCAAATCAGTCATGCCCACTCTGGCCTTCTCCATGCAGAGTGCATTGCAGCCTGCATTGACGGCATGCCCATCCCATAAGCCCCTGGCTGGGCGCCGCCCGACCAATCACGTTGTGATTGGCTTAGAGGAGGAAGCCTGGCTGCCTTCTGGCTGCTTCCTGTTCCTGTCGGAGGCAGGAGAGCAGAAGAGCAGGAGCCAAGAAGACGCAGGACCCGGCAGAAAAGTATGTTTATTTTATATTTCCCGGTGATCCCAACCCCCGCTAATCCCACACCTCTGTGACCCCTCGAGCCTGCCCCTCACTCTCGAGCAATGAAGGCAGCTACTGCTCTTTAGCAGCTCTTTGTATAGGGTCTAGAATTATTTTCTTTATAACACAACTAAAGAACTATCAAAGAGAAGTGGGAACTTACTTTCTTATAAAAATATTCAGGCGATCTCAGAAAGAAAGAGAAAGGAGGATCAAAGTTTGCAAGGGAAAAAGGAAAGGAAGAGAAAAGAACCAGAAAAAAGGAGAAAAGGTAGGAAGGAGATGAGATTGAATGAGAGACAGAAGAAGAGAGGAGACAGACTGAGTAAGGGGATAAAGAGCATTAAAAGGATGTAGGAGATGAGAGGAGAGTGGGGTGGAGATAGGGAGGCAAGAAGGAAAGACCATAGAAATGAAAACTTGGAGGCACAAATTACATTAGTGTAACAGGTGCAGTGACACCAGAGTCCAGTGGTGTGATGGGTGTACTTCACCTCATTTATAGCTGTAATGTAATACCGGTTGAGGGGACTAGTTTTTTTGCTTGCACTAGGGTCCATGCAGTGGCGGTTGCCACAATATAGAGGAGGTGAGGCGGGTGGATTGGGCGCAGGGGAGCTGCACCTGGAGCTGCTGCCTACCTCCTGCATCATGCTTTGTCCTTCCTGGTCCTAGCAAGCACTGAGGCCGCATCATGGGCTCCCTGTGCAATCCCAGCACTGCTCTTATACTATGCGAGCAGAGTGGGTATTGGCCAAAGCAGGCTGCAAACACGCTCCGCTCAGACGAGGAAATCTGTAGCGGTTTCTACAGCCCGTCTGTTCAATGCAGCCGGGATGGAGAAACCTAAGTGCGCTTGTGTGTTTTGGTCATCCTGAGACGGCCAGCCAAACACATATGCGCACTTAGGGAGTGCACATAGCACTCCTCCTCTCCATGCCCCGCCCCTCACTGAGCAAGCTGGCTCAGAGCCTGCAAATGAAAAATAAAACAATGCTAGAACATCGTTTTATTTTTCATTTGCAGGCTCGGAGTGAGGCAATGGGGCGACGCTCCTCCGCCTACGCGCTGAGCAGAGCTCACAGGATAAGATATAAAATAGGATAAAAAATTAAACAGTGCCAATGTTGTATTGCTATGTAACTATTTTTTTTACCTATTATCTAATTGATTGATATGTAATTCATATTGAATGCTTTGATTTTTTGGAGGTTTGGAGGTTTTAAAGAAATATTCCCCCAACAATTGTTTGAACTACCGTGAAACTGAAAGCTACACTGCAAATGGTGCTAGATAGACTATTAAAGTGAGACCCCACCTGAAGTGGCCTCTAAAGACTGTCTTAAGATAAACTGATGCATTCGTCCAAGTCAGTATCGTACAAAATTGCTATTACCACACATTGTATACACTGGTGAATTGCTACTGCGTAGAAGTTTGGCCATCTATCCACCTGGTACTAGCAGGTAAAATAAATGACTGGAAATAGGGCCAGAATTATAGGTTTACATGAAGAGATCGGGGAGATAACATCAAGTTCTGCATGTTATTCTCCATTCCATATGCCCCTGTTGAGAATCAGCCTGTCATCTACTGTCGTAATTTGACAATGGCCGGGTTAGCGCTTAGCTTCGCTACACGTTATTTCCCTTAACTTGGCCATATTAGAAAACGCCATTTTGTATGTTACGGCGGCCATTTTAGGGAATGAGCGGCCTCGTGGTCAGCATGCCCTTTAGTCCTTTGTCCGTGCCGCTGACCATCCAAGTTTGCCCAGCAACAGGCTATTTTTAGTAATGGTCAAGCCTGTACATGCGCAGTCCCAACTGACCAGTCACCCCTTAGGAATGTTCCGCCAAACTGACCAGTGGAGTTGTAACCCCTCCCATGAGTTGGCTGTGCTCCAAAAATGACCATATATGTACATAAAGCTCTGTAACCTTGTACCGCCTACCTTTTATTACCTGTAAAAATGTATAAAAGAAGGATTCGCACCAACGTTCATGGTGATACTTCTTGCATTGCCGAAGGGTGCTGCAGGAATGTACCACCACCCCATGGGGTCTTAATAAACTTGTCTTTTGTACTTTTCAGTTTCCGTGCCAACAGTTCTTTGGTGTAAGTGGGTATTTCTGCGGAGCATGTAGGCCTTGGGAACCCAATACCACAAATTGGCGACCACGAAGGGACTCATCGGCGACCTGGATGCCCGAAGGAGAGGTCGTGACGAAGGATTGGAAACTCGCCATGGACGCGTACGCTGCCACCGAGTGACCCGAGTCATGGCACCCACGGTGTTTTCTTCCTTTCCTTCTGATCAGACCTTCCAGGTGGCGCCGGTCTCCGACTGAGTTCTTGATCGTCTGTGTTGCTGGATAGTGCCGTTTGGCTGATTCGATTAAAGACCTTGGCAGTTGGAATCTGGACTTTTGAGATTTGGGTAAGATTTGTGATCGGTAAGGTAGTCTACAGACGCTTACTGAAGTTCTATGACTGTGACTATGATTTGAGTTAGCTAACAATTTTGATTTTGTGAACTTTGAATCTATATGTGTAGTGCACTTCACATAGGCAGGCATGTAGAGATGTTTCTCTAATTTCGTTTGTATTCTGAGCGGCACACTTGTGTGAAGTACTGTAAGTGCCATTTTTATGGTATCACGCTTTCGTGGTACTTTTTGAACATGCCTGTTTTAAGCACGCTCCGAGGGATGTGCTGTTTTGGAAATGGTACCACAATTAGGTTAGCGGAATCACAGCCGGCTCCCCCAGAAGGAACTCCAAGCCGTGAGTTGTATGTGAAATTCGGCCTTCCCCCTATACTGTACAGTAAATTATGGCATAAATACACTAGAACTGATCCCGAGTTACATGGGTCGTTTGATTTACGAAAGGTTCAGTTTGTGGAGCAATGTTTGTTTCAGCGCAGGTCTAGACAGAATATGCTTGATTGTGTACGAATGTGGGAGAAAGCGGTGCGTGAACGTATGAAGCGTGAAGTTGCCTTGGCGGACAAAGAGCAGCGCAAGGCTGCTCGAGATAAAGCTTTACAGCTTGAGGAAAAGGAGGCACAGGAAAAGAAAGAGAGGGAGGAACGGGAACGTAATTTGCAAACGACCGGTCATTTTCCTATTCGACGACCGCTTTATCCTGTCCTTAATAATGAAATTGATGAATTTTCGTTATTAGATCGATCACCGCCTCCGTACGTTCTTCCTACGGCTCCGACTGAAGATTCTGATGATGAAGGACAGGATAAGTCGGGAAAAGGGGATAAGTCCAGTGTCAGGTTATCTGCGGAGAGATCCGCAGAACTGCGTAGTTGGGCCCGTAAATTGAATTTAAATCACGTAACTGTGTCTGACGTTGTTGCCGAGAGGGGTAAATGGACAGAACGAGAACTGATGTGTTTTTTGAATACTCTTGCTGATGAAGTTGTTACTAAATTTCGTAAATATTCAGAGACTTTAGAACCTAAGGCTGTGTCGGTTCATCGTGAGAATATGGATAAAGGTATATTTGTTCTTGCAGATGTCGATACATTTTTCAAACAACTGATCAAGCTGCGGGATGAGACGTCCAGGTTGCGGGAAGAAGAGAAAAAGGATAAGGAGTCCGTGCCGGGGCCAACAGAGCAGTCTAAGGAGTGTTCTCTACGGGGTTCAGATAAGAATTCTAAAGTGCATGTTATGCCTATGCGTGAAGCTGCACCTTTGTATGTTCCACCAAAAGGGGACGGTACAGATGAGGATAAAACATCGAAAGATGCGAAGGGGTACTTTATATATAATTGGGTGTATACGCCCTGGAATAGAGCAGATGTTATGGCGTTAAAAAATTCCTTACCCGATCTTCGTAAAAATCCAGCTGCATTCTATGAAGGGGTGGAGGGGGCCATTTCCTCCTGTGTTATGACTCTTGTTGATATAGATCTCTTTTTTGGGTTAATTCTTCCGCCTGATATGTGGAGGTCGATTCGTAAAACTAATGATGAAACGATGCTTGGGGGAACTTGGAAAGAAATAAACCAGGCTGATTTAGACAGGGAACCTGCATGTAAACCATGTGATTTGATTTTAAAACTCCCAGCGGCTATCTTAACTAAACTAAAAATGCTTGTTCCTTCTAAAAAGATCGATTGGACCATGCTAGCTTCATGCAAACAAAAGTTAGATGAAACGGTATCAGACTTCTTTACACGTTTCGAAGAGGCGTTTCACGATTACAGTGGTCAATTGTTAACAGATGATACGGGTAGGCAATTGTTTGTAGATAAGTATGTGGCTAATCTCCTACCGGAGATTGCAAAACGATTAAAGACGAGCAAAAGTTCCTGGGCCACGGCGACCCCTGCGTCTTTGTTAACTATGGCTCAGTATTATGAGCGGCAGGAATTAGAGGCTAAAGAAAGTGTTGATAAGAAAGCGAAGGAATTGAAAACGAAGGTGATGTTGGTACAGGTTCGTGGAACGCAATCTAGAGGGAATGATAGAGGTAGACGAGGAGGGAGTAATGCGTCGTATGGTCGTACGGATATAGCGGAGGACCAATGTGCCTATTGTAAGGAGTTTGGGCATTGGGCTGAAGATTGTTCGGTACTTCGCGAGCAACGTAGTCAGCGTGGTCGAGGAGGTGGAAGGTCGAGGAACAATTATTCAGGGGCGAGAGGTGGCGGAAGTGATCGTGGCAGGTTTGAAGAGAGGGGCCGTAGCCAGGATGAACGTAATACCTTTGATAGACGGAACCAGTATCAGATATCGGAGGGTGAGAATGTGGAGCATCAGGATTATGTGCATGCATAGGACTGCGTAGGATGGGGTACGGAATCAGTTGAAGTGCCAGTAGATCAGAGAGGTCCATATGTATCAGCGGGCATTTTGGGTTCTACTGATCAGTTTTTAGTCGACACAGGAGCTACTCATAGCGCTTTGTCCAAAAACTTGGTTCCGAGGGCTCCCCTGTCTGGCGAAACGATAACATGTATAGGGTTTGATGGCACACCCTCTCCTAGCCCATTATCACAACCTCTTGCACTTTGTATCGACAAATTTTTTAGTTTTGGTCCATTTTTGTTGTCACCTCACACCCCAGATAACATTCTGGGTATTGATTTGCTCAAATATTTTCGAGCAACGATACGCTGCGCTCCCGAGGGAGTGCGAGTTATTTTGAACGATAATTATCCAGATTCAGACAGATTTTGTACTATACAAGAAATTGAAGAATTAGCCTCTCTCCCGCACACGTTATGGGCGACCTCAGACACGGATGTGGGACAGATGCTTATTCCACCTATTCGAATCACTGTAAAGGAGGGAGTACTTTTGCCACGTGTACCACAGTATAAGATTTCCAGGGAAGGTGAAATTGCCCTGACGCACATTGTTCGGGATTTGATCATTGCAGGAGTAGTGGAGGAAGTTCCTTACAATGTTTGCAACAGCCCTATTCTTCCGATTCTTAAGAAAGACACTGACGACAAGGTCTATCGATTTATTATTGATTTGAGAGAAATTATCAAAATTGTCATTCCCCAATATCCGGTGGTGTCCGACATCACGACATTGCTCACATTGGTTCCCACAACAGCGACGACGTTTAGTGTCATTGACCTCAAAAATGCGTTCTTTTCCATCCCCATCCATCCTGATAGCAGATATTTATTTGGCTTCACGCTAAATAATAAATCGTATAGATTTTGTCGTGTTCCTCAAGGTTACACTGAAAGTCCTAGCATCTACAGCCAGGCTTTAAAAAGACAGCTTGATTCTTTCGAATTACAATCTGGAGTAGCCCTTATACAGTATGTTGACGACCTCCTGTTGGCTGCAGACACTTATGCACAATGTGAGGAGAGTACGCTTGCCTTGCTTTCCTTTTTGGCTCAGAACAATCATAAAGTTTCTAAGAAAAAGCTTCAATACTGTAGACCCAAGGTGACCTACCTCGGTCATCTTTTGTCTAAGGAGGGGTGTGCATTAACATCAGATCGAATTCAGGCGATTTTAGATACACCAGTCCCCCGCACTCAGAGAGATGTACGCGCCTTTATAGGATTAACGTCCTTTTGTAGACAGTGGATCATGGGGTTTTCGCACATTATAAAACCTTTGCTAGCGTCACTGTCCAAAACTACACCAATGCCCCTTGAATGGACAGATGAATGTCAGAATGCGTTTGAACAATTGAGGCAAGCCCTTTGCTCTGCACCCATTTTAGGTACACCAGATTACACAAAGATTTTCACATTGTACGTGCACGAGAAAGATGGGTGCGCGTTATCAGTGCTAGTGCAAGCGCACGGGGATAAACAGAGGCCATGCGCGTACTTTTCAGCCATTCTTGATCCTGTAGCACGAGGGTTTCCTGGGTGTTTTCGAGCAGTTGCAGCAACAGCAATAGCTATACGGCAGAGTGAGGGAATAGTTTTATCGCACAAATTGTTGGTGTTAGTTCCCCACGCAGTAGATGCCCTGTTGAATCAAACGAAAACACAGTATCTCACGAGCGCACGTTTGACAGGATATGAGCTCACACTTCTGGCGCCACACATCACATTGAAAAGATGCGCTACCTTGAATCCTGCCACTTTATTGCCTTTTCCGGTCGAAGAGGGTCAGGAGGAAAAACATCATGATTGTGTTTTCCTGACCGAGGAACAAACAAAGGGTCGTGTCGACTTACAGGATATGCCACTTCCAGATGTGGACGGGGAACTGTGGGTTGATGGATCGTGTTTGAGGCTGCCAGATGGCACGACCTCTGCAGCATATGCGATCACGACACTTAAGACAGTGGTAGAAACAGCACGAATACCACAGAAATCGGCTCAAGCAGCAGAGCTGATAGCTTTAACAAGAGCCTGCGAGTTGAGTGCTGGCCTATGTGTGAACATCTACACAGACAGCCGGTACGCTTTCGGAGTAGCGCATGACTTTGGCTTACTCTGGAAAGAGCGTGGGTTTTTGACCTCTCATGGAGTACACATTATGCACGGAGAACTAGTGCGTGATCTCCTAAACGCGTTGCTTTGTCCAAAGAAAGTAGCGATAATTAAATGCAGTGCACATAAAAAGATCACTGATAAAGTGGGTCAAGGCAATGCTTTTGCAGATAGCATAGCAAGACAAACAGCTATGTCTCGAACTGACTCCCCCATGTATGTAACAAAGTCACAGGCTGAGCGATGGCATGATGCTAGAGCGGAGATACTAGACATCCAAAAATCAGCGACTGAAGCAGAACTTGTAGCATGGGCAACAGAAGGGGTACTGGATGATGAGGGTTGTTGGAGAAGTAAGGACATGGAGAGATGGAAATTGCCTGCAGCTTACTTGCAGGTGATGGTCCAGATGACACACGGATTAGCGCATGTGGGAGCTCTTGCAATCACTCGATTGTTAACGCGAGTTTGGGAGCATCCTGAGATTGCTAATACTGCTAAGAGAGTAGTGCAGACCTGCTTGATATGTTAACAGCACAATCCTGCAAAAGGGACTCATACTCCGAAAGGAGGGTTCGTTCCACCTTCTGCACCATTCGAGGTACTTCAAATGGATTACATCCAGCTTGAGCGCTGCAATAACCGCAAGTATGTCTTAGTGGTGGTGTGTGCTTTTAGCAAATGGGTTGAGGCCTTGCCCACGAAAGATAATACAGCTTTGACAACAGCTAAGGTTTTGCTCAAGGAGTACTTCCCTCGATTTGGAGTTTGCAAATTTTTGTGGAGCGATAATGGGCCTCATTTTGTTGGGAAAATAGTGGAATATGTGCTAAAGGGACTGGGGATTCAGCAGAAGTTTCATGCTGTGTTCCATCCTCAGTCAGCAGGTCTTGTTGAGCGGTACAATGCCACGTTGAAATTGAAACTGGCTAAGATTGTGGCGTCCACGTCATTGAAGTGGCCAGATGCCTTACCGCTAGCATTGCTCTCTCTTAGATCAGTGCCCCATTCTCGAACTGGCCTCACACCGTATGAAGTGGTGTTTGGATGGCCTATGAATATATGGGGAGTTCCTAAGCCGCGATTGTTACATGATGTGCCTTGTATAATGATGAACGATTATTTGGCACGGTTAACAAATGATTTGCTTTCCATTCATCAACAGGTTCGAGAAGCGCTCCCTGACAACTCCATTGGAGAGGCCCATAGTCTCCGTCCTGGGGACTATGTGATGGTGAAGTCGTTTGAGAGGGCGAACAGCTTGGAACCGAGGTGGCGTGGCCCCGAGCAGGTCCTCCTGGCAACTCGAACGGCAGTACGAGTGACCAACAGAAAGCGGTGGGTGCATTCAACTCACTGCCGCCGCGTCTCTCCGGACCTGGTGAATCCTACTGTGCTGTCCGACTACAAAGAGATCTTGGATAACGAAAAGAGCCCAGCTGTGACGTCGGCCAAATCTGAGGGAGCCTTCCCGGACCACACTGTTTATGGACGACAGCGCTACGATTTGCAGCCAAGAATGGAGGAAGATTTTCTTTTTGTGCGAGACTGGTTGGTTACCGCTCTGGGGTTTGTGAAACGGAAGCCGGGAATCTCAAGGGGGGGGATCAGTTCTGCCAAGAGAAGCGACACCCGTCTTGACCCCGGAGAAGAAAACAACGGCTACCTCGGAGCTCAGCACCATTGTTTTTAATTTTTGTAGTTGAACATTTGAGACATTGTGAACTCTTGAACTATGGCGTCTTCTGCATCACGAGACAAGAGAATTCTTGGTGCCATTTTGTTCGTACTGACAATCGTGGTGATAGCAGTAATAGCCTGGGTAGTAGAACTTGTGGTGCCTGTGCGAGAACATTTGCTGCCGACTACCCCGGCTCCATCTGAACATTTTCACTTCACCTTGCCCTACCATGAAGAACAGCACCGACAGACTTACCTGAACAATAGCTTCATTCAGATTTTGCATCATACTCATAATATGACGAACACTTCTAACTGTTGGGTGTGTGGGATGTTGCCGGGTCATCAGAAGAAAGGGGGCACCCCGCTCATCCCACTCCCATTTTCCCATAATGGTTCCTGTAACGCCTGGTATACTCTCCTATTCACTTTACGATGGCCAACGAAAGGGGGGGTGCTTTTCCATTTGAATAAAATATGTTACCATGACAGGGATGGTTATCCACGAGCTGAGGGTACTCGATTTGAATGGGAAGAGTATCGCCCCGATAATATGTCTGCACCCCGAATTTACAGCAATCAAAGGAACATTAATATGTCTAGCTCACATGTTATAAATGTTATAAATACTAAGGCTGATCTTTGCATACGTAATAAAGGTACAATCCCGGTTGGAAAAAGTGAATGTAACACCACACTTACATTTGACAGTCCGAATGGCATATCATTTGTGGCATCCCGAAATACCTACTTTATTTGCGGTACTAAAGGTTATCATCAGCTCCCTTTAGGATGGTTAGGCACATGCTATGTATCTTTTGTATTGCCCCCAGTATTCATTGCCCCACCAATGTATCACAATGATTATATACTCTATCATGATTTTGTGTTAAATAGAGTTAAACGTACTGTGGTCTTGGATGACATTGACCAGACCGATACTGCCTTACAGCAATATGTAGACTTTAATTTGGGATTGTTTTCCTTTGTGGGGGCTGCCTTGAATAGTCGGAAAATACGACGACTGACTCGTGTTGTCGAGGCCGTAGCCAATGACACTGCTATTGCATTGGGGAACATAACGGAAGAACTTCAGATTTCTAGAATTGTTACGCTCCAGAAACGCATGGTTCTAGATGTGGTTCTAGCTGACCGAGGGGGGGCATGTAGAATCATCGGAAGTAGCTGCTGCGTGTATGTTCCCGATAATTCGCCTTTTGTTTATGATGCAATCTCAAAGCTCCACAAAATCGCTGCTGAAATACACCCGGACAATGGTACTTGGACTCTTTCGGGGTGGTTCTTGTCGATGCTTACCACTTGGGGCTGGAAACTGCTGACGATTTTATGTATCATTGTTGGGATACTGTTCTTTGTATGTTTATGTATACAATGTGGCCCTGCCTTATGTTCTATGTGCTTATCAGCTTGCATTCCATCCAGACGAGCTCTTGCCCAAAATGGAATGATGCTTCATAAAGAAGTTGCTCAAATAATGTTAATTGATATCGAAGATGAGTATCCCGACTACGTCCATTATGAGGTAGCTTCAGCTAAACGCTAAAAGGGTCGTGTGTCGTAATTTGACAATGGCCGGGTTAGCGCTTAGCTTCGCTACACGTTATTTCCCTTAACTTGGCCATATTAGAAAACGCCATTTTGTATGTTACGGCGGCCATTTTAGGGAATGAGCGGCCTCGTGGTCAGCATGCCCTTTAGTCCTTTGTCCGTACCGCTGACAATCCGAGTTTGCCCAGCAACAGGCTATTTTTAGTAACGGTCAAGCCTGTACATGCGCAGCACAACTGACCAGTCACCCCTCAGGAATGTTCCGCCAAACTGACCAGTGGAGTTGTAACCCCTCCCATGAGTTGGCTGTGCTCCAAAAATAACCATATATGTACATAAAGCTCTGTAACCTTGTACCGCCTACCTTTTATTACCTGTAAAAATGTATAAAAGAAGGATTCGCACCAACGTTCGTGGTGATACTTCTTGCATTGCCGAAGGGTGCTGTAGGAATGTACCACCACCCCATGGGGTCTTAATAAACTTGTCTTTTGTACTTTTCAGTTTCCGTGCCAACAGTTCATTGGTGTAAGTGGGTATTTCTGTGGAGCATGTAGGCCTTGGGAACCCAATACCACACTACTGCTTGAGCAAAACCTTTGGGACATATTGGGCTGTCCACTGCTTGGATTTCACTTACCAATGAGAAGACAAGCAACAGGAGCTACAACTAAGAGAGCCTTTCGAAGAATGTCTACAATAGCTGCTCATTTTATTTGTACTTAACTGGAAAGGGCATCATCTCCCATCCATTCTTACAGACACTCTCCAGGTTGGAAGCAGTACAGAAAATGAATTGTTACAGATTCCTCAAGTCTTCTGATGCCGTGTTACAGGACCTGTTCATTTTACATCAAACAGATTTGGCAGTTTGCTGGTTGTTTTATTTTCCCATAACTGGCAGTGAGAAGAATTTTGATCAGTTCACGAGTATGAGTTTAAGCCACGATTTGGATCACGAGTTAGTAGTTACATCACATGCAAGTGTGGCACCTCTCAAATTTCACCTAGACAAATTATTTTACCGGGAAAAATTTAGGCAGAAAAAAACTCTAAAAATTGTCCACGTGACCAAGGTCAGTAAGAAATCACATGTGTGCAAATGATGCAGTAAACACCAAAACTAAATTTTACTGCATGCTGTGCTTTATCCTGGGGTAGAGATTTGGGAGTAATTATCGAGACTCGGTTCAGAGGGTTCGAACAGGTTTACACACGGGTGCCTGGCGTCGAGGGCGATGTGCCAAATACGCCATCACCCCCCTCCCGCGGTCTATGTGGTGACATTTTCTCACCTTCCAAGTGCATTTTATTTTTGAAGTCTCTAATCCAGAGACAAGCAGGGTGTGTGCCTCCCGGTTTTTTGTTCGGTGTGGCGCCCTCCTCATTGCACTTGCACAGACGACTTTTTACTTTCAAGTCCCTTGGTAGGGTGACCCTTAGCATTCCCATACCGCCGGGGCTTATTCACCATAGGTCCTGATGAATGCCAGGTTAATTACACCAAAATTGGCAGAAACATGTTGACCATCACGTAATGATATTGGTAACAGACCATTCAATTTAGTTGGCCGTGTTTACCAACACATATTTTAATATGTCTTTGTTGATCAGTCATTAAATCAATTTTTGATACAATTGAGGCATTTTTAAACTCACCACGACACTATTATCACGTAACCTTTCACTTAGCCCTCACAACTTCACATTACCCGCTCCACAGTAAAATCTGGCATTGAAGCACACTGGGGTGAAATTCGGTCACACCCAGTGGGGCCCAATGATGAAGCATGTCACCGACCAGGTCGGTGAGTGAGGGCTTTATTAACAAACCTAATTGGTGTTGTTTTCTCTTTTGTGCTCCATTACTTGTGTATTTCTCAACCAAGTTACACTCTTTTGTTGTTATTTTTGGAGTAATTATCACACCAGGCAAATACCGCACCTATGGGTATCAGCAGCTATCAGGTGCAGTAAATAACACCCTTTTTAGATGCACGACTTCTGGAAATGAAAAATGACTTGAGCTGAAAAACCAGGACTGACTGACTACACCTTTCACATCTGACATCGAACAACTTGAGAGCCCTGCAGCTGGGGAAGTTTTCAATGTTTCACATTCTCAGCTCTCCTCTAGTGCTATTTAATTATTTTGTTTTATGCAAGTTCTACAAAAGGATGCAACATTGTTGACCTAAAGACACAAATCGATGATGTTTGATTGTAAAATTATTACTTGTCTACCTTTCCCAATCCGTCTGTTTTTCAGTTCTCGGCGTACGAGGAACATATTTACTTCACGTGGCTGCGTCTTTTCAAGTATTGTCAGAGTTCCTGGTGGCTTTGTGCGCTTGTAACAACGAGGAGAGACGATGCGCTGGTAATAAAAACGCGCTCTGTAATAAAAGGGTGCCTGGGAGGTAAAAGCTACCACTTAGTCCTATGGGCTCAAATGCTCCTAGCTTTATGTAGTTTCTTAGATCGGTTTCTTTTCATTGAGTTCATGTCAGCAGAAAATCTGCAGCCCGACATTTCCACTTTGCCGGTCACTTCCTGCAGAAAAGTGTCTCAGGTAAGGAGAGGGGGAGGGGTGCATTGTGGTCGAATCCTGTATCCATCACAAGTGCTTTGCATCATGATGTCTTCCTAACAGACCAGGAGGCTTAAATCTCTCCTGACATACAAAAATATAGACTCTCAGATGATAATGAGCACTCTGGGTACAGGGACAGACCCACTGCTCCCACAAGAAGGTTAATGACAAGATGACAACAGGCAAGCATCTCAGCAGCAGGCTAATTAACCAGGATGACTCAAAAAGCATCCTTCTGTTTTTGAACAACATATTTCAAGCTCTGAAATGAGCTTGGAATAAGGCATTCACACAGTTACGCTACTCAAATAATCAAACAGTGAAGGAAGATGCAAAGGCATTATTGACTGCGACCATTTTTGCAAAGAGGAAGCAATTTAACGCGGGTGTGTTTCCTGCTGTATCTTTGTTAACAGACGTTGAATACCTTTGGGTGCAATAAAAATAGATGTTAAGTGACACCCTATTGAAAAGACTATGGTAGTAAGGACTGTGTTTAAGTAAAGGAATTTATGCTCAGGCAATATGCATATGTTAATAGGTGCACCTCAGTGGCAACATTGGAGAGCATGAAGTTTTGACCCTTTAGAGATTTATAGACTATTCCTTTCTCTATATCTGTACACATATGAATGTTAGAACTCAGTATAGGGAAATTGTAATGTACACATTTAGAAAAACACCACAATTATAAATTGAACTGTGCATCTAATAATGAGTTATTCTATTACTATGTATGGCTCTTGCAGAGAGCCGCTATTGTTTATTTCAGGTTCCAACTGGCATAACTCACTGCTATGACGTAGCAACAGTTGATAACAAAACTGGTTACCCCCTGTTGCGATGTTAAAAAGACATTCCAGGCCAGGCTAACAAGGCTCTCTGTGGCCCGGTCAGTGCAGCTATGCTTGTCTGATTTGAAGGAAAGCAGAAAGCGTAGCTGCAGCAGAGGTAAGGAAGGCAGGGAAGGTGGAGTGGGTTGGTCAAGAATGGCAGTTCATTAAAAAATGTTGTTGCCTTTTGGACAGGGATAGATAACTGAGGACATACTATATATGACTCACCCATTACTTCTCTGCCCCTGCAAAGCAGTTGAAAGCACGGGCAGATGATTTGGTGGGGGTGGGGGGCATACATAACATACAATTATAGATGTGTAATAACCTATAATTAGCCTTTTTTACCTAATAAAACCAGCCAATAAGAATAGTCTATTGCCATTTGATAGCTTGCATCTATGCCCACTTACAGAGAATCTTCCCTACAGCCAATTCTTGAGAATCTTCCGCAATCGCAGCAACCTTGAAGACTACAGTAAACAAGCCTATAATGTGACAGAAAAACTAGCAACGAGAAAATACCCAAAACAGTTCATTAAAAAGTGCAATAAACTTGCAAGGAATCAAAATGGAGGGAAGGTCCTGTAACAGACGAACAAATCCACAATTCTAACTTGCATCACAACCTACTGCAGAGCAACCAGCCAAGTGAAAAAAGCGATCAATAAAGACTGGAACGTCACCTCTGGTGCTCTAAACTGGTCCAAACCTAGGTTTGGCAAAAAAAGCATTGAACATATACGGGACTATCTGGTTCACACGAGACTCACATCACGCCCCCAGCAGAGAGAAGCGGTGTCTACGATTTGGGGTTTACAGCTGTCATGGGACATTTCCTGTGTGGAACATGTTCAGCATGCCTTCACACCAAAAGAACCTAAACCATTGACTTGGATACAAACTTGAGCTGGACAATAAGAAAACACACCAACTGCAACACCACATACACCTATTATATGATCACTTGTCCATGCCAACTTAAGTACATTGGAAGGACCTGCAGGGAGGGAAAAATATGAAAGGGGAACAATGCAGCAATATCCGATGTGGCAAGATAACCACACGAATGAGCAACCATTTCCACTTAGAAAAGCACACACAAAATGACCCGTAGTGGATAATTTTCAAAACACTAGATAAGATAGACACGAATGCAGAAAGAACCTCTTCCAAAAGGAGCAGAGATGGGTGTGTCAACAGAGGCCTGAACATTAATAAAAACAAAATAATAAACCCTGGTTAGCATTCAGCAAATTAAACAAAGATCATCAACTGACGGAGGCACCTCCACAAACAAAATACAACTATACACTGGCACCCTTCCCACAAAAAATTGTCCAGAAGATGATATTGCAGAGGGTTATATAGCCATTAAACTATACTCCATTACAATGTCTAGAACGGGTCACAGTTCACACATACCCTAGAATGCTAGTCTCTGCAACAAGACCACAAGATCACATAGGGATCTAGAATTATAGATATGACGAATATTTCTTATCAAATTATATACTAGGCACATTCCTAATTTTCATACCAAGAATTACAAGATATCGGGAACTTCTATGTCTGTTACCTCCTACGGAATGATATTAACGAAAAAAGGGAATAATTGGGCTTTTTTCCAAGAACGATACTCCACACCTCCAACATGAGACCACTTCGGTAATAAGGGAGTGCTCCACTGAGGTTTAAAAACTTCTCCCATACATCAAATCATCCTCCCACCAGGATTTATTCAATAATTTATTTTAAAAGTTTTATATAGCGCTGGCTAGACTCGGAGGTATCAGAGCGCTTTACATGAGCATCAGATCATAGTTACAGGTTACATAGTTACAAAGGTTACACAGTTCCTAGAGCATGGCAACATAGTTACTTGTAAGGTCGAGATAAACAATAAGCACAAATACATAAGTGGAAAAGCAGGCAAGGTGAGAGATTCAGGGGAGAGGGGGTTGGAGCAGGGGAAGTAGACAGATAATGAAGGCGAGCAAGAGGAGGGGAGGGTGAGAGACACAGCATGGGGAGAGGAGGGGAAGGGTGACGGGGACACAAACTGGTAGACGAGTCAAGGCAACGTCCAAAGTCCAGTAAGCTGTGATCCCAGGGGAAGTGGTATCCCTTCCCTATCTCTATTGCGAGAGGCTCCCTTTACGCAGTGGACTCTCTCAGAGGGGTCTCTGAGACTCCAAGGCCTACATACTGGTTCCTTCCCCAAAAAGGGGAGAGGTAGTGCTTTGGCAAGGGGTGCCATACCATACCTCAAGTGTGAGTGGCTCCCTTGGCGCAGTGGACTCACACAGCGGGTTCGCTGAGACTCCAGAGTAAAAATATTGGATCTTTCCCCAACAAGGGGAG
Organism: Lissotriton vulgaris; assembly: GCF_964263255.1. Classification (NCBI taxonomy): domain Eukaryota; kingdom Metazoa; phylum Chordata; class Amphibia; order Caudata; family Salamandridae; genus Lissotriton; species Lissotriton vulgaris. The sequence goes on along the minus strand of NC_141685.1, from coordinate 481,878,809 downwards.
ATGGAGTGCTTAGTCAAAGAGCACAAAGGACAGGGGGGTAGGCAGAGTAGCAGGCAAGGGGAGAGATTCAGGGGAGAGAGGATAGGAGCTAGGGAAGAGACAATAAGGAGAGACGAAAAGAAGTCTGCCTAAAGACCGACTGGGTAGGTGACGACCAAGGAGGGAATCCACGGCCCATCTCCCCTATAGCTAAACCAAGTAGCTCCATCGGGCATCAGACAAAATTGTTCAGTCTCAAAACATTGAGAGAGGAGGGAGGGAGAGACATAAATAGAGGGAGGATGCGTTAGGAGACGACAGAAGAGACGAAAGGAAGTGCAACAATGTGGTTCAACAATATACCAGAAAAAGATCAACAAGTAAACATTAAATCAAAACAATCAGCAATACAATTTGGGGAGGAGAGAAAGGAGAGAGAAAGTAGTGGGGCGTAGTGGAAAAGGGAAAGTGAGGATAAGGAAAGAGACAACCGTAGAGACAAAAGGTTACTAATCTTTAGAGACGCTGCCTCTCTCAATATACTATGTATATTTAGCTGTCATGCACGATTGTGCACGTCCTAACTACATGGGACACAACGTTCTCTAGTTGCTCCCCATTACCATAAACCAATATGTTTAACCTGCTAGGAGGCGCATTTTGGCAATACACTTCCTATGAATATAGCAGTCCTCAAAGTTTAATAATCGGGACACTTCTGAATGCTTTTATCAAGAACACACATTGTTTGAGGGGAGAACAGCACCTATGTGCACAGCAACTGTCGCTCCATCTTTCTGGCCAACCGACCTAGAGCGACACGTACTAATGTTGTGACAAAAAGATTAACATAACTCCTCCCTACACAAAACTCTTTGCAGGCATATTTGAGCCTGACAGCTCTCTTGAATGAAGCCTTCTTTCTAGATAGAGGTATTCGATTATTATACTCACTTTGCCATGACACCCCTGCCTCACCCAATACCTATGAGGCATGCCATTAGAAAATTAGAAGGTATTTAATTCATATACATTTTGTAGTGTGATTTGGATTTTATTCGCTCCTCACAATATCTGTACATAACAAGTGCAAACTTATATTTATGTGGGCCTTTTTAACAAAATTAAAACAACATTCTCCCTCTCTTCACTCCTCTCCACCCCAAAGCACATGTAACTCATAACAGTCATAAGTGGACTGTTTTAATTTTAAAAACCCCCATCTCCCCGCACACAACAACAGCTGTCTGCACAGTACCGTGATGAATATTGTTTAGTTGGATGCACAACCTGATTTCAGTGAGTGGCTAAAAGCTGTTTACTTGAGCATGTAAATGTGTAAATGTAAATGTGGCGTATTTGTATAGCGCGAACAGTGACCCGGAGGCATCCCGGCGCTTGTACTCCTACCACAAGGGAACCCCTCCTGGCTTTTCCTTGTGGGGTGTCCACTCCTGGGCATCCCATGGTGAAACCAGGCATCCCTTGTGTATCAGGGGGCCTTTGTGGAGACTAAGCAAGCTATTGCCCAGAGTTGCAGCGTGGGACCCATGCTTAGAATTGGCACTGAGGCGAGAATATCCGGTCAGAGGAATTTAAGTCTGAAACCCGCCGAGGCGGGAATCGAACCCTGGTCCCTGGCCAGCGTTCTGCATCAAGGTCTGCCGCTCTAAGCATTGAGCCACACTGCATGTCCCAAGCAATAACCATGGGCATCCCTGCATTTGGGTTTAATCAATATATATCACATAGGGAATGACACACTCAAGATTGTTGTATGGTATACCAACAGGACCCCACAATCTCTTATAACAAATTATTTTTTCTTGAAAGTCATAGCCTCAATGAAAGAAGACATAACCTTCCGACAGAATTTATCAGAATGAAGACACATGAGTAATTGACTTACAAGTCCACAGAAATCAACAGTAAGGGAGTCATTCAACTTGGAATATGGTCCTGATGAAGGCCAGAGGCTGAAACATGTTGATCATTCACATGTGATGTTAAGGATATTTAACAACTCCATATAACATCACCACTTCACTTTTTAACAACTTTGGTGTGTCAGAAGGCCTTGACGTAACAGTGCTCATGTGCGTCGGACGGCTCTTGGCAGCTCGCGCACATGGCACAGGATTACCTTTTCCTAGATGGCCGCTGAGCCCGGAACCAAAAGCGCAGGTGACTCCCTCTCAAAACCAGGTAGTTTTTGCAACCGATAATTTTGAAGTCTCCACAGTATATTTTGGGGTGTTTCCTGTCACAGGCACTATGCCTACCACGCATGTGAGGTAATATTTTTATCGGGAGACCTGAGGGAAGGCTGGGTAGTAGAAAATGGGCTGTGGCCCAGTGATCCCACAATTTTCCCACACAGAAAAGTGAGGAACATTTTATTTTATTAGCTACATTTGAGGTGGGAAGGAAAATGTTGGGGGACCCACGAAACCTGCACTTCCACTGGACTCCCCTAGGTTTCTAGTTTTCACCAATGTTTGGGTTTGGTAGGCTTCCCTAGATGGCTGCTGAGCCCGGGACCAAAAACATAGGCGACTCTCTCGCAAAACCAGGTAGTTTTGAGATTGATAATTTTGAAGTCTCCACAGAATGTTTTGGGGTGTTCCATTTCGATGGCACTGGCCTACCCTCAAAAGTGAGGTACCATTTTTATCTGGAGACTTGGGGGAATGCACTGTGGGTGGAAGTTTCTGGCTCACTGCAAATTCCAGAACTTTCCATTACAGAAATTTGAGGAAAATTTGTTTTTTGACAAAGTTTGAGGTTTGCAAGGGATTGTGGGTACTAGAACCTAGTGAGAGCCACACAGGTCACCCCATCCTTGATTCCCCAGGATGTCTAGTTTTTAACAATCTACAGGATGCTAGATTTAGCCATGTGCTGGCTGAGCTATGCCTTCATTTACATGGAGAGTAGAGACGTGGCTTGTTCCAGTGCGATGTAAGTCATTGTAGTCAATTTACCTGTATTGTTATAGACCTTGTGTACTTCAGCATGTCGTAGTGATTATTTAAAATTGACGCTCGCCTGTAATTTTGTATAATCCCGCATGTCTCGTATTTGACCTGATTAGCTTGTGCATGATAGCCACCGCACTACGCCCATTTAAACGATTCACTAAACCAACAGAGTAATTCACTGCCAGATAAGTTTGCACCAATCCTTTCACGCGATTAATTTCGGCTAAGTTTTCACATTATTCACGTTGGGCATGAACTTAGTATTTATTGTTGTCACTCATTGTCTAGTGGAGTATGTTATCAGGTCCTGTTTCATTTCTGTACAGACCCCTGACGAAGGGTCCTGCTTTGTTGACCCGAAATGCATTGGGTACTTATGAAACACTGTGAACAGCATTAACCATTGCACTATAAGATGATTATTATGTCTGCATATGAAGTTGAATTTGAACGTGGAACTGAATCAAGTTCTTTGATTGGATTACAAATATTGAACTGAATAAAGTTGAACTTTGTGAAGAAACCTGAGAGTTTCATGATATATCGTGCGCACATTTTGGTGGGCAGGTGACCCTCCCCACATCATGTTCTGTCCCTTTTCCACTTTCTCATCTCACTGCTCCAAGTGCCCAATTCTAGACAGTCTATGCCTTATACCTATTAACCCACCATATGCCTGTTCATAGGCTAAGCATCTCAACACCCTGCCTCCCCTGCTCTCACTTACTCAGTTGAGTCAATATGGCACCTCTTAGAGTTGGAGAAATATGACTTCTCATACCCATTTTCTGCTCTTCTTACTCTACTTGCTTCCAGATTCCTTGTCATTCTTGTCATCTCCCTCATCTAGCCCCCTAAAGTCTACACCTCTAATAATGCATTTGCCTCTCTACCTTCTATCTCCTCTCACCCACCAACTCACTTCAAATGCCCACTGTATAGCGTATGTCCAATAAACAAGAAGTGGTGAAATATCTAGAACCTGATGATATCAGATTGTAACCTAGATCTACTCTTCATCACGAAAACTTGCCTCTGAGATGACACTTCAACAGTTGCCCACAAAGTGAATGTGGTAAGTTTTCAAACCCACAACTACCAGAGGATGGAATACGGAGATATACTCTTCAAAGAAGCACTGCAAACCACAAACAAAGACTCCGGATAGACTGTGAACTCGTTTTGATCCAAGGAAAACCCATTAATACTGTTCTGAATGCTTTTGTATTCTTTACAGCCCACCTTCCAACAATGAAGTTTTCACAGAGGCCTTCCTTGTTCACCACCTCTGACATCTTACTAAACCATATTGACCTTCACTTCCTGGGTGACATGAAACATCTGCAATTTCTGCTTAGTTAAAGAGCAAAATGTCCCAAAAGCTCTTGTTCTCTGCCCCTGTAGTTCTCTCTCCGCATCTAATTTTAATGGTAGAATTGGCCCTGCAGCCCCAACCTCCTCCTTCTTGCTGCTCCACACAAGAATTAGGAATGGGCATGCTGGAGTACCAGGAAGCTGCCCGCTTTTCAAGATTACCATGGTGAGGCAAATTTACAAGGCCAGTGAGTAGGAGGTGCGTGTATTGTGTGCTGGCATAGTTCACTATAGAAGTTTAAGAACTAATAATTATTAATTATTATTATTAATTATTAATTATTAATTATATAATTTGACACTGTCTTAACTCAAGCTCCTTGTTTCCTTTAGCTGTTATAATGAAAAAAACAGTAACAATGAAGCAAAGAACATTTCTTTTTTTGCTCAAGAAGTATGGAATAAATGGGTGCACTCGGCCGAAATACCTATGGCCAAATCCTATAGAGGTTTTCTCCTAACCATTCAAAAGCTCAATGAAATTACATGTAACTTAGGTAGCATAAATTATTGATGTGCAACCCACAGTATGAGCATAAATGTTCTGCATCAGTTATTTGCATTGTGTGGTTGTCTCCTCGTCCCATTAAAAATGACACAAGGTGATGCTACAGTAGGCTGGTTTGAGATACATATAGAGATAATGAAAAGGAGCTAGCTATTAAGTAGAACACATGTCATGTGTGTCAGACAAACCAGCTTTGTTTTTTATAAAGGCCCTCACTCACCAATCTAGTTGGTGGCATGCTTCATCATCGGGCCCCACCCAGGGCACTGAGTGTGCCTCGGGTGTGCTGCGACGTCTGTTTACAGCGGAGCAGATTTTGTTAGGTGAGTGTGCAGTGGTGGTGTTAAGGGTGTAGATTTAATAACTGTCCTAAGGATTCCAAAGTCCTCCCGGGTAATTTATTAATTTGCCCTTGGCAGTATTAAAAGCAAGGCTGCAGATGTGTTTGGAGGTGACTATGGGCTCCCACATCCAGTGTGGTCAACTAGTTTCATCCAGGCCTTGTAATAATTCTGGCTTTCATCAAGACCTATGTGTGAGTGGTGATATATAAAGGGGTTACAAAGTATGTAAATGCTCCTAAGTGAAGCACACGCTAGGGTGCGGTAAATATAAGATGATGGTTTCCTCTAGGTTTGTACCTGTGAAGGTAAAAGGGACAAACAAAGAGACACACATACACAAAATGAGTTGGTATCAGGCCCGGCACTGTTATTTTGTGATTTCATATCGTCGTGCCAACCGCCAACCGGCTCTATCATCACAACTTGCCAGCACCGCATCGAGCACCTCCTCGCCCTGCACCGCACACCTTTGTCTCAGCAACGCTGTCTGGACGATCGTCACTGAGTTGCTGCTCGCAACACATCGAGAGGCACTGCACTGTGCACCGCTTCCACTGTGCACCATAAGCGCGACAGACGCCACAACCGGTTCTGTCACCTGCACCACGATCTGCCAGCACCGCATCGATCACCGTCTCACCTTGCACCGTAAGCCTTGGTCTCACCAACGCCGTCCGGACGATCTTCACAGAGCCGCTGCTAGCACCACATGGAGAGGCACCACACCGTGCACCGCGCCCCCTTCACATCGCAACCGCGACAGACGCCAAGACCGACTCGCACCTCTGTGTGAGCAGCACTAAGAAAGGTATTGTGAACAAACCTGTCCTGCGGTTGCTGACCTGTACCGAAGCGGTCAGTTGGAATCGCGAGACTCTGTTGTTTTCAGCATCACGGTAGGCTCGGACTGAACTACCGACTCGTACAAACTGTGTTTTCAACGTAACTTGGCAATTTAAAGACATTTTGCAACAGAACAATTTTTAAAGTACTGTATTGTGGATTTTTATCTTATTTGGTCATGTTTAAGTATATAAAAATATTGGATATTTTCTAAACTGATGTGGTGTCCTTTTGTAGTGCTTACACTGTATTACTGTTGGTTATGTGCAAATGCTTTACACTCTAAGATAAGCCTGACTGCTCGTGCCAAGCTACCAAAGGGGGTGAGCAGAGGTTATTTTAGGAGTGTAACTCCCTTATCCTGACTAGAGTAGTGGTTTCTGCCTGGCTTTGGTGCAAACCTTAGCCAACCATTTCCCATTTCTAACACAGTGTCTGTCAAAAATATTCAGGTCAGGTAGCCAAGAGCTAGATATGCACTAAATGTACAGGATCCTGGCTACCTGAGCTGAACTTTGCCTGGCTGGGTAAGTCACAGCTACTGTGGGCGTGACCTCCTTAGCTCAGCAAATGTCCTTCAGGCCCTCCCCCTCAGTGACGAGGGGTAGTGTCACTCATTGCCTCTCACCTAGGTGCTTCAGATTGAAGCCCTGTAGCGCCCAGGGACGAGTCTCAATCAGTAATACTTCATCACAGACTGGGTAAGGGTCAGCAGTCTCACTAACCCCATCCCACTCTGTGACTAGATAGGGACTGCTGCCTTCCCTCATTGGGTGACCATTTTCCATATTCTGTAGCAGAATATGAACTGTAATTGACCAGGAATTTAGGGCCAGATGTATTAAACACTGGTCATAATTTGTGACCAATGTGGTATTTTATGAACTGATCTGTGTATTAATTAGCTAGTTCATAAAGAAACAAACCGTAGTGAGTCACAATTCAAACTACCTCATGAGTAATAATAAGGTAATGACACAAAACGAGATATACTATGATTCAATGTCATCCCAGTGATGGTGGCCTGTTGGAGTCAGCAGACTACTATGCCTGTGACTGTTTTTAAAAAAAGCTAACTTTTGTTAACGCTGCCTGATTTCCTTTAAGGAAACAGGACTGTGTTTTAAAAGAAAAGTTTCTTTTTTTGTGTGTTTAAGAGGAGAAGAAACTACAAGGTAGGTGATCAAGGACAATAAAGGTCAAGAGCTTCTGGTCCTCTAATAGGTGCAAGGGTGGGCATTTATTTGGCCCATGCAGTGCAGGATAGAGCAAGGAGCAGGATCAGTAAGTGCACAGGAGCACAACAGGTAGTGGAACAAGGAGGATGCAATGTGAACCTGACTATATTTGTCATTTTCTGCTAGGACATGGCCAGTATTTCTTCATCTTGAAACTTGTGGTCAGATTTGACAGGTGCCTAGCCTTATTGTTACTCGCGACAATCTTGGCCCAAAAGCAGACAGAAGTTCTAAAAGTAGTGTATAGGGAAATAGTTATTGTAGTTTGGAACCCTCCACAAATAAAAATGAAGGCACAAAGATGATATTCTGAGTCTTTTGCCCCTATGACAGTTTCCAGGTGTGGCCACCATCCAATCTCAACATACTCTAGCCAATGTCCTGAGATTAGATACGATCCCCAAAGGTTTCCAATTAAACAGATATCAAACCCTTAATATTTGCTATAATACTCTTAAAGTTTAAGGACTGACTGGCCATGAAACACATTTTGCTTGCAACAGGCTCCTAGGGATGGCAATGCTTTAAAGATCACTAAAGACACTCTTGTTAATGCAATAATCGAAATATGTTACCTAACTAAACCTAATTGGGTGAAAATGAATAATTGTAAACAAAATAAAGGGGAATGTTCCCAAAACAGGAATATATTAGCCTTACTCGGAAATATATTTTTACAGTAGTGTGGCACATAGGTTTTAGAAATAACTTACGCCAATCAATATATTTCATTTGTGCATGTCCATCAGCAAGAGTGAGTATTGAGTCTGATCTCAGAGGTGCTGCATATCCAAAGGGGTAATCTATGACCAAGTTCAGGTTCTTGATGATGAAACCATTCATATTTAGTGGTATGTTGGTGAAGTAATACAACAAGTAAAGTAGCATTATCATTTTAATAAGCAAGAGAGACAGCCTACCTTGGATTGAGTGGACAAGACTTTCAAAAAGGTGCACAACCTCCAGAGATCTCACTGCTTCACCCACATTACCTTCATTTACATCAGATTCTGCAGAATATATTTGTATTCCAAGGTTGTGGAATATGCTATGTTCTTATTAAATATTCCAGGGACCTATTGGCCACCCTCCTTCACCGCATCTGTTTTGTAGTTTAAAGGCTTGACTTTGACGAGTCGTGACACATTTCTGAGTGTTCCTCAACTAATTCATATTCTTAATCTAGACGTGCATCATAGTTTTAGGAAATGTGTTCCACCCATATAATCCCTCAGTATTTTTCACTTTTTGACTACCTGGTTTGGAACTTTTACTGTGAGTTAGTCTCGCTAAATATGTATTGCTCACGGTAAAGTCTGTAGAAAGGTACTGAAATTGCTAACTGTAAGTGTCCACCTTTTAAGATACAACCACTTCTTTGCAGTTAGGGTAAGAGAGTCTGGGATCCATACATATGTGTATCTACACATAGCAGACCCCCCCAAAAACAAATTGTGCCTTAAAAGTCACCCTAAGTCTACCCGGGGATTACATTTAGGACCCCAGGATGGTTTTTTAAGCATTACTGGAGCTTGGCCTTTTGCATATAAGATTTGGAGAGCAGGGACTCCTGTTGGTATTTAAGATAAATAAAAAAAAAGATTATTTCACTCATTGGATCAAATTAATAATGCATTATTGACAATGATCATATTGACAGTGAAATGTTATATGTTTTAATGAAGGTTATTGAAAGAGGGTGAGATCTGTATACATCACTCATGACCTTTGGTTTTTCCAGGGAATTTCCAAGGATTTTTTCATTCTATTTCCAAACTATAACGCACCTGTAACCTTTGTTTCAGTGAATTTCTAAGACTTTTTAAATGCTAATTCCTAACTATAACGTACTTGTAACCTTTGTTTTTTTTTAAGTGAATTCTGAGTTTTTTTTAAATTCTATTTCTTAATTGTAATGTCCATTTTTATAAGTTAGACTCTAGGATTTTCATATTTTCTTTCTATAATTGGATTTTGCATATTGGATTTATATCACATACAATCATTGTTTGATTTGGTATGTGTTTATAAGAAAGTACATTAATAACTGGTTTTATTTTTAAGAATTTGTTTGAGTCGTCACAGCATTGTCACATTTACTTTGGGGAATCTGTGATCAGTAAATGTAATTCACATACAGAAAAATACAGTTAAAGACATTTTTTAAATAAAGTTTAAGTCTAAATATTTTGTAAGATATTCTTTGAACTTCTCTTTCTGTGTGTGTGATTCAGGAGTAAACCACCTTTACAAAAAAAAATGATATTCACGACTACCAATGTCATTGCGGTGTCGTCGGTAGTCGCAAAGAGCACGTGGTTTGCACAAAGTGTAAGACATATATACTGACACATTCTATGCCTACATGCATCACTGTATCACTGAGTCTCTCATTCACTGTATAAGAATTTGAGGAGATCTGTGAGATTGTGCATCTGTAATGAAATGTGTGACTGCCTCAGTGTATCTATGAGTGGGTGCATTAGTGTTACAATAGGTCTGTGATTAGTTGTGTAAGTCTCTCACTCAATCTGTGAGCAGGTGTATGAGTACCTTAGTGCATTTCTAAGTAAGTATAAGACTGTCTGACTGGATCTATGAGTCGATACATGAGTGTCTAAGTGAGTGTCTGAGTGGTTGAATGAGGGGGTGCATGAGTGTCTGAGTGGGTCTGTGAGTTAGTACATGAGCCTGTCAGTAGGTCTACCACTGCATGGTGAGAGTCTGAGTGATTCTCTCAATGGGTGCGTGGGTCTCTGAGTGTGACAGCAAGTGGATACATGAGTCTCTGAGTATATAATTGACTGGGTACATACGTCTCTGAGTGGGTCAATGAGTGGCTGTGTGAGTGACTGTATGGGTGTGTGAGTGCCTGAGTGGGTCTATAAGTGAATGTATGAGTGTCTGAGTGGATCTGTGAGTGAGAGCGTAACTTTCTGAGTGGGTGAGTGAATGGGTGCATGCATGAGTCTGTAACGGCAAGTGTCTGAGGGGCTTTGTGAGTGGATGCATAAGCCTTGACTGGGTGAGTGAGTGGCTGCATGAATATCTGAGTGCGTTTGGGAGTGGGAGACCGAGTTTCTGAGTGCATGAGTGACTGGCTCCATAGGTTTCTGAGAGGGTCTGTGACTGAGTGTGTGAGGGCTGTATGGGTGGGTGAATGGGTGTATAAGTGTATCTGTTAGTGGGTATATGAGTGTCTCAGTGGGTCTGTGAGGACATACGTCAGTGTGTGAGTGGGTCTGTAAGTGGGTGCATGATCTCTGAGTGGATCTGTACATGGGAGCATGACTCTCATTGTGATTGTAAGTGGGTGCATGAGTATCTGAGTGCCCAGGTGTGTCTGTGTGTAGGTGTAAGGGTCTCTAAGTGGGTATGAGAGTATATGCATGAGTCTCTGAGTGGGTCTGTAATGGGTGCATCACTCTCTAAGTGAGTCTGTAAGTGGGTACATGAGTACCTGAATGGGTATGTGAATGGGTGCATGGGTATCTGAGTGAGTATGTGACTGAATGCATAAATGGGTGAGTGGGTATGTGAATGGGTGTATAAGTGTCTGAGTGAGTTTGTGAGTGCATAGATGAGTGTGTTTGTAACATTGACCAGCAAATGTGTACAGACATACATCATTGTAAATATATTTTCACCAATATTCACGATGACGTTGCGATAGTTGCGATGTCCGCACAACGGTACACAGGGGCTGTGCTGGTGATCACAGTGTAATCCCGAATATCAAGCATGATTAAAAAAATATCAATTTTGAAGACACAAAACTTGTGTCACTAAGACACCCATTTCTCAAACATGGGGTCAGAGTATCTCCACCCTGAACCCCTTTTGTGGCCTTTAACACATATTTTAAGCCCTGGAACCATTCCCGCAGCCGCAACCTTCTGTTCAGGTTGCGTCCAGCCAAGCAGAGCATTCCTCTGACAGGGATATATCTATAATTTTCATCCTAAATTTCTCGAAAACTACTAGATGGATTTAAACCAAATAACATAAAGCACAATCTACATAACAACATCTACCTTTCTGCCAAATTTGGTGTAATTCCGTCCAGCGGTTCGAGCTGTAGGTTTGACAGTCGTTCTTATGGAAATTAGCTTTACAAACGCACCCTTTTTCCGTGCCCCTATTTAACGATCCCCAATGCACAAATCACCCCCAAACTTTCCATGACAACCATATATATATATATATATATATATATATATATATATATATATATATATATATATATATATATATATAGTATATATATATATATATATATTTCCAACAACTTTCTCGTGATGAGAAAAATGAAAACACACTCACAGGAATCCGCGTTTCCCCAATTCTTTAATTCTCAAAAGCAACTCCCAGGTCAGAAAACCCGACGTGTTTCGTTATCTCCTGATAACTTGCTCACGGTTGATACAACAGAGTTTGAATACACCCAATAAAACCATTCCAATACACCATTTGACTCGTGATGTCATACTTGCGACAATTGTGCAATGTATTGTGGTACTTGTAGGCAGAGGCAATTGCATGTATGATTTGGTAATGTTTTAATTTCACCTGCTCTCTTATTCACAAATATTTTCATTTGGTTTTTACCTTTTTTATATCATTCTTTTGTGCTTATTTACTACATTGCCCGAGAGTTATTACAACTCGAAGGGGACCGCAACATTTTATGCTCGAGTCTCGCCATTACTTTCCCTTCAACCAAACACTTTTGTTAGTTTGCTTGATAAAGATTTCCCTTTACCCACGGTTATTTATGGGAGGGAATTGATTTTCTCCATTGCATCCAATGTTCATTTAGTACATCATGTATTTTTCACTGTGTCTATGCAATCTCGCAAAGTCACACTTGCAAAGACAGTGATAAACTTCCCCTAGTCCAGCCCTCCAGTGGGCCAATAAATTGGATTTATACTAATGATTAATAAAAAAACGTTCTTTCAAGATATCATTAAAGGATTTACCCCCTACTCAAACCCTCCAGTGGGCCTTTTTCGCATTATCTATAAACAAATTTTATATAAGATCTTATTGCTGTCCCTGAAATCTAATTTATATGTTTCAGATTAGATTTGGAGAAAAAGATTTTTTACCATTCAAACATTGCTTGGTATTTATGTTTTAGTTTCAATTGGACCCTAAATTGTTTTATATGTAGAAGTTCATCTTAAGGCAACAAAGAGTATTAGCCCTTGTCTCCAAACATAATTCTGCCTATTTCAAAACAACATAATCCTAAAAAACAGGCTAAGACTCCACGGAGTAAAAGTTCTAAAGTTCAATATCTGTTGGGACTCTCTCTGTCTTGCAAGGATTACCAATCTCCTTCAAGGCTTGCTTCCATGTGTTTGGCAACTGCGTTACTACTATCCCTGTTCACAGTTGCGCGCACGTGCTCTAGTATCCTTTTTTTCAATTTGCATTTCATGCTCCCAATGTATTTTAATGCACATGGGCATTCAATCACATAAACAATGAATTGACTCTTGCATGTAATTAACTCTTTAATTTGCCACATTTTGATGTTCGGCAATTTCGCTGTAGTTGTGTCTTTCGCAATTTGACAAACTTGCCTGGCATTTCAAGAAGCCTTTTGTCTTTAACCATTGTGTTCCTTTCTTTTTTCCTGGACCTTGATGATGGCTACGCACCAATTTGTCTCAAGTTTTGTGCAAGGTGGAAGGTAACATTTGGATGGATGTATGACGGTACGGCGCGTACCGTCACAACACGTGCTTTTACAACGCGTCTTTAACAACGCAAGTCGTTACAACGACTTGCGTTTGGGGGCGCTGATAGTGAATAGTATAATTTACTATTCTAACACCAGTCCCCGTGGGTACTAGAGAAGGTGTTGGAATAGTAAATATACTATTCTTTATCCTCTAGCGCCCTCCAGCGCAAGTCGTGGTTACGACTTGCGTTGTAACGGACGCGTTGTAAAAGTACTGCAGGGTAACATCCGCTTCGAAAAGGATGTTCCCCCATTGGGATGGTTGCCCATTATATTTCCCAATAATATATATTACGGTTTGGGATTTTAATAAACACCAGTGTGTCATTGAGTTGACTTCGACATGTCATTTGCTTTGGGGTGCTCCTGGCCCATTTCAAAGCTGCCCTGCAAGGATGGGGGCTCCCAGCATTTGGAGACTTTATTTTAGACTGTTTTCTTTAATTGATTTGGGAAGCATGTCCCGCTCTCCTCCATGAGACCTAAAAGGATTTCCAAGGTATTTCGGCTCAGAGGCAAGAAAGGGTGAGAAGAGAATTGTCTTCTCTTACTGACTCTGATTCAGCTGCGTGTTTTGAAAGGACATGGCTTTGGCAGCATAATTGGAGCAATGATGGCAATATATTTTGGAATATTCATGTGAGCTTTTATGCCCCTGGAATGAAACATTTTATTTCACAAGACTAATTTCAAAACGCTATTTAGCAGGATTAATTATTTATTACAGTTCTGGATTTTGCAATGATGCAGCAAGTTCATTAAGGTAATAGAAGTATTTGAACTAGATAACGTCACCTCGGTGATTTAAGGCACAAAAGTATCTGCACTAAGATCCTCCTTACCTGTGAACAAGGCCATTAGAGCTGAAATGAGTCTGGGAAAGGGAATCTAATGCTGCCTGTTTGGATTCTACTAAACAGCAGTATGTCATTGACTTGATTTTGACATGCTGTTTTTTTTTGGGATATTTATATATATATATATCCTAACAACGGTTGCCAGTGGGTAGTTAATGTTAGGGCATGGCTTCCTTAGGAAAAGCGTTTTTTGACTTGCCTATATCTTTGGCGTTGTTTGGAATTTTTCCCAAAAAGTGGCCCGGTGATTCTTGTTGCACATGGAACATGTTGGGGTATCTGTCAAGCGTGGGCCCAAGAAAAAGGGGGGTGGTCAAAAAACATGTGTTTCCCATGTAAATTCCCATAGGCCTCCAGGGATGGCTCCTGCTATGTTCCGGGGTGCTCACCACAGGGACATAGCTATTTGCTTTTGCTTGACAGCTCCTGCCAAGCCAAAGCAAATACTCTAGTTCCAGCAGGTGGGAGCGGTTAAAGTGCTCTCACCCGCTGGAAGCGAGGGTTTCAGCTCTTTGGCTGACATGCGGGCAGGGAAAGAGATGCAACAATTGCTCTTGCATGCAGGGAACTGTATTTTCAGAACCTCCCTTTGTGCAAGAGCAATGCATGTTCCCTCAAGAGGCTGGGACTGCTGGGTCCTTGAGGGCCACCACGGTTCTAGGGGAAGAGGAGCAGAAGGAGGCAGAAAAAAGGTCAGCAAGGAGTAGAAATAAGCAGGCTTGAGGTGAGTAACGAGCAAGAAGAGGCAAAATAACGGGCAGAAACCAGCAGAAAGAGACAAAATAAAGATCACCAATGAGCACAAAGAGGCAAAATAAAGGTGAGAAATGACCCGAAAGAGGCAGAATAAATGTCAGAAATTAGCAGAACGAGGTGAAATATAGGTCAGAAATTATCAGAAAGAGGGATAATAAAGGGCAGAAACAAGCAGAAACAGGTAAATGAAGGTGAGAAATAAGCCAAAAGAGGCAAAATAAAGGTCAGCAAAAAGCAGAAAGAGGCATAATAAAGGTGAGATACGAGCAGAAAGATGCAGAATAAAGTATAGAAACAAGCAGAGAGAGGCAAAATAGAGGTCAGAAAAAAGCAGCAAGAGGCAAAATAAAGGTTTGACACAAGTAAACAGAGGCAAAATAAAGGTCAGAAGGGGAAGAAAGAGGCAGAATAAAGGTCAGAAATGAGTAGAAAGCAGTCATATAGAGGTCAGAAACCAGCAGCAAAAGGCAAAATGAAGATGAGAAACAAGCAGAAAGAGGCAAAATAATGGTCAGCAACAAGCAGAAAGAGGCAAAATAAAGGTCAGCAACAAGAAGAAAGCAGCAAAATAAAGGTAAGAAACAAGCAGAAAGAGGCAGAATACAACCAGAAGGGAGAAGAAAAGGCAGATTAACATCAGCAACAAGCAGAAAGAGAAAATAATAAGGGTAAGAAACTAGCAGAAAGAGGCAGAATAAAAGTCAGAAAGGAGCAGAAGGAGGCAGAATAGGGTCAGAAACAAGCAGAAAGAGACAGAATAAAGGTGAGAAACTAGCAAAAAAAGAGGAAAAAATAAAAGTTAGCAACAAGCAGAAAGAGGCAAAATAAAGATGAGAAACAAGCTGAAAGAGGAAAAATAAAGGTCAGAACAAGCAGAAAGAGGTGGAATAAAGGTCAGCAGCAAGGAGAAAGAGGCAAACAAGGAGAGAAATGAGCAGAAAGAGGCAGAATAAAGATGAGAAAGGAGCGGCAAGAGGCAAAATAAAGGTGAGAAACTAGCAGAAATAGTGACAAAGGAAAGGAGAGAAATGTTCATAAATAGAGGTCAGAAACCAGCAGCAAGATGCAAAATAAAGGTGAGAAACGAAGAAAAAGAGGCAAAATAATGGTCAGCAATGAGCAGAAAGAGGCAGGATAAAGGTGAGAAATGAGCAGAAAGAGGCAAAATAAAGGTCAGAAACGAGCAGAAAGAGGCAAAATATAGGTGAGAAATGACCCGAAAAAGGTAGAATAAAGGTCAGAAATGAGCAGAAAGAGTCAAAATGATGGTCAGCACGAGCAGAAGGAGGCAAAATAGAGGTCAGAAATAGAGGCAAAATAAAGGTTTGAAACAAGCAAAAGAGGCAAAATAGAGGTCAGAGGGGGAAGAAAGAGGCAAAATAAAGGTCAGAAACGCGCAGAAAGAGGTCAAATAGAGGTCAGAAACCAGCAGCAGGAGGCAAAATAAAGGTCAGCAACAAGCAGAAGGTGCAAAATAGAGGTGAGAAACTAGCAGAAAGAAGCAGAATAAAAGTCAGAAGAGAGCAGAAAGAGTTAGATTAAAGTCAGAAACAAGCAGAAAGAGGCATAATAAAGGTCAGAAGGAAGCACAAGGAGGCAGAATTCGGTCAGAAACAATCAGAAAGAGACAGAATAAAGGTGAGAAACTAGCAGAAAAAGGCAAAAATAAAGGTCAGCAACAAGCAAAAAGAGGCAAAATAAAGGTCAGAACAAGCAGAAAGAGGTGGAATAAAGTTCAGCAGCAAGGAGAAAGAGGCAAAAAATTAGAGAAATGAGCAGAAAGGCAGAAAAACGAGAAACACGCCGCAAGAGGCAAAATAAAGGTGAGAAACTAGCAGAAATAGTGACAAAATAAAGGAGAGAAATGTTCATAAATAGAGGTAAGAAACCAGCAGCAAGATTCAGAATAAAGGTGAGAAACGAGGAGAAAGTGGCAAAATAAAGGTCAGCAACGAGCAGAAAGAGGCAGGATAAACGTGCGAAATGAGCAGCAAGAGGCAAAATAAAGGTCAGAAACAAGCAGAAAGAGGCAGAATAAAGGTCAGCATTATACAGAAAGAGGCAAAATATAGGTGAGACATGACCCGAAAGAGGTAGAATAAAGTTTAGAAATGAGCAGAAAGAGGCAAAATGATGGTCAGCACGAGCAGAAGGAGGCAAAATAGAGGTCAGAAATAGAGGCAAAATAAAGGTTTGAAACAAGCGAAAGAAGTAAAATAAAGGTCACAGGGGGAAGGAAGAGGCAAAATAAAGGTCAGAAACGAGCAGAAAGAGGCAAAATAAAGGTCAGCAACAAGCAGAAAGGTGCAAAATAGAGGTGAGAAAGTAGCTGAAAGAGGCAGAATAAAAGTCAGAAGAGAGCAGAAAGAGGCAGAATAAAGTCAGAAACAAGCAGAAAGAGACAGAATAAAAGTCAGAAACGAGCAGAAAGAGGCAAAATAAAGGTGAGAAACGAACAGAAAGAGGCAAAATAAAGGTGAGAAATTAGCAGAAAGAGAAAAAATAAAGGTCAGCAACAAGCAGAAAGATGCAAAATGAAGGTGAGAAACAAGCAGAAACAGGCAAAATAAAGGTCAGCAGGGGCGAATAAAGGTCAGCAACGAGCAGAAAGAGGCACAAAAAGGTGAGAAATAAGAAGAGTCAAAACAAAGGTCATCAATGAGCAAAAAGAGGCAAACAAAAGATGAGAAACGAGCAGAAAGAGTAAGGATGAAGGTCATGTGGGAGCAGAAAGAGGCGGAATAAAGGCCAGATACAAGCAGAAAGAGGCAAAAAAAGGAGAGTCCAACTCACACACAGACCCACTCAGACACTCACAGACCCACTCACAGACCCACTCATAGACTCCTGCATGCTCTAACAGACCCACTCATCCACCTACTCACAAACTCACTAAGACACTCATGTTCCTATTCACTGTTCCACTCAGACACTCACGCAGCTATTGACTGACTCGCTCGGATACTCACTCAGCCACTCACAGACTCACTCAGAGACTCACACAAATACTCACAGACCCACCCACTCAAAGACTCATCCATCCACTCGGACCTTCTAAACACTCACTCACTCACAGACCAAGTCAGACATTCATGCATCCAGACTTAGACCCACTCAGACATTAATGCACCCACTCAGAAACTCATGCACCTACTGACAGATCCATGCAGGCACTCCCACACCCACTTTCACAGCCATGTACACACCAATAGAGTCACTCACACACCCACTCACACACCCATACAGCCAATCACACACCCTCAACCCACTCACACAACCACTCAGCGACCTGTACAGTCACTCAAAGACCCACTGTCAAAGGTTACAGGTTACAGTTAGGACATACAATTTTCAAAAGCACTGAAATTCCCTGACAAAAATAAAGGTTATAGGGACGTTAAATGTAGGGAATAGAATTAAAACTAACCATAGAAATTCACCGAAAAAACCAAAGGTTGCAGGGACGATATAGTTAGGCTCAGATTTCACTCATAGAAAACCATTGAAATTCAGCTGGTATAGTTACCTGACCTAACTATAACTTATGCCCCCACAATGCACTGCTTATGACATCACATATTACATTACTCATGACTTGGTCAATTATATCACTGATGACTTCTCAGATAACATCACTGATTACATCATTTAGTGATTCTGAGTTTTACTATGAAAATGCATGAGTGTTAAACATATGTACCAAGGTACCACAAAAGTTAAATTTCCATACTTTGTGTACTACTAATAACTGATATTATTTCTAACACATATTATGTGATTGGCTGTGTGACTGTGTGTATTTTTGTGTGAGTGGGTGTATTAGTGGCTGCACGGGTGTCTGAGTGGGTGTGTGAGTGTCTGTATGGATGTATAAGTGGGTGTGTGAGTAGCTGTGTGGTTGGATGAGTGACTGTGTGAGTAGCTGCATGGGTAGGTAAGTGTGTATATATGTGGCTAAATAGGTGGCTGTGTGAGTGGTGCAGTGGGTGGGTAAGTGAGGCATTGAGTTGGACCTTGACCAACAACTGGTGAATGATGACATTCGGACATTCATGGGATGAGAAGGGATTGTGAGGGTGCCGATGAGTAATTGAATTATCAGACTTGTTGTTGTAATGTGGGTGTGGGTTGGTGGGAGCTAGTGAGCAGGTATTTGCCTATGTTTATATCTTTTTTCATATATTGCTTTTCTTTTATATGTCAGTCCTCTGGGGTCATAGATGCTCAAAAACATTTTCTAACGGGCCAGGAAATGTGGTCTGTGGTCAGCTCGAGGGCCGCATTGATGCTAGCTGGATTGGTGTAGGGCTTTGTAGGTGGTTAAATGTTGCAAGATACTTTATTCAATTATTTTCCTTTACTTCAATTACCTTGTAAATATAAGCATCCCATTTTATTTAATATCTTTCTAAATGTTAGTGTGGTCTGAAGTAAATAGCAGCCCAGTGGTGCTGTTAACCTGGGAGCTTCATTTGAAGGTCAGGAGTGCCGCAAGCGACCCCTGGGCCGTACTCTCAGTATCACTGCTCTGGACCATGTTCATAATTCAAAACTAATAAAATTCACTGAAAAAAAACAAAGGCTTCAGAACATTATAGTTAGGTTCAGATTTTACATACACAAAACCATAGAAAGTTAGCCGTTTTACTTGTCTCAAGAAACTATTACTTGCACCCTAAGTTAAAAATAACTTCTGCCCTCACCATGCACTGCTAATCTGCTAATTACCTCACTTGTTACTTCAGTCATCACATGTTCTATGACATCATTGACAAAATCACTGCAACATTTGCAATAGAATTATTTAAGAGAAAACTGTGCATGGCGGTGGCGCAGGCTATAGTTACCTTAGGGTACTCCCAATACAATGTTTTATATTCTCAGCTGTAAAGGAAAAATAGTCCACAGGAGTTGTTGCAAGGCAGCGAAAAATCCATAACAGAGAATTATACAGCTCGTTCACACATAACTTGAATTGACTTGTGGATTATTTTTCCCTTACAGCTGAGAATATAAAAAGTTGACTATGGCATGTAAAACATTAAATATGTCCTAGTTTATAAATCCCATGTTGCCTCCCCTATTGAAATTTAGGGCCTACCTTAGAGATGACTTCTAAAGATTAAAAAGAAAGGTTTAGGCCTGACAAAAGGGTTATTTTGCCAGGTTGAAATGGCAATATAACTGCACACCCAGGCTGCAGAGGGGCCGGGAGACAGATTTTTTCAGTGATACATTAGCGGGTGGCACACTGAGTATTGCAGCCGAGTAGGAGCATTTAAACTACAAGCCCGGATACAGGCAGTACCATATGCTAGGGATCTATTAGTAAATTAAATGTACCTATTAAGGGGATACTAATTGTAAATTGTTTGGAAGGGAGGGGACAAGCACTTTACCGCTGCTTAGCAGGGATAAAGTGCACACAGTCGAGTGAGAATGTAATACAATTCAGGAAGATACTGAAGACACAGTTTATCCAGAGAGAGAAATAATATACTGCTGCAATGTCACTGGTCCACCTTCTGATCTTGTCTTGCCCCCCTTGCCCTATCTAAATAGGTTCCTGTACTTTTCGAGATGACTGATCTAGCATGCTTATAACATCAAGGTATTCTCTCAGAACCAAGATACCCGTAGGGTGGTAGTGCGCTATACAAATCTCCTTTACATTACATTACATATCACTCCCACAAACAAATGCCACACAGCAAATATGCACACAGTGTGTTGTCCCACATTACCACCTCCGGAAACCTGCTTTCATAATACAGTGGTAAAAGGTATTTGCTCCATGCACTGCCTTATGTTTTCACCTAAGACATGAAATAGCACAGTCAAAACCATTTTATGATCCAGCCCTGGAAATCCATATATGCCAACTGGAGGAACACAGTTACACCAATTCCTGACAAAAGTAAATACACACTCCAAGGGTGGATGCAAAAGCTTGCCAATAGCAGTGGGGGTGAACAAATAAAGCAGTTTCATGAGACAGGCCTCGTCTTTGTACTCCTTCTCAACTGAGAAATATTGTCAGATCACAGCAGATCTAAAGTCTAAATGGGAGTGTATGCTAGAGTGTTCTATCTTAGAAAAACAATGGAATGCAGAAGTTTGAAAAAAAGCAATAAGAGTGCCAGAGAAGTCAAATTTAAATTCCTGTATTTTAAGGTACAGTTTAATTTACACCTATTAAATCAATGAATGGAGGTTAGCCTGGTTAAGATGCTTATAAATACACTGAGGTACTCCAAGTTTTATGGAAGTAAACTATGGGACCAAATTCAGGGCAATTAAACTTTGTTGAAACATTGTCTGAGTTGTCAAAACAGTAGACCTGAGGTGGCCAAGCAGTATTTCTTATGCAAGTGCAAGACTTGTCAATCACATTCCATCAATGATTGACACAGATTGCCAATCTGACCTCCTATTTAAGATGCCTCTGAATGCTTTAAGATCAGGTCAAGGTCTCTTAGAAACCTGTATTACATTCCTTGACTCTCTATTCACTATGAATGGAGAGAAAAACAAAGAAGCCTTTTTGAAGAACACTGTAGATGGAAAGGGGCGACCACTCGGTCCCCCCGAACGTATGGCAGAGTGCCTCGATCCCCCCGGGAAGCCATTTTGGGCGGGAGGCGCGTCTCGGCTGGTATGCCCGAAGCGGCGTAGCCGGGGCGCGCTTTTTCCCGCCCTAGAGTGGGCTGGCCTAGACACCGACGCGGCCGGCCACGCCCTCGGGGCAGGCAGGGGCGGGTTTACGCCCGCCCTGAAGATGGATAAAAAGGGACGCAAGACCAGAAGACATCCTCTTGTTCCTGTGCTCTGAAGCTGCACCTCCTCGCTGCACGTGAGCTCGAGACGGAACGAAGAGCCAATTTTGAGCGTTTTAATCGTTCTTGTTTGTTTTACAGTTACTCTGTTGGAGAATGCCGAGGAAGGCGGGAAAACGCATGACAACTGATCAGATGCTGCGTGTTCTCATGAAGGAGATGTCCGAACTAAAGAAGCGGGTGGATAAGAACGAGGAAGGGGGACCTAAACGTCCTTTGGCGGGGGCAGCCCCGGGAGGGAAAAACAAGAGGCCCAAGAGGGGAGCAGCGGGAGAAGACATCCCGGGTCCCAGTGCCCCGCTCGAGGCACCAACTCCCGTGCCGGAGGAGGGGAATCCGATTCCCGTTGTGGTCACCCCCGTGTCCAATGAGGATATGCCGCCCGAGCTGGCGGCACAGCTTGCAGCGTGGTTGGGCGACAGTAGTGAGGGCGCCACGGCTGCCGAGGCACAGGCGCTAATGAAACAATTGCGCGATAAACGGGATGCAGCCAAGGTGTCCGCGCCGGCTGCAGTAGTAGACAAGCCACAAGGGACGATTACGACCACAGAGGCGGCGTCCGGTGCAGGTAAGCGGCCATTGCCGATTGCGAGGGATGAGTCAACACCCTCTCGTAGAGAAAAGTTGGGTCAACATGTTCCTTTGGCAATTAAGGAAAAGATTTGGTCGGGGGAGTATGTGAACATTTTCTCGTTGCTTGTTGATCATTATGAGGTGGAGCATGTTAAGAGTCAGAAGGATCTCATGCACCCGAGTGTTTGGCGCGCAAAAATGGCCGCCTTTAAAGTGAATGAGAATATTGGCAATTGGGGTAATGCTTGGGGAATTTTTACGTCAATCTTGGGGGAGCGTAGGCCTGAGTTGCTTTCCGAGTTTCCAATCTATCAATCACGAATCATGGGGTACTCGACATCGCACCAGGGTAACCATTGGTTCTGTTACGATAATCTTTTCAGAAAGGCGAAGGAGCATAATAAAAGTTTAACCTGGGATTGTTATGATTCTTTGACTTGGGATAAAATGAAGGAGACAGGAATGTTAAAAATGCCGTTGGTAGGAAGTAATGTTGGCGAATCCTCCCGGCAATATGCGGGGACGCCCTTTCGATCAGGTACGGGTACCGACGATTACTCGAAACCTGCCGGCAATACTGGAAAAAGGGGTTTCTGCTTTAATTTCAACAGAGGTAAATGTACTAGACCCCAGGGATCGTGTAAATTCAAACATGAATGTAGTGGTTGCGGGTCGTCCCATCCTGAGTCCTTGTGCAGAGCCAGAACGGGTGATAATGGGGGGAGAGGAGGCGCCAAACAGGTCTAACGTAGTCCGAGGGGCGCCTTTACCAACCCCGATTGATACCCTGGCGATGATTCCCTGGCTCAGTGAATACCCGGATCGTACTTCTGCTGGGGTGCTGCGGAACGGTTTTTCGTATGGTTTCCGCATCCCGGTAGGGGACTTTCAGGGTGTGGAGAAGTGCAAAAATCAACTTTCCGTCCTGCAGCATACGCCCGTAGTACAGGATAAGATCCGTAAAGAGGTTGCACGAGGTCGGGTCGCCGGCCCGTTTAGTGTACCCCCGGTTCAGAATTTTGTTTGTTCTCCCTTAGGGGTAGTCCCCAAGAAAGACCCAGGTGAGTTCCGACTGATTCATAATTTGTCAGCTCCACGAGGTCTTTCTGTAAATGATGCAATCGATCCAGAAGTGTGTTCGGTGCGGTACGCATCCTTCGATGAGGCCGTAGCCATTTTGAATCGCCTGGGGCCCGGGGCGCTGATGGCGAAGTCAGATATCGAGTCAGCGTTCCGATTGCTCCCGGTACACCCAGACGACCAGCGTCTCCTGGGATTCATGTTTCAGGGTTGTTATTACATGGATAGGTGTATGCCAATGGGGTGCTCTATATCCTGTGCCTATTTCGAGAAATTCAGTAGTTTTCTACAGTGGGTCTTCACAAAGAAAACGGGTTTCCAATATGTAATGCATTACCTTGATGATTTTCTGTTTCTTGGGGCAGCCGGGGATCTTGAATGTGGCCGGGCCTTGGCCGAATTTTGTGTGTTAATGAAACAGTTTGGTGTGCCATTGGCGCCGGGTAAAACAGTGGGTCCTACGACTTGCCTCGAGTTTCTGGGGATCGAGTTGGACTCCAGTGAGGGTTGTTTCCGTTTGCCAGCTGACAAAGTGTTGAAGTTCAGGGCAGCACTGCAAGTGTGTATAACGGCATCTAAAGTTACGCTGCAACAATTACAGCAGTTGGTGGGACAGTTGAATTTTGCCCTGAGGGTGATACCAATGGCCCGCCCCTTTTCTCGTTCAATTGCCCAGGCGATGGTCGGCCTAAGAGAGGGCCATCATCGCACGAGACTATCGGCTGAGGTCCGCCAGGACATGCGTATTTGGTTAGCATTTCTGGCGGACTTTAATGGTCGAGTCGTCTGGAATAAACCAGCCGTGTCCTCTGAAGAGCTAGGGCTATGGACGGATTCAGCAGGAAGCATAGGTTTTGGCGCCATCTTCGGCACAAAATGGTCAGCACAAAGATGGCCGACATGGTGGCATGAGAATGGTCTGACGAGTAATATTGCTTTCCTGGAACTGTTTCCCATCTTGGTGGCCCTGAGAACATGGCCCGAAGGGTTCAAAGATCACTCTGTCATATTTTGGTCTGACAATATGACCGTGGTCGAGTGTATCAATAGTCAGGCAGCACGTTGTAAACTGATTCTAAGACTGCTTAAGGAAATTGTTTTACTGTGTATGCAATTGAACGTGCTATTCAGAGCAAAGCATGTTCCAGGGGTGATGAATCAGGCGGCTGACGCACTGTCTCGTTTTCAAATGCAGGCTTTCTCGGGTTTCCTCCCCTCAGCGGACCCAGAGCCGGCACCCTTTCCCGAAGCTCTCTGGTCTCTCGGTGCCCCGAACTTCGTCACCTCGTGGGAGAGAGTCTAGCACCAAGGACGAGGAAGGCATACGAAGGGGCGTTTCGGGCCTATTTAGCCTTTTTGGGGACTGATAGAGAGCGGCTTTGGGGTCACGAGGAAGGGGTAGTGAATTTTCTGATGTCCTTACGTAGGGCTGGGAAATCGGTGGCTACGGCCCAGAGGCATCGTGCTGCCATTTCCTTTGTTGCCAGAGCACACGCTATCCAGGACCCGACAGCGTCTTTCGTTGTACAGAAAGCGCTGCGTGGGGTGGCAACGCCTTGAGGGTCGCAGAGTAGATGAAAGGCGCCCGATAGGTTTGGATAGATTGTCCCAGTTGTTGGCCACACTCCCGGCCACATGTTCATCTCAGTTTGAGGCGGTGCTGTTCCGAGCCGCTTTTACGCTAGCATTTCACGGGGCGATGCGGGTAAGCGAACTAGTTGCAAGGAACAAACTGGATGTGGCAGGGGGTTTGTGCCAGGAACACGTTCAGATCAGGGGAGATACAATGACTGTCTCCTTTGTAAGGTCCAAGACTGATCAAGATGGGATGGGTGACTGCGTCATCATACGCAGGATTCCCGGGTCCTCCATGTGTCCGGTAAAGTGTTTAGAAGATTACCTAGCACGAAGGGTGGCATCATGGGGGGGGACTTTGTTAAGACACGCAGACGCCACCCCACTGACGAAATTTCAGTTTCAGCGGGTGCTTGCGATGTCAATTGCCGCTGCGGGATTGAACCCGGGCGAATTTGGGACCCATTCCTTTCGGATAGGGGCTGCTACGGAAGCTACAGCCAGGGGTCTTAATGTTGAGCAAGTGAAACGAGTGGGGCGTTGGTCCTCCAATTGTTATAAGAGATACGTGCGGTTGCACATGTTGTGAAGCTGTAATAATGTACTCACGCTTCTTGTTTTTGTTTGGTTTTCAGTTACGCAAGCCTACGAGGCGGGGCGGACTATGCAGTCGACCCTACACCGGGCCAGCGGTCAGACATCACCGGCTGTGAAAAAGGAGGTGTGGGTCGTGGGCCACTCATACGTGAGGCGTGCCGCAGACGTATTCAAAGCAGGTGACATGATTCACGTAGCTGGGGAATACGGGTACAGGATGTCCTTCTACGGAAGAGGCGGTCTCTGTATTGACCAGTTTCAAACATTTTTCGAGGGTTTGTTAGGGCGGACAAGGTCACCGCCGTCTATAGTTATAGTACATGTAGGGGGCAATGATTTGGTCACCACCGGTAGACGACTACTCCTGGAGGCAATGCTTTCCACTGTAAGTTGGTTGGCGAGGAGAGTTCCGGGGTGCACAATTGCATGGTCCCATTTGATTCCACGAAAGGTGTGGCGGGGGGCTATCTCTATTCCTGCTTTGAATCATTCTGTTAGAAAGCTTAACAACAAAGTGAGTAGGTTGTTCCGTTCCAGGACATTGCATTCTATTTCTCATAGCTGTATTAATGATGACAGTATGTATTTGGGGGATGGTGTGCATTTGTCTCGGGTGGGGAATGAGTTACTCTTGGGAGACTTCTTAGCATGGTTAAAATCGTTGAAACATGACCTTTAGGTAGGAGTGTTGTGGGGGGTCCGGATAGCCGGTCAACTATCCGGCCTGTGGCGGTAAGGTCATGATCGGTGAGCACTAATTGGAAGATCCCTATGAGTGGGCGTCACCCAACACGGATGGGAGCGCTCGGGAGAGGTGGCCTTTGGCCCCTCAACGGGGAGGCGGTCCCTTCTAAGGATGGGTCGCCGAAAGAAAAGGAAAGGCGGTCAAGGCCCCTTCCTGTGTAGGAGGGGTTACAGCCCCCTCCTGGGGAATTTCCCGGGGCCAGTGACATCTGCGACGGCAGATGCGGTAAGTTGTGTGGGGTTGGGGGGAGGTCTACGATACCTTCTAGATACCTCACACGAGTCTTCGAACGACCTTTAACTGGCGTCGAGTTGATAGGTGCCCCCGTCAAGTCAAGGGAAATTGGTAGTAGTTGCACTTGAGTACGCCTCAGTGCTGTCGCCCCTCCCAAGTGGGGGGGGTATGTCTGGTTAGGGATCTTGACACCGGTTACGACCTTGCCGTTGGCCCTTAAACGTTAGGATGTACAATTTCAATATTTCAAGAAAATGTTTTATAGGATGTTAGTTCGGCTAGGAGAACCTCTGTATTAGAGAATCTGTTAAGGTTAG
This sequence comes from Lissotriton vulgaris, assembly GCF_964263255.1. Lineage (NCBI taxonomy): Eukaryota > Metazoa > Chordata > Amphibia > Caudata > Salamandridae > Lissotriton > Lissotriton vulgaris. Next base: position 481,852,220 of record NC_141685.1, on the reverse strand, counting down.
CCAAACATCGCAATGTGGTAATGAAATTGTACATTAATATGAAAATGTTTAATGTTTTAATTTTTTGTTTTAATAAATACGGCCGGGAGGGTCACTCCCTCCCACTTCCAAAAACTTCAAGAACTGTTTCCGGTTTCCCTCCTTTGGGGATTGTGTTGAGAGGGGGTGGCGGGTATCTCAGCCATATGGAAAGGGGCGACCACTCGGTCCCCCCGAACGTATGGCAGAGTGCCTCAATCCCCCCGGGAAGCCATTTTGGGCGGGAGGCGCGTCTCGGCTGGTATGCCCGAAGCGGCGTAGCCGGGGCGCGCTTTTTCCCGCCCTAGAGTGGGCTGGCCTAGACACCGACGCGGCCGGCCACGCCCTCGGGGCAGGCAGGGGCGGGTTTACGCCCGCCCTGAAGATGGATAAAAAGGGACGCAAGACCAGAAGACATCCTCTTGTTCCTGTGCTCTGAAGCTGCACCTCCTCGCTGCACGTGAGCTCGAGACGGAACGAAGAGCCAATTTTGACCCACCCACCAGCCCCTGAAGACAGCCAGTTGTTTTAATAAAATTGATTGATAATTCTATTTCGTTTACAGGTTGTGTTAGTATCGTATTGATGTTGAATGTGTAATAAAGATTGGTCTAATTTTGTAAGTTTGGTGATTAAAGAAATTCGGATTTAACGTCCATTTATAAACATGCTTTTCGGTCATAGTGGCCAATGTATTTTTAGTTTAGTTAGCATTTGTCGTATTTATTTTGGTCGGGCGGTAAGGTCATGATCGGTGAGCACTAATTGGAAGATCCCTATGAGTGGGCGTCACCCAACACGGATGGGAGCGCTCGGGAGAGGTGGCCTTTGGCCCCTCAACGGGGAGGCGGTCCCTTCTAAGGATGGGTCGCCGAAAGAAAAGGAAAGGCGGTCAAGGCCCCTTCCTGTGTAGGAGGGGTTACAGCCCCCTCCTGGGGAATTTCCCGGGGCCAGTGACATCTGCGACGGCAGATGTGGTAAGTTGTGTGGGGTTGGGGGGAGGTCTACGATACCTTCTAGATACCTCACACGAGTCTTCGAACGACCTTTAACTGGCGTCGAGTTGATAGGTGCCCCCGTCAAGTCAAGGGAAATTGGTAGTAGTTGCACTTGAGTACGCCTCAGTGCTGTCGCCCCTCCCAAGTGGGGGGGGGTATGTCTGGTTAGGGATCTTGACACCGGTTACGACCTTGCCGTTGGCCCTTAAACGTTAGGATGTACAATTTCAATATTTCAAGAAAATGTTTTATAGGATGTTAGTTCGGCTAGGAGAACCTCTGTATTAGAGAATCTGTTAAGGTTAGCCAAACATCGCAATGTGGTAATGAAATTGTACATTAATATGAAAATGTTTAATGTTTTAATTTTTTGTTTTAATAAATACGGCCGGGAGGGTCACTCCCTCCCACTTCCAAAAACTTCAAGAACTGTTTCCGGTTTCCCTCCTTTGGGGATTGTGTTGAGAGGGGGTGGCGGGTATCTCAGCCATATAGAAGGTGGACTATGCAAAGGACACAGCAAGCTAAGAAAACGTACCAAGGTAACAGGCACAGAGATGTTAATGTTCTTTGTTTCAATGCCTATGTTCATAAAGTCATGTTCCATAATACTTAATGTTATGCTTGCCGGTGCACATACTAATGTAATAATATGAAATGGTACTGATTGAATGAGAACAAAACACCTATCAAACTCTTGCATTCTGTGGAGGCAATTTTTGTTCTGTGGGAAATGAGTTATGATTATGAAATACATTATACATGTTTCAGGTGTAGAAGGAAATTAGTAACCGGCGTGTGACTCCTACAATGAGAAGAATCACAGATTTGTAAGAAAAAAGTTATGATACATTTATGTTTGACAGTATAGAAATAGTCAAGGTGTTAACTGTGGGGAAGATATGACGTCTCAGACTATAGGACTAGAACACCCGTCGGTCCTTTTCAAGCATTCTGAAGCCTTAAATATAGCATGCGGATTTGAAAAATTTACTGGAGGAATAGGATGGACCCATATTTGAGAACATTCACTGTGCACATTGTGTAGTTATGTTTAATAATTGTTAGAAAATATATTTTCTTTTTTCTGTAGCATTGCTAGAGAGAGGAAATAAATATTAATATTTGCTCTATAACTAGAAAAGACAAAAACTGTATGAAATGCTGTCAGTGTTTAGCATAGTTATTGACCAATAGTCCACAGAAGACTGTCCATTATTAACAAATATGTGTCCCAATATATAAGCAGACAAGACTCTAGATGTTATCAGCCTATCTCCCTGTTGAATTTGCTGGTCAAAATTGTTGGACACATAGTCCTCCGTAGGATTTTGACCTGGACAGAGGCCTCAAATAGAATGTCCCCCATGCAATATGGCTTTTAGGGAGAATTTAGGCACCCAGGAAGAGTGGCTCAACCTAATGTTGCCTTTTAATACATTTCCAGTAGCAAAAAAGCGGGAGCTACATTTTGCTTTATGAATTTGAGCTCTGCTTTTGGCTGGGTAAACCAGTCTAAGCTGGGAGGCATCCTTGCAGAGATTGGCCTGGATTCAGACTTGATTGATTTCCTCAAGCCCTTCGGGCACAAGGGCATGTGTAAGGTATGGATCCGAGGGGACGTGCAGTGATACGTTTTATTTGCAATGGGGTGTTCAGCAAGGGTGCGTAAAGGCAGTGGTTTTGTTTTTTACTATATATTAGTGGCCTAAACAAACATCTTTCCTTTGGTAAAGCTGTAAATAGCTAATGAACTCCTTGTAGAGGTTCTATCATTTGAGGATGTTGCTGTGCTTCATTCTTAAACACCTTCAGGCCCTAAGGATCTGATCGATAATTTTTATTGCCTACATGTATTGTCTTCATTTGGAAGCTAACCTTGCCAAAACACATCAAGTGGCTGTCAGGGCTTGGCCTTCTAAAATCAGACCAATCTATATTAAGGGCAAGCCTATTGAAAGGTTTTAGAAATTGAATTCCTGGTTGACTGAGGCATGCACCCAGGCCACGAAGGAACCACCTCTCTAGTTAGGGTAAGTTAGATACACACTAAAAGTTAACCTGTGAAGACGGACTTATCTAAAGAGGCAATTTGTAACATAATTTTGCAAAACAGACCATAACACAATGAATACAGTACAAAAAGACTTCACACAAGTTTAGAAAGATGTTTAATATTTATCTAAGCACAGTAAGACAAAACAACAAAAATCCAATCAGTAGAATTTGAGAAATTAATTTAGAAAGATTAAATGTGAAAACAGTGCTTAAAAGTCACTAGCTTTCAAACGGTTACTTGAAGAAGTGAGGGACTGGTGCGAACCCAAAATTCAACCCAGCTGTGATGGAGACCAGGTAGGCTACAGGACCCACGCAGAGCCCGCTGAGAAAGTACCTTGGATGTAGCAGACCGTTGACACTGTGGACTCAATGCGATGATATTTTTCACGCAGTCAAGTCGCTGCGTTGTCATCAAGCATCGTTGAGGTGAAAGTAATGTGTCGTTGTCGAGCCACACTGAGCGTTGACATTGGGCCGCATGGGCTATAAAACCGCTGTTGTTGAACAGCCTCTGCGTCGAAGGGCGATGCGTCGGTTCTGATCTTTGCAAAGGTGATGATGGGTCTATTATTGAAGTGTAAGAGTCAGCCTCTTTATTCCTCACTGTCCACGAAGATCGATCAGAATGCAGATGAATGCGGATGAGTACTCAGAATGCAGATAAACCTCACCTTCCTGTCTAGATGGAATGCACAAAGTGTAGCTATCACCCAACCCAGACGTCCATTGGAGACAGGCTGTAAGTCATGAAGAGAGGGAAGTGTAGAGAAATGTCCACTTTCTAAAAGTGAATACAAAAAGAGGACCCTGGCTCCATTTGACGTTATGCTTTTATTATTTTTGAGCAACAAACACACCACTATATTTTATGTTTTAATGGAATGTTTATCACACCATTCCTTTCTTTGCAATTGTTTGTATTTTACCAAAAAGATTTTAGTTGCATGAGAAACCGAAACATGGCTTACCATGGAGTCCCACCCGGACATTTTGGCGGCCCTCCCCCCAGACTATTACATTCTTAATGTCAACCGTTCATCCAGCTGTCCTGGGGGTGGGGTAGCAGCTGTCATACAGACATTTTTTTAATTTATCGCTACTGCCTCGGCTTTACCAGAGGTAGACAACCTAGTTATTAATCTCGAAACTGATGCAGGTGCTCTTGCACTTATACTGATCTACCGGCCCCCTCAGCCTATGTCCTCGTTTCCCATCTCTTTGAGTGAACAGATGGCAAACTTGATGACTCACAATACCAGAATCGCACTCTTCGGCGATCTCAACTACTGGTTTGATGATGACCAAGCAGGACTGCACGCTACGGAAATATTCAAATTACTAACCAGTCGCAACTTGACACAACATATCACTGCACCCACTCATATCAAGGGGCATATTCTAGACCACATCTGGACACATAACTTAGTACTTTCCAGCCCAATCATCTCCCCCTGCATCTGGTCGGACCACCACCTGATTGATGTCACCGTTACAGTCAAAGGCAGGGTCAAGGCCCCTAATCTGGCAGGTAGACTGTCCCGCAAATTGAATTCTTACGACTCCCAAGGCTTCTTAGATCTCTTGACCAACACCCACCCCACCATTGACCCCTAATCTAGTGTCGACTTGATAGAGGGAGCCATTGTCAATTGGCTACAGACAGCTAGTGACAGGTTTGCCCCTCTCACTAAAAGTGCGTGTGCCAGGCACGGCAACTCACACAGATGGTTTTCTATTGACCTTAAGGCATTGAAACTAAAGCTGCGCCAACTAGAACGGAACTGGAGACGTGGCTACTCCAACTTCAATAGACTGCTCTTTGTTGCGGCCCGCAAAGATTATAAAAGCGCGATCTCCACGGCCAAAGCCTCACATGTTTCAGATAGAATCCTCTTAGCCCGTAATAAATCAAAAGAGATCTTCAAAACCATGAATGATTTCTCTTCGGATGACAGAATTCTTCCCGCCCAGTTTCCCACACAAGAGACATGCAACGTACTGAATACCTTCTTTATCCAGAAAATCGTGGATTTCAAGAATACCATTCCCCCTCACACTTCTATCAATCTATCAGACTCTTCACCTTCTAACCCTCTTTCTTTCTCTCACTTTTCTGCTATAAGCCCCAGCATCCTCTCAGAGCTCACTACCCGTATCAAATCTGGGTCCCCCTACGATTGCTGTCCTCCTTCTGTCCTCAAGGACGTCTTCTCCTCTCTACCAGACCGTATCCTCCCCTTCCAGAACGCATCTCTCAACACGGGCACGGTCCCCAGTGCCCTCAAGGAGGCCACACTGGTCCCCCTACTGAAGAAACTGGGGGCCGACCCCGCCAACCTCTCCAACTATCGCCCCATCTCCCTCCTGCCCTATCTGTCTAAGCTCCTCGAGGCCCATGTAACCATGTGCCTATCAAAATTCATAGAGAGCTCTAACTTTCTTGAACCCAACCAAGCAGGTTTCAGGCCGGCACACTCTACTGAGACCGTCATCCTGGCAGTACTAGATGCCCTGTGGGGGAACGTGAACAGGGGGGCCCCACAGGTACTAGTTCTCCTGGATGTGTCAGATGCATTCAACACGGTGGATCCTGACATCCTTCTCCACCGTGTCGGACAGGCTGGCATCCAGGGCCCTGCCTTCGAGTGGATCAATTCATTCCTTTCAGGCAGAGTACAAACGGTCCGTCTAGGCCCCTTCACTGCGAAAAAGACACCCACGACATGCGGAGTTCCTCAGGGATCTTCCCTCTCACCCCTTCTGTTTAATTTGTATCTCCGGCCATTGATCCACTCGCTAAAAAAGTGGAAGATTACTGTCTTCAATTATGCTGATGATCTGCAGATCATCTTCCCTCTGGACTCCCCAACGCTGCAACAGATTTTCAAGCAGTGATTCTCCATATACAGCTATGGATGGATCACAGCCAACTCAAATTGAACCCAGGGAAAACGGAACTCATCCTGCCAGGTAACAGCGTGGCTCATTGGGGCCCGCAGTTCTGGCCAACCGAGCTGGGCTCCTCTCCCGCTCCCTCATGCTCGGTGAAGAGCCTAGGGGTGATCATCGACTCGGATCTCTCCCTTAAAGCCCATGTGGGGGCAGTGATCTCGTTCAGCATGGTTCAGCTGCGAACAAAATCCGCAAGATCTCTCATCTGCTCTTTCACACGGCACTGGTACAAGTTGTGATCTCCCTGGTACTATCCCGCCTCAATCTTTCCAATTCCCTCTACCTAGGCCTACCCCAGTCATTGCTCCACCGCCTTCAAATTGTGCAAAACCAGGTAGCAAGACTAATTCAGAAAACACCGAAATGGCAATCAGCTAGGCCCTTGCTGTGCAAACTGCACTGGTTACCAATCGTACAAAGGGGCGCCTTCAAGACTGGCTGATTAATATTCAAAGCCCTTTACTGTAACAGCCCGGATTTCCTGAAGGCCCTCATTGTGAAGCACTGCCCGGCTCATAATCTTCGCACAGCCTATTTACACCTACTGGCCACCCCTACTATCAAACTTAAAAAACTCGGAGGCCGCAGATTTGCTTATCTGGCACCTAAGCTGTGGAACCCCCTCTCCCTGGCGATCAAGACCAGTAGCACCATACTGAGTTTCAGAAAGACCTTGAAAACCTGGTTATTGTCAAGGTCCGGTTAGCCTGCTTCCCCGCACTCTCGGCAATCATCATTTAGTGCCAGGAAACCTATGGTGTCAGTGCGCTTTATAAGTTCAGTGTAAGATAATATAAGATAAGATGAGAAGAAAGAGACACACATTTTTCAAATTAACATACAAAACATGAAAAATACTTATGACTATTCACAATAGACACTGCATGAAATACTTATATACAAACACATTTATATACAACAACATTGGACTTTTGCATCATAACATCAGAAACTAGAATACTCTTATCGCTATCTTGTTTTTGAGGACAAACATGTGCCAAACACAGGAAAATGTTTAGAGTGTGTGCGTGGGGCATAAGATTCAATGCAAATCCCTCATGTCACAACAAGTCTACTCAAATTTCTCCGTGTTGAAAAAAGTGCTGACGGGTTTCAAGACCCAGTCCTCTGGTACCGGGACTCTCATCAGGGCTTCATGTTATTGGTCAGCGATTTCAAAAAAACATAAATGAATGATGCAAACTCTGCATCAGTGAAAATGAAAAGTAAACACTACTCTCCTTAAAAATGCTCAATTACATGTTCTGTACCTGATTAAAGGACAGAGCTGCTTCTCTGACTACTATTTGCATGGTAACCTAAATCTCTCAACAGAAATTACTGCAGTGCGCTTCGTAGTTTATGCTGGGGAAATTTCTACAAAACATTAAAATGATTGTGTTTATGTTAGTATATTTAAATACATGGACATTGGGCAACTCAACGGGACAGGTTCAAAAAGTACCTATCAAACGTTCCCGGTTTGCTCAGAGGCAGGTGTCTATTTCTGTAATCAATGCATCCTTACAAACGAATGGGGAACATATTACTGGAGCCATAAACTTGTCAACGATATTATAAACATGCTAGATTCTAGCATGAAGCGCATGTACTGTTTTTAAGTCTGAGCACATCCATATTCTATATCCGATATGAACTGCAACTTCACTGTTAGCTAGGTATTCACCGTGTGGACACTTCCTGTATTTTTACCCTATGAATCATGGCAAAATGTTTTGGACCAATCACATTGACGTTCAGGTCCCATTGTGGTTAAGACCGGGCTAGTGCATTTTGGGACATGCAGTTCCGAGCTATACTCTTGAAAGTCCTGTCATCCCATTCAACTCAGTAACTGCACTATTAATCATTAAAATTAGGTACGCTTCTTTTTGTAGCAACGTGTTGTCAATGTCTATCGGTTGTTTGATTGTATCAAGCCTGACAAGACTGTCCACTTAAAGTCTCTTTCACTATGCAAGTTATCCATGAAGTGTTGCATTTTTGACCTGGAATGATGTTGCGTGATGCGCTGGTTGATCTGCTGATTTGTCTTGACAATATACAATTTCTCACAGGGTTAAAGTATTGCATAAATTATGTTCTTAGATCTGCAATTCGTGAATTCAGAATGACGCCATTTAATGTCTTTATGTGAGAACTTAATCCCCTCTATTGTGGAGTCACATGCAGCAAAATTTCTGCATTTGTGATGCCCCTCAACTGGTTTTATTTGTCATTGTGTCCTTAGATTTTGTTTGCTTTGCGATGGAAAAAAGTCAGCTCTCACAATCTGCTGGCCAATGCTCCTGTTTTTCTTCATGGCAAAGAGTGGTTTAGGGAATGGGCACTTCAGGTTTTCCAACAGGTGCCAATTTGTTATGTTTAACTTTGTTTTATTGGCAATGATATAGACACAGTACAGGCCCCATGTAATCCTGTTTTGAACAATGAAGATCCACTGCGAATCCAACCCAACCACCCTGCATCGTTGCGATTCAAAACAAGATTTTGTGGATGTCTCAAATGTCCAAAGCTGCAAGGCGGAGAAAAGGCTCCTGCTAAATAAGCAGTAACCGGTGTGCTGGGGGGGACAGTATTTGGATAGCGCATGTGAGGACTGGGATGTATCTATCCTTCGGAGGTTTCTTCTGGTGTGGATGTGTCCGTGAGTCTTAGGAGGCAAAGATATTTCGGGCATGTGATTTTGGTGAATTCTAGAGCCAATAGGGATATTAATGGGTGCCATACAGTGTTGAATGTGGCCGTAGATTGGGTAAGATTGGCTTGTAGACGCTCCATATCGACAATGTACCATAGCTTGTGCAGCCAACCTGTGTGCGTAGGGCAAGTCTGTGTACCCCAAAGCAATAAATGTGTTGAACTAGCTGTGCACTTGTGCAGCGAAACAGTTGTAGTCGTGGAGGATCACGTATTCAAGTTCGGATTACTGCTAACTGGTTTGGAGTCGTTTGTAGGACAAAACGAAACTGCTCCAGTTGCCGCTTTGTACGTGGAGTGAGGAGAACCGCATGGCCGCAATGAGACTGAGATCGAGGATTTTCTTGGCCACGAACCCTTTGCTGACCTCCTGACCCAATCGCGGACCCGCCCGCCTGTCTCCCGCTGCCCGGCCGCTCTTTTGCCACCCAGAGCGGGGTTGCCGAGAGGAGACCGGCGAGGGGCGGACTACATTACCCAGCAGCCCTTGCGGTGATCCACATCACCTGTAAGCGCCAGGAGGCGCTTAAAAACGTCACCAGCCCCATCAAATGGGGGAACTTTTCTTGCCTTTGTTGCAGATCGAGGATTCTCTTGGCCACGAACCCTTTGCTGACCTCCTTACCCAATCGCAGACCCGCCCGCCTGTCTCCCGCTGCACGGCCGCTCTTTTGCCATCCAGAGCGGGGCCGCCGAGAGGAGACCGGTGAGGGGTGGACTACATTACCCAGCAGCCCTTGCGGTGATCCGCGTCACCTGTAAGCACCAGGAGGCGCTTAAAAACGTCACCAGCCCCATTGAGTGGGGGAACTTTTCTTGCCTTTGTTTCAGATCGAGGATTCTCTTGGCCACGAACCCTTTGCTGACCTCCTGACCCAATCGCGGACCCGCCCGCCTGTCTCCTGCTGCCCAGCCACTCTTTTGCCATCCAGAGCGGGCCACCGAGAGGAGACCGGCAAGGGGTGGACTACATTACCCAGCAGCCCTTGCGTTGATCCGCGTCACCTGTAAGCGCCAGGAAGCGCTTAAAAACGCCACCAGACCCGTCTCGCGGGACGCGAGCAGGACGTCGGGGGATGCCCGGGCCAAGGGCAGGCCCGTCCTATCCCATCACAGACTGGAATAGACTGGACTGGGCTCACCCTCTAACAGCTTATACGAGGTAATCCCTTATGCCGCCTGCTATATTGATATTGATATGATATCTATCTTGCTCAGATAGGCTACTATTATAACATAAAATACACGTGATTAAAGTTGGTTATCCCCTGTCTTTCAATTACTGTTGGATCATCTTGCCCCACAATAAATGTCGCCGAGCGGTACTAGAAGCAAAACACTCCAAAATATGGCTAAAACCGTTGGTCCAATTGATCAATTCATCACCAAAGCCAATCAAACTATTGATCAGGATATAATACTACTAGATCGCCGAGTATCATACGAACTGGCACAAGCAAGACGATCGTCGTTGCGTCCCCTGATACTAGCGCAAACACCTCTAACTGAACCGGAGAAGGTAGCTGCTCCGGAAATACGCGCGGATATCCATGGCTTCCCAAACCTGGTTGACCTGTCTGCGTCTTTGTCATTGCTGGACTCGCAATTGACTCAGGCGCTTGAAAAAACGCCCGATATCTTTTCGAGTACCCCCCCACAGGACCACGACCTGGACCAGAACGAACAAAGGGGGCTAAGGGAGGGAGCAATTTCGAAACAGAAAAGTACAAGTAAAAAAAACAAGAAAGGCACTAAAGCTCAAAACACGCCACGTCCCAAGAATCAGAGAGTGGGAAATAAAACAAAAGAGCAAAGGCAGAAAAACAATACCTCTAACGAATCCAAAGTAGACAACAGTGCAATTAGTTCACATCTTACTGTTGTGGATCTCAGCGCGAATGATAGTAACGATGACATCGCTCACAAAGAAGACCTAGGACCCGACTTAGACGAAGGCTGTAAAACATGCGAGACAGATCAGCATCTGATGGCTCAGATAGCTGAACTAATAAAACATCAGTTACAGCCCATCCAAAGGAGCCTGGCAGTAATAGAGAAGCAAATAGCAGTACTAGCCGCCACTCTAAAAAATCCAACAAATGTAAAGAATCCAGGGCTGACAAATATGGGAGGACCAAAAAATAAAACTGTTAACATCATACCAGGACAATTTTCTAAAAATGTCACTATTACAAGTAACACTCCTACTACTAAGACAGGAGAAATGGCCATACACTCTACTAAGGGCCCCGCAACTCCAAAAACCAAGTCCCCCCAAAAGCTCCCCAAGAAAGTTTCAGACCTACAGAAAAACCCACCCTCAACACACATCCCTCCGAAGTCACTCCCAATAAATACTCCACATCATGAACATCCACAGAGATATAACAGTCAGGGAGACCGGACAAAGAAAGGATGGACTAAGCCCATAAACCTCCCCCCTGAAGCTACCCCGTTCGTAGTTATTTTGACAGGGGTGCCTGAACTGAGTTATGACACAGAGGAACCAACCTGGTCCCTACTAAATAAAGTTCGGCATTGGTTGAATGTCAACAGACCAAACCCGCAAAACTACGTTACCTGAATTATTACAGCACAAAGGGTACCATGGATAGGACATCAACAAAAAACAATCCCAGGTGACTGTGTTATAGTTAATTTCGAAAACCCTCGACCATATTTGCTCCTGGGACACAGTGGACAAGAATGGAGGTATAAACACCAAACGTCTATCTTTTTTTTACCCCCCGATATGCCACTATCTTGAAGGCTCAAATTGGTCCTCAAACTGGTCCTGGAATCACCCAGACAATGGGCAAAGGGGTTGGATCCAGGGTGGATGGGGGCATGAAAGCAGGGATTGGGCTGATTGGAAAAGTAATGGCAGGAGAGCACAACCACAAAGGGAACCTTGGGGTGGAATACCAACCTTTAATAGTTACAGCTGTCTAGAGATGGTCGATTGACCACCATCACAAAGGGACCATGATATGAATAGCCTAATAAATACAGGAGATATAATTATAAACACATCAGAAAGCCCTATAAATAACTGTTTGTATGAGGGATGCTGTACACCAGCTAAAAGATCAATTGGATTAAATAATTCAACTGCTCACTCAATCATGGCAGATCTAACACACGAGCTCTTCGCCTCTCCCAAGGATTCCACCGGTATTATTTTTCCCACCGGTATTGTTTCTCCTACAGGAAATAACCTGGAGGCGTTGGGATGCACTCTAAAATCGAAATGCGAAGTACAGTTAAGTTACCCTGGAGAAAATAGCACCCAGAGTAGGGTATTAATCGCCACAAGCTCCAACTCTCAATTAAGGTTACTATTTTGGAATGTGGCGGGTTTAGCCTCCAAACACTCTGAAAATAGTTTCCTTTACTTGGCAAACTTAAGTAATCTAATTTGCCTCCAGGAAACTTGACTTAACGACCCTATTCATCTCCTGGGCTACAAAACATATGTTTCCGCAGCCGCAAGATCTAATGCAGGTAGGAGCAAGGGAGGGCTAGTAACATATGTTTCAAACCTCGGTCTTATTGCGAAATAATCCCCTTAAAGCTAGAGCAGAACTATCAGCTTATTATCTTTCGTAGAAGTAGACAAGAGGTCTATACGATCATCAATTTTTACAACAACTTGACTCCATCTGAGTTAACTAGGGTTCTAAGCGAGATCTTCCATCTGGTACACGATCTTGAAATAAAATATGCAAAGGAATCCCACACAGTAGTTTGGGGAGGAGATTTTAATCTGCCCTTATGCAACAAGAGCGACACCCCTAACTGTGGGATCATTGATGAAGATGGAAACTGTTTAACCCACTTCATACATACACCTGAGGGTAATAACATGCAGACGATAATGGTCGAACTAGATATGGGGTTCGCTAATAAATTAAAAACACCTGTAACTGAATTCATCCCAACTTTTCATGGGAGGGGCCTCAAAAGCCTGTTAGATTATGTTTTAGTGTCCACCAACAAAGCTTCAAGTATTAAGACCTTTGAAGTACTTAACAACGCACTTAGTGACCATTCCCCCATTAGCATGACACTCCAGGAACCTAAATCACAGAATAGAGGAGATATGGCCCAGTTAAGCTTGTTACATCAACAGACATTAACATTGGACAGGGTAAACGGTTTTACATTAAAATGGGGCAAATTAGATCAGGAAGCCATAACCACTAAAATAGTAAAATCAAGTAGAAATGCAATGGAAAGATGTCTAGATCCCTCCACAACCTCAATTGAGATTTTGGCGAGCTATAGTGACATTGTCGAAAACATTAGAAAAGAACTAACCAGGGACTGTAAGCAAAATAAGAGCACTAGAAAGGGATGGTTTAGTACAGAATGCACGAAAGCTTATACCAACTTAAAGAAGGCTTTAGCCAAAGTAGAGAGAGACAGAGAGGAGATTATAAAACTAAGGAAGGCTTAAACGCTCGCATTGTGAATCAGGAAAAAGGAATTACAAGTAAACTTATGGGCCCAACGTCAGAGAAGTAGCATCCTAAAGGATAGCACAGCCTTTTGGCAGATATTGAAATCTCCTTTCCTAACAGATAAAGTAGATGCACCATCTCTAGACGTCGCTATCGATGCAGGAGAATGGGTGAAATACTTCTCTGAGGTTTTTAGTGGGAAAGAAGTCCCTGAATCAGAACATCTAGAATCTCTGACTCCAGTGAAATATCCACTAGCTCTCCACTTCACACTAAATGAGACAGAGAAGGCAATAAAAACTGCTAAATCCGGAAAGGCACCAGGACCGGATTCGGTCCCTGTCGACCTTTTTAAACATAACCCAGATTTGTGGTCCCAGCTACTCACTAACGTACTGAATGCGGCCAAAGAGGTTGGCTTGATTGATTCTTGGTCGTCTTCGATATTGGTTTCCATCTTTAAAAAGGGAGACAGAGACAGTCCTGCATTTTATCATCCCATCTCACTCCTGGATTCGCTCGGGAAGATGGCGGGGCGCATTCTTCTCTACCGTCTCCAGGAGGGGACGAATGACCACGAGGCAATCTCTGATCTGCAATACGGGTTCAGGGCAGGATTGAGTACGGTGGACCAGGCCCTAAATCTGACACTACTGGCCGGAAAGTATGTAGAGGCAAAAGGTACTTCCCTACACATGGTATACGTCTCAGGAAGGGTATCTTCCAGTGAGATGAATCTATCTTGAAAGAGCCACCTCTTCTTCAATTTGGGTTGGCTCCCTTCCACCAGGTTTCGGAGTTTTGCCGCTTGAAAGTATCTTAGTATGCTAGGGATTCCCAGCCCTCCCTCGTCTGGAGGTCAATGGGATAGATCTCTACGCATCCGTGGCCGCTTCCCGGCCAATACGAATTGTTGCACTCCTTCCTGAAGCTTCTGTATGGTTCCCATGGGGGGCCAACTGGGATGGTTTGAAAGATGTATAGTATTTTGGGTAAGATGGACATCTTGACCGTAGCGATGCGGCTGAGAAGTGATAGTGGTTGTTTCTGCCATCTCCTCAAATCTCCGTGTATTTGGGATGTGAGGTTTGTGTTGTTCACGGTGACTGTCTGTTCAGTAGACGGTTTAGGACTATCCCCAGGCATGGGATCATGGCATGGGGTTGCAGACCCCCATATTCGGGAGATGCGTCTCATGGCTTGTTTGCATTGCGACCTAGAGGTAGGAGCTATATTTATTTTAAAGCCAGACACCCTCCCAAAGGCCTCCAGTTCTCGCAGGAAGGAGGACTCTGAACGCTTCAGTGAATCTTGTGCTGCTAGGATGTCGTCTGTGTATATAATGATTGTGTATGGTTCCCCTCCGAAGGGAATACCTCCGATGTCAGGGTTGTCTCGGATCCTCTGTGCTAGGGGTTGGACGTAGAGCGCAAAGAGGAAGGGGAACAGGTGGCACCCCTGCCTCATTCCCCCGTCTAATGTCAAACGCCCACGAGCTTATACCATTAACTCGTATCGTTACCCTTGGTTTATCATAGCAGCTCGCGACCCTCGCCCTGAAGCGGTCCCCAATGCCAAAATGTGCCATTGTTTTGTCTAAAAAGCCACAGTCTACGCTGTCAAACACCTTTGCGGCATCTACCGACAGTAGCATGACGTCCATCCCAGTGTAGTGGGCTTTGTCTACTAGGTGCATGAGGCGGTTAGTGTTGTCGCTGCATTGTCTGATTGGAATAAAGCCAGATTGATCTGGCTCGATGATGCCAGTAACCGCGGTCCAAGTGTAGTCGCTAGGATCCCGGTAAAAAGTTTGAGATCTAGGTTAAGTAGGGATAGCGGTCTGTAAGCGGCATAAGGGTGGCGTCATTCCCAGGTTTTGGCAATACGATTATGTCTGCCTCCAGCTTGTCTGGAGGTATACAACCAGGTCCCTTAAAGGAAATGAAAAGATGGGTTAAAATCGGTGCCAGGAGCGGGCAAAATGTTTTATAAAAACTGGCCGAAAAGCCATCTGGCCCAGGAGATTTCAAGGGTTTGAGGCAGGAATTCGCACCGATCACTTCCTCTATCCTAATAGGCGCATCTAATGTTGCGGCTCTGGTTGCATTGATAGCTGTCATTGCCGCCTGTCGTAGGTTGGCCTCCCCATCTGTGTCAATATTCAAGTCTTTGCTATAGAGAGAGAGGTATAGAAGTCCCTGAAGGCCTCAGCTATTTGGTCCTCGTTTTCCACTCACTTGTGTGTTATGGAGGGTTGTACTCTTAGACCGTTGAACGCGCGCTCTGAGGTTGCTTGAGAGGAGACACCCTGTTTTATCTCCTCCTATGTAGTATGTGTGCTTGAGCTGCAGGGCCGCATACTCGGCTCTGTCGAGGTCAAGGCCTGCAAGCTGCTACCTGGTTGCCTTCAATTGCCTCCATATCCTGGGAGGACCTGTGCGACTATGTACTCCCTCTAGTTCAACCACCTTAGCCGTGAGTGTTTCCCTCTTTTCTTTTCGCTCTGGTTTCTGCTGCCAAAATAGCTATCAGTTCCCCTCTCACTACTGCTTTAGGAGCCCCCCACAGTGCGGTCAAGGGTGTGTCGGGCTTGTCGTTGGTTGTGAGGTAGTCAGTGATGCAGTTGTGTAACTGTCGGGTCACCCCCTTTCTTTGTAGTAGGGCCTCCCGCAGTCGCCACCTCCCCCATGTGTTTTAGTCCGGGGGACTGCTATAGTCACTAACACAGCATCGTGGTCAGAAAGTGCGGCTGGGGTGATGTCTACTTCATCTAATAGTTTGCTGAGTTCCGAGGATCCAATAAAGAGGTCCAGCCTGGCGTATGTATGGTGTACATGCGAGTAGAAATAGTATTGTGTGTTCTGAGGGTGGGCCTCTCGCCAAAGATCTACTAGTCTTCTGCGATTCATCTAATTCCTCCCCTCTGTCTATATTGTTCCTGTGGAGCCAAAGCGATGGCCCGACCTAGCGGTCTCCGGGTCCATGAACAGGTTGAGATCGCCTCCCACTAGGACGTGCCTGTCTTGGGGAAGTAGAATCTCTGACAGGGCTCCCTTGAGAAAAGTTTCTTGACCTGAGTTAGGGACAGAGAGGGACCCTATGATCATGGAAGTGCCTCCCACCGCACCCTTTATGCCAGCAGCCTGCCTTTAATCTCTTCCACCTTATTACCCACCGTACCCTGGAAGTGCCTAGCAATTAATAGAGCTACCCCAGCTTTCTTATCAGTAGTAGAGAAGTGAAACTGTTGATGAAATGCCCGGGACATCATTCTATGCCAATCTTTGGACAGTAGGTGCGTTTCTTGCAGGAGACATATCGAGGGACCAGGGTTCTCTAAATATGAGAAGATGGCTCGTCTTTTAATGGGGTTATTTAACCCCTTTACATTAAGGGTAATAACTTTTAAGGTCGGTCCCGTCATGGGGTCTTTGTGAAGTGAGACGGACTGGCCAGTGGGAATCTGCCCATGTTACACGCCTCTCGTGGATCCTCTCCATAGGTGGCACACCGGTTCCTTCCCCCCTTACCCCCGCCCCTCCCCCTTCCCCCAACCAAACCCAACAGCTCCCCTCAAACTGAGTCCCATTTATGTCTCTTTTACCCAGCAGTCCCCCCTCCCTAACCCCAACTGAACATTCTCAACAAGTTACCATTGTCCAGTGCCAGCCTTCCAAATTCGCAGGCATATGGTGATGAGCTTTCGGGTCCCACAAGCACGTGGTAAAGTTGAACCAGGAAGAACGTGTAGCCCCCCAACCCCGGCCCTCCGCTCCCCCTCACCAGCCAGCTATAAGTCAGTGTGTATGTGTCCCCATGTGCCTATTAAGGTCATTCAGGAGATGAGGTGTCCCGAGACACCGCTTCCAAGGCCGATGCCCTTCCATGTGTCATAGTTGTGAGGTCCGGTTTCAGTTTCACTGTGGGTGAGCGTCTGTGTCCCACTCTTTGCCATCCTCCCACTGGGGATCGTTGTGATTGGCTGGGGGAGGTATCTGGGTCATGGTGCTCCAGGCCCAGGAGCGCACATGCCTTGCGGAGGGATCTCATTTGGTGAAGTGCGCCGTTCCATTTGAAAATCAATTGGAATGGATGGCCCCTGGAGTAGGGTATTCCTTTGTCTCTCAAGAAGGTCGTCACTTCTTTGAATGCTTTCCTCTTTTGGAGAATAAGGGAGGCCAAATCCTGAAAAAGAGCTAAGGAGTGTCCTTGATATTTAGGAGGTTGTTTCGATCTTGCCTCCCGTAGGATGCACTCCTTCAGTGGGAAGTCCGGTAGGAAGGCCAGCATGTCTGGAGGAGGGGCTGGTGCTCGTCTCGC
Source organism: Lissotriton vulgaris (assembly GCF_964263255.1). Classification (NCBI taxonomy): domain Eukaryota; kingdom Metazoa; phylum Chordata; class Amphibia; order Caudata; family Salamandridae; genus Lissotriton; species Lissotriton vulgaris. Next base: position 481,834,687 of record NC_141685.1, on the reverse strand, counting down.
TAGTCCAACCCTGTGCACACAATTGATGCGGATCTCGAAGTCTGGGCCCTCATCGAATAGCTCCCGAAATAAGCTCCGTAGGTATTGGGCTACATCCGCTCCCTCTGCTTTTGACGGGACCCCTCGGACACGGATGTTGTTGCACCTTGACCTGTATTCGAGGTCCTCTGCGTGAATTTGGAGGTCCCCTTGTTGGTCCTTGAGGCAGATGAGTTCCTTTTGTAGGTGTTCTAGCTCTTTACTTCTGGTGTGTTCACTATCCTCAATGGTTGCTATTCCCTCCCCAAGCTCATCAACATCACAACAAATTACTCTCACCTCTCCTGTGACCTCTTGCTTGAGCGTATGAGAGTCCTCATGGAGAGTGTTAAAAAGTGTCTCTAGGAATGCCCGGGTGATCGGCACTTCCCTGTCCCCTTGGTCTGCATGCTGTTTGGGGGCAAGGGGGGTGTGACTTCCTCTGTCCCCAGCTGTGGAGCCCTTGATTGGCATGTCCTTCAGTGAGCGCTCCCCTCTCTTTCGTGTTGTGGACATGATGGGGCACCCTAGCCTAGTTGTCTGTTCCTGAATCTCGCTGGCACCTCTGGGGGATTCCACCATTGGCGAGAGTGACCGATGGGCTCGCCCCCTTTCCATATTCCTGGGTTTCTCGCCGTATGTCAAAACACGCCAGATGTGCACCTGCTCCTGGGGGTTCAAAAGATACTGTGAGTCTCACCTCGCCGCTACCCAAGGCTTTGGGACACCCGCATGCCCCAACGTTGTGGCCCTTCTCCTCGTATACTTGCTTACGGGCTCTGTCGGTCAATAGTTAATACCTCTAGTGAGGAGGATGGCGGGTGGGCTCATTCCTGCCGTTGGTGCCTCCCCTCGTCGATTGATTATGACCCTCTCATGCAATTGAGGTTCAGTGGTCTTGGCCTATTCACGGGGCAGCTGTGTTGCAATGGAGGTAGGTCATCTCCCTGCGTGGACGATGCTTCCTTATGGCCCCCTCTGTGGGGTGTAGACGTTTGACGTCTTTGCTCAATAATGGCTTGCCCCCAAGCGCGATTTTACCCCCAGGTATAGCGGCCATTCAGGTAGGAGCTGCGCGGCTCCCCACCACAGTGTGCTATGGCCTCCGCAGTTGACTTTGCAATAGCGGCACAGGTGTCTCTCACCACCAGTTCACCCCTGTCGCCCCTAGTGTCAGCGTTAGTGGTGGCTTCCCATCTCACACTATGCCCTGTTAGGCATTACTGGATGGGACCTCCTCCACTGCCCACGTGCCGTTGCGTCTTGCGTGTGCCCCCATGCCCGGCTCTTCTCCTTTCGCCAAGAAGGTCTCTCAGGGAATCCCAAACCCCTGTGCTTAGGAATCCATCCAGTGACGGTGGGCACCCTCAGGTTTAAGCGCCTCATGCCATGTGTCCCCAGCCAAGTGTGAATTGCAGGCCATCTGCTAACTGCTGCCACGGATGCCGCGCCCACATAGGCCCTCCTGCTGCTCCTTCAATGCTCACGCTAGTGCCACGGTGCAGACCTCCGGCCCGCACCCACCGATACTCCAGCCGTCGATGCTGGCTCTCCCTCACCGCAGTGTGGGGCACTTCTGCGGACTGCTGTCCTCGCACCGTCGATTTCTCCCCATTCATGCTCATAGGGCAGTGGTCACATGCTTAGCTGCTGGAGATAATTGCACTCGCCCCGCGTTTATGCAGGCCCGCCTACTGTGAAACTATGCCACGCTAGTGCCTTGGCGCAGGCCTTCAGCTTCCCCCGTCACTTCAACTCACCTCCAAGTCGGACTCGTAACTCTTGCTGCGAGAGGCGCCGTTGCGGGATGCCAGCTCTGGTCTCACTATGCAGCCTCTGATTTACTCTCTCTGGGTACCTAGTTGGGAGTCCCTCGTTCTGCTGCCAAGGCTGGTGGTGCCCGACCTGCGCCCGCGTAGGCCCGACAGCCCCGTCCTTGAGTTTTACGCTGCCGCCTGGGCCTGCCCCTAAGACCTCGGTCACGTACTGCCCATGTACTGCCCCTCCTCCCAGTCGCCACCGACGCCAACTCACAGTCTTTCAGGGGCGATGTTTTGCAGGCTGTCACGGGAACAGTGGTGCCTCTGTTGGCTGGGCTTGAATGAATCCGTCACCCTGTGCTAGTGACCGCTCAGTCTGGGCGTCATTTCACGTTTATGGGCTCATGGCCGTGTTGGAGTCTCCCAGAAGCGTATATCCTCCGAAACTGCTCTCCGGAACGGCTCCTCGCCCCTGCTCGTCACTTCACCGATTATGGTGCACAACTGGGGACTGTTATGCAAGAATCGGCTGGGAAAGGGATTTCGCTGTGAGGAGCCTCGAGGTCCTGCATCCGCTTAGGTGGCCATCTTGGCCACGCCTCCAGTCAGGTGCCAATTTTTTAACACAATTGCTCTGAATTTGTTGGTATCTGGACTGAAAGTTGTAACCAATCTTTCTAATGGTGATTTGATTTTCTTTTGTAGCAAATCTTCTCTAGGCATGTACGCTCTTTTTGCTACATGCTTCAGTATTTTCTTAGGATATTCTCGCAAGATCATCTGTGAGTTAAAGATTTCGGCATGCTGTTCAGAATCAGATTTTCTTGAACAGTTTTGTGGTATTCGCAACAATTTGCCATATGACATTTTTTCTTTCAGGCTCCTTGGGTGAGCACTTCTGTGATGTAGAATGGTGTTCTTATCAGTAGACTTTCTATATAAAGTGGCTGTCAATCTTTTCTCATTGGGGGACACCTCCACGTACAGGAACGTCAGGCTCATCCTGCTGGTGTTCAAGCTGAATTTTATAGCCTCATGGTGCATGTTGAGCCAACCATAAAAGCTTTCTAACTTTTCCTTGGACCCACTCCATAGACACCAAATATCATCTATGAAGAGCAGCCATTAAGCTATTTATTCTTTGAATGGGTTGTTGTTGAAGATGAATCTATCTTCATATTTTGCCATGAAGAGGACCGCCATCTCTGGAGCGAAAGGACAACCCATGTCAGTACCCTTCACCTGGATGAAGAATAAATCTTCAAACTTAAAATAGTTCTTCCTTATAGCCACCTCCGCAAGTTGTAGAGTAAATGCTGTTGGTACCTGGTGGGGACGTGGTCTTTCATCCAAAAATGCCTCTGTTACTTGGAGCGCCTCATCTTGGGGCCTCTGTGTATACAAGGAGGTTACATCAAAGGAAACCATCCATTGTGAAGAATTATCAAACTCTAGGCCTTCAACCTTGTTGATGAAATTAGCGGTGTCTCGCAAGTAGGGTGGCAGATCCACCAAAAATGGCTTGAGGAAAAAATCAACATATTTCGAAATTGGTTCTAAAAGGGAATCACTTCATGAGACGATGGGTCTCCCGGGTGGGTCATCAAGTCGCTTGTGTATTTTGGGTAGAAAGTAAATTACCGGGATCCTGGGAATTTCTTAAGATAGATAATCAAATTCTTTGGGCCCCAAAAACTCACTATCCAGTCCTGCTTTCAATATTCCAGCAATGAATTCCTGTGTGGACCTAGTTGTATCTTCTTTCACCTTCTGGTACCATTCCTGATTGTATACCCGGTTCCTTCCTTCTGATATATACATCTCCCTGGGCCAAATAACTAAGGCCTACCCTTATCGGCTTGCTTTATCACTACAGATGTGTCCTGTTTCAGATTGTCAATGGCCACCTGTTGTTTTCAAGTGATGTTGCCTTTCATGTAGGGTTTCTTCATCTCCAACTGGCAGACCTCAGACAGGACTACCTAAGGGGCATAACAAATGTGGAACTTGTGCAGCATGTGACTCCACAACTGAGGAGATTGAGTTCTCTCACAGACATTAACTGGCGTCATTCTGAATTCACCAATTGCAAATCTAAGAACAACATTTATGCAATACTTTGCCACTGTGAGAAATTATATATTGACAAATCAGCACATTAACCAGTGCATCACGGAACATCGGTCCAGAACAAAAAAAAAAAAGGTGGTCACTGCAGCAATGTTGTAACACTTCATGGATAACTTGCACAGTGAAAGAGACTTTAAGTGGACAGACTTGTCAGGTCTTGATACAACCAAACGTCTGATAGACATTGACATTGGGTTGCTACAATAAGAAGCTTACCTAATTCTAAAGTTGAACAGTGCAGTAACTAATTTGAATGGGATGGCAGAACTTTCAGGAGTATAGCTCTGAACTGCATGTCCCAGAATGCACTAGCCCGGGCTTAACCACAATGGGACCTGATTGCCAATGTGATTGGTCCAAAATATTTGTCCATGATTCATAGGGTAAAAATACAGGAAGTGTTCACACAGGGAATTCCTAACTGACAGTGAAGTTGCAGTTCATATCGGATATAGAATATGGATGTGCTCAGACAAATATAGTAAATGCGCTTCATGCTAGAATCTAGCATGTTTATAATATCGTTGACAAGTTTATGGCTTCAGTAATATGTCAATATGAGAAAAAAACCTAGGCCGTCAGCAGGAGTTAGTGAACAATTGGTCTAGACTATACAGAGAGAGGAACAATGACATATGATTCTATATTAAAAATATATTTAATTTGCATAGATAAAAATCATATAATAACTACAACACGTTGAAACTATATGATACAATGAAAACGACATAACACATAATAATCACCATAAATACACAGAATATTTAAATCATAATCAGTACAGTTAAAATAGTTCATACACAAAATATAAAAAGGTGACAACAGAACTCGACGCGCGTTTCGGCTGAAAAAACGCCTTCCTCAGGAGTCACTGGATGAAAACTAGCAAAAGAATTTTGTTCTTGCTTAGTATATCAGAAATTGAATTGCATCTTCTCATAATTTCATAATCACAAGGGGGCCACTTGATAAAGGCTAATTCCTGATAAATTATGTTGTGATCCTTGTAGTGATCTTCTTTATATATATATAAGAAAAGGTTTGTTGGATTGCTCGAGACGGGTTATTTCAAGCGGATAAACGTGAATTGTAAACATTTGAATATGTCCACATTTCTGTGGAAACAAGAGTGTCCTGTTGTTTCTACATGCAGAGTCTTGGCGTGCAAGCGTGTCATGTAGCCCTGCAGAAAACAAAAATCGCACCTACCGCGCACATCTCTTTATTCATACGGAAAATAAAATGACGTATTCCAACCAATCACAGGAACTACAATTGCTTGATGTTTCTATTTCCCAATGTCTTGCTTATCTCATACATATTGCAAACGCACACAATTGGGAATATTTTATGCAAATGCATCTGCACACTTTTATATATTAAATGCATACGTCATCTTTCTGAACAAAAGCAAAAACATGCACACAAGCAAATACAATGCCCCACACTTACGAAAAACTACATAGAAAGCACACATATTATATCATATGCATACAAAAAACAGGGAGCAGTCATACACCACACAAAGGCACATACATTACACAAATGCACACACACATGTACTCACAAAAAAGACATACATACGCTGAAGGGCACACAAAACAACAGAGTTCGTAGCCAAGCACGGAATACAAACATGCAGTGCATACACATATTACACACGCATACTGATCAATAAACACAGTCATTCCTATATTAAAAATAATAATAATTCACACCATGCAAAGGCGTTAGAGAAGCTTTTGTATACAAACACAAATACACAGCTCAAAGTCACAGTCATACTTTACACATAGTAGCACTACTACAGAGCTATATTCCAAGTACAAAGGCGTACACAATCTACGCAAACACACAGGCATGCACAAAGGCATAAGCACAAAATTCGCACAGCACACACAAGCCATAACATGTGATTCACACATCATTGTACACATTTATTGCACAAGCAAACACGCACAAGCGTTTACATACACAATGGCTCGTGCACAAGCTCACAAGTAACGTGCAGTGGGGTACACACAGAAAAACATGCTCCTCTATGCAAGCACACATATAGAATACAAAGAAATACACATTTTACAGAAGTAGACAGTCATACACTGGCTCGCATACATTGTGCACTTAGAAGCAATCTACACAGACACACCCATTGCATGTAAGCCCTCACACACCTATGCTCCTTTGTCTCTACTTTTAATGGCCACTCCTACGTTCACCGGCAACACTGACACACACACACATCTCATGTGCACTCACCCGTGTTTCTGACTCTTTAACATGCAGTTATATCCCAGCAACAAACAAGCAAAAATACGCATTGCAAACGCCCTGCTCAGTACTGCAGGCTCCCTAAGTGACAAAAGTGCATGTGCCTGGTAAAGAGATGTGCCTCAGTATAACATAGAAACGTAGAGGGGAAGAGGCTGCAGAGGAAAAGCAAGAACGAGAACAACAGAATAAGAGCTGGCTGAAGTGGGCTGGTCCACTGCAACGTGCTGTATGCTGCACTGGGCATAATACAAATCCGAATGACAGACTAATGGATGAACAAGGCCGGTAAAATGCCCCTGTAAGTATATTAGACATACAAGTATATAATTTTAGTAAAATAAAAAGGCCTTGGCTAACGCTAAACCTAAAAACAGGGCATGCAGTAGACAAAGATATAAGACTAAATATTGCCAATTACCATGGATGCAGAACAACTTATGGGAGTGTTCAACTGTGGTCTAAGAGGGCATGCTCCATTGTTTATATTCAGGAGAGCCTCAAACTAGGTGAAGAAGTTCTACTTAAATGGACTGTATGCAAATGTACTTTACGTGGCTACTCTGAAAATGTGACATGGATCTAGCTCTTCTGGACATACGTTGGACACTGACAGCACCCTGTGTTGTAGAAGAAGGACTGAACTTGCAGAGACCTATGAGACACGCAGAATATATCTTGTCGCTCTGAGGTTGTGTGCTTTATTACATTTCAGAAATGTGTCAGGACCCTAAGGAAAAAGGAAATGGTGGATGATTTCACCTGGGAGCCTTGATCAAAAGCATTTACATTTCCTATTGTATAGCACTAACAAAGTGATGTCTGATAAAGCTTAGGGGCGGATTCACCCCTCATTAAAGCCTGCTGTGATGCACAAGTGGTGCGATCCAAGTTACCTTTGATCCACAGTGAAATGCAAATGAGAGCGGGAATGTGGAAGTTCGAACATGCACGCTCACCCGCAGGACACAAGTACTAAGAAAAATACGGGCGGAGCTAATTAGCATATGTAAACAACAATGATATCACAACGCCAAGACACCTCGGCATAAGTGCGCCTAATAAATAATTCAGTCAGTCAGTCAGTGAGTCAGGAATGACATCACAATAAGTCATATCATGCACTTATAACATCCCTCACCTAGAATGTGGAACTGGCCTCTTTTTAAAAGTTAATGAAATCATGCACAATGTGAAATTCGCGCAGGCGCCGAAAGTGAAAACAAGAGCTTTTTCAGTAGCCATTGCTAACCAATGGGATGGGTTGCCGGTGAAAATAATAGGCATTACCATTTACCAAGCTCACAAATTTCAGGAACATATTGAAAACACATTTCGTGTTCATGAGCAGGCTTGGCTCATTGGTATTCCGTCTCTTTACTAACATTAACCTCATAGATGCTATTAAACATTCCTCCCCAGTGCTGTGCTGTCCATTGGAACTAGTGCTGAATGGACGTCCAATGGTCGTGCGCAGCACTGGGGAGGTAGTGCTGCCGTCGGCCAATGCACCGAGGCAGCACTTAAGGGGATAAGAGCACCAAGATACATTTTGGTGATTGCTTGAAATATCCAAATAAAATAGTGAAATACTTCGTCCGAAACCAAAAATTGATAAATTAGACTTGGAAATGATTTTCAGATTAAACGCATGAGGATAATATGATTCACTTTTCACATAACAGACTCGAAAAATCTCTTTGTTGTTTTAGAGGACAGTCGGTGGCATGCCTGCTAACTCCTCCCACCTCTTTCAGCCAGAAAGCGTAAATAATACTTTGTGTGATAGCAGGAAAGGACATGTACCCACGCTAATAATATGCCGAGCCGGAAGTCACCGAGCCTTCAAGGGACGGACTAGATGCAAGCCGAGAGGCACTGAATCTCGGTCTGAGTCAGCCAGCTGTCACTTGAGACTTTATCTGCAGGTTGGCGGCGCGGCAGCAGGGGGAGGGGGCCTGCGAGATTCCCTTGCGGGAGCGTGACCATATGGCGCCACCATATGGTGTCACGTGTTCCCGAAAGGAAATCGCCAAGATGTGCACGTGTTGCATTGCTTGCAATGCAACACGTGCACGTTTTTGCCCCCAAAGCTGTGGCGATGGCTACAGGTCTCTCCTATGCAACGCATGTGCGTTGCGTAGCGAGACCTTAAAATGGGAGGCAAAATGTCTTGGGATAAGATTGACAGGTCTAAAAAAAGGGTATACAGCTTCTGTTGTTTCGGTGCCACTTTTGATTCTCTTTGTAACAGGGCCCCTTGTCTATTAAATAGGTCTAGCAATTTCTATAAATCATCTGGGCCTCTTTTTAATTTTGCTAAGTGTGCTGGGTCTAAGCCCATATAGACTTTGATTGAAATATATAAGCATAAGTGTATTCCTATTTTAAGTTATGGGGCGGCCATTTGGGGATATAGGGCAATTAATTGCATTCAAGTTGAAGAAAATAGATTTTGTTCACAACTGTGATCTCATCGTCTAGTAGTTCCCACTATTTTCCCTATTAGAGGCTAGAACTCAAATATGTTTCAGATCAAGCTAAATTAGCCCCCATGCGGCTATGGCTTTGGCTCATACATATGCTACTTTAAGCAGGGACATGATAGAGGACTGTCTAGGATGTGACTTTGAGCATAAAATCCCTTGGCTTAGGTATGTTAGGCAACTATGTATATGGCTGAGATACCCGCCACCCCCTCTCAACACAATCCCCAAGGATGGGAAACCGGAAACGGTTCTGAACTTTTGGAAGGCGGGAGGGAGTGACCCTCCCGGCCGTATTTATTAACATATGAAACAAAATCAAAACATTAAAATAACAGTTTCATATTATGTACAATTTCATTTCCACATTACGATGTTTGGCTAACCTTAACAGATCTCTAATACAAAGATTCTCCTAGCCGAACTAACATCCTACAAAACATTTGACTTGAAATTGTACATCCTAACGTTAAGGGCCAACGGCAAGGTCGTAACCGGTGTCAGATCCCTAAACCAGAAATACAACCCTCACTTGTGAGAGGACCAACCGCACAGAGGCGTACCTCAAGTGCATCTACCAATTTCCCTTGGACTTGACGGGGGCCCCAATGAACTCGACGCCATTTAACGGTCGTCCAAGGACTCGTGTGAGGTGTCTAAGAGGTAGCGTAAACCCCCTCCCGAACCCCACACAACTTACCCATCTGCCGCCGCAGATGTCCTGGCCCCGGGAAATTCCCCAGGAGGGCCCGTAGCCCCTCCTATCCAGGAAGGGGCCTTGACCACCTTTCCTTTCCTTCCGGCGGCCTATCCTTAGACGGGACCGCCTCCCCGTTGAGGGGCCAATGGCCACCTCCCCCGAGCGCTCCCATCCGTAATGGGTGACGCCCCCCCATAGGGATCTTCCAATTACTGCTCACCGATCATGACCTTACCGCCACAGGCCGGATAGTTGACCGGCTACCCGGACCCCCCACAACAACTCCTGCCTAAAGGTCATGTTATAAACTCTTTGACCAAGCTATGAGGTCTCCTATGAGTAACTCATTCCCCACCCGGGACAAATGAACAACGTCCCCCAAATACATACTGTCCCCTTTGATACAACCATGCGAAACAGAATGCAGTGTACTTGAACGAAACAATCTACTCACTTTGTTATTTATTTTCCTTACTGAATGATTCGGAGCAGAAACCGAAATAGCCCCCCGCCACACTTTTCGTGGGATCATGTGGGACCATGCAATTGTGCACCCTGGAACTCTTCTTGCCAACCAACTTACTGTAGAAAGCATTGCCTCAAGAAGAAGTCGTCTACCAGTGGCCACCAAATCGTTGCCCCCAAGATGGACTATGATTATAGACGGCGGTGACCTTGTCCGCCCTAACAAACCCTCGAAAAAGGATTGAAACTGGTCAATACAGAGCCCGCCCTTTCCGTAGAAGGACACACTGTACCCGTATTCCCCAGCCACGTGAATCATGTCACCTGCTTTGAATACGTCCGCGGCACGCCTCACGTATGAGTGGCCCACGACCCACACCTCCTTTTTCACAGCCGGTGATGTCTGACCGCTGGTCCCCAGGTGTCGGGTCGACTGCACAGTCCGCCCCGCCTCGTAGGCTTGCGCAACTGAAAACCAAACAAAAACAAGAAGCGTGAGTACATCATTACAGCTTCATAACATGTGCAACCGCACATTACCTTTTATAACAGTTCGAGGACCAACGCCCCACACGTTTTACTTCTTCTACACTCAGACCCCTGGCTGTAGCCTCTGTAGCAGCCCCTATCCGAAAGGAATGGGTCCCAAACTCGCCGGGGTTCAAGCCCGCGGCCGAAATCGACATCGCAAGCACCCGCTGGAACTGAAACCTTGTCAGTGGGGTGGTGTCAGCGTGTCTCAAAAAGGTCCCCCCCCATGATGCCACCCTCTGCACTAAATATTCCTCTACGCAAACCACAGGGCACATGGGGGACCCGGGAATCCTCTGTATGATTATGCAGTCCCCAAACGCACCCTGATCGGTTTTGGACCTGACAAACGAGACAGTCATTGTCTCCCCCTTGACCTGAACGTGCTCTCGGCACAGTCCCCCCATCGTATCCCGCTTGTTCTTCGCCACTAGTTCGCTTACCCGCATAGCCCCATGGAATGCTAGCACAAAAGCGGCTCGGAATAACACTGTCTCATACTGTGATGAACACGTTGCAGGGAGTACGGATAATAACAGGGCCAACCTATCCAGACCTATCGGGCGCCTCTCATCTGCTCTGCGACCCTCAAGGCGTTGCCACCCCCGTAGCGCTTTCTGCACTACGAAAGACGCTGTCGGGTCCTGGATCCCATGAGCCTTTGCCATAAAGGAAATGGCGGCCCGATGCCTCTGGGCCGTAGCTACTGATTTGCCTGCCTGATGTAAAGACAGCAAAAATTTTACGACAAGCTCCTCCTGGCCCCAAAGCTCCCCCCTAGCAGAACCCAAAAAGGACCAATAGGAACGGAACGCCCCTTCGTATGCCTTCCTTGTCCTGGGTGCTAAACTCTCTCCCACGAGGTTTTGTAGTTCGGGGCACCGAGAGACCAGAGAGCTTCGGGAAAGGGTGCTGCCACCGGGTCCGCTGCGGGCAGAAAACCCCAAAAGGCCTGCATACGGAAACGAGAAAGCGCATCAGCCGCTTGGTTCAATACCCCCGGGACATGTCTTGCCCTAAAGAGCACATTCAACTGCATGCACAATAACACAATTTCTTTAAGCAGTCTCAGCATCCATTTGCAACGTGCTGCCTGACTATTGATACTCTCCACCACGGTCATGTTGTCAGACCAAAACACCACAGACTGATCCCGGAACCCCTCAGGCCAAGTTTTCAGGGCCACCAAAATAGGGAAAAGTTCGAGAAAAGCAATGTTCCTCGTCAATCCGCACTCATGCCACCATGACGGCCATTTTTGAGCCGTCCATTGTGTGCCGAATATGGCGCCAAAACCTATACTCCCCGCCGAATCTGTCCACAGCCCCAGCTCCTCAGAGGACACCGCCGGTTTTTTCCAGACAATTCGACCATTGAAATCCGCCAGAAATGCCAACCAAATGCGCATGTCCTGGCGAACCTCCGCCGAGAGCCTCGTGCGGTGATGACCCTCCTTCAGGCCGACCATGGCTTGTGCAATCGAGCGGGAAAAGGGGCGGGCCATCGGCATTACTCTCAGGGCAAAATTCAACTGGCCCACCACTTGTTGTAATTGATGCAGTCTTACTTTAGTCTCACTGATACATGTTTCAAGGGATGCCCTGAATTTTAAAACCTTTTCTCTTGGTAGTCGAAAACAACCCTCTACCGAGTCGAGCTTGCTCCCCAGAAACTCGAGGGAAGTCGAGGGACCCACGGTCTTACCTGGCGCCAATGGCACACCAAATTGGTTCATCAAGACACAAAATTCATTTAAAGCCTGTCCACATTCCGGATCCCCGGCTGCCCCCAAGAACAGAAAGTCATCGAGATAATGCATAACATGTTGAAAACCCGTCTTCTTTGTGAAGACCCATTGCAAAAAACAACTGAACATTTCAAAATAGGCACAAGATATAGAACATCCCATTGGCATACATCTGTCCATGTAATAGCGACCCTGAAACCTAAAACCAAGGAGACGCTGATCGTCTGGGTGTACCGGGAGCAACCGGAACGCTGACTCGATGTCTGATTTTGCCATCAGCGCCCCGGGCCCCAGGCGATTCAACATGGCGACGGCCTCATCGAAAGATGCGTACCGCACCGAACACACTTCCGGGTCTATCGCATCATTTACGGAAAGACCACGTGGGGCTGACAAGTTATGTATCAGCCGAAACTCACCCGGGTCCTTCTTGGGGACCACCCCTAGAGGGGAACAAACAAAATTATCAACCGGTGGCAAGTCAAATGGACCGGCGACACGACCTCGAGTCACCTCCTTCCCAATCTTTGCCTGTACCACAGCCGAATGCTGTAAGACCGATAGTTGATTCTTACAGTTAGCTACACCCTGAAAATCCCCCACTGGGATGCAGAAACCATATGAAAACCCGTTCCGCAACACCCCAGCGGAAGCATGATCCGGGTATTCACTGAGCCAAGGAATCATTGCCATGGTATCAATCGGAGTAGGTAAAGGCGCCCCTCGGACTATTTCAGACCTGTTTGGCGCTTCCCTTACCACCGTTATCACCCGTTTTGGCTCTGCACATGGACTCAGGATGGGATGGCTGCCCACACCCCCCACATTCATGTCTGAACTTGCATGACCCCTGGGGCCTCGTACATTTACCTCTGTTAAAATTCCAACAGATCCCCCTTTTACCTGCGTTGCCACTCGGCTTCGAGTGGGACTCGCTACCTGCACCCGTCCAAAAGGGTGTCCCAGAGTATTGGCGGGAAGATTCACCCCCGCTACTCCCTGACAATGGCACTTTTAACATTCCTGTACTCTCCATTTTTTGCCATGACACGGAGTCGTAACAATCCCAAGTCAGAACTGGGTCGTGTTCCTTAGCTTTTCTAAAAATATTGTCATAGCAGAACCACTGATTGCCCCCATACGCTACGGAATACTCCATGATACGCGATTGATAAATAGGCAACTCGGTCAGCAACTCGGGCCTGCGCTCACCCATGATGGAGGTAAAAATGCCCCACGCTCTGCCCCAAGTACCAATGTTTTCGTCAACCTTAAAGGCGGCCATTTTTGCGCGCCAAACACTCGGATGCATGAGCTCCTTTTGGCTCTTAACATGCTCCATCTCGTAATGGTCGGTAAGCAAAGAAAAAATATTAACATACTTATTCGCCCAAATCTTTTCCTTAATTTCCAGTGGAACATGCTGAGCCACCTTCTCCCTTCGTGAAGGTACAGACCCCTCCCCCGCGATCGGCAATGGCCGCTTACCTGAACCAGAAGCTGCATTTGCCGCCGAACCTGGGCCTGTTGCATTTTCCGCCGCCGGAACTGGCGGGGTAACAGAAGATGGTGCCTTCCCAGCCTCCCTAGATTCCCGCAGTTGTCTCATTACTGCCCGGGCGTCGTCAGCCGTGGTGCCCTCGCTATCTTTTCCCAACCACGCTGCCAATTGTGCCGCTAACTCGGGAGGCATATCTTCCCCGGTCACGGGGGTGACCACCACGGGGATCGGATTCCCCTCCTTCAGCACCGGGGTTGGCTCCTCAAGTGGGGTATCAGGAACCGGGGTTTCCCCCCCAAGCGCCCCCCTTCTGGACCTCTTGCCTCTCCCACCGGGGACTACTCCCGGCAAAGGCCGTTTCGGTCCTCCCTCCCCGTTCTTAGCCGCCATCTGCTTCTTCAAATCGGCTACCTCCTTCATGAGCATGCGGAGCATCTGATCGGTACCGACCCGCTTTCCGACTTTCTTGGGCATTCTCAGACGGGATATCTGTAAGACAAAAAGAAAGATTACAACGCTCAAAATTGGCTCTTCGTTCCGTCTCGAGCTCACGTGCAGCGGGGAGGTGCAGCTTCAGAGCACAGGAACAAGAGGATGCTTTCTTGGCTTGTTGCTCCTTTTATCCGTCTTCAGGGCGGGCGTCAACCCGCCCCCGCCTGCCTCCGAGGGCGTGGCCGAGCGCGTCAGTGTCTAGGACAACCCACTCCAGGGCGGGAAAAGGCGCGCCCCGGCTACGCCGCTTCGGGCATACCAGCCGAGACTCGCCTCCCGCCCAAGATGGCTTCCCGGGGGGATCGTGGTACTCCACCATACGTTCGGGGGGACCGAATGGTCGCCCCTTTCCATTAGTCTTGGCAGGTCGATCTGTATTTCGCACCCATAAAAGAAATCCCAAAAGATAAAGCTTGGTTTAAACAGCGTTACTGGGAAAGAGTGGAGCTGAAGAGGGATTACCCCTACCGATCCTTAAGTCGTATGGTTCTTTTAAATATAAACTTGCACTTTAATTTCCTACAGTCTCTATATAAGCTTGGTGTTTGGTGCTCAATCGGTTCCTTTTTAGGTCTCCGCCTGCGAAGGCTGCGCTCGCGCAGTCTTGCAGGGGAGATCTTATGTTTTTCAGTAAGGGGCTTAAACCTTCCCGTCTTCTCCCTTGGCTGGCTTCCTAAACGGAGGACAGCCATTGGAGGAGAGGGGCGTCACTCCGTTTAAGCCCTGTCTTTTTGGGATTCGGGGGGTGTGTTTTTTACTTTCTTTCTCTCCTCTTCCCATTGGCTGGAATTTTACCTTCCAGCCAATGGGAAGAGGAGAGCATGAAAAACACGCCCCCGAATCCCAAAATGACCGTGCGTTTCTCCGAGGCATTTGTGATTGGCCTCGGAGAAACGTGGTGGTGTTTCCGGAGCTGCTCGGCTCCGCTCGCCTCCCCCCCCTTCCCTCTGCAATACTTTGGGACGGGTATGCGCTGCCGACTCTTGTGCTCCGCCCCTTCCCTTGAAGCTGCCCCACGTGTCTTCCTCCGCACGCTGCTACCAGTAGAGCCCGCAGAAAATCAAGGGTCCAAGATGGCGGCTCTGTGGGGAGCCCGGGCGAGGAAGCGAAGTATCAGCACCATGGACCTCTTTACATCTGGAAGTCCAAGCCAGGTAGGCCGGAACCTGCGCCCGGATGTGTCCTTGTATGCCAGGCATGGCGGCTGTCGGCCCGCCGTTTTGTTCATGCCTGCGCCGGGAAGCCGGTGACAGGTGAATGGGCGCCGCACCCGCCTGCTGCACCACTCAGTTGAAAGGGGCCTGTGTGGCTACCTGCACGTCGCCTGCGTCTACGGGAGAAGTTGCCCTTCTCAGTGGCCTCCTAGCACAGTCTCCGCCTAAACAAGACTCCGTGCCGGCAGACCATGAAGTCTGAGGCCGGCCCATGGAGATGACACGTGGAGTTTGCTGCACATGCAGGAGCTGGGCCGTGAGAAGGAGCGGTGGGGAAGGGTCGTGTTCCTGTGGATTTCGGGCGCAGAACCAGCCTAAATGACACATGCAGAAGGGCCATGCTGGACAGGGGCTGTTTGTTGCTACTACACTGCCAAGCTCTGTCTGCTCTTACAGTTGTGAAGGAATTTCCATGTGAATAGTTAAGTGTATAATAAGAAACTGCATGAGTTGTGCCTATGGGTAATCAAGTCAAAATCTTTTAAATATCATTGGCCCGCTCATATGTATGGAAACTCAAAGATGTGGAGGCTCCTTTTAAAACGACTATGCACTATCATCTACGTGCGGTGGGATGGTGAAAGATTTCAATGCTAATAGGCTCTCTTCTTTCTGAGTGACATAACGCTGGACAGTCAGGTTTAAATATCAGAAGGAAACGAGGTGTCCCATATTTGTAAAAGAAAAAACGTTCTGTACTGAAATCATGTAATTCTATGATGGATTGTTTTTGATTCTTGCGCTAATGCAAGGGGATGAAGTGCCCGCTTTTAAATTGTTTTGGGTTATTTTGGAGAAGCGCGGTTGTTTGTCTGAGGCAGTAACGAGACACCGGGATTTCCTTGTAAGCAGCTGTCATGGGCAGTTTGACCCCATTGGAGTAGATAAATTGCCGATTACCAATGCAGAGACTTTGCACCTGGTGTTCCGCATAGACGTTTTGCCTCAGTATCGACACAGCTGCATTACGTGGCAAACAGTTATACAGAGTATTAAACTTTCGTCACTTCAATACCGCAGTTTTAAGGGTGGAGACGTCAGTCGAGACTATTTGTCATGAATGACCTGTGTTATTGTTAATGTCAGTGCAAACCACACAAACTGCTTTTGTTGCCAGATATTGCTGTGACTCTAAAGTTAGGGTAGCTGACGACCTTAATATATCTTAATGATACTAGGTAGCAAGGTGTCAAAGTGTGGTTCTATGTGTGTGTGTGTGTGGTTCTGTGTGTGTGTGTGTGTGTGTGTGTGGTTCTGTGTGTGTGTGTGTGTGTGTTCTGTGTGTGTGGTTCTGTGTGTGTGTGGTTCTATGTGTGTGGTTCTGTGTGTGTGTGTGGTTCTGTGTGTGTGTGTGTGGTTCTGTGTGTGTGTATGGTTCTGTGTGTAGTTCTGTGTGTGTATGGTTCTGTGTGCGTGTGTGGTTCTGTGTGTGTGTGTGTGTGGTTCTGTGTGTGTGTGTGGCTGGGTGTGTGTGTGTGTGTGTGTCTCTGTGGATGCAAATGCAATAAGTCTAGCATTTGCGAGAGATTAAGCTATTGGCATTGTAAATGACAATGCAGTTTATTTATCTGTTTTCAAAACCAACACATAAATAAAAAATTTGTAATTTACAATGCCAATAGCTCTAACTTTTGCAGAGGCGAGACAGTTGCATTGTAAATGCTTGTTAAAGTGTGCTGTGCTTTTTTAATGGGGTGGGTAAGGCAAAATGTACAGAACTGAAAGCTTACAGAACTTTGAACTTGCTATTTGACTATCTGCTTATCTTTTTATCTTTTTGCATTTTAATGAGGACGATGATAGCATGTACTCTCAGTACTTTATGGCTGAACTTGTTAGCGCATAAAGATATTTGATGATGAATATGAAAACGGGGTACTTGGGTTATCAAGGCCCCTCTCCTCATTAAAAAATGGTTATAAATAGCCTATTATTAGTATTGGCAGATTTAGATATTCAGTTTATGCCAAGCTGTTTTTTCCGTGTGTAGAAGTTATTAACAGTCAGATACAATATCATTATGTAGTGCTTGTGAGCTTTGGCCCACTTGCTTTCTCTCTAATATGATAAAAACAAACAATCTGTAAGAGAGTAAACATGGTATGTTCATGTTCGGCGGTACCATGGCAATGACAGAGGATTTGACAACTGCACTGTGTTACTAACAGATGATTGAATGTGTTTATTAGTGCACATTTGTTCCAGCTCACTCTTTAACTGCCTGCCCCCACAGACAAACACTCTCTTGGTTAAATAATGCAAACGCCCACATCTCACAATTAGCTCAGCTGTGCAGTTTACATACAAACATGATGACCTCAGACAGACAGACCATGTGATAATGTACGCCTTTCTCCATACGCAGTAGTCAAGGCCCTTATTGCAAACAGTATTTGCACCGATATTGATTCCTAGTTGTAAAAGATTACCACACTCATTAGAATTTACTGCATGTACATTCCTACAGGTATTATGTTGAGGAATGTATTTGCGCTGGTCCAAATGTTTGTGAATAGGTCAAATGTGCAGTTTTTGGAGCAGTAAAACGGATTCCTGCACATAGTCTCTCATTGTGACCTGAAAAACATTGAAGTTAGGTGGTAACATCTTCCCAAAGAAAAACACAGATATACCCTGGTGCGGTTTTACCACAAGGTAAATCCAAGGTTGAAATGAAGGCCAAAGTTCCCATAATGCAATAATTTATTTCCTGAAATGCAAACAATGATGCCTATTTTTAAAGGTATTTTGGAGTACTGTAGTGCTCATTCACATTCTCTTACATGCCATTGTGAATTGCTTCTAAAATAAGAATACAATGCGAATATTCAGGAGGGATTCACGTAGGATTAGAACAAACGGAAAGGATTCTGCCCTCTTTTCACTTTTGCTCTCAGGGAGCTGAACGATTTGGAGCAGGTTCACAAAGATATCTAAGAGTATGTAAAAGAGTGTTCATGTAATACTGCTTCCCGCACTGATGAACTCTTTTGTAAAGCGCCCTCCAAGGCACTACAGGAAGCCGCACCTCTCTCATTGGATATCGCTCTGCCCTAATTTGCATTAATTTTACGGCTGCAGTCCGGCGGCCATGTCTTGGTGCAGACAGGATCTGTGCACTTCTTCTTGGTGCCTTGACAGCAGACCTCGGAACCACAAAGATGCATTTATTGTTTTGGCATCACGGTGCCGCTCCAGACTTACAAAGGTGGAGGTGTGTCATGAGTGTCAGCGCCAAAGAAAGGCACTGAAATAGGACATTTGAAATCAGGTTGTCCCTCAGCACACTGATGATAGACTCATTACACACAATGAATTTAAATGTTCATATATTGTCAGTAAATATTTGGCCTGCCCCTGTTGCAAGACATAGGGGCATATTACCAACAACTAGCGATAATTTGTGTCTCTAACTTGTTTAGAGACAAAAATTATCGCCGCACATCGGCGATTTTTATCGCAGATAAACCTTGCTATTAACAAGGTTTATCGCAAATGCGATAAAAAACGGCCGAAATGCATGAATATCGCTGAAAAGTCAGCGATATTCATGCATTATCGAGCAAATGCTCTTAGCCATGTTATCCACCTCCCATTGGATAACATGGCTAAGAACTGCTCAGGGCAGGTGTTAGCTTTTGGAGATATTCCCGCTTAGCGCGAATATCTCCAAAAGTTGGTAATAGGAGATAGCGATGTTAGCGACTGTTTTCAGTCTCTAACATCTTGGCACGCCCACTTTGCATCTCATTAGTGATAAATATCACTGACATGCAAAGTGGGGCCCAAGATGGTCGCTATCTCCTACTAGCTGTCGCTAACTGGTGTTAGCGACAGCTTGGTAATAGGGAGATAATTTTATCTCCGCTTTCTTGGCTTTTAAAGCCAAAAAAGCGGAGATAAACCCCCTTGATAATATGCCCCATAGATTTCTGAAGAATGCCGCCCTATGTAACACTGGCATCAGACCCTAATCCTTGCACTAGTGAATACCTTACGAGCCACTTCAATTAGGCATTCATTAATTTGCCAACATTGTCCCTTTCTACTTACTTTCAGTACACTGCTCGGTCGCAGCAAGAAGGACGAGGCATTAAACAAGTGATGCTTCAAGCCTATCGCATATCTATGGATGCTCAAAGCGTACTAAAACTTGTGCACAATGTAGAAACGGTGAGCCGGTGTTGTTCTAGAGACATCTATGCCCCAAAGCTTTAGTCACAAGTGTGGCCAGGCGTCTTTATAGCTTGGAAGCATGCAGCTGGTTCATAGTGGTACCCGATTGAGCAGAGTAGCTAAATCACTGTAATATGCATGCAAACACCAATGTGTCGCTTTGTGAGACTCGCTTTATAATACGCAGCCTGCTGCAGAGAATGCGCTCAGATTAGCATATGAATATTGCCAGAAGAAATATTTTTGCCTTTCTCAGAGATTTTCAAAATATAATAAAAATGCTTGTGCTGAAACGAGCACCAGTGTAGACAGAGTGCACCTGTTTCCTCTTTGGCAGTGACAAAAAGAATCTTTATCTTCATTACTTCATGCCTCAGGCCAGAAAGTAGCTCTTAGAAGGGGAAGTTTGATTCTATGGCTCGTCTGGGCCAGATGGAAAGTTATTGTGTCAGTATAAAGCAGCAATTTTACTCATTATGTTTCTGAAAGACAGCAAGAGCGCTAATTACAGTTTTAGAACTCTGTACATGCTCCTTTAACATGATATCACATTCTGCTGAAAAGGAGTTCTCAAAACAAAGGCATGCCTTCATGTTCAATGAAACCGGCCCATTCAGTGCCGTTGACAAGACATCATGGAAGTCAATTGGAATACGAACACATACTTAATATTTGAAAGAGAAATAGAGGGAGAGGAAATGGGGACAAGGAATTCGGTATATGAGCAAGCGAACGTTTGAAGGACAGATTGAGAATATAACCTGATCACTGATCATCAGGATGGAATAAAGAATCTCGTTTGTTTATAGTTTACTGTCAAGTTGTCCCTATACCACTGGAGAGACGCATAACAAAAGAGCCGGGTTGGGGAATCAAATCAGTCCTAACTAAAATGCTCATAACACCTTTGCTGCCTCTGAAGTATTCGAAAAATATGCCCTAAAGAATCGTACAGAAAATATATCTGAATAAATGTTCAAAGCGAACACAAGGAGATGATGGACGGAGCGCTGAAACTTTTCAGACACTTACTCCCAGTCACTATTCGATCTGGGTTAAATTTAACATCGTTCTTTAGCTCACTCCGCCACCCCAGTTCAGACCCAGCCATATTCAAATCAATCTTGACCCTGTTCCTCCTGAGAACAGTCCAGCCCGAACTGCCAAGCCAGGTCTTCCCAGGACCGAAACAAGCATTGTGGGACCGGATTCGGGGTAACACCCCTTCATCAGCCAGGCCAGCTTGAATCCAGTAGCAGAGCCATTTGCATATGGTGCCTGTTGCCTTACAGGTTTGCTAGAAGCAATTCCTGGTGGGAGCCATGGCGTCATCAAAGCTCAGCCAAGGCTGCCATTTACGTCCAAATCGGCCTACGCTTAATCATATTGCCTAGAATAAGATTCACCTATGCATGGTAATGTTGTCCAGAAAGAGATCGGCCTGTGCAGAGTCACACCTTCAGGAGATCAGCCTGTGCGTGGCCACACCACAGAAAGGAGATCAGCCGGTCACAGAGACCCTGCCCATGCAGGACCAACCAGGTTGCACTGAGGTCAAGAAATTTGTGGGGATTACCAATTCTACATGTTCATCTGCCACTAGCGACGAAAAGAGAAGTGCTTATAAAGCCGTGAGGAGATGCCTGATGGAGCACACTTCCTCCCTGAAGTGAGAAGCAGCAGGCATACTTAGATGAAGCCAGGAGACTGCATGAAAGGACTATTCTACTACAAGGAGCAATAACTGAGCAAATGAACTTATGGGAATGCAAACTACTGAACTATGAGATACTGAGAGCAAATCCATTAGAGGGAGATCTGCACCTGAAGGATAATCATGCTATTGCCCTGATTCCTATGGTTAGGAACCAGGGAGAGATAGCAGATATTGACACAACCCTAACCTACATCCCCCAAGACAATATTTTGTGCATTGATCATGTTTGTGTGTAGTATTCCATTCTATTGTGCATTAGAGTACTTTTCTTTCTTGAAAGATAACCATTGGGCTGGACATTCAGTTAGGGGGCTGATATGTGAGCGCAATACTTGGGCACACTACCTCCCTGAGAAGCCTGTCACTTCTCATCATTTCTGCCAATAAGAGTCAAGTGCTGAAGATGTTGTACAAGACCATGTTGGGCAAGTGATAGTAGAAAGGATGTTCCCTTCCACGGGGCTCAGAATTAAATAAGTTCAACCCCCACAGTTGAGGCCCAGAAGCCCCTACTTGCACAATGCCCTTCCAACAGGGTTTGGCATGCATTAAAATAGCTTTCACACCTTGGCTGTGGTGTGAATTCAGCCGCAGTTCTAAGATTCTAATCAGTGGGAGTCGTTCGGACGGCCCCCGGCCGTCGTGCGCACCTGTGCACCGTGACTCATTATTACCGGGGGCGGTCATGACCATGGAAGGGGTTAAATCTCTGGGTACACAAAGAGCACCACAACAAAAAAATAAAATAGACACTTAGAAGAAAAAAAGGTTTGCAATCCAGAATTATTAGCTTGTTTTAATTAAGTTTTTTCTGCCCTCATTTTTGAAGTCTTGATGTGCTTTGAATAAGAGATGTTATCATTTCTCTGTTTAATTAACCTCAATTTATGGATCTCGGAATAATGGAAAGATGAGGTGATGTTGCAAGGTACAAATATTTCAAACCGATAACCTTCAGGACACCGCAGAAGTCAGCAGCAAACATTTTACTCAATGAGACATCTTACTGGCTACTAAATTCATCTTTTAATTCATTTCCACCTAGAGGGGGGTGCTTTAGATCTCACTCTATTTTTACTACTTCAAAATTCATTAGAATAACAATTGCATAGAAAAAATATTTTCTACATTCCTTATGCAATAAAAATAAGGTAGTCACTGCTTGTTTTTTAATTTAATGAGTCACTTCAGATGCTTGGTTTTTAAATCCTTAACTAAGCAATGTTAACCCAGCTGATATGTTGTAGTGGTAAACAACACAGTCACACTCAGTAAAAATAGTGTAACTTTTTCAGCCAAATAGTCAGTTGAAATCCATTCATTTCTTCATTCTAGCGGATCCACACATCTGTATTAACATTTTGTCAGTTCTTTGATTGCAGTTTAAAAATATTGTGAATTCTTGTTTAAAGTAGTCAAACTTTCAACACTTCTAATCACGTATAGATCATAGATTGTTAATCTCACATCATACTTTGCTTGGCCATATTTAACATTTCGTTTTTTTTTTCAATTGTCATATGTATTTCTTAGACATATTGGAAAAATAGTGGACGTCAAAAATGTGTCTTAGTATTTTTAATGGTTGCCTACTGTGTTGAGAAATCAGGATATGTGCATAATAAACAAGATGCACAAAATCCTAATTAGGGGCAGAGGCAGCATACATCAACTTTCCAGCTGTGACTGTCAAAAGAGAAGGTTTATCTGAGACGAAGGTCCCAGTTTGTGAAGATTAGCATAAGCTTTTTAAGTGTCTTCTATTGGTCTGCTTCAATAAGGAATCAGCTCAAGTTGCAAAAATCGGAAAGAGTTGATCTTTTGATTTTTAGGAGGCCTTGCGTATCATTAGCATAATTTAAGAAATGTTAAGAGGCCTTGCGTCTCATTAGTATAATTTAAGAAAAACTAGTTGATGAAGCAGATCAGAAAGACCAAGTGGGGAGATTAATACTGAATCTTATTAATGAAAGAGGGAAGCATAGAGTAAACACAAGTCCAAAAGTCATGAATTGGAAGAAAAACAAGTCTGGAGAATATTTGAGATCTGTTGGCTAAGCAAGAGAAGGTCCATTTTATGGGTATACATGGACGCCAGTCTAGTGTAGCCTATCCAGTAGGATGGAGTGCTCCACAATGTCTAAAAGCAACAGAGGTCACAATGAGCAGGGCCACCCCTCTGTCAGTATCAGTCTGCATTTCAAGGTCATCTCAGAAGGTCTACGCTATCCATCAACCTGGACAAAATCCTAGGGTATATAAAGTGAAGAGGGTCCTTAGATGCAATAAAATAAGTTGAAGATAGGCGTTCCATTCACAGAGATTTGATATGACCCATTCCTATGTGTGACCTTCAAGTTGTTGGAGTTGGAGAGTGTCCTAAGCAAACGTTCAACAGTTTTAACTCCCAAATGAAACACTGCCTTTCAAATGTTTTTTCAACATTTAATGTATTGTAAATCAAAATGATTGAATATACTGATCAAATTAAATTTTCATAGGCAATAACGAGTGGTTATTAAAGCATAAATCTAAAATGAATCAAGTTGGACCTATTATGAAGAACTAAAAATAATATGATAGTTGCCAATTGTAACACATCAGAACTTTCAGCAGGCTAAATTACATTTCTTTAAAATAATTATAATGAATATAATAGATTAGTTGTGCTGGCTGAGACCTGCTTAAGATTGATTAACTTAAACAAGGATTTCTCTATTATTTAATTTTAATCAGAGAAATAGCTGTGGCAGGGGCTTTTAAAAACAAATTCCATTAATTGATTTTAGTTGCCAAAATATGATAAAAACAGAAAAAGACGTAGTACAAATAGACAGGGTGTACATTGCATTCTTCAACTTAATTCCATAACAAAGGTAATAGTGCTTGATTAATAAACTCGTAGCTATCAATCAATAAACAAATGACGAAACAGTGTGAAATGGTTTATCAGCTGTGATGTTATTTGAGATGTCATGAGTAATGTCACTGACCATGTCATAAGTGAAGTAATATATGAGGTCATAAGCAGTGCATTGCGGGCGCATAAGTTATAGTTCGCTCAAGTAACTATGTCTTCTGAATTTCAATGGTTCTGTATGAGTGAAATGTAAGCCTAACTATAACGTCCTTGTAACATTTGGGTTTTTTCAGTACATTTCTAAGGTTTTTTTTAACGTTAAGTAAGATGACCATCGCAATGCATAGAGGGGGATGGGTAGGGTTGAATGCAGGACCTGGCCTTGAATTGTGCTGCCCCCACCCAAGCTTGCTGCTCCTGCTCCCATCCTTGCATCCACTATCCAAGTCCATGACCCTGATCCCTCATTACAGCCGTGTGTGGCTGTTGTTCTGCCACTGCCCTTCCCACCTGCCCTAAGCAGTTAGCTTGCTGCTCCATCCACTTCCTCCCTACCCTCTGTTGCCTGAGTCCATGCACCAGCCACTCCCTCCTGCTGTGCATGGTCCAATGTGATGCCAAAGCCCTCCGTTTACTTTGATGTTCTTGTCCACCACTCTTTCCCTCGGTTCCTCAATTCTGTGCCCCATTATTGCCCTCCTGCATAGGTTCTGTGCTTAGCTTGCTGCCCCTATTCTATTTCTCTCTGCCCTCCAATTTCTGTGTACATGCCTCATCTCCCTTCTTTCCGACCACCATATTCCATGGACCTGTCAACCTCCTATCTACTCTGAGTGTTCTATTGAGCTGTCACAGCTCCTCCCACCTGCCCAGCATGGTCAGATGGCTACTACCTGTCCCTGCCCCCTCTACCCTGCTTGTCCAAGTTCCATGCCCCTATGCCCTCCCTCCCATTCTCCATGGTCAATTTTGCTGGCACTCCCCTTTGCCCTCCATGCTCTGTTGTGCTGCAACTGCTCCTCCTGTCTGACTTGTGTGATTTGTTGTGAAGCTTCTTCCCCTGCCCTCTTTTGTCAGTATCCAACCCCTACTTCTCCCTTATGTCCTCCATGGTCCTTTGTGCATGGCCCTGCCCCCTCCCTCTTGCCCACTATGGCCGATGTGCTGCTACTAACCTTCCCACTTACCATACATGGTCTTCTGTGCTGCCACAGTCCCTCCAACATGCCCTGTGTGGTCAGCTTGCTTTCCCTGACCCCCTCCCACCTTGCCTCTGTTGTCTGTGTGAATGCCGTTATAGTCTCACTGCTGCTCTCCATGGTGTGTTGCACTTGCAGTGCCCATTCTGCTGGCCCTCCATGGTCAGCATGCTACTCCTCCTATGACCCTTGCCCCCTGCCTTCCATTTTACATGTGCAGACCCTCCCTCCTGCCTTGTATGGTCTGCTGTTGTAAACATGCCCCCTCCCTCCTGCCCTTCATGACCCATTATGCTGCAAACATCCCTACTGTCTTTCCGGTAAGGTCAACTTGTTGCCCTTGCCTCTTTTCCCTCTGCTCTCTGTAGTCCATGTGCATGAACCTGTCCCTCCCTATTGCCTTCCATGGCCCGTTGTGCTGCCACCCATGACACCTGTCCTGTAAGGTCAGTTTGGTGTTCCTGCTCATCTCCCTCCTGCCCTCTCTTATCTGAGTCCACATCCCCACCCCAATCTTCCTGCCCTCTCTGATCCAATATACCTTATTTGCCTACATTTTGAATTTGGTAAGAGGGAAATTTTGAAACGAAACCTGGGGAATTGATTTTCCGCATGACTTACATTGAAAAAGAAGATATTTTAGGCAGGAGACAGATAAAATGAAGCCCCTCTGACCGTAAAAACATCAGGAGTATCCTGCCTGAATCAGGTATGTTGGCGTGTATTGTAGTTTATGTTTATGTTTATGTTTATTAAAACTTTTGTAGCGCGCTCTGTTACCACGGGGTATCCTGGCGCGGTGAGTGAATTTTGAGAACAGAAGTACTGAAACAAAGTCTGGAAGAACTACAAGAGAGGGGCATTGAACAAGTGGGTCTTGAGATCTTTTTTAAACACAGTAATGGTTGGCGAGGCTCTGAGAGAAAGGGGGAGAGCATTCCAGGCAGAGGCTGCTTTAACTGAAATGGATTGGCCACCTATACGTGCATATTTGAATTTGGGGGTGGTTAAGAAACAGAGGTTAGCCGATCGAAGGGCACGGTTGGGAGTGTAAAATGAAAACCTTTTCTGCAGGTATGTTGGTCCCTGGCCATGGACTGCTCTGAATGCCAACACAAGAATTTTGAACAAAATTCGATGAGGTACTGGTAGCCAGTGCAAACTGCGTAAGTGGCTACGCACGCTAGATCTCCTTGGGAGGGAGAAAAGCAGACGAACTGCAGCGTTTTGTATCACCTGCAGGCGGTGAACCATGTACGCAGGTAGACCACTAAATAAGGCGTTGGCGTAGTCGAGCCGGGATAAAATCAGAGCTCGAAGGACAGACTCCTTGGCTGCCCTAGGCAGAAGAGGAAAGAATTTCCTCAGGGCACGCAGGGTGCCAAAACAGATGCCGGTCAATTTTTTTATGTGATCAGCAAACTTTAGGTCTTGACCGAACCAGACCCCCAGGTTCTTAGCTGGGCCTCCCGTCACGCTGGGACAAGGCAGGTCCGAGGGCCAGATCTGGTCCTTGAAATTGTCAGGGAAGGGGCCGAAGAATAAGACCTCGGACTTGTCTTCATTGCACTTAAGTTGGACTTGTGCAAGCCACCTGAAGACTTCCGACAGACAATGTTGGACTGCTGATGGATCGGACACACCCTTAGGCCATGTGAATAGCAGCTGAGTATCATCAGCATATGCTATTATCTTGGCTCCCAGATGTTCCGCCAGATAGAGTAGCGGGGTCATATAAACGTTAAACAATAACAGGCTTAACGTAGAACCCTGCGGGACTCCAGTTGACAATCTCTTAGGGGCCGAAGAGTAGGGGGGCATCCAGACCTGTTGAGCTCTGTCACTCAGGAATGATGACAGCCAGTCAAGGGCCAGCCCAGAGACACCAACAGCACGTAGTCTGTCAATCAGTAGGGCATGTGGGACCGTATCGAAGGCGGCAGAGAGGTCCAATAAAATCAGGACCGCTCTGCCACCTCCGTCCAGGCACTCACGGACAGCCTCCGATACCTCAACTAGAGCACTATCTGCCACTATCTCTTCCTTCTACTGTAAATGGGAGTTTATATTGACATAGCCTCTCTTGCCTGCACTTCATGGTTGGTTTGTTGCCCCTGCCCCCTTTCCCCTGCCCTCCTTGGTCCGTTGCGCTGCCACTGCCACTGCCCCTCCAGCCTGCACAGCGTGGTCAACCTCTTTCGTGAGAAGTTCCTATTCCAATAGAAATTGTGGTTAGTACTCTAAACAACTAAAATGAGGACATATTTTCTGTGTTCTCAAAGAGCGACAAAGCGCTTTTTATCCAGTTGATCACTTGATTATATGTTATACTAAAGGGAGAGGATGTAGCGTTTTTGCCAGAGCTGCAGCCTTTGTAACTGGGGAACCAGGTTCAAGTTTCGACATCAGCTCGACTTCCTGTGCTTATGGGCACATCACTCAATCTCTATATGCCTAAAACCCAAATGAATATGTCCTTGTTTAATGTAACTGATGCTCATGTAAAGTATTCCTATAGCTTCGGTTCAAGTCTGCACAATATGAAACTGCCCAAAACCCTCCCAATTGTCACCATTTACTATAGTATCCTCAGTAGTCTATCACATCAAGACGTTCATATTGACATATGATACATATGAAAGATTGACATATGATACATATGAAAGATGTGACATATTTTTGACATAAATTCAGAATGTTAGCACTCTAGTTGCTCATTAGAACAATGTAGTAAAGCTGTATATTACCAGGGAGTTCACTGACAGTCTGCTGCTGATGTTGGAAGTGCATGTTTCAGTCTGCATGTTAGAATGTTTTAATGAAATAGAAGAGGAAGATATTTGTGAACTCATTTAAAATGTGCCCTAATTTTTCTTTCACCAATAATCAAGGGAGAGGACAAGGTGCGATTTTTGAAGAGGTCCAACTCCAGCACCAATGTTCCTACATGAACAGAAAATCAGACGGGGTGCAGTTCCTCAGACACGAAGGAGACCCTAGCAGACTAGTCAGGGGTCTTGTCTGAATGATCCCTGGGAAGGGGGGATTTGATATATCGGATAAAAGTGTCTTCACACACCCGGTATGCTGGCATGCTTCATCGTAGGGTGCTCCTCACTCGGCTGGTGCTGCAATGCCCAATGGGCCTCTCATCGGGGGCTTTTTGGCAAAGATCTTTTGATCTTAATGCTGTATGATGCTTGCAAGTGAGGGGATGTGAGAGGAGGGTGGTACGCAGGTAGTTTAAAGAGTCTAAAGGACCCCCAGGACATTTTAATGGGGTGGTGGTTCCCTTGACACATTAAAAGCAGGGTAGCTATTGTGAGTGTCATTGTACTGGGATAGCTTAAGGTGAGCTCAACATGTTTCATGCCTGGATGCCTTAATGGTCAGTGACATTTCATCAGGACTGAGTGAGAACATATCCTACTAGGGGGTGGGGCCCAGAAATAGGTTTATACTGCACCTGCTGCGGTGCAGGAGTGGGATCCAACCAAGTTGTTTAAGGGATGAAGCCCCTTAGGGGACTAAACTGAAGTACTGATCTTTGGCAGCCACACCACCCTCTGGAATGGCACCTGGAGGCCCATGATATGATATGATATAATATGAGGTAGTATTTATAGAGCGCCTGGCTACCCATGGGTATCCCAGCCCATGGAGCTTGGACCCACACCTACAAGCTCAACTTTCACCAACCTTCCAGAAACCTTTGCTCCACCCACCTCGCCTTGGCACAGAAACCTCACATCTGCCAGAGCCACAACAGAGGACGCTCCTACTCCCTCCTCACCACCAAGTCCTGGAAAGCCCTCCCCTTCAACTCTGAACATCTCCCTCGCTGACTAAACCCAGCAGCCTAGCACCCGGATGCCCTCAATATATACAGTAGTTTTTGAGAAATTCAAGATTCAAATTATTTCA
Organism: Lissotriton vulgaris; assembly: GCF_964263255.1. Classification (NCBI taxonomy): domain Eukaryota; kingdom Metazoa; phylum Chordata; class Amphibia; order Caudata; family Salamandridae; genus Lissotriton; species Lissotriton vulgaris. The sequence goes on along the minus strand of NC_141685.1, from coordinate 481,805,496 downwards.
ACAAAATTAACAAAGATGTGCAGGCAGACATTCTAGGAGTCTGGGACTCAGTGCCCTTAAAAAAGAAAGTCATATAGGGGGACAGGGTAGGGATACCTCACCATGCACTGCTAATTACCTCCTATATTACCTCATTTATCACATGTTCTATGAAATCACTGACAATCACCCCTACAACATACGAAATTACATCTTTGAAAACAACACAGTGCGTGGAGGGGGTGTAAGTTATAGTTGCGTTAGAGCACAAGATTTTCCGTCGTTTTTTTACTTTAAAACAGTATGGTTTAACTGACATTTTTACCTAACTATAACATCTCTCTAACCTTTATTTTTTGCAGTGTATTTCTACGGTTCACTTAATGAAAAGTGATATATTAATCAAACCCTAACTATAACATTGCTCTAACCTTTATTTATTTCAGTGAATTTCTATGATATTTCTTATATAAAGTAAGATTTCCATCTATGTGCACTGTGTAAAGTAGGGTGCCCTACCTCCTGCAGTGACAACAACCACAATCCTTGTAAGGCCAAACCACAAACAATCGTCATCTTAACTTGTACTTAGCCCTCTGGTAGCTTGGCTCAAAGCAGTCAGGCTAAACTTGGAGGCGATTTGTAAAGTATTTATGCAGATGAAAAGGGACAATACACCCAGGGGATAATGGGTGAGCAAAGAGAGTGGAAAATATAGGCGATAATGGAGAAGCCGAAATCCAAAACATATTGGGTAACTTTTTTTTTGCTCCTTAGAGTAGGCATTAAATGGTAATGATAAGTTGCAGCTTTTTCCATTGGGATGGCCTCATTGTGCAGAGGACTGTCATACGATTTTGCTGTCTGATTTTGCCTGTAAACCTGCAAGTGCCTTAATATCAAACCAAGGTCTAGAGTCCACAATCAAGCTTCTGAAGCCTTACTGAGATTGCCCCAAAGTCAATTTTCCCATAGCAATATCCAAGCACAAATCTCAGTGAAACAATGCCAATATCATTATGTACATATCCACATGTACATTTCACCATATCTTTGTCACAATGTCAATTTGAATTTTAGGGTCAGTGTACCATTAGCAGTATCCCATGTCTGGGTCAGTGTATCTATGTGTCAGTGCCCAGCTGTCAATGTCCTCTTGATGACGTTAAAATGTCTCTTTGATTCATTGTCCGAAATCAGTATCTGTGTCTTTATGTCCTAATGTCAATATATCCCTGATATTTGAATGTGTCATTATGTAAGTGTTCCTCCTGTGTTATGGTCATTTTGCCTGTGTTCACACATCGGTCTTGTTCAGTGTCCTAAGATCAGTGCCCCTCTGTCAGTCTCAGTGCCCCAGAGTCAATGTCGTTGTGGCAGTACCCTCATACTAATATCCTCGCATCTCTGTTAATGTGCCCTACTTTTTGATCATTGGCTAGTTTGTCTCCATCACTGTGGTAGAATTAGCCAGCCTGTATCCCCAGGGATGGTCGTACGCAGTCTTCCAGTGTTTGTATTACTGTCCAAGTGTGCGTGTCAGCTTCCGTGTGTCCCTGTGTTAGGAGGACCAAACATCAAAAGAAAACCTGCTGTCCTTGCAGAACCTCATAGCTACAGCTCTAATTGACACTGCGCTAAAATCACTGAGCGGTTGAGTTAAGGATACCAAGCCTGTGGCACATAAAAGTCTGTGGAACCTGCAAAAGAAGGCATCCTGGGTAATTTAATTTGTGGAGTTTCATCAACATTAGTGTGTCACAAAATGGCCAATTTTAGAGAGTTGTCTAAGACTCTTAATAATCAGGTCAAATGGAGGAGTGATAAAAATGCCCATTCAGGCCAAGAAAAAAATGGCTCAGTACACCCAGCAGTCTACTTAGCATTAAAAAGCATTGGCAAAGCCAACAGGTTTCACCGTTAGGACGATTTGCTTTGCCAATGGGATTCACCTGTCCACATACAGATACAGGCTGGCATGGAAACAAATAAGGAGACCAGGTGTGAAGCAATAATGGGGATGGAAGCAAAACTGGAGGGGCAGAGAAGTAAACAGCAAGACAAAGTAACGCTCAGGGAGCATAGAAGCACACTGTGAGACAGAGTAAGATAGAGATGGGAAAGCACAGAAGTACACAGTGAGACATTTCAACACAGAGATGTAGGTTAGCAAGACAAGGGACAGAAAAAATACAAGAGGGGTAGAGAAGCACACTGTGAGACAGAGCAACATGGAGATAATGGTTACACAGAGCGACAAGGACACAGAGGCACCTGGTAAGACAGAGCAAAAGAGAGAATGGGTAGAGAAACACATGATAAGACAGAGCAACACTGTGATGGGGAGCAGAGAAGCACACTTGCTGAGCGCTTAACTAAAAAGAAAAGAGTAATGCGAAAAAACGGAGCAATGTAAGGACACAGCAAGGCATCCATGCTCCAAGGAAGGGACAAACTCATGGCGGGGAGGTAAAGCCCATACAAGCCTTCAAATAAGAAGCAAGCCAATGAGAACAACAATTATGTCATTTAATGTTAAACAACGTGAGAGCACTACACCCACTGTAAGATAACAACATTTTGGAAGGGTGAGGGAAGTGCCACGTGGGGGAATTTGTACATTTTGCAGAGGTTGTCAAACATTTTCCCCTGAGAATTGAAGATGTAGGAACAAACTAGCAATTTTATATGTGGTTGTGCAGGTTTTTTCCTAATGAAGCATTTCCCTATAGGAGAATGTCTTATAGCCGTACACCGTCTGTAAGACATGCTCCCATAATTAAATCCCAAGGCTTTACTGAACAATTTGCCATTCAGTCAGTTCTTGAGACTCAGATGGAACTTCATAAGCACAGAGAAGTACAAAGGATATGCTACAAATTTGTGGCGGAACTTTTTGATAGACATTACCCATTACCCCTGGTCAAGAAATTGTCTAAAAGAGCACCAAACAACAACCGGGATGCCCTACTGGATAATCCAACGGATAAAGAACCTATTGACAGATTTGTTTGCATACACACTTTTTGCTCTTTTTCAAACTATGTTAAAAAAGTGATACATAAGAACTGGCACATCTTGAACAAGGACAAACAATCCCTACAGAAACCCTTGTTTTCATTTAAAAGGAGTCGCAACCTAAAGGGCAATTTGGTCCATACCAGATCAAGACCCACTCAGAACACCAGGCAAAATACTCTCTGAGTCTTCCACCTGTACAGGGGCATTATCTATGTGGCTCATGTGGGGTATGTGCACAGACTTCTGTCACTAAGATCATTGACCTTTGAACTGGCAAACCTTGGGTGTTAAGACAGCACACAAATTGTAACAGCGAGAGACATATACCTGATTACGTGCCTCTGCGGCCTATGGTATGTGGGTATGACTAAGCATAAAGTTAAAACCTGAATACTGGAACACAAAAGCACCATCAGGTGGAAGAAACAAGCTACCAAACTCACGAAACATTTCTTGGAGAAAAATGATAATGCAGAGGACTTGAGGGGGAGAGTTTTGGACAAGCTGAATCTCTCATCTACAACATTCAGCATGAACATAACTTTACTGAGGATCGAGCAGAGATAGGAATTTAGGTTGGGCACTGCAGAAAGAGGGGTAAGTGATGTACCTTGGTTGTCTCTAGCATAATACACCCATATATCCTTTTTTTGCCAGGGCATACAGCACTACCAGGAGTTGGGACCGTCTGTTTAGATACTTTGATGGGTTTATACCCTAACTCTAAGCTTTCCCTTTTGGATGGCGCATAGGAATAATGCTAATAAGCACATAACATTGTGTTCCATTTATACTTTATTATTTTAATTTTACATCTGTGAGTGTTAAATTGCCACAAAATGTTTAATTTATCCCTTACTAATTTCATGGGAGTGCTAAACTGACACATTTTTTTTTTTAATCTTGAACTTCCCAGTACACCATTCGGGAGGCAATCCTTGTCTTGTCGGGCTTCCATGAAACTAACGTTTGAGACTGGAAGACTGCCATTCCTCGCAGTCTTCGCCCTCTCAGCAGGAAGCAATCAGGAACTGTGTCAACCTACAATACAGTCGGCCTTCAGGTTCCCGCAACCGACTGATATTCCTGTCCCCCGACAATGCGCCTAATGGGCCATCCTGAACTGTAGAGGTGAGTTGGCTATGACGGCCAGCATGATGTCTCTTCTCTCTGCCGTACCTGGCCCACTGTTTGGTTTTCTATACAGCGGGGTGTTACGGCAATGCTCCTTCCCTGAACCGCCTGCATTATATGAAAATGTACACTAGATTAAAATTACTTGTCCCTTATGACCTCGCAATTGACGGTGTGATTTGTATGCCGGGTTTTTAAAATCACAGCTACACTTATCATAAGAGCACGACGACATTGCGAGCATGAGTGTTCGTTAAAATACTCTACCTCCCTTGAGTCTCATGTGCATTGCTGTGGTAGTGAAATCCGCATTTGACGGCGCATGACACATGCGGCTGCACAATGCGGCTGCACCATGCGGCAAAGTACTATGACATTGACCTTTTGGGTTATTTTAGAATATTCTTCCTCATTGTGCTGTTTGGAGGGGTCCTAAAAAAACAATCAAATGCTAGGCTTAATACTATAACTATGGTTTATGTAGCCATTTATGTAGCCACACATTCACGTTTTCATAAGGGTTGCATATAAAACATGTTGGCTGTCTCTTCCTTTTCTTATTCCTTTGTAAGAAGAGTACGGAGCAAATCGAATTTTGAGAATAATTATAACTCCAATCGAGTGATCCTCAGTTTTTGCATAATAACTTTCTTATACTCCGCACAATTGACCGCAGACACACATGGGCATACTCTCTCTGATGGCAGTAAATGAGCACAGAGTGAGGGCTGCTTTCCTTCATCTGATGTTTTCTATCATGCAAATGAGTTGACTTGGTCTCCGCTTGAATCATGCTTGTTTCTATAATATCAACCTTAATGTCACAATCTTCATCAGACGGGTTGAAGACATGATTGCACCTTTAGCACCTAAGCTAAGGACAGCGGTGGCTCTAGGCCTGACTTCTGCAGGTGAGTGCTTCTTATCTAAGACATACTTTCACAGTATAAAATTAATTCTCAGGAATTGTGCAACTCCCTCTTTGATAGGATACTTTGTGAATGTTAGTTGGGAATTCCTGTCCTTTTCTTTCAACACATGTTTATGTAAAGATTCCTTCTTGACATATTGTGTGGCTTTTATATTTGACAAATTGTGTGAGTTGAGGTTTACTTTAAGCTGCTAACAATCCGTAAATTGCTTGGTATGTTGTTTATGTCTCCTAACGGGTACCACCAGTGAATCCACCATCTAGCTATCCTTGGGTCACTGGTTTTGTATCAAATTCAATATACCTACTCTTTGCCTTGATGTATAATTTCTGCACTTTTTTTGTAGATATAACTTTCACAGCAGTAGCTTACTTAAGATCCTGAAGAAAGCTGCAACAATCTCTAGGTCATTGGCTGAAACATGTAGCTCTGAGTTCAGTACGACTGGATTCAATGGTTTCTGTCGTACTTTTTCACTGTTAACCCTAGTACAATGTAGCCAGAATAAAAGATATGTGGCAAACCCTGAAGTTCGTTTTTATCCATTTTTACTACTAGTACTGCACCTCTCAAAACATTCTGCTAGCTCAAATTGGGTTTTAGTAACAACCCCCTTATACAAAAACCATCCCTGAGCTCCTCCCTCGCAGTGAGGGGGTTGTAGCCCACACAATGACTAGGCTTCATGATACGAGAAGGATTCCCAATGATTAAGCATGCCACCATGGGTGAGGGAAACCATCTTTTAAAGGGACGCCTTCTTCCTAGTAAGCCATTTCTGTCTTCTTTTTTCTCGATAGGCCCGAGGGATCATGTGTGTTCTGTTATTATATTTGGGGAGTTCACCCTCGCTGGTCTTAGAAATCTCCTCTGGCCACTTTCTGTGTGCACACGTTAATCCCTGCACCCCAAGGCAGTCTCCTCAAGGTGCCAGCTATGGGGTGCAGGGAAAAATAGGGGGGCCCTTAGGTGTCCCCAGGGCCCCCAACCATAGGCCGTGCACACAAGGGGGCCCTGCTAGGGGCCCCTAAACACACTTTCCAACAGGGTTTCCATGTCAGAAAGGCCGGCATGGAAACCCTCCTGGAAACCGTGTTTTTAGGAATACCAAGGGCAGAAAGACCGCCTTTTGTGATTACGTACCGACCTCCGACTGACCTGTCGGAAGCCAGCCGGAATGACCAGCCAGTTTAAATTCTGACCAGCTGATAAATAATCAGACAGTCGGAATTGAAAACAACAATTGGGGTCAGAATGCCTCAGACCACAGGTGGGGGCTTTCTGACCACCATCGTAATAGGCCCCTAAATGTTTAACTGTGCTCACACTCTGGTAACTTGTCACAGAGCAGGCAGGCTAAACTAAAGAAGCAATGTGTAAAGTATTTATGCACATACACACAGTAACACAGTGAAAACATCACAAAAGTATTTCACACTAGTTTAGAAAAATAGCCAGTATGTATCTGAGTGAAGCAATACCAAAACGACAAAAATCAAAGATAAACAAATCAAGATAGGAATTTTTGAAGATTAAATACAAATGCAGTGTTTAGAATTCAAAAGCATCAACATGGGCTATCTGGTCGCACTTGACTGGGACAAATCCAAAAGTTTAGTATGACTGCGATGGAGTGCGGGCCACATACAGTAGTCACTATGACCCCCTTACAGTACTTTGGATGCATCGGAAATTGAAGATGATGCATGGCGCAGGCGAGTTGAGGCATGGTGGATGCAGGTGACATGTCAGTTCCTGAAGGATGATGCTTTGCACAGAGGAGGTGATGCATCAATTGGTGATGCAAGGCCTCGGTTCCTGAAGGCAATGCTGCGTAAATGATACATCGATGTCAACAGTGCGATGCATCGATTCTACGTCATCAAAATCAAACTACTGGGCTGAAGGAAAAGTGCTAGTTGAAAGCCATGCAGGGCTCCATCGGAGTGGTCTATCACAGACTTCAGTGAAGCAGTACTCTGGACTCATGCAGCAGCGTTTATTTTGAGGCCCTGCGGCAAAGTTGAGACTGCGTTGTAAGTCGCGGTCGATGTGTCGCACTTTTGGCAAGCTGGGACCACAGCTCTGTTCAGGAAGCGACGATGCGTTGATTTCACAGGGAAACGCTGGTTCTAAACTGACGCTTTGGAGTCGATGCTTCGATTTCTTGGTTGCAGCACCAAATTCACCTCCAAGGGCCCAGGGCTGGATTTGACACCACTTGGCAGGGCGCGACTCACAGCAGAGGACCCATAGGTACCGATAGCAAGATGCAGGTTAAGTCTTTGATGCCCCTGAGACTTCAGTTACTGGAGGCAATCTCATCAAGCTCTTGGAGAACCTTAGAATGCAGGAAGCAGAGAGTAAAACCCAATCCTCTCACTCCCATACAAGAAGCAGAAGGCAGCAGGTCAACATAACACACTGAATGGTTAAAGTAAGAATATCATAAATCAAATGGGAAGGATCACTTGCCCCGCATAACCAGGGTATACAGGTCTTGTGCTAAGTGTCCAAAATAAAAAAACCTCATGCACGTGTAGGGTGGGTCAGAAGAGCGGTATATCTTGATTCTCCGCTGTTCAATCTCGTGAGTGCATAATCATTGAGTTAGTTGATATGCAACCTCCACGCGGAGGTTTGTACCCTTGTTTAAAAGCAGTAGTGATCAGTGATAAGTGAAGTTTTCTTATAAAATACCCGGACAGCCAGATTCTTTTTTTATTGGGTCTTGATTTGGGTAAGTTTTCATCAAGACTATAAGTTGTGCGTATTGTGAATGATTATGATTCTTACGCACTCAGCATTTCGTGGTTTAAAAAGGTCGACATGTTTCAGCACTTTGTTGCCTTGTCAGGTCATGTGGGCTTTCTTCAGGACCGGGGTGAAGTGAAGGTGAAGACAGTGGGTGTCTAAAAGTGGGTATTCTCGCTATATAAGAATTTCTTGATATTATGAGAAGTGAAAGATAAGCGACGAATTATTCCTTTATATCAGAAGGTCTTGTGGTACCTGTTGGGACAAACATATACGGGGGAAGGGGGTTGGGTAAGTGGACACAATAGACAGGTACGTACATTTACGCACATAAATTCACTCTTACTTGCAACTAGAAATTGGCAATACTTTTCAAACCACACACAGTTTTGGCAATTAACGCTCTCTCAATTCCATTTTTTGTGTTGTAGCCACTGATAATGTTAGGCAACAATCCCTTTGACAAACACTTCCCCTACTCATTTTCTTTCATAGAGTTTAGTATTATGGCGACAAACTTTCCCTGCTCATTTTACTCTGATAGGGTGGTGATATATCTTTTTTAGATTTTGTGATTCTCGCTAGTTATAACGAGCACGAACTACCCAATCTTACAAAGATTAACCATTAATCAACATGTTTCTATTCGCACATGTGGATTCCTCGATTACTTGAGTTCATGTCGCAACTGAGAGCTGGCTCGAAATTGCTCATATCTTATCTGCTGTTACGTATTCTAAAACAAAATATTATAGTATGGTTTTTTGTATGCCTTTTATGCTTGTGTCTTAGGGGCCATTACAATGCTTATATAGCGTGGTTCTTCGCATGCCTTCTACGCTCGTATCTTAAGTGCCATTACAATGCTTATGTTGCGTGGTTCGGCACATACCTCTTTTGAGAGTTTTTCTCGCTTCAACGGATTGCCAGGGGGTCAGGGATGCCTACTGTAAAGAATAGTTGTAAATTTAGAGTCAGAGATAGGTAGTACTTTACGGTATTGTCGCTGCGAGGAGTCTCTCTTCCCGCTACCTGCTGCTTAATCCTTGTGCACGGCTTGTGCTGACTCTTCCTCTCTGGACCCGGTTAGGAGAAGTACAACCGGGAAGACGTTATAAACTCTGTCAGTCAAGGTATGAAGAAAGACTAATTTGAAGTCTATTATTCATTGGGTTGCGATGCGTGTTAATGGACAATGTTGATATATTCGTCAGAGATCAATATTGAGAAAATTATTTAATAAAATGTTCATGTCTCATGTTGATGCGCTACTATTCGATAGTAATTAAAGTCATGCAGACAGTGTCAGAATTGGCATCAAGAAAGAAGGGTTCGGAGTCCTCTCTCATTAATTTTGGATTACAAATATAGGTGTATTTAATTTTAACCATGATTAAAATGATGTAACATGCTCAGTCCCTCTGAAGGTTTAGTGATTTAAGCCTCTCAGATGTTATGTTCCAGAAGTAAATAGGTTCATCATACAGAGCCCTTATACGTGACAGTTCTGAGTCTGGTGACCTCATGATGGTTAGTATTGGCAAGGGAATTACTTGTTAATACTCAGCCAAGGAATGTTATCATCCAATCCCATCTTTGTTCCTTTTCAAAAAGGATTAGTTCGGCATTGTGATCTTTGGTGAGGAGTGTTTCCAACACAATCCATTTAAGGTCATCAATGGTGTGGCCTACCTCTAGAAAATGGTTGGACATTTTTGTGGTCTTTTTTCGACATTTCACATTGCTGCGGTGCTGGCAGATCCTTTGTTTTAGCTTTCTACAGGTCATACCTATGTAACGCAACAGGCGGCCCCCAACCGGACACCGCAAGGGGAAGGGGTCCCAGATAGTAGCCCCCAAACTCGCTTTCTGACAGATATCGGAAAGCCCGGCATGAAAAGCCTGTCAGAAACCGAGCATCGCTATTCCAATAGAGGAAACGCCATCCACTGGGATTACTGATCGGTCTCCGACTGGCTGATGGGCTCCTTGAGCCGGTTGGAATCCAGCTTTAATGACCGTCGGGTTTCGATTCCAACCGCATAGATTGTAATTAGTCGGTTGGAATGAAACCGGCGATCTCGGTCGGAAAGCCTCTGACCTCAGATTGACGGCCTTCTGACCAAGATCATAAAAGGCCCAAAAGTCTTTAAAAAGACTGAAAGCTTACTTGGCCCTCGTTTTATTGACCCTGAGCTGCCATACTGTATCAATAAAAGCAGGGTGCGCAGTTTTCATTCTGCCTCCTGCTCTGTGAACATGAGCTTCATGAAGGCAGAGCCTGTCTCCAGGAACTTCAAAGAAAGCTGAACAAAGCCTGTACAAAAGGATTAAAAAAGACTGCTGGAGACAGTGACACAGCAGGTGTCCCCTGACCCTGCTTACAGGACAGGTCGCTCCCCTGCTGCCGCACAGCTCCACCTGTGCCCCAGCACCTCCCTTGCTGCCGCTGATGCCCCGCTGTATCAGCCCCTTCCCGGCGCTGCTCCTCTGAGGCCCCGCCTCCTCACCACCCCACTCCCGCCTCCCAGCTGCCCTTCCCTCCTTACCCGGCTTAAATAATGCCTGCTGCGCGGCAGCAGGAGTGACCCCTGACCCTGCTTGCAGAACAGGTCACTACCCTGCTACTGCACAGCTCCACCTGTGCCCCAGCACCTCCCTCGCTGCCGCTGATCCCCCGCTGTATCAGCCCCTTCCTGGCGCTGCTCCTCTGAGGCCCCGCCCCCTCACCACCCCACTCCCGCCTCCCAGCTGCCCTTCCCTCCTTACCCGGCTTAAATAATGCCTGCTGCGCGGCAGCAGGAGTGACCCCTGACCCTGCTTGCAGAACAGGTCACTACCCTGCTACTGCACAACTCCACCTGTGCCCCAGCGCCTCCCTCGCTGCTGCTGATCCTCCCGCTGTGTCAGCCCTTTGCTGCCGCTACTCCTCTGCGGCCCGCCCCCTCACCCCCCCCGCTCCCGCCTCCCAGCTGCCCCTGCCTCCCTACCCGGCTTAAATAACGACCACTGAGCGGCAGCAGGAGTGACCTCTGACCCTGCTTGCAGAACAGGTCGCTCCCCTGCTACTGCACAACTCCACCTGTGCCCCAGCGCCTCCCTCGCTGCCGCTGCTTGTCCCGCTGTGTCAGCCCGTTCCCGCCGCTACTCCCCTGCGGCCCCGCTCCCTCGGCACCCCGCTCCCGCCTCCCAGCTTTACCTCCCTCCCTACCCGCCTTAAATGGCAGCCGCTGTGCAGCCATGCAGCGGACGCGCCCAGCAAGTGTGCCGCCGGCGTGCCAGAGGAAAGCCCGTCTGCGCCCATCCGCGCCTAGACCGTGCCCAGTGCCAGAACCCCTGGACCCCGCACAAACCACGATGCCAGACTCCGATACGATGCCAGCACTCTCCTCGCACTCAACACCGGCCGTGACAACCGCTGCATTCAGGCCGCCCCAAAGCGCATCCACAGACCTTTCTCTTGCCGCACCTGCAACTTCACCTGCAACAGAACCACCAAACCTCCAAGGACCGGACCCAACCACCTTCACTGCATCCTCCTCAACACCCGCTCCGCACACAAACACGCCGTCGAGCTCTAGGACCTGCTCGACACCTCCGCCCCAGACGTTGCCTTCCTGACCGAGACCTGGTGGAACGACTCCTCGGCGCCCAACATCGCCATAGCCATCCCGACGGCTACAAGATCACCCGCAGGAACCACGCCAACAGAACTGGAGGAGGTCTAGCCATCATCCACAAGTCCACCCTCCAGCGCTACACCCACGCAGACGACACCCTCAACACTGCCGAACACCTGCACTTCCGTATCCACATCGACCCCAACACCACCCGCAGAGGTAACACTTGTCTACATACCCCCCGGACCCCGAGCTCAGTTCTGCGGCTCCCTCGCCGACCTCGCCAGCACCTTTGCACTTGCCTCCACGGACTACATCCTCCTCGGGGACCTGACCTTCCACCTCGAGAACAACAACAATGCCAACTCCGCCACCCTCATCGACAACCTCACCAACCTCGGCCTCAGACAACTCATCACCGCACTCAATGATTAGAGCGGCAGACCCTGATGCAGAGGTCTAACCTGGGACCAGGGTTCAATCCCCGCCTCGGCGGGTCTTGGGCTAAAAATTCCACGGACCTGATAATTCTCACCTCGGTGCCTATTCCAATCATGGAGTCCCACTCTGCAACTCTGGGCAATAGCTTGCTTAATCTCCACAACGCTAAGGATGCCTGGCCTCCACCTTGGCGGTGCCCAGGAGTGGTTGCCTCACAGGGAAAGCCAGGATGGGTTCCACAGCGGTATTCGTACAAGCGCCTTGAGAACCTTGCGGGTGAGTAGTGCACTATACAAGTATCAATTTACATTTACATTTACCCATGGCGCCGGCCACATGCTTGACCCCGTCTTTGCCACAAGCACCCACGTCGCCTTCAACCACACCAACGAACTCCACTGGACCGACCACCGCTGCATCCATTTCACCTTCCAAAAACCAACCACACACCACCGCACCCAACAGCTGCCCCGCCGCTGCTGGAGCAAAGTCACCGAAGACCAGCTGATGTCCACCCTCACCCAGAACCCCCCCACCGACCCAGACGCCGCCTCCAGCAACCTCAGACAGTGGATCGACGACTGCGCCAACTCCCTCGCCCCGCTCAGGAAACCCTTCAACAACCACACCAGGAAGAAAGCCACATGGTTCACCGAGGAGCTCCAGACCTCCAAACGCACATGCCAGAAACTGGAGAAGAAATGGCTCCACGAACGCACACCGGACAGACACACAGCCCACAAGGATGCCATCCCAAGACATCACCACCTCATAAGAACAGCCAAGAGATCCTCCTTCAAAGCCCGACTGGACAATAACGCACACAACAGCAAAGAGCTATTCAACATAGTGAATGAACTCTCCAACCCCAGCACCAACACCAACGACATCCCGCCTTCACAAGATCTGTGTGACTCACTGGCCACCTTCTTCCACCGCAAGATAGAGGACATCCGCAACAGCTTCAACACCACGACCACCCCGACAGCGCTAGACTCCAACACCCCCTCTAACACCACCAGCACCAACCACCGGACCTTCTGGTCCAACGTCAACGCCGACGAGACGCGCAAGGCCATGAACGCCATCCACTCTGGATCATCATCGGACCCCTGCCCACACCACATATTCAACAAAGCGGACACAACCATCGCACCCCAACTTCGGAAGGTCATCAACATCTCCTTCGAAACATCGACATTCCCGGAAAGCTGGAAGCACGCCGAAATCAACGCCCTCCTCAAGAAATGCAAGGCGGACCCCAAGGACCTCAAGAACTTCCGGCCCATCTCCCTGCTCTCCTTCCCGGCGAAGGTCATCGAGAGAATCGCCAACATGCAACTGACCCACCATCTTGAGAAGAACAACATCCTAGACCCGTCCCATTCCGGTTTCAGCCGAAACCACAGCACCGAGACAGCCCTCATCGCCGCCACGGACGACATCAGGAGCCAACTCAACAACAGCGAGACATCAGCCCTCATCCTCCTGGACCTGTCAACCGCCTTCGACACAGCCTGCCACCACACACAAAAGACACTCCAAGAAGCCGGAATCCGAGAAAAAGCCCTGGACTGGACCACCTCCTTCCTCTCCGGCAGAACCCAGAGAGTCCGCCTTCCACCCTTCCGATCTGAAGCCACCATCATCATCTGCGGCGTACCCCAGGGCTCATCCCTCATCTGCTGCGTACCCCAGTGTTCAGCCTTCAGCCCGACCTTGTTCAACGTCTACATGGCCCCCCCTCGCACAAGTGGCCCACCAGCACAACCTCAACATCACCTCCTACGCCGACAACACTCAGCTCATCCTCTCTCTCACCAAGGACCTGCACACCACCAAAACCAACCTCCACAAGGCAATGAAGGCCGTCGCCGAGTGGATGAGGAGCAGCCGTCTGAATCTCCAACACAAGACAGAGATCCTCATCGTTGGCCCCACCCCCTTGCCTGGGATGACTCCTGGTGGCCGACCACACTGGGAACAGCACCAACATCCACGGACCACGCACGCAACCTAGGATTCATCCGCAAATCCTCCTTCTCCATGGCGAAGCAGGTCAACGCCATCTCCTCTGCCTGCTACAACACCCTCCCCATGCTCCGCAGGATGTACAAATGGATCCCGACTGAAACAAGAAGAACGGTGACCCAAGCCCTCGTCAGCAGCAGACTAGACTATGACAACGCACTCTACACAGGAATCACTGCCAAACACCTACGATGACCACAACGCATTCAAAACGCCTCCGCCCACTGATCCTCAACATCCCTCGCCGAAGCCACATCACCCCCCACCTGAGACACCTGCACTGGCTCCCAGTCAACAAGAGGATCACCTTCAAGCTCCTCACCCACGCACACAAAGCACTCCACAACACTGGACCAGCCTACCTGAACAGCAGACTCAGCTTCTGCACCCCAACCCACCAGCTCCGCTCCGCCAGCCTCGCCCACTCAACCATCCCCGGCATCCAACGAACAACCTCCGGCGGCAGATCCTTCTCCTTTCTCGCCGCCAATACCTGGTACACCCTCCCTACCCAACTGCGACAGACCCAAGACCTACTCACCTTCAGAAAACTCCTCAAGACCTGCTCGTCGAGCAGTAGCAGCAACCCCGTCCCCTCAGCGCCCTGGTACCCTCATGGGTAAGTAGTGCATCTTTACAAGTGATTGATTGATTGATTGATTGTATGTGAGTCCCCTGGCCTCCTTTAGCAGTCTTTCTCCTTCACTTTTCAGCACTTCGCACCAGCAGAGTAAAACACATGCTGCTGCAGGGATGTGTTACAGTAACCCCTCGAACCTCCTCTTATTAGGATGAGAGGAGGATGCAGGCGGCCCTGTAGCCGATTCCTCTAGCATCATGCTAAGCTTGGAAGCGACGTATCGGGATGGTAGCAAAGAGAACGAGCATTTTAAACTCCACTCTACACTCTCTCTAGCATCAGACATCTCGTTTCCCAGATCACACTTCCTTCGCAGTGCTGGTTTGCTGCCACGCAGTATTTCTTGCGACAGGCAATGCTGCTAATGTAGCTTTTTTTTTAGCAACAATTCTCTTGTTTTGCATCAACAAAATGTGGCAAATCAGGCCGCGATGTCCTGGGGGTCTGACAGGTGCATGTTCTCCGGGGAGAAGTGAAGCTCAACATCTGTGGCACTGAGACAACTGCACAGGAGCATGCTGTGCCGTACTTTTAAAGAAGTATTTTATGAGAGTTGTGCAGCTGGTAAAGTTTGGATTTCGTTGTTGAACAGCAACACACGTTAGCGAGTTGAAGAATCTTAAAAGTGCCCTCAGGATAACGTCAATTTTAAAGCCTGCAAACATCAAATGGTGTGGAGTATTATCAAGAGTTATGTGCTACTTGTACGTGGCACACCATGATAGCTCTTAAATGGGCAATACTCTACACAGCCATCTGGAGCGACAAAAGCTAAAAGGTGTCAACGCTAATGGAGACTGTGAAACCACCGCCTCTGCGGTACAGCGATCAAGGGCTCCAGAAGGCATGGCTCTGCAGATTATGGTGGGAAGGGAATCATTTTCTCTGCACCAGTTCTTCAAATGAATTAGTTTAATGCTGATGATAAAGTACACCAATAACATGTGGAACTTTACTACCTCCTCCTCCTCCTTGGATAAGCAACAGAAAATATTATTAATTATAATTTCATGGGAAATAACTTGTCTTGGCTTACCACTGATGGGTTTTAGTAATGTTGATTGGCCGCATGGGAAACTCCTTCACAAAAATGGAAGGAGAATTGGAGAAAGCAACAATAAAAGCAAACAGTCTTGCAAATTAACCACATACAGCTGATGAATCCTAGAAAATATTTAATACAAATCCAGTTGAAACTACTGACTCGAAAAATAGGTAGTGAAGAACGAGGCCTGCATGCATGCAGATGTGGATGTATTATGGCATGGTGGGATGACCTGCGTCCGAGTCGTAAAAGTTTTTTATGCAAAATTATGTAGCCCGACATCTCTAAGTTCTTTGACAAACTATGCTGTTCAGAACTTGCACTTTTGTCATCATCGGGAAATTATTGTTAAATTGTTTTTCATAAAATGTGAACTGCAGTTAAATGGGAGACTCTTGTGTTCCACAGACAAATAAATACAAAACATGTAGATAATCAAATTGGGTCCTACCTCCTCAGAGTACACATGTATCTCAAGTCATAAGTTTGAGCTGAGATGAACTCTATGATGAAGTCCTTCAAAGAAGCCGGTGGCCCACATTTTTCTCATATTGGTAGCATAAAAGGTGTTCTCAAATTGCCAGAGTTGTTGAATTGCCTCAATAATTCTGATAGGCTGGTAAAACTGCTTCAAGCATATCTATCCAATGCTGTAGTAAATGGTTGACTACAATGTGCTCTGTTTGTGATAATTTTATCGATTTTTTTTGTAATTTTCTCAGCACATTTATGGGTTAAGAGAGGGTCCAGAAGAGAGATGTTGATTCTCATATCTGCTATACATAATTTTATTATTATTTAATGCATTATCTTAGAGTAGTTTCTTCACTATTGGTGCGATCACTTGTTCATCCTCATAAACATGGGATCCAAGATAGAATAGGTCACATGCAGCAGACCCTCAACAGATAGCCTCAGAGAAATGCTGCACATGTGGAAATGGAAAATGGAATGAAAACAAATCATTTTAATCACACAGGGGATCTGATAGGGAGGGGCCGAACCAGAGTCGTACCAATCCCTAGTAGACATAAACATCATAATAACTTATAATTTATGTACAAAGAGCGAAATTGTAACTTGTTTTTAACTCCGATACTCAGGAATATTTTACAAATATACCAGAGAATTCTTACAGAGTTATGTACAGAACTTCAAAACTATCTATCAACAATATCAATATGCAGACCTACTTTTAAGGAATAAACAATACAGTACTTCTGTGGTACCAAAATATGCCAGAGCAATGGCACCCAATTTTCTTTTTAGAATTATGGTAATGACTACCTTGCCCAATCTAGGACGTCATCAGATTAAGTGTGAATTACGTAAAACAAGGAGCAATTTGGAAGGGTCTGCTTTTGCAGCAATACTGTTCTTCAGTAGTAACAATTCACCTTGTAACATCTGACATTCCTAAAGTTGCTGGTACATAATGCACTTGGATATGAAAATGATGCTGAACAGCACAGGCAATAGCATAGTCCCCTCCTGTCACTTCACTTCTGAATCAAGGTGTTTTAAAACTTGATCTGCACTGGCAGCTAAAGTGGAAGGGTTTAGTCTGTGTGTGATGTGGTGTATGTGTGTGTCTGTGTTTGTTGGGTATGTGTTGTATGTGGATGTGTAATATATTTCACTGAGTCCACTGAAAGCATATCCATCAGTAAATCAATCAGGGGTTTGTAAAGCGCAGCTGCTCACCTGTGAGGGTCTCAATAAACTTGGGCGGTGAGTGGTTCAGTTGGGTGCTGGGATCAACTGAAGAGCCAGTTCTTGAGGTCCTTCCTGAACAGGGGCAGTGTAGGGCTTTGCCGGAGATGGAGGCAGGAGGGTGAGGTCATTCCATGTCTTGGATGTGAGGTAGGAGAAGGACTTTCCACCCGTTCTGGTCTCGTAGAAACGTGGGATGGTGGCTAGGGAGAGGTCGGCTGAACTGAGGTTTCTCTTGGGGGCATGGAACGAGAGGCGGTTGGTTAGGTATGCTGTTCTGATGTTGTGGAGGGAGTTGTATTCGTGCGTGAGGAGCTTGAAGGTTATTCTTCTTTCGATGGGGAGCCAGTGGATATCACTGAGGTGTTGGGTGATGTGGTTGTGATGGGGAATGTCTAGGATTATTCTGGCTGTGACGTTCTGGGCGGTCTAGAACTTGCAGAGGAGTTCTTGTTGATTCCGGCAAAGAGGGTGTTGCCGTAGTCCAGTCTGCTGGTGATGAGGGCGTGCGTGACTGTTTTTCTGGATTTGGTTGGGATCCATTTGAATGTTTTTCAGAGTATGCGGGGGGTGTTGAAGCAGGCCGAGGATACGTTGTTGATCTGGCGGTTCATAGTGAGCGATTAGTCCAGTATGATGCAGAGGTCTCATGCATGGTCTGCCTGAGTGAGGGGGTTTCCGAGGGAGGGGGGCCACCAGGTGTCATCCCATACTGAGGGGGTGGAGTCAAGGATGAGGACTATTTTCTCTGAGTTGAGTTTCAGGCAGCTCTTCTTAACCCAGGTTGCGATGGCTTTCATCCCTTCTTGGAAGTTGTGCTTTGTGATATTCGGTTCCTTGGTGAAGGAGAGGGATGAGCTGGGCGTTGCCGGTGTAGGAGACGATTTTGAGCCCATTGTTTTTTGAAGATGGCTGCGAGGGGGGCCATGTAGATGTTGAAGAGGGTGGGACTGAGGGAGGATCCCTGGGGTACTCCACATCTGGTCTCTGTTGGTTCTGAGAGGCAGGGCAGAAGTCTGCATCGCTGAGTTCTCCCCTTAGAAATGAGTGTGTCCAATCTAGGGCCTTTTCTCAGATGTCAGAGTCTGGAGTCTTTTGGCTAGTGTACGGTGGGAGACAGTGACAAAAGCAGCTGAAATGTCCAGGAGGATGAGGGCTACAATTTGGCCCTGGACCAGGAGGGCATGGATGTCATCGGTGGAGGCGAGAAGGGCAGTCTCGTTGCTATGGTATTTGCAGAATACGGATTGGGAGATATCCAGGACATTGTTAGCTTTAATGAAGTTTGCTAGCACGGTGTTCACTGCCTTTTCGAATGGAAGCAGTGAGATGGGCTTGACGTTCTTGAGGTCAGTCGGGTGTGCAGAGGGTTTCTTCAGGCAGGGGTTGACTTCGGCATGTTACCAGTCATCGGGGAATGTGGCGGTCTTAAGGGAACAGTTGATCATCTGGCGTAGTTTGAGTGCGATGACTGTGGCGGCCCTGTGGAAGATGTGGGGGCACAGGAGTCTGAGGGTGCTCCAGAGTGAATGCTCTTCATCGTCTTTAAGGTGTTTTCTACCATGAGCTGGGTCCAAGTGTGTAGGGACTGTTAGGTGGCATCGCTGGGGATGGGTGCAGAGGCAGTGCAGAGATCTTGGTTGTCAAAGGTGTCGTAGAGTGTCTTAATCCTGAGGTGAAAGAAGGAGCGGAGTCTATTGCAGAGGTCTTGAGAGGGTGTAATGTCTGTTGTTTCGATGTTGAGTTTTTCAAATTCCTGTATGATGAAGAAGAGTTCCTTGGAGTTGTGGGAGTTTGGTGAGGATTCTGTCTTGGGAGAAGTTCTTCTTTGTGGATTTGATGAGTTGGTGGTGTGCTGTGGTGGCTGTTCTGTAGGCAGTGCATGTTTCAATGGTTTTGCTGTTTCTCCATGTCTTTTCAAGTCGTCAGCAGGATAGCTTGGATTCTTGGAGTGCAGGGGAGAACCAGCTTGCTTTCTTGATGTGTTGTCCTGTAGCTTTCTTGAGGGGGTGAGTGCGTTGTCGCAGTTGGTGATCCAGCAGTGGAGGTTGCTTGCTGCGGTGTTGGTGTCTGGTGTCTTTGGAGGTAAATGCTGTTGAGGGTAGAGGTGAGCTGTTCTTCGATGACTTTGTTCAAGCTTCAGCAGGTGAGGCAGGCAAGGAAGGGTGCTGGATCCGTAATGTAGGCGGGTCGGGTGACCAGGGTCCATGGCGCTAGTTGCGGTAAGGCCACGGACAGGCTCGGACTGGCTTGCCTTTGGCGTGCATGCGGTGCAACAGAGGCGCAGCCACACAGCAGCTACCATTAAGTAGGGTTAAGAAGGAGGGCTGTCAGCTGGGAGGTAGGGGCGTGAAGGACACGCTGGAGGGTCCACGGGGCAGCAACAGCAGGGAGCTCTGGATAAAAAAAGAGCAAAATAGAAAAAAAAGATCCAAAAAGAAAGAGCATAGCAAGGGTAATGATTCAATTATGTAATCATCATTACCCTGATTCAAAGTCCTCCTCATCTCACCTGGACTATATGAGGAGTTTATAGCCTCAGACCGAGCTTTTACCACGCTTGTGAGATCTACGATCTCACTGTAAATTCCTTCTTCCATTTCCACCAAGTTTAGTTAAAGTAGGCTCCTCTTCCTAATCTCGTCTTCTGTGAATCCCAAAACAGAGGTGCAATCCAGAGAGGGGTGAGATGTAGACTGGGAACTGGGGGACTTCGCATTGGGGTAAAGAAGATTATCAGTTGCAATTGAGTCACTCCCCCCTCATTTGTCCTCCTCATCCCAGATCTGACTATGTATGGATTTATCAAGCAATAATAAATTGCATCTACTCTACAAGAAATTAGTTTATTTAATCAACACTAACACCATTGCAGATTTCAAGACAATGGAAGCAAAATTAGCATCAGAATTCTAAAAGAGGTCCAATCTATAACGCTTGACATATGTCTCATGGGTTGACAGCAGTGTTGCAGCTGAATAGATTTCTTGTACTGAGGCACCCCAGCTACACCCTAGTTGATCTCCCCTGAACCGCTGGTGGAGTTGAATCACCCAGACCTCTATGCACCTGGGAGATAACTTGGAGGCCCCATGTCCTGATAGTTTGAAAAGAAACATTTCGACCCTCATTAGTCGTGCAATGGGAAACAAATAGAGCATTTCACAATCTAAAACTGTAAGTACATTGTAGATAAATAGTTATGGCTCACATGACATCAAGGAATTAACCTTAGAGGGAAACACTGGCAGCACAATATCTTGGGACAAAGGAAAAAAAGAATTTACTTTAGGAATTCATTTAGGATTAAATGTATAAATCGCTCTATTGGGTATGAAATGACCAGTGATCCAATTTCACCCAAACGTTTTGCCAATGAGAAAGGATGTTTTAGCTGATAACAAACCCAATTCCTCATCCTCCATGAGCTCAAAGGGATGTAGTTGTAACATTTTCAATACGGTGGATAGATCCCATTTTGGAGCTTAAGAGGGGGTATGGGACTTTGCAACCTAAAGCTTTTGAAGAGCATGACTGCCAAAGGAGAAAGCACTATCAGTCTTGATTAAGTCCCTCAGCTGACTTGACGGACATGAAAAACTACTTACACATCTCTCGCCATACCTTCGCAGCCAAAGTCACAGAGAGATTCTTCAATGCCCAGCTGACCGCGTTCATCAAAGAGAATGCCATCCTCGACTCCTCTCAGTCCGGATTCTGCAGCAACCACAGCACCGAGACCGCCCTCCCCACCGCCACCGATGACATCTGCATGCTACTCGACCAGGGCCACTCCGCGGCCCTCATCCTACTATACCTCTCCACAGCCTTCAACACCGTCTCCCACTTCACTCTCTCCGCCCGACTCCATGAGGCCGACATATGGGGAACCGCTCTTGACTGGATCTGCTCCTTTCTCGCCGGTAGAACCCAAAGGATCAGACTTTCCCCGTTCCTCTCTGAACCCACAGAGATCAACTGCGGAGTACCCCAAGGATCCTCGCTCAGCCTCATGCTTTTCAACAGCAACATGGCCCACCTTGCCACCATCTTTAGACAGCATGGGCTCAGTATAGTATCCGATGCCAACAACACCCAGCTCATCCTCTCCTTCACGAAGAACCCCGAAGACACCAGACTCAGCTTCCAGGAAGTTAGGAAAGATGTAACGGCCTGGAGGAACAACAGCTGCCTAAAGCTAAACTTGGAGAAGACAGAGGTCCTCGTCCTTGGACCCTCCTCCACCGCCTGGGACAACACCTGGTGGCCCTTCACCCATTCCAACAGACCACGCCCGAAACCTCTGCATCATTCTAGACTCCTCCCTCTCCATGACCCACCAGATAAACGCCGTCCCCTCCACCTGGTTAAACTCCCTCCGCAACCTCTGGAAGACCTTCAAATGGATCCTCCCCCCAAATGCAGAAAGACCGTCACCCATGCACTCAAAGCTAGCAGACTGGACTATGGTAACGTCTTCTATGCCGGAGTCAACAAATTCCTGCTACACAAGCTCCAAACCATCCAGGACACCGCAGCCAGACTCATCCTCGGAACCCCACGACATGAGCAGATGACCCAGCACCTACGAGACCTCCACTGGCTCCCCATTGAGGAGAGAGTAACCTTCAAGCTACTCACCCACGCCTACAAATCCCTCCACAACCTCAGACCCAAATACCTCGATGAAAGAGTCTCCTTCCATGTACCCAAAAGGAACCTCAGCTCCGCCGACCTCGGCCTGGCAGAGTACCCACGCATCCGCTGTACCAGAACAGGTGGAAGAGCCTTCTCCTACATCGCAGCAAAGGCATGGAACAAGCTCCCAGTCAATATTAGACACTCCGCCACTCTGCACACCTTCAGGAAGAGCCTCAAGACCTGGCTCTTTGACTGATCTGGAGCTGCACCCTCCCGCCAGCGCCTTGATTGATTGATTGATTGAGTCATAAGGTCATGACTGCTGACCACTGAGAAGAAAAAGAAGAGGGTGGCAGACCTTTCAGAAACTCAAAAATCAAGGCACTGATATCGGATCAGTTCCTTTTGCAACACACCAAGAGTAAAAAGATTTCCATTGCGTCTTATATGAAGCCAACATTTCTCAACTGTGATTTATTCAGCATATGTACCTTTTAGGAAAATAAACCTAATTTTCTGTAGTTGAAATATTTACTTAGGCCAGGTAATTAAAACAAGTATGCACCACTGGATTACATTATACAGAATGCATGTAAATTTGCAAACCTCTGTCCTTTTCAGATGCGCGGGCATAATGGCCTTATGTCTCAGTGATAAATTGTGAACAGCTGGATCATCAAACTCCTAATTTAAAATGCTTGCATTCAGAACCGTTTTTACAGGCGGGTGCATTCGAGGTTAAATCATTACTGTGACCAGTGAACAATAAAGACAACATAAAGAACTCAAAAAGATGAAAGAAGAAAACAGCAGGACACAGAGACGACAATAAAAGTGTGGTTCCCGCAGCAGCTAGGATGTGAGATATAGATATTAGGGCCAAATGAAGTATGAGTAAATACACTTTGCAGGTAAAACGAATTTCAAACACAAAGTGAATGTTAACTGGGAATCAATAAAGAGGCTCGAAAATACAGAAGTTATTGCTACAAACTAACATAATGTAAGGTATGAAAAAAAAACAATATTTTGAATGAGGAAAAGTGTACAGATTGTGTCTTCTGAAGGTGGGTCATCCAAAGAAGAATACGGATGTAGCATTTCCGGAAGGTTGTGGTACCAGGCACCTGAACTGAGAGGTACAATGCAGGAGGTGGTACAAAAATGATCTAGTCCTTGTGAAGGAGAGTCAGCAAATATAACTAAGGAGGTATACGTCGTGGACCAACAGACCACTATTAATGATGTAGAAGGGGTGGGGGCAATCTACACTCTGCCAAAGAGCTGAGGGTTGCACTGCAGGCCTCATCGCTCCACAAGAGCATGGTGCGGGCACACATGTGCCCAGGACAATGATGTTGCATGGTGAGGCCCAATGACAATACATTCAAGTATGATTAACAGTATGGAACCTGCCAGTCTTGACCCATCACCATGAGACTTACAGGAAGCCACGTTGTGATTGGCTATGCATGTTTTAGGCCCCTAACTGTCACAGACGTGCCAGAAGAACCAGTGAAGGGCTTGTTGTAGAGGGTATCAGAATGTCACCCTCTTTGTTCATATCCCTCGAAGCCTGTAGCAGCAGATGTCGAGGGAGTGAAGTAGTTCCGAGCATTTGCGCTGTCAAACAGAGGGGGTGGAATAGGTGATACAGCTGGATAAGTAACTGTGCATGTATGGATGTATGTGTCCATCTGTGTTTGCACATATGTGTATGCATACAATGGTGTTATCTAATGGCAGGTATGTGCATGCATATCAGTGTGTGCATGAGTATGTATGTGTCAGCGCTTAATGTAAAATATGTTTGCCTCTGCCTGAAAAGTCTGGTTTCCCCACAAAATACAGGTACCGTCTGATGAATAATGGAGGCCACCACAGGAATAATGGGGAACATTGCTTAATCGTTCTCATCCCTGCAACTTGTAGGAATTTTTGAAATAAGTGTGGCTATTGCTTGCCTATAGATGCACAAGTATGATGGTGTCCAATGTTGTGGACAAATGTTGTTCATGACAATTGTCGTTTTCCTTGCAATAACGGTGCCCATCTAGGTCATAGTGCGTACACTCTTTGAATAATATGTGGATATTCCTGGCATAAGTAGGACAAACATTGAAATATTATGGATATCCCCGCAATCCCTAACATAATGACAAAGGCATAATGGTGTTAACACTGGATATAATATATGCATTTCTGACAACACGGTCTATCCCTACTATAATAGTGATGGAAATCCCTGTCATTTTAAGATGATGAAAACTGGGCCTGAAAAGTAGAATTTCTTCATATGTGGTAGTTGTACATGTGAGAACTTGATAATGGAAAGTTGACATTAAGGTATCAACTATACATAAACTATAAATTAAAATCAAGTATATACCTTTTTTCTAAAGTGAGATGCATCTGTTTTGGGGGAAGGGGGTTCATTTACCTAAATTAATAGTCCATGGTGAAAAAATATAGTATGATAATCCATGCTAAATATAGAAAGATTTTCTTAATTTTTGGGTGTTTTAGAGGGAATTGACTGCCATGGCTATTTCAGGACTCATGTGGAGTTGCTTTATTATATATTATGGCAGAGCTTTCTATGATATTATCACTACTACAGCGTGTAAGATTATTGTAACATGCCGGTTGTTGGATCCTCTAAAACCGCAGTAACTAGTGCAAAACCCCCAGTGATTTGTTTGTCTAGGTCTTCGGTCCTGATCCATAAAGGTAGACCTACACTTTTGTATAAGTTTACTATTGTTTTGCTGTTCACAAACTCTGAGGTATTAGTAATCAATCAAAGTTTACAACAGCAGAGGTCTCTACAGGAGCACATAAAAAGATAGGACAGGCCTATCTTTTTTATCTTTTTATGTGCAGAGTTCTCCGTCCCGATTGCCGTCTCCACAATCATAAACTTTTTATTAACTCAGAGTTTTTGAATACCAAAAATGTTTTAACTTTACACACAAGTATAAGTTTACCAGTGTGAATTAGCCCCAATTATTTAAGTCTTGTGTAACTTTAGATTTTTCCATCCTGCTTGTCCTTCTATTTTTTTTCTGATCTGTTTTTGTTAGCTATAGGACTCTTGGCACTTTACCACTGTGTTGCGGGGTAGAAGTAATAGGTCGTAAGCCAGGTCTGCTTATGTATGGTTTTATTTTACTAAAGACGCGTTTGTGTCAGCTTGTAAGCCTTTCAGTGGTAAACTTGGCAGGATCCGTCGTGCTTAGTGTCTCTTCTGCTTCTTCATATGGACTCCTCCTCCCAGGTTCCAGTGGTATGTCTCAGTAGTCCTTCTGTGGAAGTGGGGGGTGGAAAGGGATGAAGAATAACAAAAGATGTATCAGGACGCTGTTCGGTGATTTACCCAAAAGTAAGAGACCGGGGAGTGAAGGAGGCAACACACACTCTTCTGCACGTTTTAACCAAAACGAATACATTGGGGTAAGTGTAACAAGTGCTCGGTGGGGGGGGGGAGACATTTTTAAATGGGGGTGAGGTTTTAGGGCTCCCGCTTAGGTAGTCTGGCCGTCCCTACTCCCAACCCACCCTGAGAACTTGTCTCGTACCTGTGACAGCCCGCTCCTCCTGGAGCGTGGCTCAACAACACGTGGAAACGTTGGCTTCCTGGCTCAGTCCGGGTTCCTGATGGTCTCATCCCTCAGTCTCTTCCGCCTTCCTCATCTTTTCTTCTGCTCACCACGAACGCTTCTTCTTCTGAGTCTTCTCCCTCTGCTCCGGTGTCGACGCACATCCACTTCCTGGATTCTTCAGTCCTTATTGTCGGGAACGCGCTGACGTCAGCTGGCTGCGGAGTCTCGTCATGTTGGAAGCCCCAGTTAAAGGAGCCGCCTTTGTGTTCTTTCTCCATTGGTGTTAATAAAGTTGAGGTTTCTGTCATCCATTCATCCTGCTGAGAGGAGATAAGAGGGGGAAATAGAGGCACTGCAGACTACCACTCCATATCGTAGTCATGTCTCTTGTTCAGCGAGCCCGCCCTGTCACTCACTACTAATCAGTGCTAAAATGCATATGCTCTCTGTGTAAATTAAGTTAATGGATTGATTCTCCATGAGTGGCATATTTGATTTACTGGTAAGCTCCTAGTAAAGAGCACTAAGTGTCCCAGGGCCTGTAAATCAAATGCTACTAGTGGGCGTGCAACACTAATGTGCCACCCACATGAGCAGCCCTGAAGAGGTATCTCAGACCTGCCACTGCAGTGTCTGTGCGTAGTTTTTAACTGCTATGTTGACTTGTCAAATTTTAGTAAAGATGTTTTTTAAACTGTGTTTTTGAAAATGCCACTTTTAGAAGGTAGGCATGTTCTTGTCTAGCCACCCTGGGTTCCTCTGCCTATTTGTGTATTGACTCACTGGTTTTGGAGTGACAGAGGCTGGGGATGTGCATTCACTGTAGACAGCCACTGGGGGGTTGTGATGTACCTGGCCCTTCCTGGATGACTCAGACCTGCGCTGAATTGACCCTAACTGAATTCAGAGTAGTGGGAGAAGATTTCCTTGCACCTGAATAGGGCCTGTCTTCCTTGCACAATGCTGTCTCGACTCCATGTGGTCATACCACACCAGTGAGGACAGAACTGGTTTGGACTGGGCTTAGAGACCCTTGCACAAAGAGAACAAAGACATTTTGGTATATAAGTATTATACCTAAAACCCCAGACCTTTAGATTACTTCCGGACTTAAGAGGAACCTCTCCCAAGGAGAAAAGCTGAAGAGCTGTGAGGAGGAGTACTGCCCCTTTGCTGTGTGGGGTTGGCTTGCAGTTGCTGTTTCTGTCAAGGAGAGGGCAAAGACTGGAACTTTGCTTTGAACCTGCTTGAAGAAGATCTCCAAGGGCCTGTGTGTGCTAATCTCAAGGCCACAAAGATTTCACCCCAGCTCCCCTGAACTCTAATGCTGATAGTTCTGACCTGACAGGAGGTGCCTATTCCAGTTTTGGACCTCTGGAGATTGTCCCTGCTGTTGGAGCTGGAAGCAATTTGAAAGAAGTAAGAAAACCAATCTCCGATGCGGTCAGTGATGCTGTCAGTGATGCCGCGACCTGCACAGAGACCCGAAGCACCGTTCGTGGAGTGAATGACGAATCGCACGGCCTGCACCACAGCTCTGATGCCCTTTGATGCCTGCAGTTATCAGTCATGCCTGACGCCAGGACTTGCATCGATTCTGTCATTGCCAGTGCCTGCATCCTGTTACTGCGGCACTGATAACTGCAGAGGGTGCCTCCACAAACTTGCCGACTTTGCATTGTCACCTTAACAGACACTCACCACGGACGCATTTGCCTTCCCCTGTCCTGGACATGACACGTCGCCTCCTCACGGACTCGATGACTCATCTTACCCGTGTCAACCAAGGAGCCGACCTCGACCTCGGCATTGATGCCTCACCTCTACGACGCCGTGCATCGGCCTAGACTTCGTTTCCGAGGTATTATTTGTTTAGGGGTCCAGTCACTCCATGCCCGATGCTCCGCTCCTCGCTTTAAATTTTTTACTTTCATGACTTCGCAATAGCCCCAAGTGTAGCAAATTGTTTTCTACAACCTTTATTTTTGCAATAACTGTTCTAAAGTCACATCGTATGTTGGATTTGTGTCATTTTGGTCTTGTTGAGTTTAGATAAAGATACTTTATTTTTCTAAACTGGTGTGGTGTTCTTTTGTGATGTTATCATTGTAATACTGTGTGTTATGAGGACAAATACTTTCAACATTACCTTTGGAATAAGTCTGTCTGTTCGTGCCAAGCTACTCAGAGGGTGAGCAGGGTTTATCTAAAGTGTGTATCCCCCTTACCCTGATTAGGAGCAGGGATCCCTATTTGGACAAATGTACCTACCTCTGCCAACTAGAGACCCCATTTCTAACACTGCTCCTTTCAACTAGGTTTTTAGTCACAACTTATGAATGATAGTCTGTTTGAACTAGACAGTTTTGAAATACTAAACAAAGTGAAATATGGATGTGAAGAAAAATGCTAAATGCATTTTCAAAGTTATCAGCCAAGTTGAATTGCATCCATAGATTATTAGAACCCTGGTGATACCTATATCTCTCTAGTACATTTTTTTAGGAATATTACTCGAAAATGCACCTATCTGTCAACATATTTTCACAGGTTTTAGGGAGGGGGAACCCCTGGGGAAGGAAGGGCTTGCCTGACAATCCATGCATATCTGTAATATTTAATCTTTGACATTTCTCATAGTATGATCCTTTCTCCATTTCCTGAAAAAACATGTTATAAAATGCACCTTTTGGCCCAGTCTTTCAAGTGTTTTGGAAGACTAATTGACCATAAGACAAGCAGACACTAATATTTCGATGACTCCTTTTTTATGGAACCTGTCCTTGTTTTACTATTAGTGAATCTATTGTTATGCAGGCTAGTCTGGCCACAGTTCGTAGGAATGGAACAGACAAAGCATAGCAGGAAAAAGGGAGAAACTAATAGTTTTATTTTTATTTTCTTTGTACGTCGGAGCAGAAACTGGAGATCTCTTCCCCGCACCTGGAAGTTCGAGTGTTTCCTGGGTTACATTCCTGCATATATAGGAAAATGGTTAGAACTGCAGGAGCAGGCTGTGAGTGAATGTCCAATAGAGTAGTAGATCAACAGAGGAATATAAGTCAACTACTAAAACATTTTAGTGTGTCATTATGAGTGTGCAATTCCTGCTAATTAATTATAGCCTACATCAATTAGATAAGGGAGACGTAAGTCCATGCACAGAAGGAAATTGGTATAGATTTTATGCAAATGTAATGTAAATTCCAGCAGTGACAAATTTGCGGCTTTACCCTTGCTTCCAAAACAATGGTACCCAAGCCTGAGAGGGGCTAATGCATCGGGTCGATATCAGGCCTGCACCCTTGGTGCCTGCGAAGGAACGACAAACAATACATTGTGTCCCAGATCTCCTACTCTGCTGCAACTCTTGTGGCCCTCTGATAATATTCTTTATGTTTCTGCAATTTCAGACCAATGGCATTCCCTGTTTTTATTATTGTATGCTTCCATAAATATGTTAGAGCTCGACTGAATGTAAATATAAACCTGATAATGGTAAGCTTAAGATTTAAATACGAATACACCTGGTTGAAATGTGAGAAGCCAAACTATCAGAAACACAGAAGTAGATGGAGGCCAAACCTTGGCACTATGGTCAGGGAACAGATTGCCCAGATTTTAACCCAACCAGTAGCCATTATTTTCCAATTTAACCTCACAGAGTTTTGATCACGGATCTTCTTTGTACTACCTATGCTGTATGGTTTTCAGGAATTGTTAAACAATTATCCTCAATTAATAAACCATCGTTATCCTTGCGTCATAAAATTATGTTATTAAAAAATTTGCTTTGCGATGGATATCCTGGTAATGCGCTTTCATATATATTTTTAAGTTGGCAGATAAGAAGAAGGCTTCAGACAGGAGGTGACTTCCAACCTTCAACCATTAATTTATTTTCTAGTTTTCCCTTCACACATGGAATGGCTGCACGTGTAACTTATTCTCACCACAATTACCTATGTAATTTCTTCCTTCTTTATTTCCTTCTTTGCTTTCCTAAGTCATATGCCAAAGCCTCTGCAATTTTCATTTGTGAGAAAGTCTATGCTATCTTCTTTTCCAATGTCTCAGGTTGTGCTGAGATCACTCAGTACCAAGTCATGTGTCAGTCAAGTAATTGGGACAGAGATTAAGAAACACAATACCTGGGAGGGATGCAAATGGTATCTATTACGAGATAAAAGAAGCGAGTACGTAGACTGTCCCTATGCATGGCTGTAAAATTATATGCCTGGACATCAAATGTACTTTATGGTCTGATAACTTCATGTTCTGCATGGTTATGTCAAGTCTGCTCATGTCATGTTATATCTGATCATATTATGGAATTCAGTTCTACATTATTTTGCACTGACATGCTAGAACTGGTCATGCCACCTTGTTTTTGGCGATTTTATATTATGTCTGGACATTTTATGTGAGCTCCTGCAATGCCAGGTCACCCTATGACCTGTTTTGCTATGCTATCAGCAGCTCGTGCCATGTTATATTATTTGTTTTGCCATGTTTTGCTACACTTTGTCATACCATGTTTTGCTGTGCAATATTATGCCATGATCCAATTTGTTATGCTAGGCTATGCTGCGTTGCGCTATGCCTGGTTATTGCATGTCTATTTGTATTTTGTTCTATTTGTCTTCTGTTATATTTTTATGTCACAATGGCCCACATGCATTATTGTTTCATTTTGCACTTCCTAATTTGCGATTTTTAGGGAATCGCAAATTAGGAAATGCAAAATGGGATGCATGTACATTTTCGCATAATATTTGAGAATCGGTAAAAATCGCAATTTTTACCGATTCTCAAATATTATGCGATTAGCAAAGTGCGAATTCGCAATTCCCATTAATTCCTATGGGCTAAAATGCCCATAGGAATGAATGGGAATTGCGAATTCGCAATTTGAAATCGCAATTCAGCAATGCATTTCAAGGGTGGAGAGGGGGGTCCAAATGACCCCCCCCTTCACCCATGAAATGTACTTTTGAGTATAAGTTACATGCACACATGTCCTAAGGACTTGTGTATCTGTAACTTTACAGTTTAAAAAATGCATGTTTGTGTTTTTTTAAACAATTTCGCAAATTACCACGAGGTTCAACTTCGTGTTAATTTGCACTTGCAATTTCAAATTTCGCAATTTGAAATCAAATGATGCATAGCATTTTAGAAATCGCAAAATTGCGATTTCTGAAATGCTATCGCAATTTTAGAAATCGCAAAAAAATTGCGATTTCTAAAAAAGCATGATGCATCTCAAAAAGCATTTTTGGAATCGCAAACGCCCGATTTTAAGGAATCGCAGCGTTTGCGACTCCAAAAATGCTTGATGCATGTGGGCCTAAATGTTATGCTACCCTATATGGTTAGGTTAGGAAAGGTTATATTGGGGTTAGTCCAGATTTAACAGAGGGTAACAAGGAGTGAGTCGTATTAATTGCCTTGTTTTCATACATTGAAGAAAAAGACTCTAGATTCATTACACATGCCTTCATGATGAAAGTTGTGTAAAAGTATATGAAAGCCTTACTCTTTAAAAGACATGTGTTATTTGTTTTCAGCCATTACTACAAAGTATGGTATGGTATTGGTATGGTATTTTGGTATTTGTTAGGCGCGTATATCACCCATAGGTCTCATAGCGCCAGCAGAG
Source organism: Lissotriton vulgaris (assembly GCF_964263255.1). Taxonomy (NCBI): domain Eukaryota; kingdom Metazoa; phylum Chordata; class Amphibia; order Caudata; family Salamandridae; genus Lissotriton; species Lissotriton vulgaris. Next base: position 481,774,278 of record NC_141685.1, on the reverse strand, counting down.
TACTCAGAGAAGTCAAGAGTGGGGACTAGGCAGATCTAGAAAAGCCAGGTTTTAAGGGCTTTTCGGAACCTCTTATGGTCCAGTTCCAGTGTGAGATGTAGAGGTAAAGTGTTCCAAGTCTCATGGGCAATTTTAGAGAAGGATCTGTCCCCATTCCTTACTGTGCGAACTTTAGGGATCATTAGAAGATGTTGACTGGTTGAACAGAGATTTCTAGCCGGTTGGTATTTTGTCAGCTTATTCGCTAGATATTTTGGTCCTTTTCAGTTCAGAGTCTTGTGGACTAGGCAGCATAGTTTGAATTTGATCCTTTTTTTGATGGGGATCCAGTGTAAGGCATTGAAACTGGGCGCGGAGGGAGTGCGGGGGGAGAGAGGTTTGGGACCAGTCTGGCAAAGATCAGGGGTCTCCAACTTTTTCTGTAGTGAGAGCTGCTTCTGATCAGTGAAAATCATTGTGAGCTACTGAAGGCTAAATAACTTGTGCATTGTTATCAGACACCCTCATGGCCATCTGCATTGACTTTAAGCCTAATGTCCATAGAGCCAGATACTATAGTTTGAACAAAATACTTTAACTAGGGGCACTATGACAGGGCAGCTATATGTGTGAGTGGCAGTGTGGTTTTTGGGGATGTATGGACATGTCTGCGTATGAATGAGATATATTTGTATGGGTGATTGAGAGCCTGTGTCGTATGTATTCGCAGCACAGGACATATCTTTCGCCATATTTGGCACCATTACATATATAACACAAACATAACATAATTTCTTTTAAATGGGAGAAATTTAAAGTGCAAAAATGTTCATAATATGGAAGAATTTTCTGCACCTTAAATTTCTCTCATTTAACAAAATGGCTGTATTTTTCAGTTATACTTATGGCACAGTGCTTACTGGCCACTGGGAGCAAGAGCCCTGCTGTTTGTCAATGCTACACTTTGAAATGAGTCTAACCCATTCAGAAACATCATCCTGTTCACAGCTCTAATATTGAGTTGACAAGTAATTTTATTTAAGAGTAAATACCTCAGTGCTTCAGTTGTTCACGTCTGTGCCCCAGACTGGGCCTTAAATCAGACTGCCCACTGCTCATTATCAAAGCTCTGTTGTGTGCAGACTGATGATATTAAAGTAAAATAAACACAGACTTCCCTTAAATGAATTTAAAAAGAAAACATGACCTTGTGCTTATTTAAAAAGGAACTCAAGGCTGTGAGCTACTCTGAGCTACCCTGAAGGTGTTTGGGAGTTACTGACACCTCACAATCGACTGGTTGGAGACACCACAGTGTTGCCCTTGGAACAAGTGTATCTGGCTTGTTCTACTCTCAGCTTCAAACTCCCCAAAACAAAATAAATTAGATGTGGGTAAAGTTGTCAAGGTTTTCAATCCACAAATTAGTGTGAGATTTTTAAAGTTAGCATTTTTGTAAATGGGACAAATTGTGGACAAAACTTCCCCAATGTTTTGATTTGCAGTTGTAAAGGCTAGCAAAAAACATTTTCAGAATGAGAAAACAAATTCTCAAAAAACCTTGCAAAACTGGGAAATTCAAGCAAATGTATATGCCCCCGGAGTTTGAAACTTGACTTCTCCCAGCCACAATACGTGAGTTTTGGGCAGAGCAATAAACATATATAAAGCACGATTTTCATTACGTGGCTAATTTTTGATCTGAAAGAAATTCAAATGAAATATGGGGGCAGTATGTGATGGAAGGCACACTGCCTGCCCTAGGATATCTTGCAATGTCTTATTACATTGCTGCTGATAAAGCAGTGAATCATAGATAACGCACAAGGTCTAATTCACAAAGAAAATGGTAAATATACTCTTACATATTTACAACGATGTGCTAGAGTAGATGTACTACTTCCTCGAATACACGAACATGCACAGGAATCCACACGGAAAGTTGCGCCGGGTGCAGGTTTCCATGTAGATACCTGAGAAAGTTATTTGACATTCCTATGTGGTTCCTATTACTGCTGTGTTGAGTTCTCCATAGCAGAAAACTCCACACAGTGGGACCAGGATCATCTTTGCAAATGCATAATTCTTTTTTTTTTCAATTAAAGGAAAATATTTTTATTTATAAACCCCTTCCCCTATACCATCTGCCAATCTGGGGTTGATCCATTCAAATTCCCACTTAGGGAAGGGATTTACGCTGCCATTGGCTGCAGTATAAATCCTGGCATTTCAAGGGTGGGAAGGACAATGAGAGGGGATTTTAAATGTCGACAAATGTACCTTTGTTGGTGTTGACAAACTTCCAAAGCTCACCATGCCTAGGAAAGCCCATTTCCCATAACTTGAGCGAGATTTACTGGTGTGGTGAATGGCATACCTGTGGAAAACATCTCTGCACATATAAATGGGTTTACACCTACCTCAAATCCCTTTATTGATTCCCAGCAAGCATACAATAAGTGAATTTGTTAGTAAGCATACGTTATAACTAAATGTACCTTTGCAAATAGGGCTCATTTTGCTTATGTTATCCTTCCCAAAGTCTTGTTTTAGAATTAGCCACCACCTCTTGACCGCATGGATACGGTGTTTTACTCTGCATATCCTCCACCAGTGTTTCAAAGGGACCAAACATACAATGCACTCCCTCGAGAAGCCTGTCAGCCTCTAGAATGCAGTTGCCTCCATCTATCAAGTACCCATATATCCTGAGGTGTCACATCTTGTGTCTCTGATTGTAGAATGAATGTACGTATTAAAGAGAGAGCTTAGATAGTGTAATATTAAAGCTTTATTTGTTCTGGGAATTATCCTCATGCAACCCAATGTAATACAGCTACATACCGCCCTTAGGAGCACTTCTAACGCCACTGAGGATGGTGTTAATAAAGCGCAATAGTAGGGAAGAACTTGAGTATCTCCTCCAGAGGATACAGACCTTCTCCTAGTAACTAGCAATTATTGTTTAATTACAGCACACATTACAGTGCGCCCCGCAGAGCCTGACACATTTCTCTAGCATCTGTGGGTATGTAATACTATTCAGTGCTGTGCTGCTACCATCAGCAAGCGTTCGTGAATACAAAGCACTTTCCTTTGGGTCGGTGCTAATCTATTCTGTCCTTGTATTGGCCTTGTTAATGGCTGACTGATGACATACCTGCATATTGCATTACACCAAAGCTTGGATTCCAATAAGAATAACAGAAAGGGCACATGTTTCAACATCACTCTGTTAAGATAGATACCCCATTTATCAAGCCCCTTAAGAATGACAGGTCGATTTGACCAGGTCAGATCCACTCTTCCCTTGTGGGTTGCTGGTATCTCACAGCCAATGCTTTCCGGGAGAGAGATTCCTTCCTATAGATGGCTATTTCTCCATCCAATCCTAATTGCTCTTCATTGGTGAAAGAAAATAATTAAAAGTAAAGGATTTCCAATGGCGATTTCTCGAATTTCACCAGCTTACTCTGGACTCTAGTGCCTTGAGACCCTCACGGGTGAGTAGCCGCGCTTTATAAGCCTCTGATTGATTGACTGACTCGATGAACCTCTTCCTACAAAAAACAAAGAAGAACTGCAGAGCCCTGGCTCGATCGCTGCAAACGAGCCAACCAGTGCCTTACTCACGATTAAACGTATTCATGCGCCAAGTAATATTTGCAGTGGAGTTTGCTATTTTTGATCAGATTGAGAGAATGGTTTAATTTCACTAATTTTGTACAGGACAAGTGGATTATAAAACATAACCTTTTAATCTGTATGCCAATTTTGATCACAATGTTATTTCTAACTTAGTTAAAAATGGATCACTTTGAAAGGCGCAACATTGTGAATTATGCCACAGTTTCTCTCAAATCCTAAGTAGACGTCATCAATAAAAGAGTATGATGGAATAGTTATGGTTTGTGACCGTTGGTGATGCAGGATTCCGTATAGAGTACTTTTTTCTTTTTCTCACAGAATGGCCCCTTTAACCAGCCAATGATGCTTCTTTCAGCAGGTCCAGAAAGATAAAAGGTTGAGTCCCACCTCCTCCACCCTGGATTCCAGCCTGTGATGCAAAGATAACACACATATCTCTCAAGAAGATACATCAGTCTGATCAGATATGTCAGTCATCCTAAACCAGCAGAGCAGTCACATTTGGCAGGTAGGGTTGCTATTCCTGCTTGATGGCTTAATGCAAAAATCTGAGTAATTATAACTGTTGAAAGCGATTGTTATATATGGGAGAACAGCGAGTATTCAATTATAGGGCCAGCCATGCATCAAATCATCATTTCTCATAATTATCAAAAATGGATGCTGACTCTGACTTATGGAGTTGAAGATCAAGGACAATTAATTACTGCCTGACCACAAAGGGATGCCTGCGTAATGCGTTTTATCTCTTTAAAAGAGCTCGCAGTGACCCCTGAGCTAGCCTAGCCCCTTGCAGGGCATATTTATAATGAGTGTGTGATGTAAAGCTGTTCACAAAACCAATGACACATCCATTAATTCTCTTTTTCACAACTGTTGTTCAAAAGAAGAAGACGAGGCTTAGCGAGAAAGCTAGTCTAAAGTAAGCCAGGATCCCTTTTACGGCAATTAATGGGTATTTTACAAATAATTGACACGCCTAACCGAGAGAGCAATGCCTTGTTTTAGATGCCAGCATTTCGAGAGGAAACATACATCTGAGACGGTCCTAAGATGGACTAACAAGGTCATTTATTCAGGAAATACAGAGGGGATTTAAGTAAGTAAGAGCTGTTTCATGTAAGAAATTGCTGCATCCATTACCCAGCGTGCATTCTTTTTGGGAGGCATGGTAACCCCTGTCCTCTGACCTTCTCAAAGAATCCTTTATTTATGATTTTGCTGGATTCGGTGGAAGGCTGTTTGCGCTTGTTACAAAGCACTACCCCCTGATTTGGTGCCACGCCGGGCTTCCAATAAAGATGGCTGAGCAACATTTTGAATGACCTGTCGTAGGTGTCAAATGTCATATGGTGTAGCCTCCTGTTACATCACATGGGATCATCCGGAATGGGATGTCACTCTTGCGACCCACTTGCTCAAATTGTGCAACTAGAAAGCAGGACTTTGTTACTCTTGTCACACAATTCACCTAAAAGTACTTGAAATTACTGGGCTTCACACATTTCTCTATATTTGTATACTGTTAAAATAACGGTTTTCATATAACTCACTTTGATGATATTCTGCTGTTAAATTGTCATGTGTGGTGACCAAAATGTTATTTGTGATGTCATGGCTGATGCAATGTGTGACTTTATGAGCAATGCTCGGTTGTGAGGTAAGTTAACGTTGCACAGCTCTCTTAACAGGCACACTGACTGACCTTGGTCAACTCCTGCTCTCGAGAGGGATGCATAGCTCCCATTTAAGAACACTTAAGAAGTGTCGTTGTCTACCCTGTACTATGTTGAACACCCCTGTTCAACATTCTAGCATCATCAATCAATCAATCAGTGTTTTGTAAAGCTCAGCTACTCACCCATAAGGGTCTCAAGGAACTGGGGGGGGGGGGGGTTGCTGAGCCGTCTAGGTGTGGGGTTCAATATAAGAGCCAGGTCTTTAGGCCCTTCCAGAACTATGCCTGAGGTGAAGGGGCAGGGTGTTCAAGGTATTGTTGACAAGGTAGGAGAAGGATCTTCCTCCGGTTCTGGTCCTGTGGATCCGTGGGACAAAGGCCAGGGCGAATTGGTCAGAGCGGAGTTGTCTGGCGGGTGTGTGGAAGGCGAAGAATGGTTCAGATATTTATGTTCTGCATCTTGGAGAGCTTTGTAGGCATGTGTGAGGAGCTTGAATGTGATTTGCTTCTTTATAGGGAGCCAGTGGAATTGTCGGAGGGGTTGTGTCATGTGGTTGCGGTAGGGGATGATGAGAACCAGTCTGGCAGCAGCATTTTGGACATCCTGTAGTTACCTGAGCTGTTTTGGGTTAAAGTCGATGTACATTGCATTGCCAAACTTGAGGTGATAAGTGCGTGGGTGACTGTCTTCCTGGATTTTGTGGGGAGCCATTTTTTTGGGTAGTTTTATATGGCAATATAGCGCAGACTTGACCCAACGATATCAGAGTGCCTCACATGAGCACCAGTTGCATAACACAAGGACGCTTTCATTTTTAAATTAGGCATGGGGAGATTAAGTGATTTGCCTAGAATCACAGGATGTTGAACGTCATTGTCGAGATTTGAGATCGACCACCCTAACCATTACGCTACATCCTCTTCCCATCTGAAAGTCTTACGAAGCAGGTGGAGCATGTGAAAACAGGATGAGTATACAGCATTGATTTGGGGGTTCATTGAGAGTTTGGTGTCCAGTATGATGCCAAGGTTGCATGTGGTCTGTAGTGGTGGGAGGGGTTACTAGTGTGGCTGGCCACCAAGAGTCATCCAAGGCTAAGGGGCTGGACCCTAGGATGAGTACTTTGGTTCTGTCCGAGTTCAGCTTGAGGCAGCTTGCATCCAGGTAGCGAGTGCATTCATTCCATTGTGAAAGTTGGATCTGGCAGTTGTGGGTTCGTGGGTGAGGAAGATGATCAGCTGGGTGTCGTCATCTTAGGAGATGATGTTGAGTCTGTGTCTTCTGATGATGGCTGCGAGGGGGGCCATAAAGATGTTGAAGAGGATGGGGTTCAGGGAGGAGCCCTGCAGTACTCAGCAGCTGATCTCTGTATGTTCTGAGAGGAATGGAGGGCCGTCTGACTTGTTTTGTACGGCCAGTCAGGAAGGCGTGAATCCAGTCCAGTGCCTTGTCATGGATCCCGGTGTCGTGGAGTCTGTGGTCATTAGGGTGCGGAGGGAGATCTTTTCAAATGCGGCCGAGAGGTACAATAGGATGAGGGCTGCGCATTCTCCCCAGTTGAGGAGGGAGCAAATGTCATCGGTGGCAGCAAGGAGTACAGTCTTGGTGCTGTGGTTGCTTTGGAAGCCAGAGTAGGAGGTGTCCAGGATGCGGTTCTCTTCAATGAACTCGGACAGTTGGGCGTTGATGGCATTCTTAATGATCTTGGCTGGGAAGAGGGAAGGGAGATGGGTCTGAAGTTCTTGAGGTATGTCTGTTTGGCAGATGGTTCATTCAGCAGGGTTTGATATCGGCGTGTTTCCAGTCATCTGGGCTGTTGATGGTGTGGCGAAGCTGGGTGGCAATGAAGGTGGCCGCTCCATCAAAGATGTGGAATGGACTTGCATCTGATGGGGCTCCTGAGTAAATGCACTTCGTGGTAAAGAGCGTGTTGTCTGTGGTGAACGGAGTCCAGCTGAGCACGATCAGATGGGGTGTGGCGTGATTGTGTGCGGTGGTGGTGGGCATGGTGGTGGGGTCTTGGGTGTCGAACTCGTCGTAGATCTGCCTGCTCTTCTAGTGGAAGAAGGTGCTGAGTTTGTTGCAGAGGTCTTGGGAGGATGGGATGTCTGTGGTTGGCTGTTGGGCCTGGCAAACTCCTTGACAATGGTGAAGAGTTCTTTATCTTTGCTGTTGTGTGCATAGGCATTTACTCTATCTTTGAAGGCCGTTTTCTTTGTGGTTATGAGGAGAAGGTGGTGTGTGTTGATGGCAGATTCGAAGGGTACATGGGTTTTTGGGGTTTTGTTGCTCCACTGTGTCTTTTTGAGTTGTCGGCAGATGTATCTGAACTTATGAAATTCACTAGTGAACCAGTGTGCTGTTTTGGAGTGTTTCTTGCCTGTTGTCATCTTGAGGGGTGCCAAACTGTTGGTGCAGTTGGAGATCCATCTGTGAAAGTTCCGAGCTGCAATGTTGGCGTCTGTTGGTGTTGGCAGGGTTGTCCTGCAGAGGAAGTCAACGAGACATTTTTCAGTGGCCTTGTTCCTGCTGCGACAAGTGGTGGTGATGAGTGCGGTGGTATACGGCGGGTGTGGCGAATGCAAGATGCATGCAGTGGTGTCCGGCTGTGTTGGTTGGTGGTACTGGAGAACCTAGCTGCTGGCGAGGTTCTTCAGTAGGGAAGTGGTGTTCTGGTCACTGGGATTGTCAAGGTGGAAGTTGAGGTCACAGAGTAGGATGCACTCGATGGATGCAAGAGCCTGGGGTGCGATGAGGTCTACGATGGCATTGGTAAATGGTGGCACGGGCCAGGGGGCCTGTAGACGGGGGAGCTGTGGTGGGAAGCCTTGGGGTTGCTCTTGATCTGGAAGTAGAGATGTTCCAAGGTAGTCATTGGGTCATTTGAATGCGTGGTCAGTCAGAGGGTTTTCTTGTGGACAATGGCAAAGCTTCTTCCTGTCAGTCAGTGTGTACCTTATGGGTGGTTTTGTATCCGTCAGGGATGGCGTTTGGGTTGTCCAATCCAGAACTCGGGTTGGTTCAGGTTTCCATAAAAAAAGGCGATGCCATGAGAGGCGACCTCAAGGAGTTGCCATATTTATGTGGTGTGTTTGTGGAGGGATTGCACGTTGAGGAGGATGCTGTTGATCTGGTCATGAGCACAGTTGGTCGAATGGGCAGCAAGGTGCTCTGGCTTGGTTGAAGGCGTGGTTGCAATTACGGCAGGCAAAAGGTCCATGGATCTCCTTCAGTGATGCTAGGTGGCAGGCGTAATGGCGTCCAGAGTTGAGGGCAGGTGGGTGCGAGCGTCATAGCGGTTGAAGTTTCAAGAACCAGTGTCCCTGGGACTGGGTGCAGCCCAGGCGGTGACAGGTGCAGACAGGTATTCCTTTGGCACAACTGCGGTGCAGCAGCAGCACGCCCGCTGCACATAGCCATGCAGTGGCTGTCATTAAGTAGTGCTGAGGGGGGCTGGAGAACTGTGAGCAGGAAAACGGGGGATGGGACCCTGGAGGGGGGCGGGCCACAGGGAACGCAGTGGCAGGCCAGACGAAGGAGAAAAGCAGACAATGAAGGGAAAGGAAAAGCAAAAAGCCCAAAAAGCAGAAGCAGAGGCAGGGCAAAAGGGAAAGAGAAAAGCAGACAGAGAGACAGAGAGGCAGTCAAGCAGCTGAGCAGTGATGCTCTACCACTGCACCAACATGGATGAGTGCATTTATTCAGACTAAGGCCACATCAGTCTGAACTGCTGTAAAGGAAACATTTGTGTAGTGTTAATTTCTATTGCACTTTCTATTGAATTTTATGTTTGATGCAATTCAAGGGTTTTCTACTGAAACGTTTAGAATCTGTTCATTGAATGATATTGAGACAAAAACATTTTTGTCAAAGCATTTACAAGCCATTCCTTTATCAAGTTACCCTATCCCAGCTATTAATAACAGGCATTTTATTGACACCTTTGCCATCAAAAGTGTTGTCATGAATACCGCTCTGAGTAAATTTATGCTGTGATGGTCTAGTTCCATTGAATAAAGGAACTGGAATGTGTTATTTTTACTGAACTACATCTAGCCAATGCCTCTGCTTCAATACTAGTTTTTCCAGTACTTACTTCACCATAGAGGCATGCGCCCGCTACCTATATACAAGACAAAAAAGTAATTCCAGTCCACCCCCTCCAGGTGGGCCAATAAAGGACCAACTATGCCAACAAATCTCCCGACTCGACTACCAATGAAGCCCAGAAAGCTGAGATCAAAGGTGAATACGCAGCAGGGTGGATGGGTGGGTCATAAGTAGAATCGGAGTAAGCAGAATACTGATGAGTATTCAAAGCATTACTTTTTTATTGAATTTCTCTACCGTATCTTTAAGTCATACAGATTTACCTAAACAAGCAGGACTAGAAGCTATCACCCACAAAGGTAGCTAACTAGAAAGTCGAGATCCTTATTTTTGTGTGGTCTCCCCCATTTCTTTGCTGAATGGTATGGATTTGGACATTGCACACTGGGGCACTGCTGTTCAGTTCCTGGTGCATGTGACCCGACCCCCAAAAACATGATAAAGTTGGTTAATACCCAATTTCCATACATAGAATATGGTGAAGGTAAATACACAAAAGGTATAGAAAGTTAAATGTCACATTGTGCAATCCTCTAGGCTAACAAACAAAACCTGGCTTCAGGCCTACATGTATATCCTGACAGTTGCAGCTTTGAAATTTGTAGGCAAACCTGTGAAAAAAAAACCTTTGTAACAGGAAAGACCCTTTTTTTAAATATTTAATAAGTCACCCAAAAGTAAGCCTTGTAGCCCACAAGGTAGGGTGCCTAGTATTTAAAAGTGGCACGCAAAATAAGTTACTGTTGGCATGTACAAACAGTGGCTAACCCCCAAACACTGTTTTCACTGTAAAATGGATGTAACTGTCCTGTGAGAAAAACTAACATTTAGAATAAAATATAATTTCTGCTCACTCTGATTTATGATGAGCTACAGGAATTCAATCACTATTTTAAATAATTATTAAAATCCAAATCCCTAGTAAAGTAGGATTTTTTATAAATATTTAGGGAAAGTGCATTCTTTAAATGTTAGACTGTGTGATCATCCAGTAGCTAATTAGCCTTAGCGTGGCAGTAGAGGCCGGTCAGTGCTTCCCCTTCACGAGGTTAAAAAATATAGAAATATTGACCAGCAAGGCACAAAAAGTATCTGACTGACTTTGGCAGGCACGCAATTCTAATTTTCATGATTGGTGCTTTTTTCCGCCAAAACCAGCAGCATCAGTGGGACTTTATTCAATGGCTATCTGACTTCGAGAAGACTCTGGAGGATACAGCCCATAACCTTGCCCCACTGGAGGATTTCAACTTCCATTTCAGAGACTATGTAGGAAGATAAAATGTTTGACCGGGACAGCCCGCTTGGTGTATTTTAATTCCACTCCATCGCGGTTGACTAGTAATCATGCCTATAATGAATCGTGATTATTTGAGAATAATTTTTCTTGATCAAGTCTGCTCATTGAGTGTGAATTAGCATACATATTTTTATAAATATGATTAACAGTGGGGTAATTTCAAAAACCTTGGGAGTTTTTTCTTTTTAAAGAACAAAAAGTAGTACAACGTAAAAACATGCAGTGACACAACACACTTAGAGTTCTAAAACTGCATCGTAAAAATATGCAGAAGGCTAACAAGCTGGTGTAATGAGAGACATTTATGTTAAAAGAGAAAACTTACTAAAATGTACTAAAGATTATAGTTCAAGACTAAATTGCCTTCAGTAATATAGAAATATTATAATGAAAATGCTTAAAGTAAAACGATTCTTCTTTTAGTTTTCCTTTGGAAGTGAAAGTCATAATAGAAAAAGTGATTGCTTTAGACTTCTAGTGAATTTTATTCATTCTATGCTTATAGGTTTAATTAAAATGACTTTTTTTGTATATCGTTTTTCCTATCCATACTCTACTTTTTTTAATGAATTTAATAATAGTGAGTTTATTCTTTAGAAAATGATGATTTCGTGGTTTCTTAATGTAGGCCCAAAACCTGTTAGTGTATTCTCTTTCTTATTGCAGGCCGAGGTCCTCCGTTAGATCTTTTTGAAGAGCAAATAGGGTCTCAGATAATTAGAGACAGAATAATTTCCTTCATGAGGACCTATAATGAGGAAGAGCAAAACAACCTTAGGGAAACTCAGGGCCAAATAGCCTATGAGCACTGAGAGGACCACCCCAAAAAGGACAAACGTGACTCACCCTGGATATGGTCTAGCCCCAAGAATCACACAGCAAAGTCCATCACCAAACTTTACACCTAATAAGGATAGTAGCAAAATCTACTAAAAACAGAAGCTCCACCAGAAGCTTACTGGGTAGAAAATAGTGCTCCAATTCTCCATTACTAAGAAAGCAACATGAAACCTGGACAGAGTTGCAGGATGCAGCACTAATAAACACATGGCTAGTAATCACAAGCTCCAGATAAAAAAGGGAGCAAGAGGAGCATACCAATAATAGGCCAAGAGGCACAGGGTACCAAAGCAAAATAGGGCAGAGGATCCAGCTTGAAGTACAAATGCAAATCGATTTCAAAGAGGCTGAGAGTAAGGGGGGATTTAGGGAGGTATGCAGACAACCCCCAAACTCTCAAGCCAAAATTAGGTCCTGGGTGGAACCAAAGCACAAGCAAGAAGCCATAACCAACCGCTCAGGAGTGAAGGGCAGACCCGACCCACCATGGAGACAACCCACAATTATGAAGCTCAATAGAAAATGAGTGGAGACCCCAACAGAAAGCCAATCAGCGAACTGTGCCACACCTGCACACAAGCACTCCATTTGTTGGCCAGATAATATCGGGGAGAGAATGTGGTCTAACGGCTAGGGCGGCCGGCCTCGGAGCTGGGGAACCAGGTTCAAATCTAGGCAGGGACGCTCAACATTCTGTGATTCTGGGCAAATCACTTAATCTCCCTGGGCCTAACAAAAATGAATGCATTCGTATGGAACAGAATTGCTTCTCATGTAAAGTGCTCTGATAACTTCCGGGTCTAGTTAGCGCTATAAAAACCTCCACGCAAAAAAATAATATATGTAACACTATATAAAGCACAGGGATGAGACCAATGCCTAATACCAGGATAAAAAGAGGGGAAGAAGGGGAAAAATGGAATGATGGACAGAGACCCAACCATCAAAAAACAACCTGATAGTCAAAAGTAGCAAAAGGCCAGTGGATCAGAATGAGCTGAAGATACCTAATCAATGCAAAGAAGAGGGTGACTGAGTTAGGCCAAGAACAACTCGCACAGCAAATAAAAGAGGGTGGGGTGGTAGTGCTGCAGGATGGAAAAGAGAGTAAAAGCCACATTCCAAAAGCACTAGCAGAGCTGTATAGGCAAACACAGCAGGCAGGACGTACCTGGTAAAGGGCAAGGGACAGCTCCATGATAAAACCTTATTCCTTCGAAAAAGAGGAGTGAGTAAGACAGCTGGGCTCAAAAAGATTGATTAAGGCCACACGGTCCACCAGATCCAAGACCAGGGATGCATGAAGGAAAGCAAGCCCAGGTCACTCCATAGTCATGGACTGTAAACCTGGTCAAGCCCACTTTATGACCAAAAACCATCCTGCCGAAAGCATAAAATGGAGAGTACTGGAAAAAATAACGGCAAACCCAAGAGGGGGTTCAATGTCAGCTGCGCTGAAAAAAAAAGAATGTAAATAGATACACACTTTGGATTCGGTAGCTGATGGCCTGAACGGACATGAAGAGATTGCGAAGCAAATGGGCCTACAGTAACTATAAAACACACATATGCGTTCCAAATTCTGGCTGTCACATGTTGTGGGTTATGAATATAAACACCATGGGCATTTTTTAACACAAACTTGACCCCTCTAGTGTATTCATGATCTCTGTGAAATATGATCAATGCCCAAATAATTTGTTTGTATCAGTACTCGAAGATCTAGACCACAACTTTAATTGATCTCCTTGCAATTGTATATATGTAATACTGAACTGTTTTATGCTAAATTAATCTGTATGAGATACACGATCTGATAATTAATAGTTATGTGTTTACATCTGACTTATGCAATCAATCTGGACTAATTCTCATATTAATTTAAACCATGTATAGTTATGAACTGTCTCTTGCCACTCTGAAACTATCCACAGCCGTAATGGAGTTACATTTGAAATATTTTGTAAAAAGGTGTGCCTACATAATGAATGATGAATTGCTTTGGACTATGCACTCAAGATCGTGTTCACATTTAAATGGTTGAAGGGCTTTCTTCATGAATTCTAAACACTTAAGACCGTGTTCACATTCAAGCAATTTGTTTAACTGTTTTAACCATGAGCCACATTTAAAAGGTTGAAGAGTTTCGATCATGAATTCTAACACTTATGACCGTGTTTACATTCAAGTAATTGGTTTAATTGTTTTTAACCATGAGCCAGTCCGATATTTTTGAAAATGTGTATAAGTACCGAAATAATCACTTTCTCAAGGTATTATATACAAACATCACGTGGCATCAGTGACGCCCGGACGTTACGCACCCATGACCTTAAAACCTTTTTGTTTCCGGTTGTATCGGTAAGCTGACTAACTGCAGCGTCCTGAATACAGCCGAGAATTGTTGGGACAATTTCCTCTTCATTCCGGGTAAGTGCCCACATATAAAGAAGCGGTGTTGGTGATTGACACGTTGGACACCATTTGGTAGTACGGAATGAGATTAGCGTAGTGCAGATTCGCGCTGTAACCAATTTTGAAACGCTAGATTACCTTAAAATGCAACGCGCATGCTTTGCATGTCACGCTGGTTATGCAATCGCCATTAACGCAGATTAGAGTAAGGCCTCACACGGAGAGCAGAAACTGTTTGAGCGCAAGTACAACATTCTGAACTTGCCTTCGCCACTGCAAAAAACTCGTTTAATTGTTAGTAATCCAGCACAGATCACTTTCGGCATATGTCTAAAGGTATTAACACTTCTAGTGCCGCATGGAAATAATAACACTGCATTTTAATTCGTGCACGTGTCAGTAATGAGGCATGAATTAATTGCTGTATGTCTTGTAAGACAACAATACCACTACTGCCGCATTAAAATGCACTAAAAATAAATAAACGATTTATATATGTGTTGGAGATTATTCTCCGCAGATGTGTGCCAATAGGTTACAACACTTACAGTGATGCATTTGCTCCATACAAATTAGGGCAACACCCTTGTTCCAGTATGGGTAAATGGTTTAGTCTTAATTTACGTGCAAGTGATTACAAGATGAAGCTATTTTGTTACACTCAGCAATAGTTCATTAGATTGATACCTCCCCTTTACTTACAGATTTAAGGACTTCAACCTGATCCAGTCCAGGTGACTCAACTGAACTTGAACTCTAGGGTGAGTAGCATTACCGCCCATAATACTAGGCAATTTTTCAGCCCCAAACTCTACCCCCTCTGACATAATACCTCTCTGACTTATTCACAGACTGTTGTGCTCGTTACATCTGTCTTGAGAAAGACCCGCTGCGACCTCATTCATCTTGGCACGCGAAGGGTCGAAACATCGACATTTCTTCCAATTTGCCCCAATACTCCAGAAACCCAATAGAATGGATAAAGCAACAAATGGGATTCTGTAAATTTGTATTAATGGATGGCCTCTTTTGAAAGTTGAACTTGTATATATGTGTATAAACTGTCTATATTGGAAATCATTTTTGTACTTATTGTATGTGTCACATAAGCACTATTCACTATTGTCACATGTTGCACTTTTTTACTATGATATTGACAGTCACCAATGAATTATTTTGAACGCATCTTGAAAAATATAAAAGATACAAATAGTTCTATACAGGCTTTTCTTTTCATTTATTGCAAGAACCTGTTGTGAATTCCTGTCAGAGGGAGGTGGTAATATCAAACATAGATAGAATCTACAAATTAGTTGTTTCGCTACCCGACAGAACCAATTTTTCTTTTAATCATAATATCCCCAGGTTCTGAGGGATACAGGGTTAACCCCAGTTTTTTCATGAAATTGTATTAGCAGGTGCTGACCTGCGAGGGTTTCTCTTCCCTTCATTTAGTTTGTATTTTCCAAATAACCTGATTATCCATCACAGACACACTTAACACCAGGTGTGTCATATACAACATCAGGCATATTTATCATCAAGTGCGCCATATGAAAATAACAAGAGAACATTCCTGATATGGCTGAGAAAGAAACTCTTTCTTACAGTGAAGATTACATTGCCAAGCTCATACAAGACCAGGGAGCATCAAACTTTCTATTGGGGGCAGATCACACTTCAGTGGATACTAACGCTCAATGAAAAATTGCAAACAATTGAGCGACTAGAAAAGAAACTAATTAGGGCCTGACTCCATGGCCATGTTCTAACTAAATATCTGTCTGCGAATATAATTCCAAAAGGTTTACAAGTGAAAAACGAACCAGCCATCTTTATTGAAATACCACGATTCAGAGAAGGATTTAGCTTTGTAGCTAACAATTGCTCAAGGCATTGGATGGTGCTAGGTGTGGAGACGGCCATCGACTACGTGAAAAAACTCACACAAAAAATAGCGGACCTCAAAAAGGAAATCCTAGAAGATAGTGCCTTAACCAACGCGAAAGAAGCACTTGAACGAGCAGAGAAAGCACTTGTAGAATTGAATACCATCACCCTAAACAGAAAGTTAGACAAGTTGGCAAAGGACATTAAAAACTACGATAAGAAGCTGACTTACCCCTACTTATCTGACAATCATTACCAACAAGACCAACAAGGGTTCTTGACCAACAAAACAGACAGGGATCAAGACGCTATTATACATTCTCACACTCTTCGGCAGGAAGTGGATCAGAGTCTGAATGCGAGGGTCCGTCCACCAGCAAACAATCCTTCCAACCCCACCAGCAACAACATTTTTTAGAGCAGGGCTACCGCCAACCCAACCGAGGTGGTTCAGCCGATCAAGGTTGGGGCACTCAGAGGAGATGGAATCGAGGAGGGGGTGCCAAGAGAGGTGCAACAAGAGTGAGGTTCTTCCCGTCAGAGACTCATGGGGAGATCTCCACAAGAAAACAAACGTATCGATGGTAACGATGAACCAGGTACAAGAGACAATGGACCAATCAGACCAGAATATCAGGGAGATACTTTCAACGACCACAATAGTGGCAAATAAATCAAGCGCCACAGATGAAGTGGAAGATGTGAATATTAGAGAGGCACTCCCAACAACAACAGTAGTATTAAACACATCGAGTACTATGGATCAAGTGGAAAATATGAATATACAACAACCAGATTTAAATAGATGATTACCCTCAATTTGCAACCAGAATATACTGGACCAGTTGGATCAAAACACCAGGGAGACACTTCGAGTTGCAACAACAGTAACCAATACATCAAGTGCTACAGATGAAATAGAAAATACAAGTATGCAAAGCCTTGATCTGAATGCACATTCGGTTTTGAATTTGAATCCCACTGACCCTATCATTAATCTCTCGGATTACAGGATCACAACAGCACAAAGAGAAATACTGGGTAAGGGACTATCATTCGTGCCTACCCACAAACCGGACTCCTTTACAACGAAATTGGAGCTGCAAATGGTTTATCGGAAAGTAAGGTTAAAATATTACTTTGGTAGGAACACCTATACACCGAAATTCACAGCTACACCTTTCAAGCCACCGTCAACATTCACACCAAATGCGTACTGCATGAGCCAATGGATTTTGGCCTTTGAACAAATTGTGATGCAGGAAGTGATGGAGACATTGAACGAGAGACAATACATAAAACACAATGTAACTAAGGATGAAAGATTTGCCATAAAGGAGCTATGTGACAATCAATCGATTGTAGTAAAAGCAGTGGACAAGGGGGGGAGCGATCGTGCTGCAAAACACGAGTGATTACATCAATGAAATACAACAACAACAGGGAATAAGAGAAAGCTACCAGTTGGTAACAAGGGATCCCATGAACAACATCAAGTCCCTCATTGGTACATTGGCGGAAGAAGGTGAAAAAGAAGGCTTCCTCAGCCAGTCAGAGAAAAAATTCTTGATCAAAAAGGAGCCACGAATTCCAACGATATATACCTTACCAAAGGTACATAAACGCATGGATAAACCGCCGGGAAGACCGATTATATCGGGTTGTGGTTCTGTCATAGAACCAGCTAACCAGTTCATAGACTTCTTTCTTCAACCGTTGGTAGCACAGACCAAGTCTTATGTATGAGATACCACACACATAATACAGCTTTTGGAAAATCAGCCATTTGACTCAAACACACAATTTATGGTTACACTTGATGTGTGTTCGCTCTATACGTCAATACCGCAGGATGGAGCTATACAAGTAATCAAGGATGCGTTGGACAAATGCCCAGCTCCACATTGGGTCCCTACCAGTTTCTTAGTGGATTTGCTAGAAATAGCTATGAAGAGAAATTATTTCATATTCCAGCAACAGTTCTACTTCCAATGTAAGGGAGTAGCAATGGGAGCAACATATGCACCAAGCTTGGCAAACATCTATATGGATAGTTATGAGGAACAACATCTCTACTCCCAGGACAACCCGTACATCAATTCTATAGTTGTCTGGAAAAGATATATAGATGATGTCATTATGATCTGGTCCGGAACTGAATCCCATTTGAAAAACTTCTTTATCTGGCTCAATCAAAGGAGTCAAGATATCCAGTTCACTACAACCCATAATCGATACACCATTGATTTCTTGGATTTAACATTGAAAGTGGAGAATAACATCATTTACTGCGACTTATTCAGAAAACCGACAGAGAGGAATACGATTCTCAAATATGATTCCTGTCACCCACGTAACTTGCGCGATAATTTACCATTCGGTCAATATCTCAGAATGAGGCGCAATTGTACGAGAAGGATTGACTTCTTTAGAGAAACTGACACACTCACTGCACTTGCGAGAACGAGGGTACCCACAGGGCCTTCTGAAGCGGGCCAGAAAGAGGGCTTGGTATTACCCAAGAGAGGAATTGCTTAAACAGAAAGAAAAGGAACCAAATGAAAATACTCTCATCTGTGTCACCACATTCCACTCAAGGATTAATAACATCAAAAAGATAATCCAAAAATATTGGAACCTGGTGGCATCCGGACTCCAGACTGATGAAGGCCCGTTATTTGCTTTTAAACGAGGCAGAAATCTCAAAGATAGTGTGGTTCAAGCCTACTTAGAACGCCCGGAAACAACCCAATTTGAGAGACCAACTCGGATTACCTCCAAGTCTGGGCCACTATAAGTGTGGTATAAGTGTGGTATGTGTAAAGTATGCCCATTATGTTTGGAAGGGCCAGCACTGACTCAGGGAAATAAGACCTTCAAAGTTACCTCTCTGACCAATTGTAACACTCCGAACGTAATTTACATCATCGTGTGCTCCTGCAATAAGGCCTACATTGGTCAGACAACGCAAAAAGTTAAGCAGAGGATTTTACAGCATGTGAGTCGCATTCGATGCAAAACTCAAGGGGCCCCAATGGTAGAACACTCTATGACCAAAAACCATCCTGCCGAAAGCCTAAAATGGAGAGTACTGGACAAAAATAACGGTAAACCCAAGAGGTGGTTCAATGTCAGCTGCGCTGAATAAAAAAGAATGTAAATGGATACACACTTTGGATTCGGTAGCTGATGGCCTGAACGAACATGAAGAGATTGCAAAGCAAATGGGAATACTGCAACTATAACACAAATATATGCATTCCAAATTCTGGCTGTTACATGTTGTGGGTTATGAATATGAACACCATGGGCATTTTTGAACACAAACTTGACCACTGTAGTTTATTTATGATCTCTGTGACATATGATCAATGCCCAAATTATTAGTTTTATCAGTACTCGAAGATCTAGACCACAACTTTAATTGATCTGCGTGCAATTGTATATATGTAATACTGAACTGTTTTATGCTAAATGAATCTGTATGAGATACACGATCTGATAATTAATAGTTATGTGTTTACATCTGACTTATGCAATCAATCTGGACTAATTCTCATATTAATTTAAACCATGTATAGTTATGAACTGTCTCTTGCCACTCTGAAACTATGCACAGCCGTAATGGAGTTACATTTGAAATATTTTGTAAAAAGGTGTGCCTACATAATGAATGATGAATTGCTTTGGACTATGCACTCAAGATCGTGTTCACATTTAAAAGGTTGAAGGGCTTTCTTCATGAATTCTAAACACTTAAGACCGTGTTCACATTCAAGTAATTTGTTTAACTGTTTTAACCATGAGCCACATTTAAAAGGTTGAAGAGTTTCGATCATGAATTCTAACACTTATGACCGTGTTTACATTCAAGTAATTGGTTTAATTGTTTTTAACCATGAGCCAGTCCGATATTTTTGAAAATGTGTTTAAGTGCCGGAATAATCACTTTCCCAAGGTATTATATACAAACATCACGTGACATCAGTGACGCCCGGACGTTACGCACCCATGACCTTAAAACCTTTTGTTTCCGGTTGTATCGGTAAGCTGACTAACTGCAGCGTCCTGAATACAGCCGAGAATTGTTGGGACAATTTCCTCTTCATTCCGGGTAAGTGCCCACATATAAAGAAGCGGTGTTGGTGATTGACATGTTGGACACCATTTGGTAATACGGAATGAGATCAGCGTAGTGCAGATTTGCGCTGTAACCAATTTTGAAACGCTAGATTACCTTAAAATGCAACGCGCATGCTTTGCATGTCACGCTGGTTATGCGATCGCCATTAACGCAGATTAGAGTAAGGCCTCACACGGAGAGCGGAAACTGTTTGAGCGCAAGTACAACATTCTGAACTTGCCTTCGTCACTGCAGAAAAACTTGTGTAATTGTTAGTAATCCGGCACAGATCAATGTCTAAAGGTGTTAACACTGCCAGTGCCGCATGGAAATAATAACACTGCATTTTAATTTGTGCACGTGTCAGTAATGGGGCATGAATTAATTGCTGTATGTCTTGTAAGACAACAATACCACTACTGCTGCATTAAAATGCACTAAAAATAAATAAACGATTTATATACGTGTTGGAGATTATTCTCCGCAGATGTGTGCCAATAGGTTACAACACTTACAGTGATGCATTTGGCCATTTGCTCCATACAAATTAGGGCAACACCCTTGTTCCAGTATGGGTAAATGGTTTAGTCTTAATTTACGCGCAAGTGATTACAAGATAAAGCATTTTTGTTACACTCAGCAACAGTTCATTAGATTGATACCTCCCCTTTACTTACAGGTTTAAGGACTTCAATCTGATCCAGTCCAGGTGACTCAACTGCACTTGAACTCTAGGGTGAGTAGCATTACCGCCCATAATACTAGGCAATTTTTCAGCCCCAAACTCTACCCCTCTGACATAATACCTCTCTGACTTATTCACAGACTGTTGTGCTCGTTACATCTGTCTTGAGAAAGACCCGCTGCGACCTCATTCATCTTGGCACGTGAAGGGTCGAAACATCGACATTTCTTCCAATTGGCCCCAATACTCCAGAAACCCAATAGAATGGATAAAGCAACAAATGGGATTCTGTAAATTTGTATTAATGGATGGCCTCTTTTGAAAGTTGAACTTGTATATATGTGTAGAAACTGTCTATATTAGAAATCATTTTTGTACATATTGTATGTGTCACATAAACACTATTCACTATTGTCACATGTTGCACTTGATATTGACAGTCACCAATGAATTATTTTGAACGCATCTTGAAAAATATAAAAGATACAAATAGTTCTATACAGGCTTTTCTTTTCATTTATTGCAAGAACCTGTTGCGAATTCCTGTCAGAGGGAGGTGGTAATATCAAACGTAGATAGAATCTACAAATTAGTTGTTTCGCTACCCGACAGAACCAATTTTTCTTTTAATTAAGCCCATCAGGGAGGCAGGGAAGGGCAGGTCAAACATCATAACCAATACTATACAAACCTCCAACTAGTCCAGCACAGACACAGGGCAAAGCAGCAGACACGAGACAGAGATACAGGACACACATACCATAGGCCTCAAGTCCATCAAGGAGGATGGGTGTAAGAATAAGATCAATCCTCACCTTCACAACAAAAAAGGGACAGGAACCACCAGCTCACTAGTAAAGAAGGCTCTTGCACCTACACAGAGCAGGCATGCTGATTTTCTAAGCCTAGTTATGAACTAGAGAAGGGTGTGAAAAACATCATACCTGGTCTTTTATAGTCACTACAGGGAGGCAGGATAAACACAGTCATGGGAGAGGGAGGTACAGTACACAACTCACAAATCCCAAGCAAACATGAAGCACAGGAGGATGCCCAAGATCGCCTCACACCAGAGGATGGGTGGGACAACTCACCAGTAAATCAGTATGCAGGTCTAGTGCTGCACACTAGACAAGAACACTGCCAGTCCCATGCTCATCAGAGAGCACATGGGTGATGGTCCAGGCATAGTCTCCTTAGTGCAAGAGGAAACAGGTAGCAGGGCCGACAGCATACCGATGCAGCACAAACCCCCCACAAGCCATAAACCAATTGTGAGGCAATGAGGAGCAAGGCAAACATCACAAGGGCACTACACTGCCCCCAACACGCTGAGCAGGGTGTTGGGGCACACAAAATCCATCAAGAGGCAACAAGACAGGAAACATTCTAAATGCCCTAAGCTCAGGTGAAGCTCACACACAGCCCTGTTATTTTGAGGGTGGGGACACACTTCCAATCAACCATGGACTTTCATGACATATATTGGGCTCTTAAACACAGCACCAACAGCCAAGGTCCAAATAAATGAATTGTACTCACCACCAATCGCACTTTCAAGGGGCAGCCGTCAGGGATGCCCACTATCCCTTTATTGGAGGGACGGTTGGAAACAGAAGCGAGGAGGCCGTAGGGGTTGAATATTGTAGGGTTTTTATTGGTATTCAGTAACCCTTAAAAATTAGCAGGATAAGTTTAAAGTAAAAGAAAGATTAGAGCCTAAGCGCCAAGCAGTCCTCGAGTGTAGGAATGATGGTTGTCCTCCCAGCGTCTTCCTTCCGTGGGGATGTCAGGTGTTCCGTGTGTCGCCTGGTGCTCTTGTTGCTATGGTTTCCCCCGGGGTTCACTCAAAAGGAAAAAGAAACAGTGGTTACTGCCAGTATCCTGCTCTGTCCGTTATAATGTTACTGTCACCACACCCTGCACAAAATTTTCAGGAAAACATAATTGTGAGGGCGGGTATTTTTTTTCCTCTTGGGTGCGAGGCTAACTATGGCCAGTGAGATAGGGGTTTTGCTTTTTTTTATGAGAGGCTCACTTAGGGTAGGCTTTTAGTGGTCAATGTGGATCGTTTAGGTGCTAATCATGCAGGAAAGAAAAAAGAAAAGGTTTACGGCTGTGTCCCTTTAAACTCCAAATCTCCCCCCTCCCACACTGTTCCCGCGGCACCTGTCACGTACCGCTGTCTGCCACGACTCTCCCGGGTTGTGGCGGCTCGTGCGTGTCCCCCGGGCCCCAAAGTCTTCAGTCCAGACCTCGGTTTCCTCTGGGTCTCCAGAGGTAGCGGCGTCCTCGTCTCTCTCTGCGTTTTCCTCATTACTCCTTCCAGCGATCGCACCGATTGCTACGGTTTCCAGCTTTTTTCTGTCAGTCCTGACCTCTTTGGCTGATTCCTGATTGGTCAGGGCTCGATGCTCCAATGGTTCCGGGGGAAACAACTTCAGGGTCACTTTGGTTGTGTTGTGGGGCGGGGAAAAGACTCTCCGTTATCGGGCTGCATGTGACAGTGTCTTCATCGTCATCAGCATGTGGGCGGTAAGGAATCCATTCGCATGTTGTGCCGTCCTGAACCACCTCACATCACCCTACCCTATCTTTGTTGTTTACAAGAAAAGGACTTGCTTTTGGTCGTCAGTCTGGGACAAAACTGCCCCAATACCCTGGTCAGACATGTCTGTTTGGAGGATAAAATGTTTCTCATAATTAGGATTCAAAAGAAAGGGTTGGGAAGTGATAAGCTGTTTCAGTTCTTGGGATGAATTTTGTTCTGTAGGTCAGGGGTTTTGTAGGTGTTTTTCTGATTGTATGTCTTTTTCAGCAGATCTGTTAAGGTACTAGCGATTTGCGAAAAGTGGGGGATAAACTTTCTGTAATTTCCTAAAAGACCTAGAAAAGCTCTGAGGTCCTTTTTTGTTTTGGGGAATGGAACCTGTGATATGGCTGCTACCTTTTCTTCCTGACGTCTTATACATCCTTCACCTAAGAGAAAACCCAGATACTTTAAAGATCTGGCAGCTAACCTGCTTTTGGCAGGGTTGATGGTCAAGCCACCGCTGCCTAAAGTTTGGACTACCGCTTTTAAGTGTTTAAGATGTTCTTCCCAGGAATTACTATGGATCATTTTATCATCTAAATATGCTGCTGCATATTGACTATGATTCCGCAGCATTGTGTTCATGAGTCTTTGAAAAGTTGCTAGGGCTCCATGCAGTGCGAAGGGCAATACTTTAAAGTGGTACAGGCCCGTAGGGGTACAAAAGGCTGTTTTGTCCCTATCTTGAGATTTCAGGGGCACCTGCCAATACCCTTTACAGAGATCAAGCGTACTAATATACTGGGCCTTCCCAAGCCTCTCCATCATTTCATCGACTCTAGGAAGGGGATACGCATCAAACTGTGATATTTTATTCACCTCCCTAAAGTCGATACAAAAGTGAACTGAGCCATCCGGTTTCGGGATGAGTACTATAGGGGGACTCCACTAGGCATGGGCGGAAAATCCGTTCCGCTCGCGGATTTTGCGGATTTTCGGGAAATCCGCAATCCGCGAGATTTGCGAATCTCCCGCAAAATCCGCAAATCCGCGAGCAGCGGATTTTACTCGCACTGCTCGCACTGTTCGCGTGAGTTCGCGCCCCGCGAATAAGTGCAAAATTGCAGAAATACGATCTTAGCAAAACTGAAAGTAACTACTTACCAGGTTCAAAAGTTCAGGCTCATCATTTGTAGCCATTTCCTGTAGTGCTTCCTGAGGGGCCCCTCCAGAGTTCAGTTGCCAGTTGAAACTATTATGTGACCCTGCTCTGAACCTCAGAATAGTTACACATATGCCACAAAGGTCCTGAATTACAGCTAAGGGAGACAAGCAGGAGCCAGGCTGGAAGTTAAAATCCATTAATCAGCCCCTAATTCATTATTGTCAGTTGGGGCAGGGCAGGTGTTGTAACTAATTTTGCAACAATGAAAGCACTTAGCAAGTGCAAAAGATCACTAATCAGGGCGCACTAAGGAAGCAGGTGCCAGCTAAAAAAATATTCTGTGACACATTAATCAGCCCCAAATTAATTCAGGTCACTTGAGGCAGGGAAGGTGTGCTTTGCTTTGCCGAAAATAATGTACACTGGACAACCAGAGGGTGTGGTGATGAAACAGAGGGTGGCATGGGTGGGCCAGAGGGTGGCATGAGTAGTCAGAGAGTGGCAGTGGTGACAGAGAGTGGCAGTGATGAAGAAGAGTGTCCCAAACAGGCTGGACACGTAGAAACAACAAGTTCGCGAAACTTGCGACCCGACAGGTAAGTTCGCAATTTGCGAAAGTGTACAAAACCCTCGCGAACTGGCAGAAACACGGGCGAACAAAAAAAAAAAAAAATTCGCGGGAATTCGCGGATTTTGCGGATTGCGAATCCGCAAAATTCGCGAACGCGAGATCCGCAAAATTCGCTCATGCTTAGACTCCACTCACTTTTGGAAGGCGCAATGATGTCTAGTTTTAACATATGTAACACTTCTTGCTCTATAGCTTCTCTTCTAGCCTCAGGGATTCTGTATGGATGCAGACAAACAGTCTTCCCGGGTATAGTGTGGATCTCATGTTCTATCAAGTCAGTTCAACCTGGAACTAGGGAAAATACGTCCTGTACGGGTTGTAGTGCTTCTTTTGCTCTTGTCTGAGGTCGGAATCCAGGTCTGCATCTATGCTTTGTTAGCCTAAGGAGGAGGTTGATTCAACAACCAACACTGGCTTGGGACCTTCCCATTTTTTAAATAAATTGATAAGGTAGATTTGAGTGGGACTCCCTGTAGGACCCATTTTTATTTTATAAGTGACAGGCGTTACCTTGTCAACCACTGTAAAGGGTCCTTGCCACTGGCTTAAAGGTTTATGTTCTGATGTGGGGAGTAGTAACAGGACCTGATCTCCTATTTGTAGACTTATCGTATTGGGTCTTTTGGGCATCTTGGGCTTGTTCCAGATTAGTTCTTACAATTTCACGGACTTGGTTCAAATGTGTTTTAAGGTTGGTTACATACTCTAATAAGGGTTTTGATGTATCAGTCTCTTCTTCCCACTCTTCTTTGGCCATATCCATAAGGGTAGGCAGGGGCCTTCCAAACAGTAATTCAAATGGGAAATAACCTAGACTCTTTTGTTGTACACACAGTATGGCAAACAAGGCCAACGGAAGCATATCCTCCCAGTTGCATGCTTTTAAAGTTAGTAATTTTCTTAATGTGGTTTTTAGGGTAGCATTGTAGCGTTCTATCAATCAGTCTGTTTGAGGGTGATAGGCAGTATTACGGATCTGTTTAATATTCAACTGTTGACACACTTGCTTCATCAGTTTGGAGGTGAAAGGAGTGCCCTGATCTGTGATTATTTCTTTAGGAAACCCTACACCGGAAAATATGTTAATCATGGCTTTAGCTATCTGCGTGGTATTGGGTTGTCGGAGGCAATAGCTTCAGGGAATCTGGTGGCATAATCGGCCAGGACCAAAACATAGCAGTAACCATTACATGAGGGTAAAGTGGACCAATGATGTCCATTCCTAACCTGGAAAAGGGTACATTAATAACAGGCAGAGGTTTCAAAGGTACCCGGGGTGGAAGGTGGTCGCTAGTTTTTTGGCAGACTACATTCACAACAATATTTCCTGACCTGTTGGTATATACCCGGCCAATAAAATCTTTCCAGAATGGCCTTCTCAGTTTTATCCCCTCCAAAGTGTCCCCCAAGTAAGTGGCTGTGGGCTAAGAATTGGACTTTTTCCCTCTAGGGAAGAGGCACTACTATTTGAAAAGGCGTGGATTTACCCCCTTGCTATTAGCAACCCCCTCTTTTTAAAGAACTGGGGACCTACTTGCAGTGGGTCTTCCTGATCAGCTGCTTTTCTCCATGCTTCCTGTAGGGTGGTATCTTCTCTCTGGGCTATATGGAAATTCTGATCGTGATTCCATAAAGGGTTATCTGACTGAGTAAGAAGTATGGGTTTTCCCTTCTTTTTCTCCTTTCATCTTTGTTGTTTACTTTTTTGGTCCTTCCCTTGTTCCCACCCAGGATCTGTCTCATGGAAGAACTGGGCCACCTCTCTCCAATCTACCTGTTCTACATTTCAGTCAGGTAATAGATTGTGAAGGTGGGGATAATCTGTACCCAGAACCATAGGTTCTGGAAGGTAGGGAAGATGATCTACTCTCATATTCACCAGTTCTTTGGTGGGTGTGTTGTATGTCTACAATTAGTCATGGGTAAGTTTTACAATCTCCATGAATGCATTGGATGTTAACAACCCCTGTGGTAGGTGCTGGTCCCCCTGGTATAACTTGTGGTCTGATTAAGGTTTGTCGACTCCCGGTATCAATGTAGGCTTATCGGGGCACTACATTGACTGCGATTTGTCTTTGAAATGGAGATGGGTCTTTCCCTGTCTGACTTTACAGAGCTCTCACATACCCAATCTCCATAGGCTCCTCTTTTGTGGGGCACACCTAGGCTATATGTCCAAAGGTACCACAATGGAAACACTGGGGTCCCACAGGAGGGGGAGGTGTAGGTACAGGAAGTACTGGATTAGGGACCATTGTTACAGTCTCTGGCTTCCGGGGAACATGGGGTGGCCCGGGATTTCTTACTGAATGACTGACAGGGGGTCTCCATGTACTATCTTCTTTGCCCTTTTGTAGTTCTTGGGCTCGGAAATAGACGGCAGCTACTTCCACTGCTTTTTCAGAGTCAAATCTGTGTGTTGACCAACCCATTTTTGAATGAGGGATGTAAGGAACTAAGGAATTGTTCAAGGTGTATTTTTTCCAGTATGACCTCTTTGGTGGAAGTCAGGAGTTTTAACCATCTGTCAGCTGTATCCTTTATGCAAAACATAGGACTCTAGGATTTTCCGGGCGTCTTTCTTTTATTTGGCAGAGCTGCATCCTATAAGTCTCGTCGTCAACACGCAAACGTTCTAGTATAGACCTTTTTATGTCAGGATAAGGAGTGTTCCCAAGGGAGTTGGCGGCCAGGTAGGCAGCTTGTAGGTCACCAGTGAGAAGGGGTCCTAAGTATTTTCCCCTACCTGTCTTCGGGCCAAAGAGTGGCACGGGCAAGTCTCTCAAAGTTTGATAAAAAAAATCAGGATCCTCCCCCGCAACATACTTCTGTACAACTTCAGAGGGAGGGGCGGTATACCCTTGTGGTTGTCCTAAGGCCTCGGCAAGTTTGCCTATGGTGGATTCCTGGGTTTGGCTCTGTCCTGCAAGGGTTTATTGTAATGCTCCCCTTTCACTTTCTGGTGTTTCCAAAAACCTGGCCACAATCTTTTCTAGACGGTCTTGGCCTTCCGCCATCTTTTTAACTGGCTTGGCAGTTCGTGCTGGACTGTTCCCATGAGGCACAGGGTCAAGACTGATTTGCATATGGCCATGTCTGAACTGCGGTGGCTTGGTGAGCAAAACAACAATGGATTAAACCCAGATCTGTGACTGGGGGTGAATATTTTGCCGGTGCAACATTCCGTCCATCATCCCGTCTTTTTGATCTTTTTAACTACGGCCTCCATTTCCTCCGATCCCACTTCTGGTGCCAAATGTCAGAGGGACGGTTGGAAACAGAAGCGAGGAGGCTGTAGGGTTTGAATATTGTAGGGTTTTTATTGGTATTCAGTAACCCTTAAAAATTAGCAGGATAAGTTTAAAGTAAAAGAAAGATTAGAGCCTAAGCGCGGAGCAGTCCTCGAGTGTAGGAATGATGGTTGTCCTCCCAGTTTCTTCCTTCAGTGGGGTTGACAGGTGGTCCGTGTGTCGCCTGGAGCTCTCGTTGCTATGGTTTCCCCCAGGGTTTCATTCAAAAGGAAAAAGAAACGGGGGTTACTGCCCTTATCTTGCTCTGTCCGTTATAATGTTACCATCACAACACCGTGCACAAAATTTTCAGGAAAACATAATTGTGAGGGTGTTTTTTTTTTTTTTTCTCTTGGGTTGAGGCTTACTATGGCCAGTGAGATAGGGGTTTTGCTTTTTTTATGTGAAGCTCACTTAGGGTAGGCTTTTAGTGGTCAATGTGGATCGTTTAGGTGCTAATCATGCTGGAAAGAAAAAAGAAAAGGTTTATGGCTGTGCCCCTTTGAACTCCAAACCTCTCCTCTCTCACACTGTTCCCGCGGCACTTGTCACATACCGCTGCCTGCCAAAACTCTCCCAATTTGTGGCAGCTCGTGTGTGTCCCCCAGGCTTCTCTGGATCTTCGGGCGTAGTCTCCTCAGCAGCGTCTCCAGAGGTAGAGGCGTCCTTGTCTCTCTCCGCGTCTTCCTCGTTACTCCTTCCAGCGAGCGCACTGATTGTTCCGGTTTCTAGCTTTTTCTTCCAGTCCTGACCTCCTAGGCTGATTCCTGATTTGTCAGGGCTCGGTGCTCCAATGCTCCCAGGGGAAATGACTTCCGGGTCACTTTGGTTGCGCTGTGGGGTGGGGAAAAGACTCTCCGTTATCTGGCAGCATGTGACAGTCTCTTCATCGTCATCAGCATGTGGGCGGTAAGGAATCCATTTGGATGTTATGCCGTCCTAAACCACCTCACACCCCTCTACTTTTTGCTCTAGCGATGGAGCCATTGGCTGCCAAAATCAGACAGCCCCATGCTGAGAAGGGTCTACAATGTTTCTTGCGCCCCGTACTCATATCCTTACACGCAGATGACGTCACGATCTATGTGAAGGACCCACTGCATAATCTGAACCCACTACTCAGGGAATTCGCTAGATTTAGTGGCAAATCAGGGATACACATAAACTGGGCCAAATCCAAAGTTTTCCCATTGACATACCAATTGCCATACCATTCGATATAGAGTATCCAATAACTTGGTGAGCTGATGAGGTGCAATATTTTGGGCTCACGATTACCACAGAACGGGAGGAACTAATAAGACTGAATAATGGGCGTGTCATCGACCACATTACTGGATGCGTGACCCAGTGGATTGCACTCCCCTTGACCATGGTGGGCTGCATCTTCCTAATAAAAATAGTGATTTTACCGAAATTCGTTTATCTATTTCCAAATATGCCATATGACTCAGGGAGACATTTCTTCGTTAGCCTACGCGCCGAGCTAATCAGACTGGTGTGGGGAGGCAAAAAATCCTGGATAAAATGGGACACGCTGATGCGACCATGTGCACAGGAGGGATTTGACAATCCCAATTTCGAATTATACTACCAATGTGCCCAGGCACACTTTGCTAATTTCTGAATGCAACTGAATTCTGGCTCGCACACTCCACCCCCGTTAGAGGGTGTAATACTTACATCAGTTAGACCTCGGGAACCACGGCCCAATTCTGTGGAGTGTATACTCAAAGCTTGGCAATACATCACTAATACAGCACAAGTAACATGCATATACTCGCCACTGCTGCCACTGGCATATCATCCTCAGATGCCCCTGATGCAGGAGGGGGTGTTCCAAAAAATGATCAAGGCCCGAAATATTCGCCACTGGTGTGATTTATATTTAAATGGCAAATTCCACACACTACACCAACTCTTTGAGGAACCATAGCCAACAACAATGGAAACCTTTTGATACACACGCTTACAGCATGGATTGAAAGCTTGCATGCCTGCATATCCAGATGAGCCCGAGACACTTGCACCATTGCACCATATACTGCGCGGATCCACCGCCGCACATATAGTGTCTGCACTATACCGCACTATGTACACTGAAACCACATATTCAGCGTGTGCTGCAAGCACATTGAACAAATTTCCTCAAACAACCGACTGTGTATTATTCACTATAAATTTCTCCAGCGCAGATATTACACCCCATTAAATCTATACAAATTCGGGCTATGAGACACGAACAGGTGCGACAGATGCCGAGCGGAATCTGCTGACTTTCTCCATCTTGCTTGGTCGTGTCCCAGAGTGCACGAATACTGGTCCATGGCCGTATGATGTCCCTAGCCTGTCCTGTGACTAGGGAGAGGGGCTGAGCAAAACAAAGTGCTCAAGAACCAGTTGTAACTGGTTCTTCCCCTGCCCTACAGCCTTAGACAAAGGAAATGTCTGTATAAAAAGGGGCTGTGACCCCAGGTAAAATGTTCTCTCTCCGGATCCTGACTTGAGGGGGGCCTGCTGCTGCTGCTGGGCACCAGGAGGAACCGCCACTGGGGACTGCCTCCCTGTCGGAGAAGTGTGTGAGCTGGCCCCTGGGCCCAGCCTTTGCCCCCTACTTTTAACAGGACTTTCTGAAAACTTTTCCTTGCCCTGGAAACCTTGTGCTTTGCCTGTGGATTTTCTAGGACCTAGCTGCATCTTTCAGCGCCCTGGGTGCGCTGTGCTCGTTCTCATTGTTGCCCCCTTTGAGAGGGAATCCCCTGGTGAGGGATTCCCCCGTGATGCCTGCCTGACGGATGCCTACCCCGCTTATTAGTATTTAATTTCGGGTGCCCACCCCGCTTATAGCCGCTCCCTGAATTTTATCTTAAAACTATTCGGGTGCCCACCCCGCTGGCTGGATGTATTGTTAAACTCGAGCGAGCCTACCCCTCGTATTGCCGCCGTAGCCCGGACTGGAAGTCATGCACTCCTGCCCGTGACGTGGGTGGAGCCTGAAATCCCGCCCGAAGAGGAGGCAGCAGCTTAGAGCCTCGCTGGCTCCACAAGTAAGTCCCGGTCCCGAGACGGGGGACCGGGTGAAATATGGCGCAGCAGTAAGGCGGGGCTCCCGTAAGGAGGGAGAGCCCCGCAGGTGCCAGCAGTCCAGTGGAAAGCCCTGCAGTGTGGAGGTTGCAGCGCCAGGGGCCCGATGAGTTTCTGGTGCCGGCCCCCGCCGCATCTCAGAGAACACCCGCCTGGAGACCGGTAAGGAGGGGGCTCGGGGTTGTCCCTGTTAGTTCTTCGAGCTGCCCCACTTGACAGTGGGCCGCTCCAATGTTGGTTAGCCCCCGCTGACCCGGGCCCCGAGGGGCACATCCATTCATTGCGTTTAGGGGCCTAATTGGTGACAGAGCCCCGGAGGCTCCAACGTGGGGTACAGTCGCTTTTCGAGGCCAGGTGGCTCCAACGATGAGGCACATTATTTTCAGAGCCTAAGTGGCTCCCCCAGGCCATATTTATTTAAGGCACCAGCCCTCTCCACAGTGTGTTCCACATTTTTGGGGGCAAGATTTCCTTTCAGGATTTTGGGAGCACAGTTATTTCAGGAGCCAGCGTGCTCCCAGGCCTATTGGTTTGGAGAGCCTAGGGGGCTCCAACGTGTGCCTGATTGTTTCCTTGAGCCCCATGGCTCCAACGTTTGTCCCCATTTGTTTAAAGGGCTACTGAGAGCCCTTGCCGCGTTTTTTCTTACCTCAGAGCTGCCCAGCAAGTAGTGGGCAGCTGCCACGTTTAGGCCCCAAACTCTTACACACTCTTCTTTGGCTGCCTGCACAGTCAGCCCAGAAATTCTGAACATTGGGCATTTGAGCCCCCTGGAAGGCCAGTTGGCCTGGGGTCAGCACCTGATGTGACTCTGGCGCAAGTTGATGGTATACTGTGTTTGTGATGGTGATTACCTAATGCCAAATGTGATTTATGCGCAATATTCAATGCCTTTTGTCAGCGCTTTGTGGGACCAGCGCTTACCTGCCGCCCTTGCTGTCTTCCTGTGAGAAGCTCGCCGCACCCGCTCCGCGGGTGCCGCTTCGCGCCTGGACCTGTGCTGTCTCTGTCTGCTGCCGTGGGGGCTCCTTGGTTTGGCGTTTGGACCTGGAAACGCTTCAGGGCTGCGAGCGTGCAGGGACTACCTGACCCAGGTGTCCCTGCGAGACCGAGCCCATCTTCCGGTCCGCTCTCCCTGAAGCTCCGCCCCCCGCCCATCGGAGGAGTGTTATAAGCAACTGGAGTTGCTCCTGACCCTTGGGACACCTGCATTTTGTCAGCGCTTTGTGGGACCAACGCTTACCTGCCGCCCTTGCTGTCTTCCTGTGAGGAGCTCGCCGCACCCGCTCCGCGGGTGCCGCTTCGCGCCTGGACCTGTGCTGTCTCTGTCTGCTGCCGTGGGGGCTCCTTGGTTTGGCGTTTGGACCTGGAAACGCTTCAGGGCTGCGAGCGTGCAGGGACTACCTGACCCAGGTGTCCCTGCGAGACCGAGCCCACCTTATGGTCAGCTCTCCCTGAAGCTCCGCCCCCGCCCATCGGAGGAGTGTTATAAGCAACTGGAGTTGCTCCTGACCCTTGGGACACCTGCATTTTGTCAGCGCTTTGTGGGACCAGCGCTTACCTTCCGCCCTTGCTGTCTTCCTGTGAGGAGCTCGCCGCACCCACTCCGCGGGTGCCGCTTCGCGCCTGGACCTGTGCTTTCTCTGTCTGCTGCCGTGGGGGCTCCTTGGTTTGGCGTTTGGACCTGGAAACGCTTCAGGGCTGCGAGCGTGCAGGGACTACCTGACCCAGGTGTCCCTGCGAGACCGAGCCCATCTTCCGGTCCGCTCTCCCTGAAGCTCCGCCCCACGCCCTTTCCACCTACTATAAACATTGTGTGAACTCCCGCAGCGCGGGACGCAGCCCGGGGCAAAGACCGGGCTAAGAGCGGGCCGTTTGAGGCCGTTCGAGGTCTTAGAGGTCTGGTCTGGGCCATATCCCTTGGCTGACCTCTTTTGGGTACATGTGAGCTAGCTATTCTTACTTGTGTTATAGCTCCCCTTAGTTTACCATGTGTACAAGAGCCACACGCAGTTAAACTGCCAGGGGTCTAAATGGACCTAGCGGGACCCTGGACGATTTCCTTACTAAGACAAATTTGGCCATCAATGCCGAAATTAACAAAATGCAGCATAGTGTTTCCCTAGAACTTGAAGCTGCTCGCAAATTGTCCTTAAATATAGCTACCTCTAAGAAATCATCATTAGGTAACCTTGCTTTAGCACTCACTCCTGAGCGTATATCTGGCCCTCAACCTTTGCTCACAACGGCTGATATACACCACCGCCCATCCCTGTCCCCATCTCAGCAAGCCAATGATTCCCTATTAAATCCTACTGTGGAGCTTCCACCACCCACTCCTGTGTCTGGTGAAAGCTCGCAAGGGAAAAGTATACTGCCCAAAGCTGCTGCGCATGCTAAAAAAATTGCCCTTCAGCAAAAGAAAAGTTTGGCTAGGTCTGCATTTGCCCGCAAAAAGGCCAAAATTGCGAGAGCCCAGTTTTTTAATTGTCGACGGCAATTAGGTACCTCTGGCCATGGGGAAGCAAATGATAAAACCAACACAGTTTTGCCTGTTAGTGCCACTTCCCATGTTACAGATGTTGTTGAGAATGTTCCCCTGGTGGAAGCTTTTCCTGTAATGAGTAAGGATGGACCAAGGGAGGGTAGACTGAGTGGGGTAGAGGGGGACAAGAGGGGGGACGAGGAATTTGTACAAACTGTCTGGGACACACTCAAAAAGCTACTTACCCCCTTGGAACTTAGACTTTCCAGAATGGAAAACCATTTGCTAGAAATGGACAGGACAATTGTCACATTAGCTAGTCTAAGTCTTAAGCAAATGGAAGCCAAATTTCCACAGGGGGAGGGTTCAACTTCACAGACATTAGAGGCAGATGCACCGATTGTTCCCCCTCTAAAACCCAAACCTGTACCTAAACCTCGCACGAAAATTAGGAACAGCGCCATTAACACTTCAAATCATGGCGTTTGCCTCCCGTCAGAGGACCCGGTACCACCTAAACCTAAACCGAATACCTGTCATGCTAGGGATGCAGCACATCCTGCTGGGACTCAATCACATCACCAGCATAATGTGGCACGCTCAAAACACAGGCCCCAAGCTGCCGCACAGCAGCCTAAACAGTTAACCTATAATACCCTGCCACCTCTCGAATTTAACCGACCTAACTTCCGAGGTGGTTACATTGACTTACCGCCGGAAGCCAGTCAATATGTTATTGTATTAGCTGGTGTACCTACTCTTGATTCACAAACAAAAGAGGACCATTGGTCTCTTAAAAACAAGGTAATATACTGGCTTAATACAAACAGACAGCTTCCCAGTCACCAAAGAAGCCGGGTACTAATGGTGCGAAGAGTACCATGGGTTGGACCCACCCATAAATCCATCATGGGTGACTGTATAGTGGTGACCTTTGCTGACCCCCATACTGCTCAGCATCTTTGTTCTTGGGACCCTTGTGAAGAAGACCACACAGTTGTTGTCAGACCTCTCACCTTTTTCTATCCTCCTAAAAATCAGCATAGAATGGGTGGGTCTTGGACGACAATTCAAAAAACCAGGCACAGGAATTTTGGGAACGGTGGACCAAACCTGAGTATTTGGTGGCAGGGGGCTCCCACATCAAATATGTTTGGCTGCCTGGAGGAGGTTGACTGACTCGGGGGGCGGATGTTACAATACACCTAGCAGACTCTACTCCGCCCACCGCGACAGTTTCCAGTATGGCTTGTCCTATGTTACCACCAGGCCAACGAGTAACACCTGTCAATGCCCAAAATCTCATCCCGGCTGAGTTAGGTATTTTGGTACAGTCAGACAATCCATGCCCTAGTATCCCAGCTTATGAAATTAAAATAGCCTCCTGGAATATAGCAGGTTTACGGGGTCGCCTGGACAGTGATGATTGGGTAGATTACATCACTTCACATGATATCATCACCTTCCAGGAAACCTGGTCTGTTGCCCCTCTGTTTAGATTCGGCTTTTTAAACTTCTATAAACCAGCAATACAGGGTATGAAGGGTAGGGCTTCGGGTGGTCTCACCATATGGGTAAAAAACACCCTTGGCTTTAGCATTAAGGAAATCCTGGTGTCGAACCCTGATCTCCTTTGTATATCCCTAAGCAAGGTGAATTGTAAGGATATCATCCTTATCAATATCTATGCCAGAGGATGTCAGGGTGGTAAGAAGCAACCAATCGTTAATGATCTGGATGTCTTCCTAAATGAGTATAAAAGTGACCAGCTCATTATAGTGGCTGGTGACTTGAACTGCTCATTTGAACCCATCCTGAACCTTGCTGAGGATGTAGGTTCAGATGAAGATTTCGCCTGGGATATTCCCCCATTATCAATTACCAAGGGTGTCAGGGGTACCGAGGCTGCCCTCCACTGGCTTGGACTCTGCCTAGAATGCTCCGAGCGGTGAATGGCCGTAGTTTATCTGACAAGGAGGGAAAACCAACCTTTGATAATGGGTCTAGCGCAAGTCGCATCGATTATATTTTAATCAACATTGAATCCTGGGCTTTTGTAAGTGACATGTCTATAGAAACCAGGCCAGAGAGTGATCACAATCCTCTCTCACTCGTACTCAAGGTTCCTGGACTAGGGCTTCCCCAGGCAGAAACAGCTTGTATTACATCTGACCTTGTCTTGTGTGACAACAGAAGACGGGTCAAATGGCCTAGGGTTATAGCCGACCAAGAGCTTGTCTGCCAGATAGAAGAATTGGTCCTAGACACAAGAGATAGGATGATGGCATCAACCCCAAATGACTTGCCTAAGCCCAACATTGCTGATCTCAATGAGGCTTGCTTCGCGGCTATTAAGGAACTTCTTACTAGGCCATGCCGGAAATAGAAAGCGAAGCAACCCAAAGGCTGGTATAATAAAAATTGTAGAGAAGCCCACAGCATTCTCATTGATGCAGTGAAATCTAGTAATACCCCCAATATCAGGGCAGCGAGACAGGATTATAAACGTATTATTTGGAAGGCTAAAAGGGATTGGGACGATTCCTACTGGCTTGATCTTCTCCAAGCCTGTGAGTCGTCCAACCAAACCAAGTTTTGGGAGATAGTCAGATGGGGCAGGGGCTCAGACTCACTATCCCCTGAAAACCATGTTTCCGCTGCCGATTGGGTGGAATTTTTTTCGACTCAATTCAAAAACCCAAACGTCTCCCAGTTGGCTGAAGATCCCTTAGCAGGGACCACATTAGTTTCCCACGGGGATAGGTTTACCTTTAGTAACTCTGACACGGAATATGCACTAAATTCTATTCAGTCCGGGAAAGCACCAGGCATTGATGCAGTACCAGCTGACCTTTTTAAACTGAATTTAGATCTGTGGGTCACTTATATAACAACTTTAGCTAATTCCATCGCAGCTGGAGAAAGGATACCTTAATCCTGGAAAGGGGCTGAGATACTCCCGGTCTATAAGAAAGGGGATCGATCTTCACCGAAAAATTATCCCCCCTTTAGCCTGATCGATACTATTCAAAAAGTGGTTTCACGAATGGCCCTAGCTAGAATACAGGGGTGGATCGAGCAAAATAACATACTCACCCATGCAGGCAGGGTTCAGATCAGGCACCAGCACTTTAGACCAGGTGTTTCGTCTTACCATGCTGTACTGGAAGGTAGTTCTCCTGGGCGGCGGTGTCATCTACGCTGCCTTTGTCGATCTCAGGTCGGCATTCGACCTGGTACCCAGGGCAAAACTCTGGGAAGCCCTTAGACTCATGGGCTTTCCACCTGAATTACTAGAGCTGGTTAGGCGCCTACATGAGGATAATTTTGCCCATGTAAGATGGGGTAAACAGGGCCAGGTGACTGCTAGCTTCCCTGTGGAACGTGGGGTCCGGCAGGGTTGCGTGCTGGCCCCCACCTTGTTCCTCCTGTATCAACCGGGTGGTTGCATTTTTCAATGACGTACATACTGATGCTCCATCCTTGGGAGGTTCAAAGTATCCCATGTTAATATTCGCCGACGACACCCTGCTCCTCTCCAGGACTCGGAGCGGCCTACAGGCTGCCCTAAACAGATTTGCTGAATTTTGCACAATTAATGACCTTCAGATTAATGCTGACAAAACTAAATTTATGATTTTTAATAAAAACAAACCTATTTCAAGTTCATTTTTATTAGAGGGTATCCCAATAGAACAGGTTAAAGTCATGTCATACTTGGGCGTGACTCTTGACCATCAACTTACATGGAAACCCCAGCTGGAGGTGTTGGCTCTTAAATTTGTTCGCCTCACAGGATGCTTGTTGAAGGAACAGAAAAAAACCTTGATCAAACTCATTACACCTGCGTTAAAAATTTACGAGGCCAAGGTGAATGTAGCTATCCTGTATGGGGCGGATATATGGGGTTATAAGGGCTTGCTGGCGCTAACCAGGGCACAGAATAGGTTTCTTCGGAATTTAGTAGGACTTCCTCAATCTTCCCCCGTTAAACCTTTGCTTTTAGACCTAGGTTGTAAACCGCTGAATGAGATGGCACAGTATCGCCTTGTAGCTCTATGGCGTCGTCTTTGGACGACCCAAGAGCTTAGTTTATTTGCTCATGAATTGGGTGAGGTTAGAGCATTGTGGGGTGCCCAGAAAATTCCATGGCTACGAGAGGTTAAACAAATATTGTATTCTATGGGCCTCCCCGAACTATGGTTACACCCCGAATGTTCTGGCTTCCCATCTAAAGTGGAATTCAAAGAGCTATTTTGGGCTACAAAGAAATCTGTACTGGTCACCCTTTCTTCAGAGAACAGCCTAACGGCACAGTTTTTAACGCATAAGTTAACTCCGTTCCTTGAACCCTATTGGGACTTGATATGCAAAACACTCGACCGTAAGCTGTATCATCAGTTTCGGGTGGGAACTTTGCCGATCAAGTCCTTTACTGCGAAATGGACAATGAATACAAGCAACAAATGTCCATTCTGTCCCGACCAGGTGGAAAGTATAGGTCATATATTCTTTGCATGTCCTGCTTATCGATTGCCTAGATTAAAATGGCTGAAACCTATCTGCAAATCACTCAACTGTCGAGGAAGCAATGTAGCCTTGCTTAAATTGCGCGACTTACGCACTGCTAAATCAGTGATCTGTGTTGCTAAATTTTTGTGTTGGATGTGGTTAATTCGTGTAAAGAAACTGTAAACCCTTTTTTAATTGTAAACCCCTTTTTAACAGTAATCAGTTTTTAAATGTTTGTATATGATTGTGGTAAATCTTCTCTATGTACCGGGGGGAACCATTGTATAATAATGTAATGTTGATAATGTCTTTTTTAAATATTGCTGTCTTTTATGAATTTTTTATTCGAAATAAAGACTAAATGAACTGAACTGATATGCCTGTGATACCTCTAAATGTGTGTTCATACTTAGGAGGTTGTTTTGCCTAGTATAGTTTATACTAGTGAGTTTATGTGTCCCTGCGTGATCTATGCCTATGGTGATTAGTATTGCGTAGTGTGTACCTACCTTTTAACAGTGGTTACTGGTTGTGTTCTACAATTGTTTTTTGGTGCTACAGTTATTCTAAGTGCTATTTCTACTAAGTGCTTATTCTGACAGCGGCCCACGTAGCCCTGTCATGTGTATATAATCCCCTGTAAATACTGCCCAGTGCCAGTTCGCACTGTGTAACTGTTTGATTATGATCTAATGTGTTTATGGTAATACAAAGGCTATTTTTATATATAACCTTGTGTGGAGTTCCTTTTTGTGGTGTGCCTATTGTGTTGCTGCTGTGTGTGTTTTGCGCAAACGCTTTACACATTGCCTCAGAGATAAGCCTGACTGCTCGTGCCAAGCTACCAAGGGGGTGAGCAGGGGTTATCTTGGCGTGTAACTACCTTGCCCTGACTAGAGTGGTGGTTTCTGCCTGGCTTTGGCGCAAGCCTTAGCCAACCAGAAATCCCATTTCTAACAATAATACATTTGGACTAAATTGTCTTTGTTCTATAGTGAATGGTGCTAAACAGAGTAAACAACTGAAATAAACTTCAAAAGTAAAACATTTTAATACAAAAAAATTACTGAAAGAAATCTGGTATATTTTGGGAGAAACAGGCCACAGTCTTTTTGTGAGCTTTGAGCAAGACCACGCAAGCAACAAACTTATCTTAAGTAGCAACAATTTAAGGTAAATGGACAGAACTATAGTTTTAAGATGCAAACAATTCTACAATCTAAACCCGGTGTCTCCAACCGGTCGATCGCGAGCTATCGGTAGCTCGCAAAGACCCTCTGAGTAGCTCGCGCTGCTTCCTGCTCAATTTAGTAGCCCTTCAGTGTTGTTTGGGCTTGTTTGGGCTGGGAAGGGTGCGTCGTAGCTGCAGTAGGCGGGCAGGGTAGAGCAGGTGGATGGGCAGAGATGACGGTCGCGCAAGCAGTATAGAACTGCTGTGACCCGCGCCGTCTGCCTTTTTTCAGCAGCACAGCCTGCCACCTAATTTCCCTCGATCCTCAGTGCAAGGGAGAATGCAGGATCCTGCACGGGTATGTCAGCAGCTCACAGCATGTTTTTCCCGTGTCCCTGCTCTCCCCCCCCCCCCCCCCCACCCCCCCATCTCCCGCAGTCTGATCCCTTCTCGCATCTCCCTTCTTAAAGTGAAAGGGCCGGTGTTCAACAGACTGGGGCAAAAAAACGGCGGGCGGCTTCCGCCCTCAAGTTTGTGCTTTATAAAATTGCAAAAAGAATAAAAAATACTGTGCAGCTCCGTATTCTGCCATTGGTGATTTCAGGTGTTGGGTCTGTAGCTTTCTTTTCCGCTTGAGAATGCCCAATGAGCAGCAGGAAGGCTGGCGTACATATGGGAGGGAGCTAATGGCAAGAAAATTGCCGAGGATCACATAATGCGGGGTCAAGGGGGACAGCCTGGATCAGAATTCTTTTAACTTAATTCCGCAGTTACCTAATTAGCCACTAGCGCGTCTCGTCTCCCAAGCCAAACTACTTTTTTCTTTTATTTATTTGTAAGAGGATAGGAGCGGGAGGGCTCAGCCGGGATGCAGGCCATGACAGCAGGTGCCCAGTTAGTCCCTCCTTCCACCTGCAGTCCCCATGCGTGTCTTCCACAACAGAAGGTGGCACGCTTTCTCTTTTAATTGTGAGGGTCTCTGTTCACCGCTAATCGTTATCTCATGTAATGTAACTTTTGCTTTTGTAATTTGTTAATTTGTAATATTTGCATGTATCAGTTCTGTTCCTATTGTGAAGCGCTCTGACACCTTCGGGTAAAGTCCGAGCTATATAAAAACGCACAAATGAAATCCCAGAGCAGCAGGTAAGCCATGGGCGCATATCCGGCATGGAGTCTTGAAATACGACACTAAAGGCCAAGCCTGCTAAAGACCCTGCAATAGTGCATGCCGTCATGTGTAAGCCTCCATCCAGCATGCATGGTCTTTTACTGAGAGATAGAGAAGCGGTTGGTCATCTTCTTTCCAAGTCCTCTGATGTACGGTGGCTAAAACACACCAGTTTGCACTATTCCGGTAACGTAGCTAGCAGATCTGTACAGTCATTTGAATTGTGGTTTTGTGCCTGTACTTGGAGATCCGGGGTTGTGACAGGCACCGTGTGTTCCAGCCACCTATAGGCCGACCCCCCCAGGTGAGCCCAGCCCCACAGCGAATCTCTGTTAGCAACGACCTAAGGCTGTCTCCCTGCGTTTGCTTCTAATAATCTTCACAAGATTCCGGGACTGGGTAATACAGCAAACTAGCAAAGCAACACAAAAAAAGCTTGAATCCTGCCTCTTCAGCCTCACAAACCTATGCAATCCACCCGCCTGCACTCCGAGCATCCAAGGTCACAGAACCTGTCCAAGGGATATGTTTGTGTTTGTGCAGGCCGGGGATGAGACGCTGGCTGTACGAATATATATGATTGTCCGACCAACCCTTTAATCCTGTCCTTCCACTCCCTCGCTCGCTTCAACATTCCCCTGCTCCTTGAAACGGGCGTCAGAGCACTGGGCAAAAAAGGAAGAGCTTTGATAGAGGCAGACTTTCTGTCTTTCATTGGGAGGGCACCGAAGAGCTGTGCACCTTCACTGTCGGGCTCTGGTGGCAGGGGTTGAGCAAGCTCTCCGGGCTGGGATCATGCATCTTTCTACTTTCCGACATCCTGTGATTCTGGACAAATCACTTAATCTCCCTGTACCTTAAATGAAAAAAAAAAGAAATGGAAAAAAGAGCCATAAAAACTGAAAGTGTCCTTGTATGTAGCGCTATTTAATTTACTATCTAATTATCATATTTGTTTCAGATCATCTTACAAACAACGTGGGCCTTTGTACAGTGTCATTTTTGTATATGTCCACCGTTTGAGCAGTGTGTCATCTGCATTACCATTACATATTGCACTGCGTTCCTAGTAAGTTAGTTATTTGTGGAAACTAAGAGAGAATTGTTCTGTTATCATTTTTGGTATTATTTGATAAGTGATCAATGATTCCATTACGACGTTGTGTACCTCAACAGTATGAGATGTACTGTGATAAGTGAGTCTCATAGGACAATTGTTGCATTCTCATGTGTGTTCAGTAGTAGAGCCTGTCCTAACACCTTTTCTCACCATCTCATGTTTTTACACACCTACACTTTCCACACAGGATAGGATTAAGCCTCAGACTTGCACTTCTAATTTGGTGCCCGGGCCTCTTTTCTTCCCCATTCTGACAAGCAGTGGCCTCCTCTTTCACGCCTTGTGTTGTGTCACTATCGTGGCGTATGCTTTATTTTGTTGTCTCACTGTTGTGTCTGTGAGTCTTCTTAACGTACAGCCCACATGTCAGTAATGTGGCATGTCATGACCCTACCTATTTAATACATTTCCACCTATTGGCCAGGAGCCAAGGCTCACACATGCTGCCCAGTACCCATCATCTTCCTGTATGGCTGCAATAGTATGCCAGCTTGTCTTGAACAGCAGTGATGTTCTTCAGGCTGGGCCCTGTGGAATGTACTTTTCAAGGGGAACTGTGTCATTTTCTTTTTGTTTGCAGTTTTATAGCGCAAACTAGAACCGAAGTTATCATAGCGCTTTACATGAGCACCAGTTACGTTACAAATGGACAAATTACTTTTTGTTAGGCACTGGGAGATTAAGTGATTTGGAACTGCCCATGCCAGGCTACCAGATTACACAGCCTTAGAGGTCATCCTACAGTTCCACACTGAAGGTAGGATTGCTTTTCCTGTTTGTTTGTTAATTGAGCTGCATTACAATGATTATTTCATTGACAGCTATTAAAAGGTCTTGATTTTGAAGCAATTATTGTGAAATTTTGTAAAGTGGTTTGACAACACAACACAAATCCAAAGTCAATCCTTTCAGTGTTTCTAGGGATAGTGGGCTCTCAAGAAAATAGGTTTTTTAACCTTAATGGCAATGAAACTGGGCGTGAGAGGTCTCTCTGAAAAATGTGCGAGTTGCTTGGGGTTTGGTAGCTCACGATGATTTTCACTGACCAGAAGTAGCTCTCACTACACAAAAGGTTGGAGACCCCTGATCTAAACAGTATAAACCATCTGTGAAATCCCGCTGAGTAATTTTTTTAAACCAGGGAGCACCACTTAGGGGCCGAATCCGATCTGGGTCAGAAAGCACTCCGACTGAGCCGGATCCGGGGTGTTTTCTGACTGATCCAGACTCCTGCAGTCCGACTGAGGGAGTACGATGGGGCCGTATGCTGTCGGACCCGGGGCGGTCGGACTCCCATAGAAGTCAAAGGGAGCCGGTCGTACGACGCGTACATGGGCTCCCATTGACTGAATGGGTAAGTTGCGGACAAGTGTGCCCCCTACAGTGGGTACGCGTCGGTGCCATCTGCACCGTACATGCCTGTATTG
Organism: Lissotriton vulgaris; assembly: GCF_964263255.1. NCBI lineage: Eukaryota > Metazoa > Chordata > Amphibia > Caudata > Salamandridae > Lissotriton > Lissotriton vulgaris. Next base: position 481,731,020 of record NC_141685.1, on the reverse strand, counting down.
GGGAGACCAATGGGTCTCCTCCTGTGTCTGAGTCGTAAGGCTGCGGGTAACAGGGGGTCCGACGCAGACCCCTGAATTCCAACTGGGAGCTATTGTGAGCCGGATGCTCCGACTCAATCCTGCTGTCAGAATCGAGCATCGTACTAGCGTGGTCGTGAAACATTTCCATTGCTCGCCACGGTTTGTTTGTGACCGAGTCGTACGGAGCGGTTCGGACCCAGAAACGATTCAGACGGAGATTCCGCGCTTGTTCGCATCGTACTTCGACGTCCGGACCCGTGTATGACTCGGACGGAAATTCAGCCTCTGAATCGGATCCACTAATGCCGAACCCGATTCGGTGGCCTACCGACAGAGATCGGAATCGGCCCCTAAATCATTACTGGAAATCGAGGAGCCCTGTCTAAGCATTTCCAAAGATTAAAACCACAAAACAATACACAAAATATACAGAAACAAATATTCATCAAACAAATGTACACATGATTAGATATTTTATTTAATTCATTAGCAAATAAACAGCATTCAAGTTTAATTTTAAGAGGAAGGTTGAAGTTTTTCTAAATTCAATTGAAGCCATTATTCATCAATACTATATCTTTGTTGATGCACTTGCCCTGCTCCCACGAATCACTTCAAGGAAGAGTGGGTTAAGCATGGCATTTTAAAGAGTCAGCCAAGCAGACTTTTGCAATGAGGTTCTAGCCAGTCCATGCAAAAACTCAGCACAAGTTCTTTGCTTGAAATATGCTTCATGGTGACTAAACTACCCTAGAGTCCCCATATACACAATTTACCCCTGGCTCAGTTGTGTAGTTTTATCCCTTTTCTCCTAACTCCATTCGTGTCTTCTTTATCCAAAAAAGCCTTAAATGAAGTGCCTGCTGTATATTAGAAGGGTATTCTTAAAAATGCATATTGAAATAAGAGTTTTCAAATGCAACCGTTAAATGACTATTGAAATACCGGGACAGACAGACAGCGAAGAAGTGCATTGACGTACTCTGAGATAAACATCCTCAGATACCATGTATTATATGTACCGGCACAGTACATGTATTTGCATTGTGCTCTGACTAAGATGTAGTTTAAATTCACTGCAGTGACAAATGGCAGGTAAGGTGAAGTGCTCCTGTCAGATGAGAGTAGAGCTCATCTAAATAGAGGAGTGGCTAAGGAGCTGAAGGCCTGCCAGGTGGTAGCTGGGCTTTGCTATCTTGAAGCAGGACTTCTAAGTAAAATAAACTCCATCTGAAGGAGGAGGCCCTGCTGGAAGATGTTTAGCTTCTATTTCAAAGATTAAATCCCAAGGTAAAAACTTTACTTGGGATGATCAGCTGAACATACCTGACCTCTGTTTCATAGAAGTTGATCTGAAAACGCAAATAGTAACTTTCAAGGGTTACTGTACTTTTTCTAGGCACCTTTTGCCTTAAACTCTAAATATTCATACATCCAGTTTCCCTTAAACTAGCTTCATGATCATGGTGTCTTTTTGCTCAATAAATATTTTTACTATGAAAACGAATTGCTTATAGACACCAGGGGTTAAGCAGAGATTCCCTCACCACTGCTTTTTTATGTAATGATAAATTAATATCTTAATTCCTAACAATATACATCTCTTTAGTACCGCATATCTGACTTTGAACAATTGCACAACATCCTTCAGTAGAAGGAACTGATTTAACAGAATGACATTTGTGGCAATTTGAGGAAATAACAATGGGTGTCCTTTCAAACAGAGTAGATATTGTTGAGACCTGATGAGCAGAGCCTCAGCCACAACAAAGGTTAAAACACCAGGTGCCCATGGCAAGGATATGAGGCAGAAAACCATGGAGGTAAATGATTTATTTACAATTGCTGTTTGGTTAAATAAAATACTTTGCGCACAGGTTGACATAGTTCCCTCACACAAAAGGTATCCCGTGATCTAGCAATGTTAGTACTCCACCTATTGGCAGGTACATCGTTTGAATTTCTTAAGTTGTGGAATAAATGGCTGTGTACTCAACTACGTCTTACAAAGCACACATATTTCCTTACACCAACACATTAAGAAATAAAACTGCACTTCAATTAAAACATTACCACAAGTCTGAGCCATGGAGACCCAAACAATGTAAGCACAAGCACAAAAGGTGGATTTCTATTCAACAGGATTACAAAAACCTAAACTTGCTAATCCTACACAAATAACCGTAAAAGAATGATGTTGAATCAAAAGGCGCTCAATTAAATCGAGACAGGGCCATCTGGAATTCAAGGCGAGTTGACAACGTATACGATCTGAAATAAGTTGATATAAATTGACAGTTTCTTCACTTGGATGAAAAACACCAATCTCCTTCTTGCACAAAAATAAATTCCTAGCTTTGCTGAAATGTAACTTCACATATTGGGTAGCAGGTGCAAGCCTCAATTATACATCTAAGCTTAAAATGACTGGAATGCAATGCTGCTCATTATCCATGACTACTTCAAGCTCAGTTTATGCCCCAAGGCCTGTTTTTTCACTTGTTCGATCATAACACTACCATATTATCAGTAACACTTGGTTTGACAAATTTGTTAAGATGATGGGGATGCCCTAAAAGTTCTTAAAGATTCTTTCCTATGAAAATTGGTTTATGTTTTCAAAACATATTTTACATACTTATAAAGGTAGAGATATGATCGACTGCCTAAACTGAGCTGACATTAGAACCTGTGTGCTGTGGACATGTTAGTGTTAAAAGTGTGTGTAATTTTGAATTTAACCAAAGCTGTACATTTGACAGGCCCTGTTGCCTGATCTCACCTCCCTCCTCGACATTCCCTGGAGTCTGTAATTATATTAGTAGTGGATCCACAACACTGTTTATTTCTATGCATTCTATGTATGCCAACGGTAGATAGATAGATTAAAGAGCATCCTGTTGTACATTATGTGGACACTGCAAATCACAGAGGCGTTCCATGACCATATAGAGGAAAAAAAGGGCAAAGCTTGTGGTTATGTACCTCCAGGGTGACTTGCAATATCTTTATCATGTATTACATGTGATACTTTATTGCTCATGTTACAGTCACACCACATAGCTCTTTCCTATGAAAGAAAGCGCTTGTCTGAAAACATGAAGAATAAAAATAGAACCTCTAGTGCAAAATTTAACACATCAAAAAAGCTGTTAGATATTTGTTACAAAAATATATTAGAAGCTGTTTAGTATTAGTTTCTATTTTAAAAAAAGAAAGGTGCAGTAGAAACACACAGAGTCTATCTATTCTATAATTACTCGAAAATAGCAAAAAATAAACATCTTGCCATTAATATCTCCTTTCTTCTTGTCAATGTACAGCTAGAAAAATAGGGCAGAAAGAAAAGCAATGTTTAATTTCTTCATTTTGTTGAACAGTTGCTTTAATGGTCTTTGATCTGACCTGCCTTTCCCCAGCCCGGGCTGGCAGTGGGAGTACCGGCAGGGCGGTGACGTGGAGAGGGGGAGGGGTTGGGTGGGGGTAGTAATGTATGGATTACAGAGCTTCCCAGGTAAGTAAACATTTAAATAAATATAACGAATTTCTTTGAGTGCACTGCATCCCCAAATGTGATGCAGTGCGCGCAAAGAACTTCATTTTATTTATTTAAATGTTTACTTACCTGTAAAACTCCGTAATCCATACATTACTACCTCTCACCCTGCCCCTCCCCCTCCCTACGTCACCGCCCTGCAGGTACTCCCACTGCCGGCCGTAGCTGCCTTTCCCCTCCTCTGTTTGCTCTGGAAGAAGGCATTGTGACTCAGAACTCAACTGTAATAAGGTATTACAGTTCCGTTCGGAAATCATTTCTTTATAATAAGTGACAGGCTTTTGAGGCGCAACTGCAGATTCCCACTTGTGATGGACAGACACACAGACAGTTGGACAGACACACAGATAGATAGATAGACAGACAGACAGACAGACAGACAGACAGACATGTTATAGTACATATGGGTTTGTTTTCAAATGGGATATTTATTGTAGGGGTTACAATGTGATAGACCAGGTTTAGGAAATTAATTGATGTTATAAACATTGCATATTATAGGTTTTGCGTCTTCTGTATATTTCTCTATTGATTCTTGAAGCTAAGCTCGCCAAACACACCTAGAAAAATTTTCGCTCACATTCACTATATGCTTAACACACACACACCTGACTTCCGGTATTTGAGGAGAGCAGTCTGCTTTTTACAGCTTCTGAAATTAATTTGTTAGCTAGCTTCCATTTCAGGAAGACCACTAAAAAGTTGATAACACCTTACTTGCCTATTAAAATGACAAAAATATAGCGTATTTCACATGTTCTCACAAACAGTCGTGTTTAGCTATTCTCCACTCTTGCAGAAACAGCTAGCAGTCATCACTAGCACAGTTCCTTCTCCCACCCCCAGCATCCCTCAGGGCTGGTAGCGGACTTGCTGCAGGGCCGTCTCGTCGTCTCAACATGGCTAATTTGTATGTGTAGCGTTTTACAATAATCGCTCGGCGCAGCCCTGGAGACCGTTTTCCTTTCAGGGTGATTTATGAAAATTGTTCGTGGAAGGGTAAGGGAAACCTTATTGTAATTAAGTTATAACTCACAGAAAACGGTGCACTGCCATTATTAAAATCATGATTAAAGCCATGCATCTGGAATCGTTTTGTCGCATGTTATGATGTATAACGGGTTTCAATACACTCAAAAGACAATACAGAGAACCTTGACACAACCGAGATGAATTGGCAGATAAGGTGCACGTTTTGACGTGTTATTATCCAGAACCAGAAATAACCTTCAATTGGTATTGTGCAGAGGAAACAATTGCACCATTGTAGTAAAATACTTAATTACAAGGCATTCTCAAAACAGTGAAGAGAATGAATGAAATGCATGCCATAGACAAGAAGAGACATTTTAAAGAAAACATGATGCTTCTCAATATTAAGTGGATGTCATCTCAGTATCAACAGTGGCAAGAATGCACAGACTTTCTAATGCCTGAAGTCCCGGACAGATGATGCAATGCAGGCCTTTCCAGATGCAGCAAAATCCTTGTAAGCATTTCAGCCATTTTCAAGAGAGGACTATTACTGTATGAGTCGTATGATTGGGGTATTATTTCATGAAAAACATTGCTAATAAATGCGTTTGAGTGTAGATTTTGTTATCAGGTAATATGCATTGCTCTTTGTTAGAAATGGGGTCTCTGGTTGGCTGGGTATGTACCTAAGCCAGGCACAACCCATCACTCTAGTCAGAGCAAGGGAGTTACACCCCGAAGATAACCCCTGCTCACCCCTTTGTAGCTTGGCAGAGCAGTCAGACTTATCCCAGAGGCAATGTGTAAAGTGTTTGCACAACACACTCACAATGCAGTCACACATTATGCACACCACAAAATAAACTCCACATGAGGTTATATAAAAATATCCTTTGTATTATCCATATAAACACATTAAATCACAATCATATAGAATACTGTGCCACTAGGCACGCGTCATGACTTCACAGGGATTTACATAAATCACTAGGCCAATCGGCCTACTCTCATAGAACAGTTAGGGCGACCAGTAACTACTGGTAGGATTACTCTTAGCATAACACATTAGATTAACATTGTGTTTATATACTCTTTGTTAGTTGGCAAAATGTCTTTGTTTTATACAACATTTCAGATAGCCATTTCTGAATGATTAATTATTTAACAGTACCAAACACAGACATGATTCTTGATTTTTTTTTTTTACTTAAATTATTTCTATTTTTCAGGTCCAACTCACCCATATTGCTGCTTTTATGCATTTTTCTTTTTGCATGTTTCTCGTCATATCATAGCCAAGTACTAGCCTCAATGTATGTAATGAACAAAACAATTAAAAATATCCCTATCTTGAAAATGATTTATTTTCTATATTCTTTGTTTTACCTAGCGCTCCGTCCTGGACGTTGGTCTACCTCAGGCTGTCGTAGTGGCCCTATGATGAAGTATGCCACTAATGGAGTGTTTGAGGGCAGTATTTATAACCGTTTGAGATTCACAAAGAGGTTCTTTACCTCCAGAGGTAACTCGACACTATAATTTCCAGCTACCATCCAAGGTCTTGTTATTGTTTTTTCTTTCTCTTTTCTCTTCTAACCCCTGTGGGGCTAGCCGGCCCACTCCAAAAGTGGAGGATTTATTCTAGTTTTCATTACCCCAAAGTAGAGGTCCTTCTCGTTTAGTGAGTTATATAGGCTTGATAGGAGAGCAAGGGAAGGCATGATATCTCGTCCCATCTTTGTTGTGGATTTACAGCCCTTTCCCTACCTGATCCATAGTGAGATTTGAACCCACCCTGCTGTGTGGTATGACGGCTGCCTGCTGGGTGAACCAGAAACAAACTGAAAGTAGAATTTTAAAGTACAGCAGGAAGGTGTAACAGGGAGAGTAAATGAGAGTGGGCAGCATCATCTTTGGGAAACTAGAACTGTTTGAACACCAAAGCAGACTGTGAGATGGGAGACAGTAGAATAGTGGAGAGAGAGGGAAAATTGGGGTACAACAGGAGTGGCCCCTTGGATGATCCTTGGCCTGATTACAAATACGCCTCATGCGCACAACAGGCTTTTGCAACAACCTTTTGAACCTGGAGGCATTGCTACAACACAGACTGGTCTGCAGATGCGTGTACAGTCCCTTCTAGAATACAGAATGTGTGCACACATAATGCATACAGGGCATGTAAATGTTGGAACCCCTTTCCCCCTGTGCCCACTGCATATTACTAATATGAGAGTTAGGGCAAACAAGCTCTCGGCTGACACACAAACTATAAAACAACTAGAAAGTTATTCGCAAATACAGCACTCGTGAAGGGACACCAAGAGTCCCAGGGGTCTTTCCAAAGGTGAGTGAAGTCACACACTGCACCTGGCTTTGGAGAGGAACCTCCCATATTCCTCAAAATCAGTAAGGTTCCCCTACATTGGAAGATGGAGTGGTGGTTTGAAACTGTTACCCCACCTGTCAATGCTATGCAGCTTCCATTGCAATCGTAAATTCACACCTTCGAATGCAACAATGCACATTTTTGTTACAATAGTGGCATTGCCACAGTTTATCCTGCATTTCCTAAAGTGGGTGCCTGCTGCCACAGACTGGGACCAAGCAAAGATTTTCAAAATACAGTACATGGAAACATCTTCACTGATGGGGTTAAGAAGAATCAAAATAAGAGTTGCTGGATTCACCCTATACTTTTTTTTACCTGAAACCCATCTATCAAAGGTCCACTTGTATTCAGATAGGATGAAACTTAGCAAATGCCAACATAGAACAAAAAGTTTCAATCACATCTATTTGTTGACACCCAATTGAGTAAACATGATAAGAATGATACAAAGTCTTGGCACAGTTACATCTTGCAAAACTAAGTGGCAAACCTATTTGAAAAATGTGCGATAGTTTGATGATTACCTAAAATGTGAAGTGCTTTTTCAGACATGATGGGGCTGATTTACTAAAGCGTTTTAGAGTATAGGAAGTAGTACTATATAGGAGCGGTATGTGATGTACTCTTTCATGCCTTTGTGATTTGGCTCCAAAACATCCAACTTCCTGTAAGTAAAAATCCAAAGTGGGCACAGTCCTTTCGATTCTTACTAACAGTTTATGAATATTCCGTGCATGGTCCCATTTAATTTCCATGGTGAATGTTTGGGGGTCAATAAGAAAGGCTTGCTGTTGTGAATTGGATTAAGCATGTTTTACATATTATTAAAGAATTTTGCAATTTATTTGTGATCTACTCTCACAGAAATTGGTTTCCATTTCATGCAGACGTTTCGATTGTGGTAAGATTCACCCCCTGTAAAACTGTTGCATAAACAATACAAATCAGCTGACTAAGCCTTCATGTTATTAAAAAATAATAGGCTGACCTACATTTGTCTCACTGAATTCACATTGACGTTTGTACCGAAATATGCTGCAGAATATCTGACGAATGAAGTAGTATAGGATTTTATATTGTGAACTCCATAACAAACACCATAGGAAGATGCTTTACATTTTGAAGTATTTGACAAATACAGTAGGAATCAGTTTTATATTGTGAATTCTCTGAAAATGCAATAGCACCAGACATAGTAAAAGCTTGTTAAGACTTTATGTTGTATACTTTAGGTCAGCCAAAACCTATGATATGTATCTCTGGGCACAGATGAGACAGCCATGATAATTTTCAGGTTACATCCAACAAGCTTGCTGTATTGGTTATTAAATGTTAATGGAGGGAAGCAGTGGGCCTCACATTTTACATAGGGATTGACTAAACAAAGCAAGTAGACTTAAAGGTTTGGATTGTGGAAACATTCATGTTTTCCAGTAGGACCATATACTACAATTGGCAGGTTTAAAATTAGGGCCTTCAATTGCAGACATTGTTACAGAGTATCTCACAGATAACGGGAGCCGATCACATTCACAGTATTAGCTGCCCCATGTGAAATTTCTGTTGGAAAAGTGATTTGCACTCTGTTTAATCTGCAATCCCCTGTGAAAGCTCTTCCAATTTGTAATTCCACCTACACTGTGAACACAAACATCAAAGGTAGGAGTGTCATATTGTGATAAATACAATTAGAAAAGGTTTTACATTGCAAACTGTGACAAATGCAAAAAGAAAAGGGTTGTTAACTCTGACTAATGTAATAGGGATGTGCAAAGTGAACTAGAAGGGATTTAATGTTGTATATACTCCCTAACATGTAAAACAGGAAGGACATTTACGTTGTGAACTCTCTGACAAACAACATGGTAAGGGGCTTAATATTGTGAACTCTCTGACAACTGCAATAGGAATGGTACTCCACTGTGAACTCTTATAAATGCAATTTAAAGTGTTTTTACATAGTGAACTCTCGTAAATATTATAGGAAGGGGTGTAACATTGTGAAATTCAGGACTAACACAATAGGAAAGGCCTTTACACTTTTAACTATTTCCCAAATGCAAATGTGCAATTGGGATTTACGCTGTAAACTCTCTGACAGAAGCAACAAGATACATCTCCCTTTTCTTGGTCTGACATTCTATAATGCTTCTTTATTGTGAATAGCCTCATGTTTTCTAAACTGCCATATAGGACCACTGCTGTTTTTCAGAATTAAAGCATGTGAGTGCACCAATTGCCACAGGGCACCTCACAGAAAATGGGAGCAGACTACATGTGTTTGTTAGTCACTGGGTCTTGGCCCTCTCCCAGTTACAAACAAAAATGTTTTTATTAATATTAACACTGATCTTACCTTCGGAATGCATGCCAACAAGATCTTAGGTACAAGTTACTCCCATTTGAAAAGCTTAATGAGAAAGTTCCCTCGTCTATGAATTGAAGTGAGAAGGTTGGTAATCCAGGCAGCTATTGCAGTGTTGCATTCCTAAATATATATTATCTGTCACCTTCAGATTTTGCGAGATGCATCTGCCACATACGGTAATTTTATTTACTGTGGCTCACGTATGTTAAACAGTTACACGTCCTCCACAGATGGCCATTAAATACACAGATAACGGTGAATAAATATATCCTAGTCAGGAGACTTTGTGTGGTGCGCAAGGACCTTGCTGGTTATGGATCTCAGCTCCACATGCATTATCACATGCTTCATTCCTCTTCTCATACAATCTTAAGTGTACCCATGTTACATCGAACAAGAGCATGACAGACCCTCTTTCTTGGTTACTTGCCCCTAATTCCAGGATAACAGAGGTAAAAGGCTGCACCCATGTAAGTGCAAGGGAGTGTTGTGCCTATCAGAGTCAGTGTTCACCACATCAAGGCCAGACCTAAAGAAATGTCCAATGCTTGTTTTGATGGACTTCATAATTCTTCAAGACAGCATCCTTAATACCATGCTCTCGGAAGAGTGTGGGCATTCCTATCTGAATGTCTGTCTGTCTATCTATCTATCTATCTATCTATCTATCTATCTATCTATCTATCTATCTATCTATCTATCTATCCATCCATCTATCCATCACATGTTTGGGTCTTTCTTTTGCACGAAATGCAGTGGCATAACACCCATATTTCCCAGGGTGCTGTCAAATATGGAAAATATTTCCTTATTCACTGTGAATTACTCGCTCCATCATCATAATGACATTTTCCAAACCAGTCTGTAGGTCTTTGCTATTGTAAGGGCCACTAGGATTATATCATATGGCTATCTAAATTGTGTGGCGAGGTTATCTAAATTCTGTAGCAAATAAGGCAAATTATGTGGGGCATTTTCGGTCAGTATTATTTTTGCCCATTTGAGTTAAAAAAAACATTTGTTATTAAATCTGCAAATTATGTGGGAAATGTTGTGCTAATTATGGTGATCCATAATTTGTGGCAACTTCCGAAGCCAATGCACTTACTGGGGATTTTTCTTTAATATGTACTGGCAGGCTTGACATGCCTATGGGGAAGACTGCAGATGTGGGAAACTCCACACCACTCTAATTCCGCTCCCTCTGCAAACATGAGTTTTGACGAGTTAGAATTAATTGACCTACATTTAATCAGGGCCAACGTCATTTAAGGTCAAAATGTTTCATCTAATGTGCTCACATGACTGAAGTAGGAAAAGGACAGTGGCTGGGCCTTTCTAGTGCTGCTTTCAATCAATGGATATTCTTTTTGAGCCACTGATTTCATAACTATTGCTGAATGTTTTTACTTATAGACATATGGAAGTGAATGTTAACTAAGTCCTAAAGTTGAAAGAGTAAATTATATCCTCACTATCATGCTGCTCAGAACTAATCACAGAATGTGTAACATTTACAAATATTCGATGCTTGAAGGATGAAATATTTCACAATTTAAAGATATCGAACCCCTGAAATATAAAGTGCTATGTCCATGGTCACATTTTGTGAACTGGGGGTAGAAACAAGAAAGAGGATTCCAAAAATCTTCCCTGGCCAATTTATCCTAAAACTGTGCCTAGTTGTGGAAATGATAGTGGAGTGGAGTGTAGAGGCAGATAGAACAATGTGATTGGACACTTGGAGCTCAGTTTGAAGTCTGTCAAACAATCAATCTATTTAGTTACCTTACTTAGATAAAGTGAGAACTAGTTGTAAAAGGATGATCAGAAAACAGACTTGCACAACTGGTAACATATAAAAGGTTCATGAAGTATTACCGCAATTATAGTTCTATATAAGAAAAGGCCTAACTTCAGGTTGCCAGCTGACACAGAGAAAACAGACAGCATTCAAAATATGCATTTTTAATATTCAATTCAATTCAAATATAGCTTTATTCGATTTTAGCAAAAGAAAATCATAAAAGCACATTTAATACAGCATAATAAAATGAGTTCAAAACTCAGACATAAAACATAGAATTAAGGAATAGAAAAAAAGTCTTTGAGATTATACAAATTATGGCTGTCGGGAATCAGAAGTCAGTCAATCCATACACGCTCTACACCTTACTGCAAATTTCAAAAAGCTAGCAGCTGCAGTAATTGTAAGTTCATCTTCGAGCATGTATAGCTTGAGTAAGGCTAGCCTACACTGTCGTAAGCCCCACAATTTCAGGAGTGGGAGGAGATGTTTCTTTCTACCCCAGACATAAAATTTGCCAAATAAAAGGACGTGAATGTTGGATTGCTTGGAAGCATTGTCACAAGGACAGACTACCAGGTTAGTAGACCAGTCATTTGTGGTGGGAAATGTTAGTAGACGGAAAAAACAATCCGTCCTCATCCTTGTTAGCAACATTCTCGTATAGGTTGAGAGAGTCAGAGAAAGATAAAAGGAAATACCAACATCATGAAGTAAGATATTGTGGTGAGCACTCGATGATTTATTACCTTCGATATAGGAGCGCCTGTCTGCATTTTTAATATATTCATAAGGTCAACTGTGAGATCACTAAATTTCTGGCAACAATTAACATATAAAATCATAAGTCACTGTGTTGCGTGCGATTTATGGAACTTGTAAGACTTACTGGTTATTTTCATTAATGTGAATGTCCACAGGTTGAATCTCAGAAATGTGCCATTCCTGCTTCCTAAGAGAAAGAAAAACAGTGTTTTTTTATTAGCGTATTTGAGTTTTAAGCATTGGATCGAAAATAATTTCATACTTTCATACTCAGACATTCTTTATTTTTATCTTCTACTATTGCCAATACAACATGCACTTATTTGGGGATTTGTTTTTGATTTAGCTAGATGTCTACACAAAGGTTTAAGGTGTAAAAATTAAAATTTGTAGACAAAGAAAATGAAAAACTTTACTGAATGTAAAATTAATTTAACAACTGTTTATAGAAGTCAACACACAATTGCTAAAACGTTTCACTACTGAAAAAAGTAATTTATGTTGTAATTAATTTATGGTTTATGGTCAGGTTCTAGGCGTGCACTGGATAGTGTGAGTCCCTTCAGATTGTCTTTATTGCCAACTAACCCTCTCCCGAAAAAAAAGGTTTCAGGTCTGAACGTCAATTTAACAATCAGATGCAATACAATCGTTCCTTATTTCACACCTTTGAGCTGTGAAAGTCTGCAATATAGAACCCAACTTGGTACGTGTAAATCTACAGTAAGAAATGGTGAATTGCGAAAACGTTTAGACTTACACATGGGTGCAGGAGCAGATTTACACATGAGTAAATCCACATGGTTAAATTTACTTTGGGCATAGTTCCCCAAGCATTTAACAAAGAAACAGCGCGCCCGGTTGTGAAATGTAATCAGCATTTATTCCTATTTATGCCTGTATTCTTCATTTATGTAAAATAGTTGAGAGTGTGATGCATATATCACACAGCATACCCTCATTTCGAAAAGATTAGGTGGAGGTGCCCGAAGGTTCCTTAAGAGCCTTCTGAACATTAAGGCTGACTAGTCCTGATTCCACCTTGCCCTATTCCGCCACCCTGCGCTTCCTGTCTCTTTATCTCAATCTTGAAGGGTATTTCTCATCCATACTTTCTCCTCTTGTTACTATTTTCCTATATGTATATATATCTGCTTCTATATCCCTGTTCTCTCATTGCTTTGCTATGGATCAAAGCCTAATGATGGAAACTAATTCCAGAGCCCAGAATCAGTGCTGGTCCCTATCACCTGCCCAAATTAGGCATTAAACTCAACCTATATATCATTAAAGGTACATGTCTAATCTTTTGTGTATTTCTGGGGTCTAATGCAGCTGACAATATCCAGTAACATTATCAAGGGCTAATCAGCTGTTCTCCACTGAGTATATAAACAACAAAATTTTGCTACAGCGTTTATCGCGACCCAAAATGCAGTTTTTAAATTCATACAGTTTTTGCAGTTTTTACATTTACTGCCATATTAATGACTTTATATTTTACAACCAGTTATAACAACCTTGAAAATCCTGGCTATACTAAAGTGCATTTCCACAGGTCAGCTAGCAGCACTTTACATATCATTCTTTGATATTTCCATATTTTGTTTTATTTGGTATACTAACAGTTCTGTGACTAAGGAGGACAACATAAAACATTTTAGTTTTTGCTTCAGTAACAAAGCCAATCATATGCCCAGACTGGTCCTGACATTCGGCCCTTCAACCTTATGGTTTGTTCATCAGACCACCAACTCCAAGGATACCACACTCGGAACACTGTTTTATTAATTGTTCTACAGAATCACACGTGTCTCTGGACTGGAAATGCAATAAGCTATTATGCTTGGGTCCCTTCTTTCAAAGCGTGAGTTTGTATAATTGTAGCACAAAATATTTTACAAAACCCTCAGATAAATAATTGAATTCAAATATTGACCTTTATGTGCGTTTAAAAGAAAATGTCCAACACACAGCACACAACAACTCCAATCAATTTTCTAAGCAACACATTTTGAATTCCCTTTCTGCATTGTAAATTCATTGGTCTAATGTCACTGTGCCACAAAGATTTGACTAAGTTCAGAGCTACAGATGAAAACTGGCACTTGCTTCCATGTGGAGGGAAAGTAGAAGGGAGGGGACAGAAAAGAAGTTAACAGAGCGGGTATCTACATCCTTGGCGCCAACTCCATCACCAGTAGACCACTTTGTATTAGTTAGGCAAAGGAATACATTACTTTAAATGCTGTGCATTACAAATAATAATTATGTGGTTATATATAAAGCTTAAGCCATAAACAATGGCATGAATCACAATTATGACACAAATATTAACACTCCCTTCTCCATAAAATTCATTTTAATCATGTATACATTCCTTCTTTTTATTTAAAGTAAATGATGAGAGTAGCAGACTTTCAACATGGAACTACAAATCTGCTCCAATTTCTTTAGGACACGTTATTACACATGTATTTCATAAACACAGATCCAATGAGCAAACTACAATCCTTTGCTGATACACTTTTATGGCAAAAGAAATCCTCTAGCACCAGGAGAAACTCTACACCATAAATGATTTCAATGAATCCTGGTTGATGAGTCTTTTAAACCAAGCTTCCAACATTGAGTGGTTCTATGCCTCATATGTATGCATTTCAAATCACCGGTCCCCCTTCTTTTTGAATAATACATCATACTCCTTGCCCGTAAGATAAAAAGCCAGCTTAGTTGTTACTCTAGTTTTTACCTCACCAGTAGAAGGTCCAAAATTCACTATGTCACTATTAATCTTGTAATTTCCTAAATCTCAATTCATACATTTTGCAGTTGAGCAGGTTCTGTAGCTATCCCATTTATGTAGAGGGTTTACTTCCATCTTGATTTGGGTGAGAACTGACAATACCACTAAGGGGCATTCTATGGAGGGACACCAGGATTGTTGTTTGTACCTCACTTAGGCAGTGGATTTTGGACATAACTCATGAGCGACACCAAGGAATGGTGAAAAACATGATGGCCCTCTGACATCATATGCGGTTGCCAGGATTAGACCAGATGTGAAAGACACATTACGGAAACATCATCAGTGTCTGTTAATTAACAATGGGCTTCAGTCACTGCAGCTCCAAATTTGCCTATTAGCAGAGGGCTTCTTGTACAATGTTGCTTTTTTTACAATAAGGCAAAAACACAAGTAGAGATCATCTACCTGCATGAAAGTGGTTATCCCAACACTAGAGCAAATATTTGAAGAATGTGGCATTACAGAAGTTGTCAAGACCGAAAATGGACACCCATGCTAGAGGCATGATTTTTCCAAATTTGCCACCCATCTAGACTCAAAACACAATAAAACTGTGGCCTCAAGTGAATGAAATGACTGAGAGATTCATGCATATATTAAAAAAATATTTAAACAGATAGGAGGAGATGAACATCAGTCACTTCAACAATCTTTGAACACAGTCATCAGAGTGTATAAGAACATGTTCAAGTTCAAGTTCGAAAATTTGTATAGCGCACTACTCACCCAGAGGGTCTCAAGGCGCTTGGGGGAGAGGGGGGGGGGGGTACTTTACTTATCGAATATCCAAGTTTTTAGTTGCTTTCTGAAGGAGAGGTGGTTCTGTGTAAGGCGGAGGTGGGTGGGGAGAGAATTCCAGGTCTTGGTCGCTAAGTAGGTGAAGGATCTTCCCCCCATGATGGATCTATGGATGCGTGGAATTGCGGCGAGGGCCTGATTGGACGATCGTAGTTGGCAGGTGGGGGTGTAGAAGGACAGTGGCGTGTTGAGGCATTCGGGTCCTAGGTCGTAGAGGGCTTTGTGTGCGTGGGTGAGGAGACGGAGCGGTATTCTCTTGTTGACGGGGAGCCAGTGGAGGTCTTTCAGGTGACCGGAAATGTGAGCTTGGCGGGGGATGTCTAGGATGAGTCTGGCTGAGGCGGTTTGGATGCGTTGAAGTTTTTTCTGTAGTTTGGCTGTGGTTCCGGCGTAAAGGGTGTTTCCGTAATCCAGTTGGCTTGTGACCAGTGCGTGGGTGACCGTCTTTCTTGTTTCGGTGGGGATCCAGCTGAAGATTTTTTTGAGCATGCGTAGGATGTTGACGCATGATGAGGAGACGGCGTTGACTTGTCTGGTCATTGAGAGGGAGGAGTCCAGGATGAAGCCCAGGTTACGTGCGTGGTCCGTAGGTATGGGTGCGGTTCCCAGGGCCGGTGGCCACCATGAGTCGTCCCAGGCAGCGGGAGATGAACCTAAGATGAGGACTTCCGTTTTGTCCGAGTTCAGTTTTAAACGGCTGTTCTTCATCCACTCGGCTACTTCTTTCATTCCTTCGTGTAAGTTGGTTTTGGCGGTGTTTGGGTCTTTGGTGAGGGAGAGGATCAGCTGGGTGTCGTCTGCGTAGGAGATGATGTTGAGGTTGTGTTGGCGTGCGATGGATGCAAGGGGACTCATGTATATGTTGAAGAGGATGGGACTGAGTGATGATCCTTGTGGTACGCCGCAGATGACTTTGGTGGCCTCTGATCTAAAAGGGGGGAGGCGGACTCTCTGGGTTCTTCCGGCGAGGAACGAGATGATCCAGTCCAATGCTTTTCCTTGTATTCCGACATTGCCAAGGTGTTGTATGAGGGTGCTATGACAGACTGTGTCGAAGGCTGCGGAGAGGTCAAGTAGGATGAGGGCAGCTGTTTCTCCGTTGTCCAGTAGAGTTTGAATGTCGTCTGTTGCTGCGATGAGGGCGGTTTCGGTGCTGTGTTTGGCTCGGAAGCCAGACTGTGAGGGGTCGAGGGATTTGTTGGATTCGAGGAAGGAGGCGAGCTGACTGTTGACGGCTTTCTCAATGACTTTGGCAGGGAATGGGAGGAGCGAGATGGGGCGGTAGTTCTTAAGTTCAGTGGGGTCTGCTGTGGGTTTCTTTAGAAGGGCCCTGAGTTTGGCATGTTTTCAGCTTTCCGGGAAGGTAGCGGAGTTGAAGGAGCAGTTGATGATGTCACGGAGATGGGGTGCGATAATGAAGTCTGCTTTGTTGAAAATGTGGTGGGGGCATGGGTCGGTTGGCGATCCCGAGTGGATGGAGTTCATCAGGCGGATGGTATCTTCAGTGGTGATTGGGTTCCAGTCGCAAAGGATGTTAGAGGGCGGTTTTGGTTCGGAGGTGGGTGGAGTGGACTGGTCTTCGGACTGGTTTCCAAAACTGTTATGTATGTCGGCGATTTTGTTGTGGAAGAATGAGGCTAGGGAGTCGCAGAGGTCTTGGGAAGGAATGTTGTCGTTGGTGCCGGCGGTGGGGTTGGTAAATTCTTAGATGATGTTGAATAGTTCCTTGCTGTTTTGGGCGTTGTTGTCAAGACGATCCTTGAATGCTGATTTCTTGGTGGATCGGATCAGTTGGTGGTGTTTGCGGGTGGCGTTCTTGAAGGTGGTCAGGTTGTCAGTGGTTGGATTTTTTCTCCAGGCTTTCTCGAGGGTACGACAGAACTTCTTGGATTTCTTAAGGTCATCGTTGAACCAGGGGGCTTTTTTGCTACATTGCTTGATTTGATGGTTTTTCAAGGGTGCTAGTTCCTCGGCGCTGTGGGTGATCCATTGTGTGAGGTTGGTGGCTGCTTGGTTTGGGTCCGATGATTTGGCGGGAGGGTTTTTGGTGAAGCGATTAAGCATGGGCGAATTTTGCGAATCTCGCGTTCGCGAATTTTGCGGATTTGCGAACTCGCAATCCGCAAAATCCGCGAATTCTCGCGAATTTGCCGATTTTTTTTTTTGTGTGTTCGCGCCGGTTTCTGCCAGTTCGCGAGGGTTTTGTACAATTTCGCTAACGCGAACTTACCTGTCGGGTCGCAAGTTTTGCGAACTTGTTGTTTCTACGTGTCCAGCCTGTCGGGGACACTCTTCTTCATCACTGCCACTCCCTGTCACCACTGCCACTCTCTGACTACTCATGCCACCCTCTGGCCCACCCATGCCACCCTCTGTTTCATCACCGCACCCTCTGGTTGTCCAGTGTACACTATTTTCGGCAAAGCAAAGCACACCTTCCCTGCCTCAAGTGACCTGAATTAATTTGGGGCTGATTAATGTGTCACAGAATATTTTTTTAGCTGGCACCTGCTTCCTTAGTGCTTCCTGATTAGTGATCTTTTGCACTTGCTAAGTGCTTTAATTGTTGCAAAATTAGTTACAACACTTGCCCTGCCCCAACTGACAATAATGAATTAGGGGCTGATTAATGTGTCACTGGATTTGAACTTCCAGCCTGGCTCCTGCTTGTCTGCCTTAGCTGTAATTCAGGACCTTTGTGTAACTATTCTGAGGGTCAGAGCAGGGTCACATAATAGTTGCAAGTAGGCAACTGAACTCTGGAGGGGCCCCTCAGGAAGCACTACAAGAAATGGCTACTAATGATGAGCTTGAACTTTTGAACCTGGTAAGTAGTTTCAGTTTTGCTAAAATCGTATTCCTGCAATTTAGCGCTTATTCGCGGGGCGCGAGGTTGAACTGGGAAGCCGCGAACTCACGCGAACAGTGCGAGCAAATCCGCTGCTCGCGGATTTGCGGATTTTGCGGGAAATTCGCGAATCTCGCGGATTGCGAATTTACCGAAAATCCGCAAAATCCGCGAGCGAAACGGATTTTCCGCCCATGCTTAGAAGCGATGTGAAGAGCGGGTCGGTGGTAATTTTGTTCCAGTTTCTTCGCGGAATAGGTTGTGGGGGGTTGTGGGTCGTGGTCTTTTTGTAGTTGAAGTGAACGCAGCTGTGGTCAGTCCAGTGGAGAGCTATTGTGTGATTGAAGGAGATGTGCTTGCTGGAGGTGAAGTTGGGTCGAGCGTGTGTCCGGCATAGTGGATGGGGGTATTGACAAGTTGTTTGAGTCTGAGGTTGTCCAGGTTGTCCAGAAGGGTGGTAGTGTTGCTGTCGTTTTTCTTTTCCAGGTGGAAGTTGAGGTCTCCCAGTAGAATGTAGTCCTCGGAGGGGAGGGCGTGTGGGCTGATGAAGTCGGTGATGTCTTCGCTGAATTGTGTGCGGGGTCCTGGTGGTCTGTAGATGAGGGTGCCTCTGAGTGTGGTCTTGGGGTCGGTGTGGATCTGGAAGTGAAGGTGTTCGACGGTTGCGAGGTAATCGTCGGAACTGGTCGTGATGCGGATGTTGTTCTTATGGACGATGGCGATGCCACCTCCTGTTTGGTTGGTGCGGTCCTTTCGGATGATCTTGTAGCCGTCCGGGATGGCACTGATGAGGCGTTCATCCAGGTTTCTGTAAGGAAGGCGACTTCCGGCGATGTAGTGTCGAGTAGGTTCCAGAGTTCAATGGCGTGTCTGTGGAACGAGCGGGTGTTGAGCAGGATGCATTTTAGGTGGTTAGTGTTGGAGCTCTGTTTGGAGTTTGTGGATTTGGTGTGGGTCCTGATGCAGTCGAACTTGCAGGAGTGGCAGGTGAAGGGTCCATGGGTGTGTCCTGGGGCGGCTTGGTAGCAGTTTGGTGGACGGCCGGGGTTAAGGGCTGAGAGGGTTGCGGCGTCGTACGGTATGCGGGCGGAGTGGATTTTGCGGGGGCCAGGGGGTATGGCGCTGGGCGCGGTCCAGGCGCGGACGGGCGTAGACGGGCTTACCTTTGGCGCACCTTCGGCGCGCATGAGGCGCTTCCGCTGCACGCAAAACATCTGTCATAAGTGGATAGTGGAGGGGGGTGGGGCGAGGGAGGAGCAGCTGGGAGGCGGGAGTGGGGTGGAGAGGCTGGCTACGAGGCACAACAACAAATGGCAGTGAAAGCAGAACCGAAACAGGACAACAGGACGAGATTGGGACACAAAGGGCAGTGGCACCGGCACAAACAGGCGCTAATTATAAATTTAAAATCAAGCAATGCGAGCGCTAAATATGCACAGATTTAAATGCGAGCAATGGACAAACTAGCACAATTACAATGCGAGCAATGGACAGCAGTAGTGAGCAGTAGCAGGCACTAATTCTTTACAGTCAATTCAAGCAAAGCGCTACGATACCCAGGCCAGGAGCGTGGGGAGCGACCGCTTCTCAGAGAGTCTGAACGGTCACAGCACAACTATCTGCGGGACGAGCCTAAGCTAAATTGAACACATGTGACAGGGTTAGAAAGAGGCCTTGTCCTTTAAATGGGGAGAGAAATCAAGTTTCTGGACTATTGTCGCTGTGACCCAAAGACCCATCTAAGGTCACAGTTCCATAAGAACATTGAAGCTCACGTCCTGTGAGGACATATGGACAGGAAGTAGATGGGAGGCAAAAGAAAAGAAGAGAACACAGAGGAAATCCATGTGCTGTGGACTAGCTCCCACACAAGTAGGTCACCTTCTATTAGTCAGAGCAAAGGAGTAATAAAGAAGAGAAGAACCACCCTGCATTTGGGAGCCAGCATTTCAAATGCCTAGCTTGCCCTGCAGACACAACATACATTGTGCTCTGTAATGGGTAAAAATAGTACAAAAGCGGTTTGCGAACCATATCAGAGTTGTACATGAAAATGATCAAATAAAGTTGCATTTTTCTGTTTTCCCTTTATGAGACAGCTGAGGAACAGCAATTTTCTAAAAGAACTATCTTACTGCACCAATGAGTTGTGTGAATGTGTTCCAAATCCTCCGTTTAGTGCAGTCCTTGCACTGCCAGCGTGCTCTGTTCCATACTTCCAGACCTTATGTATCATTTTGGCGGGTGATATTTCAGTAAATGTCCTCACCCTATCAACATTGACTTTAGAAGGTAGAACTCAGATTTTTTGTAACTTCTTTTAATTCAAAACTCCCATTATTTTACTCATGTGGGTATAATTAGAACACTGTGTTAAATACACAGAGCTTTTCTAAAGAGTTATAATTTTGAGAATGCAAAAATAATGCTGTTTTATGCCATAACTCAAGCTGAAGGTCCTAGGGCTCAACATCACTCAGACCAGGCTGTAATACTGTTGTGGATAGAACGTTTGGCCAGAGTGATGTCATAGCCTCAGAAATGCAGCCTGAGTCTGTAGCATACATCTGCAAGGCAGCCCAGGAGGGAGGAAAAAGAAGGCGAACCGGTCAGTGTGTGATAGACCCTGCCAGGGGTTGTGTCACCCGCCAAGCGTGGATGTGTTGAGAGGTACACCTTTTGTTTACTCATAAAATGTCAATGCTGACTTGCACAGGAATTACTTTAACAGATGTCTGGAGCGAGCAGCGTTCAGTATGGGGAGGTTTTGAGGGAGGCATGGTCTGCTTGACTAGTAAGCCCTTCAGTGAAAAAGTGGGTGAAGAAGGACCTCTACATTCGGAGTGAAGAAATCCTCCTTTCAGTTGTTTGTAATCATAGGAATGTTTCTGTGCACTGGCCATGAAATACTTTTGACTAATAAACTGAATGCTTTTAATTTTGGGTGTAAACCAAAAGCAGGCCTGTACTCAAGACTATTTGTCCTAGGGTGAGGGGGGGACTGGCCCGAGTAATGACAGCAAGAAATCATGTTATCTTTTTATGTTGAGGTTACAGCAGCCCAATGGATCTCAATAAATAATTATTTACATAAAGGGTACTAGAGGCATGAGATTGGCTGCATTAGTGAATGGTTTGCTAACTAAAAGTATAAATGATTAAAAACTCCAAGCACAGACAGATAGTCTAGTATTACATATGCTGTCAGTGATAATGTTGAACCTGTACAGCACAACACTGATGAATCATTAAATTACACTTTCTAATTGCTAAAGTCTGATTAAGATAAAGTAGATGCATTCATACATTGCTGAATACCTTGACTCATGTTCAACCAGCCTTAGCACCACATCATCATACAGCCTCTCACATGGCTGAGTTTATATATCAATGGCTCTCAATCGTATCGATAAGAAATTATTATTTTGAATTTATAGAGCGCATGGCTGCCCTAAGGCTTCTCAGCGCTAAGCAGTCAGGTACTGAGTATGGACAGGTAATGCTAACAGTAAGGCCTTAAGGATCAGCCTTCTCTTAAATTCTTGCTTTCCTAAATAGAAATTAGTAAAACAGATCATGACCAAAAAAATAAACCAGATTGAGGCATGCTATATGGGTGGTCTGGAAACATACTGAAGAGAATCTTGCTGGGTGAAATGAGATGTATAATAAGAAACAGCATCCCCAACAGTGGTGCCTGAAAATGTAAGGTACTCAAAAGTCTAGGAGTGTGTAATGAGGTATGCATTTGCCCAAACCATAAGGCTTTTACAGGATAGAACAAAGATCATGTATATAGTGATCTCTTTTTATTCTGTAATGTATATAGAGTGCACCAATTCCAGAAAGACTACAAACAAAACTATGGACATGCTGTACATCAATAATTATTGTATTCCTGTCTGGCATATCATATCTTTGCTAGGCCTTCAGGGAGGAATCACAACTGCTTGCTCCCTTCTTTTGGAGACCTGATAGACATGC